>NC_045956.1:12237378-12837378 GCF_010909765.2 Amblyraja radiata
TTAATGTTTTCACAGATTAGAAAAACTTTTTGAATCATACAGTAAATATATTTTGAATCTTATACACTTTACATCTACCATTTATCAGCCCCCTAGTCTTCAGTGCTAAAGTGCTATTGTTATACAGTGTAGGTAGTGTGGCAAGATTGAATTAATGCGATGCTGGACCAAGGCAGTGGATGATAATCCTACAGTTTTGCATCACCAGCTGTCAAATCGACCGGCCCTCCTTAAAGAGGAGATTTCGGGCAATGGTCCTATTCTTGTCAAGTTGGGGGGAGTTCCCCCCCGCCAAGGGTACCATGTAATCCTGTGCTACCTGCTCCATGGTCGGATAGGCGGCGACTAAACCGTCTTCCCCACCTGGTTTGCCAGGTGAGGAGGGGGCTGTGGATCCCCAGCAGGACCAAAAACAAGACCTGTCAAAGGGCGGATGAGCTCCCAGTAAGCCAATGGCCATCCACACTTCAGTAGAAGTTGCGATCACTGTCGTACATAGCATTGTAAAGCACCGTGCCTGTTGATGTTTTCAATGATGATGATGATGAAACATGTGCTGAGGGAGTATAAGAGAGAAAATAAAAGGGTGTCAGGAGTTTGGTCTGAATGGTGTGGTATAACAAGTTATGTTTTCCTAGTATATGTCCCACATATATTAACCATTCGATGAAAGAGTGCAATTGTGCATTGAAATTTGTAAATTTCACTGAGATTTGAAGCAAAGTGTGCAAAATAGACACGAGCAGTGAGTTAAAGGTAATGTAGAAGAATGTGAGTATGTTGTTGTTTGGACAGAAAAAGTGTCCAAAAGCTTTTATATTTTCTTCATAGTGTGGTGCTGTTTTTTAAAGATATCAATATATTATGACGGATGTTTATATGAAATCATGATAAATATTTTGCCCCAAACTTGCCAAGACTTGACCTTGACATCATGTTCAGCAAGGTTTACAGAATCATATTGCCTCCCACTGTCAAGAATCCAATGGTTTGAGGTCCTGATCTTATTTACAGTCTCCCAGCGAGCAGCTGACATCTAAGAGTTAAGTATCCAACTTAGGAGACCTAAACATCTAAGAGTTAAGTATCCTACTTAGGAGACCTAAACAGCAACCTCTGGTGACCTTGCCCGCCTCCCAAGGTTTCCATGAGGTCACAGGAGATTTTGGTCACTCTCCCTAATGGTCGAAAGTGGTTTCCACGTGGTCAAGGCTTCTTCTAGGTTGCTGCTATTTTTTCTTCATGATTAAAACCAGCCTCGACTAAAAATAGGTTGCCATTTTAAAAATCGATCATTTTTTAGTCGCAAGTCTAGTCGAAGCTGCTTTTCTTCATAGTCAAGGAAGGTTTTCAACATATGCGTGGGCGGTGGTAGGAGGTTGCAGGTCACCTCAACCTTGATTTTTTTTGGGTGGCGGGCAAGGTCTCCTAAGTGGGACAGGCCTTTTAAGTAACTGCAATTTAGCTGCCCTGGGTGAAAAATCTACCTAAATGGTTACCTGGGAGGATCTATAGGGGATTTGAGGAAAGGAAGTGATTTCCCAGGAGCCTTGAATAATTTGGCTGGATTGTTTTCACTGGTCCCAAAAGGAGCACCACTCATTCTGTAACCAAAAGATATAAAAGTTTGCTGAAAAAGTTTTCTATAAGCAGTTTTTTCCATCTATCCAATTAAATAGCAATTAAAGTCCTTTACATCCAATGTCGTAGTTGATATAACTTCATCTACAAGTTTACAGATACCACCACTGCAGTGGGTCGGATCACGAACAATGAGGAGACAGAGTACAAGAAGGAGACATAAAATTTAGCAACATATTGTCAGGACAATAGCCTTTCCCTCAATGTCAGCAAGATGAAAGAGCCAGTTATCGAATTCAGGAAGCCTGGGCGAGTACATGCCCCAACCAGCAGCAATGGTGCAGGAGTGGAAATAGTCGAGAGTGTCACGTTCCTTGGCATTAATATTACCAATAATCAATCGTGGACCAAACACATTGATGCAACAACCAAAAAGGCACACCAGATAATCTATTTTCTTAGGAGACTGAGGAAATCCGGCACGTGTCCAATGACTGTTACAAACTTCTGCAGATGCAAAATAGAAAGCATAATGTTGGGTTGCATCACAGCTTGGTTTGGAAACAGCTATGCCAAGATTGCAATAAATTGCAGAGAATAGTAGATGTAGCCCAGTCCATCACACAGATCAGACATCCCACCATTGATCCCATCTACACTTCCAACATAATCAAGACCTTGATCTGCCCTGGTCATTCCTTCCTCTCTTGGTCCCCACCCAGCCGAATGTTCAAGAAGCTTGAAAGCATCGCAACACCAATTTCAGGAACAGCTTCTTCCCCTTTGTTATCTGGCTTCTGAACAGTCTTTCCATAGTTAAGGTACTGTCCAATTCACCTCTACCTCATTGCAGATATTGGATATTGACTGTCTATGGAATTGATGTAGTACAATGCAGAGAACTACATTCTGACTCTGTATCTTCTCATTTGCTCTACCTATTGTACTTGAGTTTGACTTGATTGTATCTATGTATAGTATTATCTGTTTTGTGTATGAAGGAACTGCAGGTGCTGGTTTAAACCGAAAATAGACATAAAATTCTAGAGTAACTCAGAGGGACAGGCAGCATCTCTGGAGAGAAGGAATGGGTGACGTTACGAGTCGAGACCCTTCTTCAGACCCGTCTATGTCTGTGCTGTGTTCAATGTCTGAAGAAGGGTCTCGACCCGAAACATCACCCATTCCTTCTCTCCAGTGATGCTGCCTGTCCTGCTGAGTTACTCCAGTATTATCTGATCTGATTGTACAGCATGCAAATCTAAATTTTTCACTGTCCCTTAGTACACGTGACAATATTAAACCTGAATCTAAACGAATATAGACGGTCTTAAGCAGTCTCTGCCAGAAAATCGTTGGCTAATAGACCATTTGTGGCTCATTTCGAAAGAGTCATTTTATTCTATGCTTGGCTGTTTTAAGTAGAGCGGTTATTTCATGGGAGATTGGGGGCTTGAGGGACTTAATTATTTCCCTGTTCATTCAGGAGGAGAACTGAAGATATCTGTCATTCTGTATTGAAAATAATGATGTGAAACTGGATTGTCCTGAGGAGAAGAGTAATTATTAGAAAGGTGGGGGCACAGGGTATTTATTTGGTTTAATTGATGTTAAATAAAAGTGAAAACATTGTTTAATATTGTCTTTTTATATTTTAGGAACGTATAACCTGCCTGACACACTGCAAAAGAGACAAGTAGTGGAATTGGCTTTTACGATATATCCACCTTCAGGTGCAGGGTTGGAAGATCGGTCAATTTACCGGTCAACATGGGTGAGACCAGTCGTGGATGGAGAAGAAGGTTTCAAATATATATGTAAGTGTGAAGAATAACTATAATTTAACTAACCATAACTGTTTTATAACTAACTTAATATGTACTATGTTTATTTAATGGCTATCCTCCACTATAGAGTTGTGCTAGCTTTCTATTTTCTTGTTCACTAGGATATCCTAATTGCTGCAGTTTTGTCCATTTAAATAACACTGTTCCATTGTTCATCCTTCTCAAGTAAATCACATCACATTTGGTCACATTATACTCCATTTTGCAATCTTTTGTATTATTTTAAAATGATTTATATTATTCTTGCAATCACTGTCCCATCTATATTTGTTACATAGGCAAACTTGACTACCCTGCACTTAGAGTAATTGAATCACTGTTATACAGCATAAACAAGTCCTTTCGGCCCAGCTTGTCCATGCCAGTCAAGTTGTCTACCTGTGCTCGGCCCGTTTGCCTGCATTTGGTACATCTTCCTCTAAATCTTTTCTTTCAGTCGTGATTTTCCTAGATACTTTGTATCTTAATGCATGAAGCTTCCATAGAAGGGTGAGCAACCCCATCATACGATGATTTATATTCTTCAGACCTTCAGGTGTAGGGAGGTCTTGACCCTTCCTGTAGTGTGACTATTTTACGAATATGCATTATTCTTCCCCGTGTTTTCTTTCCCTTGTCATTTTGCACTTCCACCCAAATCAAATCAACATCTTCCAAGGCCAGATCATCACTTGCAACTGTATTTAATTCACTTCTAATCAACAGTGCTATCCCACCAATTTTTCCACCTAGCCTATCCTTCCCAAATGTCATTTATCCCTTAATATTACGTTTCCAGCTTTGATCTCCTTGTCTTAGTAATGGCTGTTAGATCAGACACATTAACCTATTTGGTGTTGTTCACCTGCTATGAATGCTTCGTGCATTAAGATACAAAGACTTTAAGCTTGACTTTGAGCCATTTTTTAATGATCTTACTGATGCCTCATGCCTTTTTCTTCCATTTGTGCCTTGCTTCACTCTTCAACATCACCCTGCTTGGGTTCTCATCCCCCTGTGAGACTAAGAGTCCGTCCCATCAGAAAATAGGTCATCAATTTACAGATTCTGGAAAAATCACTGCTGATTTTCACCTCAATACGCTTTATGGAAAATAATATTTAAGGCTCAGATTTAATTCATCACAAATATTCCTCTTGGTTTGTTTATGATACTTAAAGCTTCCATTTGATGAAACAGGACTGTCACTAAACTGAAAAATCAAGTGTCAAAAATGATTTCACTAATGGGAAGTTTGAGTCTGAAATTGCTCAGGGGCTATGACACCATGAGGTGGAGAATAAAACATGTATGAGATGCAGAACATTATCAACTGGAACAAGGCAAATCCAGGATTGCACCCAGAAGAGAATCCATACCTAGCTTTTGGCAGGAGGCCATAAAGTCCATCAATCTCAGTGCTTAGTTTCCACCTTTAACAAGGTTTGATTGATGGGACAGCCTCCCTACAAATTTCCATTGATACTGATGCATCCAGGAATGTCCAAGTATGGATCAGGACATTGGCCCGGATAACCAACTGGGTGATAGATTTGAATATTAATTTCACTTTTGCTGCTCTTACAAATAAGAATTTGTTTTGGATGTTGTCCTTTGCATCAGTCTTGATTTCTTTGTGCCAAATGTGAAGGCATCAAAGAAGCGGATCAGAATTGTTGTATATCTGTTCAACTTGAAAGACCAAAGCATCATCTGTACTGAGACTGGTGAAACTTGACTGCCAGTCAGTAGGAAGGTTTTTCAAGTAATGAGTCTTATCTTGCTAGATCCAAACCCTGCAACCTGCTACTTGAGCTGTAATGCAATGCGACTGCCACTGAAAATAGGACCGAACCTTCCAACTATTTCAGGGTGCTGAGGCAATTGCTCAAATGTTAAGTGGAGCACAGAAAAAAAAGTTTTTTTTCAACTTTTTTTATTTTTTTAGTATGTTTTAAAGTATGTTTTTGATGTTTCTCGGTGTATTTTGTGTGGGGGTGGGGTAAGGGGGAAACCGTTTCGGCCGCCTCCTCCACGGAGAGGCGACTTTTTCCAGGTCGCCTCCACCATGGCCTAACAGCAAGGATCGGCGCGGCCTTTCCGGGAGACGCGCCCGGGGCTTCAGCGGCGGGCGCAGCGTGAACTCTCGGCATGGAGCGGGTGAGCACTCGCTGGGGCTCGCTGGAGGGGAGCGCTCCGTTTCGCTGGCCCGGGGCAGCCGGCAGCCTGAAGCCGTGGTCTGCACAGCTCCAGCTGGCGCGGCGTCTACAGCCCGGGATCCCTCGTGGGGGACCCGGGGGAAGAAGAAGCTATCACTGCCGGCCCGCGGCCAACTTTTACCGCGGGTCCGGCATGGACTTACCATCACCCCTGGAGGGGAGCTTCGGCCACTGGCCCTGCAGTCTGCGGTGCTTCTGGCTGTGGCGCGGCAGGAACCTTAAACTTCGACCGCCGGCCTGCGGCCTACACCAGCCTGAAGCCGCGGTCTCCGGTGGGGAAGAGCCGATCCTGGACATACCTTGCCTTTGACGTTGTCCCTTACCATCTGGACGCCCGCAGCAACGGCTGCGGAGGGTGGAGGTCCCGACCACGGGGGAAAATGGAGGAGGTCTGGCCAGGTTCTGTGCCTTCCACCACAGTGATGAATGCTGTGGTGGATGTTTGTGTTATATTTTTTATTGTGGTTGTGTGTTCTTTATTATTGTACCGCTGTTGACAACCCAAAATTCCACCGACCCTGGTTGTGTGGCAATAAATTCTATCAATCAATCAAGAAGAGACTAGATCATTTTTTTAATGATCTCTCTTTCTATCAGAGGTGTTGCTGAGTTTCACAGCATCATCCTATAAGTTACTGTTACACTTTTGTTGCTTTTGCCTGGGAAGAACAGTAGAAATATGTTAGCTGGCAATTTATCAATCTAGTCTTGAATGTGGAATGACTGAGTATCCACAGCCCTGTCATGAAAAGTTTCAATGATTCATAGCCTGCTGCGTTGAAGACATTTCTACCCATTTCAGTCCTAAATTGTCGATCCTTTTTCGAACACTTCTGTATTCACTGGCCAAAGAAAACAACCTTTCAGACTCCAACCTATCCATACACCTCAGTATCGCGTAAAGTTCACTAATATCATCTGTAAGTCTTCTAACTTCCATTGAGTATAAATTCTCTCTCCTCTTTGAACAACTCTCTTATCATTAGACTCAATCTCTGTAAATATCTGTGAATAAAATGGGCCAAGAATATCGTGTGGTTTTGTTTCCAATAATGAACGGAGAACATTTTGTGGTTAGGATTAGGAGACATTGTTGACTTAATATTGTAAACTTTGAATAATGTCCTTTTGACGAAGTCTGGCTTCCAGCCCAAGCAACAAAATCATTTAAGAATATGATGTTTAATTATGACAATATGGTTGGATTTTCTGCAGATATCCATGATATACTTACATTTGTTTAATCTAACCTATTACTGCAATAGTTATTTGTGCAATTTAAATATTGTTTTTTTTTAAGATATCCTCAACTTTTCATTTTTATTTTTTAATTGAAAAATCATGTCTTAGCTTGTGGCATACAAATACATTCTAAGTCATTTCTGAGGACTAAAGTAATTAAATGGGTATAACACATCATCAAGTGGCTGTTCTGATTTAAAACTGACATTGAGTCCTCATTCCCACAGTGACAAGCCTTTTTCCAAGCTCCCACTCCTGGACTTCCCCTACCAGGCTTCTACCCTCTCAGGATCTTTTCATTTCCCACTGCCGGTCGACATCAACTATCTTGACCTCTTCACTCCCTTTACCCACTCCAATATCACCCTCTCTGAACATGTTCACTCCGTTCACTCTGTAACAATCTTAATATAATCATCAAAGCCACTGACAAGGGAGGTACCTTTTGCAATCTGACCCTTATAGTACTGAGGGCAGGCCAGCTCTCAGGCACTACCTCATACCAACTACTGGACAAAGACAGATGATGTTTTAGGTTGGGATGCTTCTGCAGATTGATTGGAGTAGGGAGCATCAGGAATGTGGCAACAGCGGAACTTGCTATCAAAACATGGAGGGGACCGAGGACACCATTTTTTGGCGGCCATGCGCGCATGCGCATGCACACACACACACACACACACACACACACAAGCGCGCGCGCGAGGCTTCGGAGGCTCAATCCAGCGCTAAATGCAACTCAATTCTGCCTGTCTCACCGGGTTAACTACAGCCCTGTCTGGACTGACGGGATACCAGCGCTGCTTCTCCACGTTGGCCATATTTCCCGCAAGTCCAGGAAGGCTGTAGGCTCAGCTGGCGGGACAGGCAGAGTTGTGCTGGGTTTTGCGCTGCTTCTCTGCGCTAGCCCATCTGATTCCCAACCAAAGATCCTATAGTGGAGGATCTTTGCTGCCGACCTCTCTGGCCACCCGCGGTGGGGGGTAGGGGGGCTACTCGGGAGGGAACAGGACAGGACCGGAGACCCGGCCAGGATTGATCCTGGCTGCGGGTGAGTCACAGTTCTGTGCCACATCTCCCTCCTCCAATCACCGCGCTCTATCCTCAGCCCCCGCCCCCCACTCCTCCCTCCTCCAATCATTGTGCTGAATCATGTCCCACCCCCATTGCCTGCTGACCGACGTCTCTCTCGTCCCATCGGCGCCCTCGATCATCACTCCCACCCCCACTGTCTCGCGGAAAGCGGAGATTTCACCGGCTTTTAAAATCCGGATTACAAAAACTTGGGGGGGATGTCCCCCACCTCTCAAAACATGGAGGGGACGTGTCCCCTCTGCCCCCCCCCCCCCCCCCCCCCCGGGTTTTCCGCCCCTGGAATGTGGGAACGAGAGATTGGAGCAGGACATCTTTTTGTCTCCTTTTTCACTTTCTAATCACACATAAGTCTTTATCACTTTCTCCACCCATTTATCAATCAAAACCATCCTCAGCTGCATCCACATATCACGTGTAGGACGGAACTGCAGATACTGGTTTAAACCGAAGATAGACACAAAATGCCGGAGTAACTCAGCGGGTCAACCCGAAACATCACCTGTTCCTTTTCTCCAGAGATGCTGCCTGGCCTGCTGAGTTACTCCAGATTTTTTGTGTCTATACCTATCACTTGCCAAGCTTTGTCCTGCTCGAATCTCTCAACTGTATTTTCCCTCTACAAATGCTATCTAATGCACTGGGTTCCTCCAGCACTTTGTGTTTTGCTCAAGATTTCTGTATCTGCAGTTTTTGCATCTCTCTGGGTATGATTACTTATTGTTTAAATTAGAATTAGCTTGAATCCATTGTTTTAAATAATAGGTTGATGTATTCTTCTTTCAATGAATAATTATTAATTGACTGAAGGAAGTTCTTTTGCACATTCCGTAGATAGTTTCCTGAAGAGCTTTATTCTCACTAATTACTTGTTCTTCTCAGGTTTATTCACAGCAATTTAACATGAGACTGTAAGTTTTTTTTCACATGCTTCCTGCCAACGCCTCAGCAGCATTATTCACGAGAGAAACCATCAAGTTGTCAACTTTATATTTTAATTGTAAATTTCCTCAGGATACAACAATTCATTCGTTTTTTTGCAGTACATTGTCCATATACTGACTCTTTGAAACAGCTATATTATAAACAATGCTGGAAATACTTTATGTGCTGCAGCATCTGTGGAAAGTGGAATAGAGTTGACATATCAGGTCAAAGATCCTTTGTTAACAGTGGGAAAGAGAAAAAAACAAATAGGGATACAGCTGAAGGGACAGTAAGATGAATAGGACAAATGGAGTATTTCTGATAGTGAGAGGCCAGTGTCTCATAGTCATACAGCATGGAAACAGGCCCTTCGGCCCAATTTGTCCCATCTACACGTCCCATCTGGCCCATATCCCTCTAAACCTACCCTATCCGTGTGCTTATTCCTCAACTACCTCCTCTGGCAGCTCGTTCCACACACCCACCACCCTTTGTGTGAAAAGGTTACCCCTCAAGATCCTATTAAATCTTTCCCCCCTCACCTTAAACCTATGTCCTCTGGTTCTTAACTCCTCAGGGAAAAACTGTAAGCAAGGTAATGTGATTGATGGTGGAAGCTAGAGGATGAGGATTATTATCCTTTATTCTTAAAGGTCAGGAAATGATGGCAGATAGAGAGTGAGAACACAGAGAAGGAAATACAAGTTGTGAAATGCAGGGCTGCAGGTCATGTCCACAGGTCAGGCCGTGCTAAATGAGAATTAGTGATGAGAATTAATGTGGCAGGTAACAGAAAACTCAAGGTCTTCTCCAGTCTGAAGGTGGGCTTCTGCAAAGCAGAGCCCAATCTGCATTCAGTTTCTCCAATTTGAAGGAGAATACATTGTGAACATTTAATGGAGTACATTGGAAGATGAACAAGTAAATCATTGCTTCACCAAGAAGGATGTTTGGGCCCCAAGAGGATGGAAAAGATTGAGATGGAAGCATCTTTTTGCTGTGGTTGCATGGGAAAGTGCTGTAAGAATGAAAGTGGTTGTTGAAGACAGAAGAAGAGCCCGGGACTAATAAAGGGAAAGGTTCATTCAAATTTTTGAAACAGCAGGAGATTAATTTGGAGTATTGTGTACAGTTCTGGTCCCATTACAGGTAGGATGAGGAGGCTTTTGAGAGAGTACAGAAGAGGTTTACCAGAATGATGCCAGGATTAGAGCCTATTAACTATGACAGGTTCGACAGCCTTGGATTGTTTTCTCTGAAATGTCGCAGGTTGAGTGGAGACCTGATAGAAGTATATAAAATTATGAGGCATAAATAGGGTAGACAGTCAGAATGTCTTTCTCACGGTATAAATGTCAAAGACTAGAAGGCATAGCTTTAAGATGAGAGGGAGCATAGTTTAGTGGAAAAAGACAGAGCAAGTTTTTTTACATAGAAGGTGCTGGGTGCCTGTAATGTACTGCCAGGGGTCGAGGTTTAGGTATGATATTGGCATTTAAGAGGCACATATGCAGGGACTGGGGGGAAATGGATTATATGCAGGCAGATGAGATTACTTTATCTTGGTATCATGTTCAGTATAGACGTTTTGGGCCAAAGGGCCAGTACCTGTTCTGTACTTTTCTATGGACACAAGGAACCACAGACACCGGTCGGCAAATATAGGACACAAAGGAATAATTCAACAGATCATGCAGGATCTCTGAAGAATAGCCAACATTTCAGGTTGAGATCCTTCTGCAGAATGATTGTAGACGGTGGGGAGACAGCTGGAGGAGAAGTGAGTGAAAGACAAAGATGAGACTTTGGGAACTGGTGGATACAGGTGAGCAGTGCTTTTGATTGGCAGAAGTCAGGATAAAGGCCAGAGATGAAAAGATAAAAAATGTGAGATAGAATCGAAGAGTCCTGAAATGGGAAACCAGAGGAAGAAACATGGGTGGAAGGGCAAAGGGGAAAGGGAGACGGTGCATCCAGGTGAGAGAGGGAGGTAAAAGGGGTGAGGGGAGGGGGGGTTGTAGATTAATTAGCTAAAATTGGAGAATTCAATGTTCGCACTGTTTGGTTGTAAGCTACCCCAGCGGAATATGTGGTGCTTGTGGCCCCACTCTGGTAATAGAGAAGGCCCAAGGTCAGCATTGGAATGGAAAGGAAAATTAAAATGGCTAACTTTTCTTTGTACTGTATTTTATATTCTCATATTTTGGAATCTCCTTAAAGGTGGTTGGAATTATGAAGGATGATCCATTGAATGAGGAGGCTGGAAGTGTGGAAGATGAGACTTTGGGAACTCCAGCCTCGCTCTGTCCAGGTGGAGAGGGAGTAAGAAGCGCTCCTAGTCTTCTTAGTTTTTCTCAACATCAGAAATACTAGGGGACTGAGGATCTAGTGGGAGGGAGGAACTGAAGGGAATCCACATTAATCAGGAAATGATGTTAGGTAAACTTGTGAGTGAAGGCAGATAAATCCCCAGGGCCTGATGGTCTGCATCTCAGATTACTCATGCAGGTGGCCCTAGATATTGTGCATGCATTGGTGATCATTTTCCAATGTTCTATAGACACTGATTCAGTTCCTGTGGACTGGAGAGTAGCCAATGTAACCCCACTTTTTAAGAAAGGAGGGAGGGAGAGAAAACGGGGAATTATAGACCAGTTAGCTTTACATCAGTAGTGGGAAGATGCTTGAGTCGATTATTAAATTTGTAATAGCAGCACATTTGAAAAGCAGTAACAGGATCGGTCAAAGTCATGGATTTATGAACGGGAAATCATGCTTGACTAATCTTCTGGGATTTTTTGAGGATGTAACAAGTAGAATGGATAAGGAAGAGCCAGTGGATGTGGAGTATCTGGACTTTCAAAAAGCTGTTGACAGGGTTCCACACAAGAGATTAGTGGGAAAAATTAGAGCACGTGGTATTGGGGGTAGGGTAATGACATGGATAGAGAACTGGTTGGCAGACAGGAAGCAAAGAATAGGAATTCACGGGTCCATTTCAGAATATCAGGCTCAGTGCTGAGATGCCAGTTATTTACAATATATTTTAACGATTTAGGCAAGGGAATTAAATGTAACATCTCCAAGTTTGCAGATGTCACAAAGCTGGGTGGCAGTGTGAGCTGCGAAGAGGATGCTATGAGGCTCCAGGGTGACTTGGATAGGTTGGATGAGTGGTCAGATGCATGGCAGATGCAGTATAATAGTAAGATTAAACGAGAACTTACCAGTTTGAAGTTTGATCTTGATTTTATGAGGAGTTACGATGAGCAATTACGTGAAGAAGGGCCGTCCGTCTGCGTGCGCGTCAATCTTCAAAGCAGCGGTGTTAAATCACAGATAAAAAAGAAGACCTGAGAATAGTAAGATTGTGAAAAACTTGAACTTCCATATGACCTTGATAATATGAGGGTGGGAGCGGTGGGCATGTAATCGCTCATCGTAACTCCTCATAAAATCAAGATCAAACTTCAAACTGGTAAGTTCTCGTTTAATCTTACTATTTTACTTCGGAGTCACGTGAGTGACTACGTGAAGATTTCAAAGCTCTGTGATTTTACGCCGGTTACGAATCCAAGCGTCACACACTGAATGGATTGACCACGGATGCGTGTAATCATTAAAGCATTCAGACATTACGTAGTTAAGTAAAGAAACTGATGCTTTAAATGAAAGAAAAGTTTTTTAAAAAGTTACCCCTCCCAACCTTGGGGGGAAACTAAGGGACAGAACTTAAAATGGTACGTGCAAACACCCCCAGTCCGGTTATGGGTTTGTTATAAAAACCGGTGGACCGTTATTTCATTCGTCCATCCTGCAGCCACTAGGATGTCGTTAAGGGGCACGCCCATAGCTCTTGCTGCCGACGTAGATGCAGCCCTGGTGGAGTGAGATTTAACGATATAAATGTTCACTCCTGCTACCGCCATTACCTCCTTTGACCATCTGGAGATGATTTGAGTTGATACCTTCTGGTGTAGTTTTTTATGGCTGATGAGGACCACTTGTTCTGAGCCTCTCAGATTCTCCGTAACTCTCAGATAGTGGTGTTAGTACGTTACCACACACACAACCGTTGGTCCTCTGGATATGCCAAGAACTGGATCTCCATCCCTGGCATTCCTGGCCTGCTCTGTTTTATCAGGTTCCTGATTAGGAATGTTATGTTGTTCATATTGGTGGTCATGTAGTCCAACTGTAACTTTTGCAGTGTCTGGACTCTTTGTCAGCATACCACCTTCAGGGTTAGTTATAGGCAGTCCCCACTGTCAAAGTAGGGTTAGTACCACGCTCACATCCCATGTGTCCGTGTAGCTTGGCCTTGGAGGTATTAAGTTGTAAATTCCCTTCATGAATTTTGTTGTAAAGGGGTGCGTTCCTATCGACCCGTGCCCTGCTTCCAGCATCAGATAGGAGGAGAGTGCGCCTCTGGCACTATAGATTGCACTATAACTTTGTTTATAGTTATGGTACAGAGTTGATAGGAACTCCAAGACATCCGTTATCCGAACTGTGTTGTATTTGTTCGGACAGTCCTATGCCTTGACATGGCCTCCTCAGAATCTGCAGACCAACAAGTTAATACGTTCTTGTAGTGGATGATTGCTCCCTGTAACTGGGTTCACTAGGAGGTCCCTGCTCTTGGGTATAGCCATAACTGGCTGGACTATAATTCCCAAATTTTTTGGGAACCAGGCTTGAGTAGGCCAATCTGGCACTACCAATATGCCTGTGGCTTAGTCTTGCTTGATTTTGGTCAAGCATCGGTTTGTGAGACAAATTGGCGGAAAGCATACATAAACATTCCTCCCCAATTGAAGGAGAAAGCATCCACTGCCTTAGCTCCTGGATCCAGCTCGCAGGACACATATCTGAGTAACTGATGGTTTGGTCTAGATGCAAACAGATCAATATCTGGTATGCCAAATCGTGTAGTTATTTCGTTAAATACTGCCCGATTCAACATCCATTCTGTGTTGTTATTAAACATTCGTGATCCAGCATCTGTCACCGTGTTATATCTACCTCGTAGATAGACCGCTGTAACCCAAATATTCCTCTCGATACACCAGTGCCAAATGAGGTTCGACAATCTGTCGCAAGATACAGATTTTACACCACCCTTGTGATTGATATATGCCACCGCAGTGGTGTTATCAATCTGAATTTGAACAAGCACAGGTTGCATATCGCTACAGAAAACCTTGAGTCCATATTGTGCCCCCAACAATTCTGGGTAATTGATTCCCTGTGTTGGGGAATTACAGACTCCTGCTCATTCCATCTGCCCCCACAGCTCTAGACTGTGTTTGTGGCTCCCCATCCTTAGCCGCTAGCATTGGTCTGAACCACCGATGGCTTTCGAGCAAAATTTCTCTTGAGCTGTCTCTCGTTCGTTATCCACAATGTCCTCTGCTGTTAATCCATAGTTTTGCCAATTTGGCCTGCATGTAATCTGAGTGTTCGTTCCTTTGCTCGCTGTAAATTCTGGTTATGCAAAGGCCCGTGACGTACTGCTGGAAATGCAGCTACTATTTGCCAATTACACTCGCTGTTTGCCTGATAGATGGCTAGTATTTGACTATCAGGTCATAGCAGGCTTACTTAATCTTGTTGTTTGCCCCTAGGCAAAGTCACCAACATATTTACTGTTTTTAATAGTAAATCCTAGGTAATCAGTTACCCTTGTAGGTGTCAATTTTGATTTAACTGGATGGATGAGGGAACCAATTCTTTCAAACAGGATTTTGGTTTGCTTTGACTGATGCTTCTGCCAATTCTTGGTGACTCCAAATTGAAAATGTCCTCCAAATATGCCATTACTATGTGGTTTTGAGACCTTTGTAGTCCCAGAATTGGTTTCCGTAGTTTAATCAATAGTCTAGGAGCTGCTGTCAACCCATTTGGCAGAGCCATGCCATCCAGTTAAACTTCAAATATCCCCTGTTCTTAGTGAATAGACACCGAATAGTATGCATCTTTGAGGTTGATGCATGCCATGTGACCATTTTATAGGAAGCTCCTATAAAACAGTTGTTAGACCATAACAAAATTTTACTGTTCTGAAAGTCTATACTGCACAAATGAGTTAAACCTGAATGAAGTGTGACATCCTCCATCTGTCACCTGTCCTGGAAGGCAATCCTGCCCATAATACTGGGCCTGCCTCGAAGACAACTCCGGTCTGAGTTCCAAGTCTGCTTGGAACCTATGTATGTTGTGCAGTAAAAATAATCACATGTTGTTATCTGTTTTTTAAAACCAGATCTGAAATTCATGTTATTGTCATTTTGAACAAAAACACAAGAGTAAAATTACCAACATGTAACTGGTCCACAATCCCTTGTTTCGGTAAACCCAGACCCACCTACCTCCATGGCTACCGGTGGTCTTGTGGTAAGCCCAAAGGCCCCTGATGCGGGTTCCTTTTCTCTCCTTGATTGGGAGTAGGACTGGTAGGGAGTATGGATTCCATGTTTCTCCTGACCTCTGCTTGGGTCTTGATCTGAAAACCTTATCATACTGAGCTTGCCTTGTAAGACAATTCTGGCCATAATTCTGAGTCTGCCTTGAAAGACGACTCTGATCATATTTCCGTGCCCAGCTTTCAAGCTACCACCGGCTTCATTGAACTGCTTATCCCCTATGGAGGTGTGGGGTGTGTTGTCGCCTACTGATGAAGTTTGCTTGTCGTTGTACCTTGATTGGTCCGACAGCTTTTGCTTCCTTCTTCTGGTCTTACCTGAAGAGAGGATTCGGCGGCTAGTTTCTCCAATGTTACCCTGATAGCGCTGTTCCCTTGCCGGCATTTGTGCGAATATTCTGCCAACTGCTGGCTCTTGAGGCCATATGCATGTGCTTCAGTATGCTCATACTTTAAATTCGAGATCAGTTACCTACTGATCACTCACACTCTCCTCCACTGAGAGTGAGATTTGTAGGCAGACCTGAAAACAGGTGCTGCCGCAGGCCCCTGAGGATACCTGCGCTGACATGGCCCCTCCAGCGGACCTAAATGAGATTCTTGCTTTGGGTCAGACTGAAACTGACCGTGGATGCTCCTCTCCTCAGAGCAGGAGACATTTGTGCAGCCCTGAAACAGGTGCCGCTGCCTGCGGGTTCTCCATAATTTCCGGGCTGATAACTCCCTCCTTTGGAGTATATCATTGTGGAGCACCTCTCCATCAGGTGCTCCATGTGGGTTTTGAACGTTTAAACACGTTACCCATGAAGGAGGTTATCCTCTCCATCCGGGATCCTCCTGGCCTACCCTCCAATTGGGTTTGCCTAGGTACTCCTGGCCCGTTTTGTTTTCCCCATGTGTGAGGCTGCTGGCACGGCCTGCTGTAGAGGCCCGTGCTGATACTGCTCCCTCCTTCGGAGCAGATCATTGTTGGAGCAACTTCTCCATAAGTTGCTCCATGTGGGAGAGTCGTCCTCAGACGCTCTCCTTTGAGGGAGGGTATCCCTCTTCCCCGGACTCATCTGAGTCAACGGGTGTCAGACTTGCGGGTGGTTTTTACGTCCCGCAGGACCACCACGGAGCTCCTCCTCCTGCACCAAGTCTTTTCTGCCGGTTCTGCCGGCGGTAATGTTGGGAACAAGACCGTCGCCCGCTACTGGGAATGCTGCGGTCTTCGGCAGCCGACTTCCCCGCGGACCGTCTCCTCGACATCTGGGCTCTGAAACTACAAAAAGCTTCAAGTCCCAGAGAACGCAGGTAAGTAGTTCAACTTTCCTTACCGGCCCATCCCGACGGCTGGGAGGACACAGTGCCTCTCCAGTCCGTCATGCGCGTTGCGTTCAGACGTAATGACGCGCACGCAGACGGACGGCCCTTCTTCACGTAGTCACTCACGTGACTCCGAAGTAAAATGTGTATAAATGTGAGGTTATCCACTTTAATGGCAAGAACAAGAAGGCATATTATCACCTGAATGGTGTCAGATTAGGAAAAGGGGAGGTGCAATGATGTCCTTGAACTTCAGTCACTGAAAGTAAGCATACAGGTACAGCAAGCAGTGAAGAAAGCAAATGGCATGGTGGCTTTCATAGCAAGAGGATTTGAGTATAGGAGCAAGGTGGGCCTACTGCAGTTGTGCAGGGCTCTGGTGAGACCACACCTGGAGTATTGTGTGTAGTTTTGGTCTCCTAATTTGAGGAAGGGCATTCTTGCTATTGAGGAAATGCAACGTAATAATAATAATAATACATTTTATTTGTTGGGCGCCTTTCAGACATCTCAAGGACACTTTACATAGATTAACAGGAATATAAACATATAATCAGAGTAAAATAAATAATAAAGACATCACAGAGACACAAACTAAAAACAGAATTCAGTCCAAAAACAGAAAATCAAAAACACAATGTAGTTCACCAGGTTAATTCCCGGGATGGCAGGACTGACATATGGTTAAAATAGTATGTACCTCCTAGTGAAGTCATTGAGCCACAACCTTCTTAATGCCATTCTCCTCGGGGAAATGCAGTCTTCAATTCACATTTCATCGACGCATAAGTGGAACCATATCCACTCACCAGCGATGGCCAGCATTCACAGTTTGACACATGGGTCAAGAATACAGAAGAACCTAAACCTCTTTGTATCTCTTGCACTGGCCAGATGGTACCTGGTTTCAAATCCAGAATACGAGATAAAATGCGCTTGAAAATGGCAGCAAAACATGGTTTTGAACTTCTGTAAATAGTTGTAGTAGTTGAGTCAGTACAGAGCATCATTATTGGTTTTGAGGGGAAGGAAACCTTGACAAGAACAGGGCGCTGATAGTTGTAACCAAGCAATTGCATCCAAGCTCTTGCAATCCTTAAATATAGCAGTCTTCTTACCTATTATATTTTGTTATTCAATAGAAATTGAATGCAACCATTTTTCTCATTTAAGTTCTATTTAACTTTATGTAATAAGTGGGAATATGTTGCCATGTAATGTTTAATGAGCATTTTAAAATAAAATGAAACAATATTCAGATTTTGCATTACTTCACTAAATTCTTCATTCATCAATGCAATATGAGGAACAATTATAAGCTTGCAATTAAGTATGGTGGGGATCACCAGCATACACTGTTGGTGGCTGAGATTCTCCACCGGTTGCGAAAAGTTAGAAAATTACCTCACAGGTGAAATGGTCCTGATATTGATGGAAATACAGGAAGTTTGGGGAAGTATTGTGGTTCCAGGACAATCAGGCAAAGCTGGGGATGCTGAGCTCCTGTTGACCATTTCTCCTTCTGTTTGCTCTCTGGTAACTTCGACTCCCATTCCTTAACTGCACAGGATCTCAATGCTTTGTCTGAAACCAACATAAATCAATGGACAAAGAGGTAAATTGTACAATGGTAAAATACCTCCACCTGGAATTATTGCTAATGGGGGAGAAATTCTGAAAGATTTCATGGCTGGAAATTTGTGCACCGTGGCTGTGGGGAGGGCTGTGGCATTGGAGAACTAAACTTTTCTTGTGTATCTCAGAAAGACAGACACATTATAGAACCTGCCCAAGTTATCATTCATTTAAATCAATAGACAATAAATCTTGGATAATAAATTAGTTCACCCAAAAATTAAAGTAGCTGCCTGGTCAAATAGATTAAATAATATAATTAGTAGGAATATATGACTGTAAAATCTAACCTATTTAATATTTGCCTTTTTAGTGGCTGAACACCCGGTCTTGCAGGAAGCCAAAATAGAAGTTGTTGGTAAATTGGTAGCCCGTTCGATATCTCAGAGAAACGAGATCCGGAAAGCTGCAAAGAATACGATGGAAGACTACTTATTAGACGACACATGTCTAGATGAAATTACTTCCCGAAAATAAGATCTTTGGTTCTTTTCATGAAGACCTGGTGGCAAAAAAATTGCCTTTGAAGCAAATGTTAACTAACTTGCATAACAGTTTGCGCAGTAATATTGTGGACATAAAATGGCAAAGAATCTGGATGTCTGTATTTTATGATAGGGAGTATGACGTACCTCAAACTGATAGCATGTAATTAATATAAATATTAAATTATTTTATCTTTATAGCCATTAAAATGTTCATGACCCAAACAGATAACAAATTGGAATTGCAACCACAAACTAAGTTCCCACAAGGCAGAAGATACTGGCAGAGGTGGGTTGTCCCATAACAATAGAAAATTTGGAGAAATATTTTAAATCTTGTTTTGCCAGTCTTAATAATAAAGCTGATACATACAAAATTAGGCCGAGCCTATCATGGTCTATTATTGATTTGAAAATATATTTTTTATTGTAAACAAGATTTTCAATGCCGTTCACGTTTTAAAATGGACTCTGTTGCTGGCTGGAAGACATGTCCCCAGATTAGATTCACAAAATAGACACCAACCTGTAAATTAGAATGTATTCTACCTGGGTTTAGAGAGGCAAAATTCTAGCTTCAAGAAAATTCAAGAACAGACGCTTGTGGCCAGCAGATTCATCCTGCCTGTCGTCCACACACTGGAGTGCCCATGGGGGCCATATATAAGTTGGATGTTTGTCAACTGGTGATGACCTGTACAACAGGAAAGATCCATTTGGAAAATAATGAGTATTAGAAAAGTGAGGCACCTAGGCCCTGAGAATTCAGCATTGGCTCGTATATTTGGGATAAGGTTTTTTGCACATCTATCCAGTGGAAATCTCTGAGACAGGATGGGGAATGTGTATGTTACCATTTTCTCTCTGCATCACGTTATTTGTTTCTGGGACACCAGTTTAAGAAATAGGAATGAGACAGGTGGAAGTGTTTAATTACTTGTTACCCAGCTGTTGCCAAATTAGGATCAATCAGCATCCTTTCTTGAGAAGTCTACAGTCCTGGAGGATCTGCAGTTCTGCATGGTTATACAGATCACTGGATCTTCATGCTTTTCATGATGCTGGAAAGAAAGAAATGTTTGTCTCTGCTGAGAGCACATTTTTAGAGCCTTATAAAGAGTTACTAGACTAAGTGGGACCCGTTGGGGTCCCATGTTTACACAGGAGGGCTGTTCCCCCAACGCAATATTCCACCTCTCCACCAATTTCAATATTGGTTGGTGGCCAGTGGGGGTTGTGAGCCGTAGGGACTGGTTTCCAGGTGGCTAGTATGGACATTGTGGGCCGAATGGATTCTTGGGCTGGCAGGTCAGTCACTCAGGCCTGGTGGGCTGACAGCTCAGTCACTCAGGCCTGGTGGGCTGGCAGCTCAGTCACTCAGGGCTGGTGGGCTGACAGCTCAGTCACTCAGGCCTGGTGGGCTGGCAGCTCAGTCACTCAGGGCTGGTGGGCTGGCAGGTCAGTCACTCAGGCCTGGTGGGCTGACAGCTCAGTCACTCAGGCCTGGTGGGCTGGCAGCTCAGTCACTCAGGGCTGGTGGGCTGGAAGCTCAGAAACTGCCAGAAATTCTGCCCAAAACAGATGAGAGACTCTGAGAGAGAGAAGGGGGAGTGGGTGGAGAATCAATTTTAGACATTTTTCATCTATTTCTGCAGGTCACAGCAATGAAGGAGGAAAGTCTATCCTGGCCTGGATCTCACAAGGAGCCAATGAAGGGAGAAAAATACTGGAGTGAGGTTTAATACTTGCAGGGGGAATACTTCCTGATGGACCAAAGGGACTCCTCCTGGGCTAGTACAGGCCTGATGGGCTGAAGAGACTCTTTAAAAAAAAAATCTGAATGAAATCTCAGTGAAAGTAACTTTTTCTAGATTTTTCCTGGCCTTGGCACGGGCCTTTTGGGCCAAAATGCATTTCCTGGGTTAATACGGGCATTTTGGGCAAAAGGGACTGGTTTCTTGGCTAATAAGGGCCTTGTGGGCCGAAATGAGTGGTTTCACGCAGGCCAAACAACTCATTTCATTTCCGTTGCAATTTCAAACACGGCAGGCCAAACAACTCATCTCATTTTCATTTCATCTCATTTCCATTGCCATTGCCATTTCAGTTTCAAGCACATGGCAGGCCAAACAACTCGTCTCATTTGCATTTCATTTCCATTGCCATATCAGTTTCAAACACAGGGTAGGCCAAACAACTAATTTCATTTCATTTCCATTGCCATTGCCATTTCAGTTTCAAGCAGAGGGCAGACCAAACAACTCATCTAATTTTCATTTCATTTCCATTGCCATTTCAATTTCAAGCACAGAGCAGACCAAACAACTCATCTCATTTTCATTTCATTTCATTTCCATTGCCTTTTCAGTTTCAAGCATAGGGCAGGCCAAACAACTAATCTCATTTTCATTTCATTTCCATTGCTATTTCGGTTTCAAGCTCAGGGCAGGCCAAACAACTTATTTTATTCTCATTAAGGGCTAACTAATCATTTATTGCAAGTACATTGAAGACTCACAGTTCAGTAGACCCACAGCAGAATCACAATTGTGGCCTCTCTCTCGCGATCTTCCAGAGTGACTGACTCACGTCCAGGCATCCAGGGTTTTATAGTCCTGCCCCCCCCCCCCCGGAAGGGGCGTTACCTTCATCATGGTGATTGACAGGCGAAAGGACCAATCACAACTTTTATGACATTCATAACTTTTTTATTTTACATCGATGGGAAAATTCTCAGAGCCTGCTCAGTGGAGGAGGACTATGAGTAAGATGGCCAAAATTCATAGTGATATATGGTAGCACTTTTTCTAAAATCATTTTACAGCGCAGACAAGAAGTGGTCAAGATGAGACTTTTAATTATATAGATGTTCAGTAAAGGATCTGAGCCATTACATAAATGTCCTAAACACAACATCTGCCAGCTTTACAGCTCAACCGAACAATGTCGAGCAAGATAATTCACTGAAGTTTATTTTACTGAGTGCTGCCATTTTTGACATTGCTTGTCCTTTTTTCAGCCTGTATAAAGTTCACATGTTCTCTCCAGGCCTATGAGAGTTTCATTTTCTCTCCTAGGACTAGTTCTGTTTACCTCCCACATCCCAAAGATATACTTTGGGGCTGTCCTACTGCGGCAACCTAATCCGCGAGTTCAGGCGAGTTTGCCCTCGACTCATACTCGCAGCATGGTCGACACGATGTCCTAGGAGGTCTTTGTAACTCTCCTTCATGCTCGAGAGTAGTCCCCGCGTACTCGAGGCCTCAGCTAGGTCGCGGCGTATTTTGCAACATGTTGAAAAATGCCCGCGAGTAAAAAAAGGTCGCCATGGAAAAAATCTATATTTTTTTACTCGTAGGTTTAGTCGAGGTAGGTCGTAGTACGTCAGCATGTTAGTCATAGGTAATTGAGGGTAGTCGAAGGAAATCGAGGGTAGTCGAAAGTAAAGCTCGTTGAGTAAAAAAGGTAAGTAAACCGACCGGTAATGTTAAATGCCCACTAAACTTTATTAAAAGTTGTCTGGCGTGGCTCCACACCTTCTCTCCCCTTCTCTCCCCTACTCTCCCCCTCTCTCCCCAAGCTCTCTAAAGGACTTACTGTTATAAAAACATATAAAATAGGTGCAGGAGGAGGCCACATGGCTCTTCGAGCCAGCACCGCCATTCATTGTGATCATGGCTGATCGTCCCCAATCAAAAACCCGTGCCTGCCTTCTCCCCATATCCCTTGATTCCACTAGCCCCTAGAGCTCTATCTAACTCTCTCTTAAATCCATCCAGTGATTTGGCCTCCACTGCCCTCTGTGGCAGGGAATTCCACAAATTCACAACTCTCTGGGTGAAATTTTATATGCTTCTATAAATATGCCCCTCAACCTTCTAAACTCCAGTGAATACAAGCCTAGTCTTTTCAATCTTTCCTCATATGACAGTCTCGCCATCCCAGGGATCAATCTCGTGAACCTACGCTGCACTGCTTCAAACACAAGGATGTCCTTCCTCAAATTAGGAGGCCAAAACTGTACACAATACTCCAGATGTGGTCTTACCAGAGCCCTATACTGTTATGTGCAAGCCGTCTTTTACCTTCCTGTTCATCGCGGGTGTGAATTTCAGACAGCGCTCCCCCGCTTTCACTGGCCCCCACCTTTGCGATACAATACAATACAATACCGTTTATTGTCATTTGAACCTCAAATGAAGTTCAAACTAAATTTGGTTTCTGCAGTCATACAACAAGAAAGAAAAACCAAGACACACAATTTACACAAACATCCATCACAGTGAATCTCCTCCTCACTGTGATGGAAGGCAAAGTCATTGTCTCTCCCCTGTTTTCCATTTTTCTCCCGATGTTAAAGCCCCCGGCGGGCGATGGCAAGTCCCGCAGCCATTAAGGCCACACCGGGCGATGTGTTTTTGTGTGTGTGTGTGTGCGGTCGGTCGATCCTGCTCGCAGTTTCATCACTGACGATCTATCTAGCTCGAGCTTGAATGTCAAAGACTGTCTTCTGAACTTGCGGATTAGGTCACCGCAGTGGGACAGCCCCTTAAAGCTACCATAAATTACCTTGCTGTAGTTTGCTGGCCTGAGAATCAGTGAGGGGAGGTGTTAATGGGTAAGTGTGAGAGAGTAGGTTACAAAGAAGTCATGGAGAAATGGGATCGCTCTGGGAAGCGGAGTGGATTTTTGAGTTGAATGTCATAAGGAAATATGAAATAATGTTGCATAACTTTATAAATAATTTAAGGGACAACCACTTCTTGTTTTCCTAGGTGGCCCGATAGGATGGAGGATAACTTTCTTGCATTCTAGTTCTCTAAATCCAGGCAGCTCAGTGGCACAGGTGGTAGAGATGCTGCCTCACAACACCAGAGATATGGGTTCGATCCTGACCTCAGGTGCTGTCTGTGTGGAGTTTGCACATTCTTCCTGTGACCACTGGGTTTCCTCTGGTTGCTCACGTTACTTCTCACATCCCAAGGACATGCAGGTTTGTAGGTTAATTGGCCTCTGTAAAATTGCCCCTAGTCAGCAAAATTGTAAAATTGCCCCTAGTGAGCAAAATTGTACAATTCCCCATAGTCAACAGTCTGAGAAAGTGTCCCGACCCAAAACGTCACCTATCCATATTCTCCAGTGATGTTGCCTGATGCACTGAGTTACTCCAGCACTTTGTCTTTTTTTGTAAACCACCACCTGCAATTCTTTGTTTCTCTGAATCTATGGAGAAGTTGAGGCTTAAAAGCCAGGTTTCTGTAAAAGTTATTTTAATTCAGATAAATATTTTGAGATATTTAGAGGATTACGGACATGGTGTTATTCATTTTACATTATTGTCATAACAGAAAGTTAACTCTCAATGGTTTTCTCCAAGTTTAAACAAAGGTAATTCATTAGTTTGCATGATTATTCATTAGAATGCTTCCTGGCAAAGTGCTGATCTTTGATGGACTAAGAGAAGTACAGACACAAGGGTGGAGGAAGGAACTGTAGATGCTGGTTTACATCGATGATAGACACAAAATGCTGGAATAACTCAACAGGACAGGCAGCGTCTCTGGATAAAAGGAATGGTGACGTTTTCGGGTCGAGACCCTTCTTCACACTGAGAGTCAGGGGAGAGGGCTCTGAAGAAGGGTCTCGACCTGAAACGTCACCCATTCCTTCTATCCACAGATACATGCCTCAGACGTAAAGCAAAACAACCAGGATTCCAGGGACAGAGGCCCATAGACCACAATTGACTGCAAGCAAGTTAAGATAGCTAGAAAACTGTAGAAGCTCTAGTTGAGCAGAATATTTGACAAAAGCCAAATATACTTCTGCAAACTCATCCTCATCGTATTGGTATCAAGCAGTCACAGCTACAGATCTTTGATCTATTCTTTCCAAATGTCCTTTGTCCTACATTTTAGCAATGGTTTACACAGGGAACTAAAGATGAAAATATGCCCTGTAGTGTACATAATCTGTTAATTAGTTCCACTGTGCTATATGTAACTATTTACACCCTCTTACCTGTGGGTTGTTGATAATTTTCACATATGCTAACAAGTAATTATCGATGATAACAGAAAGCTAAATAAAGAATACTTATGCTGCAAAGTTTGTTCTCCATTGTACACATGAAAATGATATACTTAAACTTAAATCTAAACTCAAAACCTCCAAAACACATCTGGTCGGTAAAACTCAAAGGGTGAGTCAAACTTGTAAATGACTTAATATCTGAAGTTTAAATCATCTTTAATCATAACATCTAGTAGAGCGGTACAGTAGGTTGTTAGTTCATCATTCCCGCTTACAAGTACTTAATGTAGGAAATGGGTGTTAATATGAAGTGGACAGTAAGGTGGAGTTAGTGATACTGCACTATTCTGATTGGTTCACATGCAATAACCAATCTACATCCTTCCCCGTAAAGAGAAAAGATTGTAAGGCAAATGTTAAACAGTCACCATTAAACGTAATTGCTGTATCTATCAGGCAGTCTACTAATACGGCCCAAACGCGTGCGGACAAACCCCTCCCTCTCCCTCCGTCCTAGAAAAGTTAGTGGGGGAGGGAGGCAGTGACCCCGAAAACGAGAATACAGCTGGGGACGCTTGAGGCGACCGGTGGGGTGAGCATGCGGGAGTGTTAACGTGGTTAGATGGGGTAACCAACTGAGGCGGAGAGCGCACGCAGGGAGTGGTGGTAGCCGGAGCAGCAGAGGGTTTAAACGGCAAGGGTGGAGCATATGGATCAGCTGGAGGTGGTCGAGGTCCAGTCACAAGCAGTAAATGCTGACGGCTTCGTCTGTACAGAACACCATCACGTTGACAAGGTAGGAACGGCGTTCCTTAGACGGGCCGACAACGAAACCCAGATGGGTATGTCCCACAGCAGTCTGCATACGGACTACTTGACCCTGCAATAGCGGCTTCAGTGGTTTGCTGGACTTGTCATAGGAGCGCTGCTGAATGTTGTGTTTCTCCTGAATGTGCTTCTGGACCGCAGCTGGTTTAAACACCTGTGGCTTCAGCTGTCGCTGGGCAACCGATAGTGGAGGTCGTGTTGTTCGAGACATCAGGCGTTGAGCTGGTGAACCCAGGACCCCGTCCCTGGTAATGTTTCTAAGGTTTAAGAGGTCGAGGAAGACATCAGACTTGGCAAGGTGAGAACATTCCATTAGTTGTTTCGCGCTCCTGATGGCACGTTCAGCGAGCCCGTTAGAATGGGGGTGTGCAGGGCTACTTGTGACATGGTGGAAGTTCCATCGTTTGGCAAAGTGTTTAAATGCGTGGCTGGGAAATTGTCTTCCGTTGTCAGTTTGCAGACGAACTGGTGCGCCGAATTGATACCGAATGGCATTCTGAAAAATTTGAATCTGCCAAATGGTGTAGCAAACATAGTGAGATTCGAGGACTCATCATCTAGAGGTATCTGCCAGAACGAGCTTTTAGCGTCTAGTACGGCAAACACTGTTGCGCGACGTCTTCAACAGTTCTCATCGGATAATGTGGGCGCTTGATGGCAGTGTTTAGGTCCCTTGGATTGATGCACACGCGGAGCTCGTCTTTGTCTTTCTTTTGCGTGACAATTGTGGCGGAGGCCCAGTCTGTGGGGTCGCTGATTTCAACCAGTACACCCATGGAAACCATATTTCTAAGTTCAGTCTCGATTTGGTCACGCATGGCATGTGGCACGCGGTGGGGAGCATGGACAGCTGGGTCAACAGTGGGGTCAACGGCAAATTTTATAACTAACAGGAAGCTTACCCAGCTTGTCATCGAACAGATCAGGGTAGTTTCGAATCGGGTCCTCAGATATAAGTAATTTGTGAACGGAGCAATCGAAAGAGACTAGCCCAAGGTCCTGGCACGCATGGATGCCCAGCAAAGTCACAGACTTTACTGTGACTAAATCCTATATTTTAGGATATAGAAAGTCAGATTTCTTGTGGTATTTTCCAATACACATTTAAAGCTAGTTCTTCCAAGAGGATGCAGGACCTCCCCCCCATAAGCATGTAAGGTGGAGCTGTCTCCAGTGAAGGTCTCGTTATTTCTTATCTTGTTGTAGACATTCAGGGACATTACATTCACGTGTGCCCCAGTATCCAATTTGGCCTTCACAGGCTTGTTGTTAATTAGCATGGACACAGAGGAATCCAAAAGCTTACCAGCTGTGTGGAGGAAGGTGTGAACAGTAGACTCCTCATATGAGCTAATTGGATCATCCTCGTGGGCAGCTTCGAGCTGGTCTTGTGAGTCTGAAAATGTTTGGTCTTGTTGCAACAGGTGCAGAGCTAGAATTGCGGTTCCCACGGGACCTCCAGCAAATGGTGAAATGGTTCATCTTCTTTCAGTAGTTGCATGGTTTGCCATTCGCTGGACAGAACATCCGTCCCTTGTTATGGAAATAGTTACAGTTCGGACACCTTTGCGGCAGTTCATTCACAAATCCTCGATTAGCCATTTGAGGCGATTCATTCATAAAACTTCTGTTGGTTGTCGGTGTGGCTCGTTTATTGAAGCCTGTCAGGTTTATACTCTTTTTCTGAGTGTCAAACTGGTCACTCAGTGGGGCTACAATCTCAGACATGCAGCAGGCATGCACAGCTTGTTCAAGAGTTAGGTCAGCATTCCGTAGTAGCTCAGTCTTTAGCTTTTGATCAGTCATGCCACTGACGGGTTTGTCTCATATTAACTCGTTAGACATATTCCCGAAGTGGCATCGCTGAGCCATATATTTTACATCACAAATAAATCGTTCAACAGGTTCATCAGGAAGCTGTTGTCGCACAAAGAATTTGGCTCTTTCCAAGATGCGGTTAGAGGTTAGATCACACAGTTCGCGGAATTTACGCAGCAGGATATTGGGGTTACGCATAGTCTCAGCAAGTACAACTACCTGGCCGTTACCGTTAAGAATGGCTTGCGCGAAGTCGAAGGCCTGCGCTCTCATCAAAGCCTCTGGCCCCACCAGGTTGAGTAGAAGTGAAGCTTTGACCTCACTGGGTCATTTCGATGGATGATGTTGATGTAGTGTTCGTAGTCGATCTCGAAGAGCCTCCATCGTTCTCTGATGTCCGAGTCAAAGATGAGCTGTGCTGGCTTGCGGCACAAGTGAGCCAAGGCAATACAGATAGAACTGATAGAATGCAAATAAAACCCGATATACGGATGCAGTGGGTCACTTCACGCTTTCTGACACCATGTAGATGACTTAATAGACATCGTCTGAAGTTTAAATCATCTTTAATCATAACATATAGTAGAGCGTTACAGTAGGTTGTTAGTTCATCACTACTGCTTCCAAGACTACTTAATGTAGGAAATGGGTGTTAATATGAAGTGTACAGTAAGGTGGTGTTAGTGATGCTACACTACTCTGATTGGTTGACATGCAATAACCAATCTACAAAACTGCAATGGTTTATTTCTCATGGGCAGAAATCCTGGGGGGGGGGGGAGGACAGGGGGGACACGTCCCCTCCATGTTTTGAGAGGTGGGGGACAATCCCCCCTATGTTTTGTAATCCGAATTTTGAAATTCGGTGAAAAAAATATCTATTAAAAAGCTCTGCTTTCCGGAGACAGTGGAGGGAGGACTGATGATCGAGGGCACCGGTTGGACAAGAGAGACGTCGGTCAGCAGGCAGTGGGGATGATTCAGGATGATTCAGATGATGTACTAGCCCAGGAGGATGATTGGAGGAGGGAGGTGTCGGTCAGACGCGGAAGTAGGGGGGTGGGATTGAGGATAGAGCGCGGTGATTGGAAGAGGGAGACGTGCTGGTGGAGCAAAGATCATAGAGCAGAGTTTAAATCGGCCCGTTTGTGGGGCCTTTCATCGGCGTGGCTTAAAATCGGCCGCGGGATCTTCCATCGCCCCGCGGTCAAATTGCTGCGTCGAGGCGATTGAGGCTCCCGATGTTGAAGCCCCCGCCGGGCGATGGAAGATCCTGCGGCCAGTTTTAAGCCGCGCCGGGCGATGAAAGGCCCTGCGAACGGGCCGATTGAAGCCTCACGATTCGGGCAGGACTATAAAACCCCGGATGTCTGGATCAGCTGTTTGGCTTGGCCTGTCCAGTGCTTGAAACTGCAATGGCAATGGAAGTGAAATGAAAATGCAATCAGCTGTTTGGCTTGGCCTGCCCTGTGCTTGAAACTGCAATGGCAATGGAAGTGAAATGAAAATGCAATCAGCTGTTTGGCTTGGCCTGCCCTGTGCTTGAAACTGCAATGGCAATGGAAGTGAAATGAAAATGCAATCAGCTGTTTGGCATGGCCTGCCCTGTGCTTGAAACTGCAATGGCAATGGAAGTGAAATGAAAATGCAATCAGCTGTTCGGCCTGCCCTGTGCTTGAAACTGCAATGGCAATGGAAGTGAAATGAAAATGCAATCAGCTATTCAGCCTGACCTGTGCTTGAAACTGCAATGGAAATGGAAGTGAAATGAAAATGCAATCAGCTGTTGAGCCTGCCCAGTGTTTGAAACTGCAATGGCAATGGAAGTGAAATGAAAATGCAATCAGCTGTTCCGCCTGCCCTGTGCGTAAAACTGCAATGGCAATGGAAGTGAAATGAAAATGCAATGAGTTGTTTGGCCTGCCCTGTGCTTGAAATTGAAATGAAAATGAAATGAAATGAGTTGTTTGGCCTGCCTGAAACCATTAATTTCGGCCCACAAGGCCCCTATTTGCCGAGAAACCAGTCCCTTTTGCCCAAAATGCCCATATAAGCCCAGGAGGAGCATTTTGGCTCAAAGGGCCTGTACCAGGCCATGAAAAGTCCAGAAAAAGTGCCTTTCACTGAGATTTCACTCCGTTTTATTTTTTTAAGAGCCCCTCGGCCCATCAGGCTTGTACTAGCCCAGGAGGATTCCCTTCGGCCCATCAGTAAGTATTCCCCCAGCAAGTATTAAACCTCACCCCAGTATATTTCTCCCTCCCTTCATTGGCTCTCTGTGAGATCCAGGCCAGGATAGACTTTCCTCCTTCATTGCTGTGATCGGCAGAAAAAAAAAAAATGCCTACAATTCTCCACCCTCTCTCTCACAGAGTCTCTCACCTGTTTTGGGCAGAATTTCTGGCGGGTTTAGAGCTGCCAGCCCACCAGACCTGAGTGACTGAGCTGCCAGCCCACCAGGCCTGAGTGACTGAGCTGCCAGCCCACCAGGCCTGGGTGACTGAGCTGCAAGTCACCGGACCTGAGTAACTGAGCTGCCAGACCACCAGGCCGGAGTGACTGAGCTGCCAGCCCAAGAATCCATTTGGCCCACAATGTACATACTAGCCCTCTGGAAACCATTCACTTCGGCCCACAACACCCATACTAGAGCTCCAGAAAGCCCCCACCCCCACTGGCCACCAATATTGTAATTGGTGGAGAGGTAGAATATTGCGTTAAGGGACCAGCCCTCCCATGTGAACATGGGACCGAACGGGTCTAGTTGCATTCTTGAATCCTGCAGGGTGAGTTCTTAATTTGATGTGAGGTGACTATGAAGGACATTACTGTCCCCCAAAAATTACATGCTCAAAACACCTTTTACGTGCAATTTGGGCCTAACGCAATTGTGTCCAATTTCATGCATCAGAGATCTCGAAGACTTTGAAGCAGGTGATTACTATGGAGATCATATGACTGAGACACTGTGGAGAGATTGATAAACAAGGATGAGAATTTTGAAATTGATGCTTTGTCGATGGAGAGCCATTATAGGCCTGGATCCCATTTAATTCCCTCTGCTATCTCCACTTTCCACAAAAGATATCATGACAGATTGGGTTTTGTGTGAGTTTAGGAATGTATATTTTATTGTATTACCCATAAGAGTCCTCATATGTGATAGAATTTCAAACCTGGTTACGGCCTGTCAATAAGTGCCACTATGATGCTAATTTTAGCTGCATTATAGATTCATAGATTCATAGAAAATAGGTGCAGGAGTAGGCCATTAATAGGAAGGATCTCTTGTATTCATACCAAGGTCTCTTGTATTTATATAGATGTTTAACAATATAAAATTTGCTGAGGTTCTTCATGGAGCACTTTCAAACAAAATTTGATACCATGCTAGGTAAGAAGTTATTAGAGCAATTGACCCATGCTTTGGTTAAAGGGATTTTAGAGGAATGTTCTAAATGAGCAAATAGATAAAGAGAGGTGAAGTGGTTTTAATCTAACTATGAAATATCTGGGTGTAGTTTTTTGTCATTGTTGGGCCAATTAACCTTGAAGGACCAGACTATACTCAAATACATAGAGAATACAGAGTTGATCAGGTTGAAGGCTGTGAGATTTAGTCCTCCACTGAAGGGTCTAAACCTGGGGAGCAGCTTTAATCCCAAATGTTAGTAGGCAGGGCCAACAGTCATTAAGGAATTGTTTGGCTTCATTGCAAAAGGGGTGGAGTTTAAGTGTAGGGAGGTTTTGTTACAGTTCGACAGAGTGGTCACACCTGGAATACTGTGTAAACTTTTAGTTCCACTCATCTGAGATTAATGATCACAAGAACACAATAAAATAAAAGCAATAGTGACCACCAGGCCTCTCAAGCTCCATCGTTGAATATGATTATGTCTGATCTATTCCTTTTTTCCTCAATTCCTTTTCTGTGCCAATTCCCTGTAACCTTCAATTCATTGATCCTTCAAATATTCATTGGATTCTGTCTTAAATATATCAAATGATCTGAAGTGCAGACACTCACTACTCTCCGAGGAAAGACACTTCTAAGCCCCTTAATTTTATGTGAATTGCCTTTATTTGCAGTTCCATTGTTAAAGCCCTGTCCCACGGTACGAGTTCATTCCAAGAGTTCTCCCGAGTTTCCCCTGATTCGAACTCGGAGTTTGATTTTTTTTAAACTCGGGAGAGCTCTTGGAATGAACTCGTACCGTGGGACAGGGCTATTAGGGACTCTCTCATGAATGAAAACATCTCAACATCTAACACAGCAAACCCATTTAGGATCTTATATATGTAGGAAAGAACTGCAGATGCTGGTTTAAATCGAAGGTGGACACAAAATACTGGAGTAACTCAGAGGTTCAGGCAGCATCTCTGGAGAGAAGGAATGGGTGACGTTTCGGGTCGAGACCCTTCTTCAGACTTATGTTTTATCCCTCATTCTTTTCCAGGGAACAGAACCAAATTGTCTAGCCTCTCTTGACTGGACAACCCACTCATCCTGGGAATTAGCCTGTGCATCCACGCTACTCCAACGTATCTTGTTTTATGTAAATGAACCAAGGTTTTGCATAGTATTCCAAGTGTAACCTCACCACATCTCTGTAGAACTATAGCAAAACTTCCCGACTTGTAAACCCCAACCATTTCATAATAAAAGGCAACGTTCTGTTTGCCTTCTTAACTACCTGTCTCTCCCAGATGCGATAAATGTTTGTTTCAAAACGCTAATATAACACATTCATTTGTAGGATGTACAAAGTTGAGTAAATTTTGGAGTGATATATTTGATATATTTACAAAGCTCTTCAAGTCAAGAATAGAACCCAAAATGGAATGGATTATATTTGGAATAATAGGAGAAGATACCAATTTAAATAAAGACCAAAATGTTTTTTTTAATTATGGGTTAATAATTGGAAAGAAATTGATACTTAAATTTTGGAAAAATACAACCATACCAACTGTTAAAATGTGGATTAGGAATATGATGGACATAGCACGCCTTGAAGAAATGAGACTCCGACTAATAGATAAATATGACCAATTCTTAAGGAGTTGGTCTCCTTTCATCGACTTTTTGGAATCATGTGATGCAGCGGTACCATAAGGATTGCTGATTTCAGTTCATGACGTGGATAGATCTACATCTCCGAATACAGATTTGAAAATTTCTCTTTTAAGGGGCATTCTCTTCTATTTCTACTTTCCACTTTTATTTTATTTTTTTTAATTTATTTTTTATATACACACTTCACGTTTTTCTACTCTCTACCATCTATTTTTCCACTTTTTCCCCTTTCTATTGTTTTCTTTTTCTTGTCTTGCTTACTTCCTTCTCATAACATAAAACTAGAGGTTGTACATAGAATGGATTACGGTATGACATAGTTGGCACCTAAAATTAGGTTCCACTGTACTGTTTTGTACTGTATTAACTTCTAATAAAATAAACAAATAAAAAAAAATAAAAAATTAAATTAAATTAAAAAAAACTACTTGTTGGATCTGCTTGCTAACCTTTTGTGATCGATGCATCAGAATTCGTACAGTAGCTGAACTTAATTTGCAGTTTGTCCGGGTAGATAACAATCTACCTTTTAATTCCTCTGACTGAAGTACACAACCTCATACTTCCCCACATTAAACTCCATTTGCCAGGTTTTCACCCATTCACTCATTCTATCAATATCCAGTAGCAGAATCTCAATGCGTCCTTCCACCTTTTATTGTATTATTGTTCAGATTTGGAAACTTTAATTCTTTCCACCAGGTCATTAATGTAAACTGTGAACAACTGAGGGGCAAGATCTAATCCCTGGGGTACCACAGTAGTTAAATCCCTCTGGACTGAAATCCCTCTATCCCTCCATATCACTTCTATGCGGCAGTCAATTTTCAATCAATGGCCACATACTTCCTGCAATATATTGGACTCTACACCATCCTTTTATATGGCACCTTGTAAAATGCCTTTTGGATATATAAATATATTACCTCTGCAAATTACCCCCTATCGACCCTCTAGTTGGCTATTTAAGATTGAAATGAAGAGAAATATCTTCACTCACTGGTTCATTAATATCTGTATTCATTACTCCAGAGGGCTCTGGCTGTTCAGTTACTGAATGTATTCAGATGCAAATAACATGTTTCAGAGCACTAAATGAATTGTGGAAAGGACTATAAAGTCTCCAAATTAGAATGTCAGCTCTTACGTTATTGACTAGCAGAGCAGTTCAGTGGGTTTTACTCTTGTGTTTATCAATATCTATTTCAGAACATGTGTGAAAATACAATGGCACTTTGAACTCAGCATGTCAGGTAATACCTATCCTCAACATATTACTGACTTATTGCCATCTGCAATCCCATGATTTGTAAGCGGCATTGAGCCTGGAACAGCCCCTTGTCTCTTTGCCAGTTACCATGGTTTGAACTTGTCGATTACAACTTTGTCTGCAGGCAGTGCTGTCAACTTTCCAGGATTGATCAGTAATTAAAAATCAATGCCTCGTGCATTGCTGGTTGAAACTCAGGAGAAAAGCTTTAGGGATAAATGTAAGGTCTTTGACACGAAGATCAATTAACTATCAAGTTACAGACATCCTGAAGGCAGTCACAGGCAGGCCACTATCATAGATGTTTCAAAGATCAGGCTATGTTTATGCCAATAGTGAAGAGCTTTAGAGTGTCAGGAGAGTTGAGACTATATATTTTAAACACTTTGTTGGTTGTTGAATGCAGTGATCCCTTTAAAGACTGTCAATCAGGCTGCATCTGCCTAGTTCTCCAGAAAGAGCCAGTTTGCCATTGCCTCTGCAACATGTTTGGTCATTTCTAGCTCACTTCCTGCCCACCATATTGCCGGCTTCAGAACCATTCAGCACCGGTAAACAGATGCCAGACTCCTGCTTAATCAAGAATTATTACATTCTCATAGAAATGTGCAAGGCTGGCATTCAGGACTTTAAAGAAGTATCCTTTGGTTTCTGGCTCAGTGTTCGACAGTAATTGGTTTGATATTTTCCATGTTATTGGCATTTTATACAAAACAGTTGAACTGACAACATCTAGTTATACAGAGTATAACAGGTGGAAGGGAAAGGAAGACAGAAAACAAAGATAATTGCAGATGCTGGAATCATAAAAATAAATGCTAAAATAACAGCCAATCAAGCAGCATCTGTGGAAAGAGATGACTGGTTTCATTTTCCACCAATACAACTTGATAGGGAAAGCAAGACTACACATCAAAGTGTTGGTTATTGAATACACATCATTTAGGGGCATCCTGAGATTCTTAAAGCACTAAATAAATGCATACTCACTATTTGTGATATTTATTCATCATTTACTTGTAATTGTTTGTTTAAGTTTACATTTATTGTCACGTACAGCAATTGATAGTGAAATTTGAGTTGCCATACAGCCATACGAACAAAAAGAACACAACACACGATAGAATTTAACATAAACATCCCGACGTTTCCCACTGTGAGGAAAGGTAACAAAGTCTTCCTCTTATAGGTTCTGTCAAGCCTATATTTTGACCATGCTTTAATCCAAAATGCCATACAAAAACCATCTGTCAAGGACTGTTTGGTTTTCCACAAACACAGTTAACTTTCCAACTGATTGTTGCTGACTCTCCCTGGATCTCACAGCAACGTTAGTCTCAGCGCCTCAGTGTCACTTGAGCTGGGTCATCAAGTATATTTGGCAGGCTGGCAATGAACTCAAAGGCAAACAATGTCCCAGAGCTATTGTCAAGTGGTTGTGGAATAAAGCAGCCAATACAGTGATTGAAAGACAAAAACGAATGTTGTAAATCTAATGTAAAACCAGCAAAAGCTACTAATACTAGACTGGTTTGATAGCACCGGGGAGAGAGAATTGTAGTGAATGCTATAAATCATGAGCCTAGATTGTTTATTTGTTGTATGCGCCGGATATGCACTGGAACAAAGAGATTCTTACATGCAGCAGCTTTACAGGCACTTTGTTAGAATTGGCAAAGGATTAGAAATCTAGTTTTAATCCAGTAACATGTAATGTGAAGAAGGATGGTAAAATAGCTCAGAAGAGAATGTTTGTGTCAGGGCAGTAGGCAGAAAGGATTTTAAAGCCAAAGCCATAATATGCATCGCAAAAAGTGGAGGTAATGGGCATGCAAAGGGACAGAAGGCCTTAGAGTAGCAGTAAATTAGCAGCAATAAAACAGCAACACTATGCTTATTCGACTTAATTAATAATCTATTGGCCTGGATTAATGGTCATGAAGAAGAGTTAATTTCCAACCAGAGCTGGCGAGGAACTTAGATTCAATTAATTTGGAATTAACAAGAACAATGATGATCTGCAGCTACTATATTGTTATTAGAAATCTATCTGAATCACTGATGGACTTCAGGGAAGTTAAAATTATTCCCCAGGTGGACTTACATGTGACTCCCGAAACAAAGAACTGAGGTTAAAGGGCCTGTCCCACGAGCATGCGACTGCATGCGGCAAGCACGACCTAACGTGGTCGCTTGAGCCGTACGGCCTCGCAGGGCCGGTCCCACTTCGATTGCCGGAGGCGTATGGAGTTGTGCGGAGCTGGTCCCGACATCACGCGGGGCTATGAAAAACTTACACTGTTCAAAAATTCCGCGCGGCAACAGCCTGCCGGCCCGCAGCCGCATTGAGGCCGTACGCACCGCCTCGACGGGCGTACGCACCGTCTCGATGCCGTATGCATCGTCTCGACGCCGTACGCAACGTCTTGACGGCGTACGCCTAGCGCTAACTTCCCGCGGACTTCGCTCGAAATTCACGTCAACTCGTACAGGTTCACTCGAACTCCGCGCGGCCCCCCGCTTCCGGTTTGGTCACGCTTGCCGCATGCAGTCGCATGCTTGTGGGACAGGCCCTTTACTCTTAATATCCATCTTATGTGACCTAGCACGCCAATAAGGCACATCTAACCACTTTACACAATGACAATGCCTCTGCAGCAGTTCAGGAAGATGAATCCTACACCAGCACTTTTTCAAGGACATTGAAGATTGTTTTTAAAGATTTGGGGGTTTACAACAGTATTATCACATTATTTATGCAGAACAAATTTATCTGGAACAAATGCCAACGTTTAAAGAGGTGGCAGCTGGGTGGAGAAAGGGAGCAGAATATGTCGGAAGGAACTTGCAGATGCTGGTTTACACTGAAGATAGGCACAAAATGCTGGAGTAACTCAGCAGGAAAGGTAGCAACTCTGTAGAAGGAATGGATGATGTTTTGGGTCTAGACCCTTCGTACACTTGACCTGCTGAGTTACTCCAACATTTTGTGTCTATCTAAAGGGAGCAGAATGTTGGAGTCCAGCAGCCTTCAGCCGGTACAAAAGAATGGCCTCTGCATTCTAGCACATAACGGGGAAACAAATTTCAGGATGGTCCCAAGAATATGAAAGTGAGCACTTTGATGACCCCCACTGCAGGTTCCTCAGAGAAAAGCAAGTGAATGAATCGATGGGCTTTTGGTCTTTGACACTTTTAGCTGGTAGGGTCCTTTCATTTCTGCTCAGTCCATCATTTAAAAATACAGTGGAGACGTATTTGTAGAACGCCTCTGCAGGAATCATGGAGGATGATCCTCAGTAATCCAGAAGGATCAAGGGATGGTTGTGAGCATCGAACTGGGGATCAAGAGGGAGGGAGACAGACATGGTAGAATGGAAAAAATGTTAATAGTTTGTAGTGGAAGGAAACTCATTTGAGAGACCAGAGGGAAGTGCTTCTGCTCCTTTTGCCTCAAGAATATAGCCTGGAATTAAATTTTCCTGCTACGCAAATCAAAAATAAAATAAATCAGCATGGCTTGTTGGTGGGAACCTGATGTGAGTATTGATGGTTGTAAATAGTTTTCCCTGACTTGAAGGCCAACTCCCACCCCCGTAAAGAAGATGGCAGTGGAATTAAAATAATCACTTCACCCTTGTCTTCAATGAAGAAGGCATCTAGCAAAAATAAAAAAATGAATTAACTACAGGTGCACAACCTTTTATCCGAAATTCCAAATAACGAAAAGCTCCGAATAGCGGACATTTTTTCGGTTCTTGAAGAAAGGTCCTTGAAGACGTTCACCGAGGGCGGCCCGCAGAGGTGACAGCGGAACCTCCGGTCGGTCCTCGAAGAAAGGGGAACTAAATCCCCATTCATAAAAGAGAAGGTGAGGGTATATTGCGCGGGAGGGTTAATAATTGACAATCTGACGTCTCCGGTGACTGGCACTGACCTGCTGGCATCGCATTTCCCCCTCCACATTTCCGCATCCTCCCTCCCACTTGTCTCTCCTTTTTTCTGCCTTTTCATCCCTCTATGCTAGTCTCTCCCTCTTCCCTCCACCAGTTTCCTGCAGCAGAGGCTATATGTCAGTTCTTGGCAATACAGAGAACCAATGGATGTGGGGTGCTGTCGAGATCCCAGTAGCTTGGGTATGTGTTATCTAGGAATGTTCCCATAGTGGGTCCATTCCACAATTTTTATGTCGGTATTGGTTTATTATTGTCAATTGTACCGAAACACAGTGAAAGATTATGTTTTCACATGTTGTGGATGTGAATGACAAGGCAAAGGTACCTACTGCTGACCACAAAGCCCTGGCAAATGTGCATGTCAGCTGACTCTGGAATTATCACCGGCACAGAGTCATTCAGTTTGACTCCAGTTTTATTTGGGAAAGAGCATGCTCCGTACTGATAGTGTATGTGGCTGCCAATTTCATATTTAAAGATGGGGCGTCCAGTCCATTATGGCACTTTTGATAATCCTACTCAGAATTCACTGAATTCAATCCAGAGTATCGAGTAAATTATAATAATTAAAAAAGGCATTGGAAATCTTGCAGCAAACTTTGGGGATGATCAGCCATGATCACAAAGACATTCTTGCCATAGAGGGAGTACAGAGAAGGTTCACCAGACTGATTCCTGGGATGTCAGGACTTTCATATGAAGAAACTAGAAAGACTGGATAGACTCGGCTTGTACTCGCTGGAATTTAGAAGACTGAGGGGGGATCTTATAGAAACTTACAAAATTCTTAAGGGGTTGGACAGGCTAGATGCAGGAAGATTGTTCCCGATGTTGGGGAAGTCCAGAACAAGGGGTCACAGTTTAAGGATAAGGGGGAAATCTTCTAGGACCGAGATGAGAAAAACATTTTTCACACAGAGAGTGGTGAATCTCTGGAATTCTCTGCCACAGAAGGTAGTTGAGGCCAGTTCATTGGCTATATTTAAGAGGGAGTTAGATGTGGCCCTTGTGGCTAAAGGGATCAGGGGATATGGAAAGAAGGCAGGATGCTGAGTTGGATGATCAGCCATGATCATATTGAATGGCGGTGCAGGCTCGAAGGGCCGAATGGCCTACTCCTGCACCTAATTTCTATATTTCTATGTTTCTATGAATGGCGGTGCTGGCTCGATGGGCCAAACGGCCTGCTCCTGCACCTATTGTCTATTGTCTAAACCCGAGCTCACTGCTGATGGAAATGCATGATCAGCAGAGCCAGGGATGAGCTTGTGTGCTGTGGGGGCAACTGGGAACATACGGTCAGGTCTGAAAAGGCTCTGGGTCAGTCAGCTGCCGATGTTTCTACATGAGCCTACAAGGACCACTGTAAAAAATGCTTGGCCTTATGTTTCCTGAGCTTTATAACTAACATTCGACTAGCAACTGTTACACTGAAAAAAACCCTGAAAATTATGGAAATCTGAAATAACAACTGAAAATGTTGGAAACACTCACCAGTGGAAAGACAAACAGATATAACATTTCAAGTTGAAGACCCTTCGTCAGAAACAATTAATATTAAATCACACTGGTCATAGGTGAGGGAGGACATAAGATTAATGTTTACAGCCTACTTCATCTTATTGTCATTCCTGTTTGTACTTTCTCCTTGCCCCGCAATCAAAACATAAATCCATTGGTCTGCTCTCTCCCCTATGATTTCCACCTCAAATATTTATACAATTTTCTTTTTATAGGTGCCGGGGGTTAAATTAGATAGCTTTGTGAAACAGGCAGAGGGATTAAAATACTAGAATCATTTTTGTTGCATTTGTATCTCTGCAATACCAGCACAACTTGCCCCCTGGCAGGTGCTTGCAAGATTTTTGATATTAAGTTGTGTCTCATTGCATAAAAGAGGACATTACACAGTGATAATGTTTGAATAAGCTGTTTATAAGTCTCAGGCTCATGAGCAAACTCTTAGCAGACAGCAAACACGTTCATACACAAGGCCACTGAGTCTGTTGTCTCTTTCAATGTTTTCCAAAGCTGTGATATGTACCATTCTGTAGGGAAATTTTGGTCTGGGACTCACCCAAAAACATTATGGATGGTTCTCCCTGTGGAGATTAATCTCACACTGACAGATTCCTGGACACAGGACCTTTTACATGATTTCTGCCATTTCTCCCAATTTGTTGCCTATTGCTGCATCTGATAGGACACCCAAGCAATCTATTAGGTGAAGAAATGATTTCATCTAGATTTAATATTAGTGAAGGAGAGATGACATCTCAGGCATTGTGATTTGCTCTCTTGCCTTCATTCATGCAACCAGTACTATTTTCCTTAATAGTGTGATAAGGGTTCTACTTAATAACTTTGTATGGACTTTCAACTTTGTTATTCTGCAGGCCATTAGCAAAGTTCTTTATGGTGAACACCATACAGTCAGGAAGCAGATATGACTCTTACATCCTAATGAAGACCATACCACCTGCAGTGAGGGTTGGATCCTGGCCACCCTGAATGCATCCTTCGACTACAGAAGTTGAACAAAAGTTTGTGTTTAAGAAGGGACTGCAGATACTGGAAAATCGAAGGTACACAAAAATGCTGGAGAAACTCAGCGGGTGCAGCAGCATCTATGGAGCGAAGGAAATAGGCTGAAGAAGGGTTTCGCCCCAAAACGCTGCCTATTTCCTTCGCTCCATAGATGCTGCTGCACCCGCTGAGTTTCTCCAGCATTTTTGTGCATCTTCCCTTATTCCACTATCTGACTCTTTGGAAATCCTAATAATTCAGCAGATGATTAACTGTGAGGTTGTTATGCTCTCTTCTCACTCACCGGGATACTGGTTCCTACACTCACTTCTCGCCCTGGGACTCGCACTCCCTTTAAACATAAGTTTACTGGAAAATTCATTATTATACTGTGTACCATGTAAAACAAAAGCATAACATCAAATAGTCTGGAAAACCTAATAGCCAGACACCAAAGAGCCAAGCATGCTTGATTATCAGAGTTTTACTGTGCACTGATGATCATCCAGAGAGACCAAGATAAGTGTGGTTTCGTTGGTACACGACAGTTTCAGTTTTGGTGCTTTCCTAGTGAGGCTACCGTCTGAAGAAGGGTCTCGACCCGAAATGTCACCCATTCTCTCCAGAGATGCTGCCTGTCCCGTTGAGTTATGCCCCTGTCCCACTTAGGAAACCTGAACGGAAACCTCTGGAGACTTTGTGCCCCACCCAAGGTTTCCGTGCGGTTCCCGGAGGTTGCAGGTGGTTGCTGGAGGTCGCAGGTAGTGGAAGCAGGTAGGGAGACTGACAAAAACCTCCAGGAACCTCTGGGAACCGCACGGAAACCTTGGGTGGGACGCAAAGTCTCCAGAGGTTTCCGTTCAGGTTTCCTAAGTGGGACAGGGGCATTACTCCAGCATTTTGTGTCTACCCCAATCTCACTAGTCAATAGTCAGATTTATTCGTCACATGCACAATAAAGTGCAGTGAAAGGAATTTGCCAGCAGCGGTATAATAAAAAAGAACACACAATACACAATAAAAATTTAACACAAACATCCAGCACAGCATTCTTCACTGTGGTGGAAGGCACAAAGATCAGTCAGTCCTCCTCTATTTTCCACTGTGGTCGGGACCATAAAAACCTCTGCAGTCGCCGCTGTGGGCGGTCAGATGTACAGGCAAGGTAAGTCGTGAATCGGTGCTTCCCTACCGCTGCAGATGATTTCTGCCATTTCTCCCAATTTGTTGCCTATTGCTGCATCTGATAGGACACCCAAGCATACACGGAGACCGCGGCTTCAAGATGATGTAGGCTGCAAGCAGGCGGTCGAAGATCTAAGTCCCCGCCGCGCCGCAGTTAGAAGCACCACAGATATTGTAGGCCGCGGGCCGGCGGTTGGAGCTCTTCTCCAAGGATCCCCGGCAAGGGATCCCACTCCAGAAGGTAAGTACCCGCCGTGCCCGCGGTTAGAAGCTCCACAGACCAAGGCTTCAAGGTGATGTAGGCCGCGCGCCGGCGGTCGGAGCTCTTCTCCTCCAGCGTCCCCAACGAGGGATCCCAGGCTCCGGACACCATGCCAGCTGGAAGCTCCGCAGACCACGGCTTCAGGCTGCTGCGGGCCAGCGATCGGATCACTCCCTTCTGGTGACCCCCGGCGAGGGCTTGCCCACTCCTCGATGAAAGGTCCACGCTGCGCCCGCTGCTGAAGCTCCGGGCCCGACTCTGGGAAAGGCCGCACCAATCTTTGGTGTTAGGCCACGAGGAAGGCGACATGGAAAAAGTCGCCTCTCCATGGAGGAGGTGACCAAAAGCGGTTCCCCCTCTCACCATTCCCCACACAAGACACACCGAAATACATTAAAACACACATTTGGACATCCAACATTATTTCAATGTCTTCTTGAAAAATTGTGCAGTTCCCTTGAAAAAGAACAGTTTAAACGAGTGCAACCATGTCCTGGACAAAATCAAGTTTTTAGGGAAATGCAATATTGCAAAAAATCACTTGCTGCACCTGGCAGAATAAAGAAGAACATTGGAGGATCAAAGGAAGAATCAGCAACATCTTTGGAATGAAGCTTTTTACTCTCAAAGTATGAGGAAGCACCGGCAACAAAAATAAGAATCTTTCAACCAAATTTTACACACAATCAAATTTTACTGATTATTGTGAAAAGTAATATAATTGAGAAAATTCAGGAGAATTTTATCTGTTTGAATCATGCCATTTTAAACAAGAAGAATTGACGATCTGGGAAGGAGAGACAAGAAAGGTGGAGAGTACAGGGCCTGTCCCACGAGCATGCGACTCCATGCAGCAAGCGTGACCTAAAGGGCCGGTCCCACGAGCATGCGACTCCATGCAGCAAGCGTGACCTAAAGGGCCGGTCCCACCAGCATGCGACTCCATGCAGCAAGCGTGACCTAAAGGGCCGGTCCCACGAGCATGCGACTCCATGCAGCAAGCGTGACCTAAAGGGCCGGTCCCACGAGCATGCGACTCCATGCAGCAAGCGCGACCTACAGGGCCTGTCCCACCAGCATGCGACTCCATGCAGCAAGCGTGACCTAAAGGGCCGGTCCCACCAGCATGCGACTCCATGCAGCAAGCGCGACCTAAAGGGCCGGTCCCACCAGCATGCGACTCCATGCAGCAAGCGCGACCTAAAGGGCCGGTCCCACCAGCATGCGCCTGCATGCGGCAAGCGCGACCTAACCAGAAGCGGGAGCCGCGCGGAGGTCGAGTGAGTGACACGGTATCGAGGCGGCTGTGGGCCGGCAGGCCGTTGCCGCGCGGAATTTTTAAACACGGTCAGTTTTTCGGAGCCGGGACCAGCTCCGCACAACTCCCTACGGCTCCGCCGATCGAAGAGGGACTGGCCTCGCGAGGTCGCACTTGCCGCATGCAGGCGCATGCTGGTGGGACCGGCTCTTTAGGTCGCGCTTGCTGCATGGAGTCGCATGCTCGTGGGACAGGTCCTTACAGGATCAGGTTCCAGCATTTGTTAACTGCTTTGATGCCCTCTAACAGAACAATAAACCATTCTTATAACAATCAGAGATCATAAATGTATCAACCATGGAGTTGAGCAATAAATGTTACAAGCTCGCCATGTGGCAGTAGATTAATTCAAGGCCTACCAAGCAAACCTGAGGACAACAAGGTTTTTTTAAACTCTGAAGGGTATACACCATGCTTACTTCAAGGCCCAAAAGACATTGAGTGAAGCTGGAAAGCTTTGCTGCAAAACATGTGATGGGCCAAAAGTTGGAGAAATATATCGGTTTAACAAAAAAAATAATTGAAAGCTCTAGAAGTTCACATTAGACTGTCAGAGTCTTCCTACTAAAGATTTATTGAACGATTAGGTTTGTTAAGGACTGTGCATAGAATTGATTTTTTGTGTATTTGTGCTTTGTTTCACCATTTTCTTTCTTTCTTTGATTCACAGATCATTGGAGCACATTTTCTCAAGCAGCAGTGAATTACAGAGAACTATTAGAGGATTGCAGAATATATTTCAAGACATGAGCATCACTGGCAAGGCCAGCGTCTATTGCACATCCCTTGAAAAGGCAGCCGTGTGTGTGGCCAATCTCTGTATCCTCTGTTCACCTGGGAGATGAACAATTGCAGTCATTTTCTTGAAACTGTCCAAGAAAGAGTTTGTGCATTTAGAATCAGTGGTGTGGAAGAAACAAAGTGATATATTTCTAGGTCAAGTTGGCGTGTGATTTGGACAGGAACCCACAAATGTTGACGTTTCTCCACATTCACTAAGATCATGGAAGTGGGAGGTGTATTTTGGGCTAAATAAATCCCGTGCATTTTGTAGAAAGTATACATTACAGCTCATGTTGCAGGGGAATGTAAAATAAAAATATTGCCCTCCCTCTAGAGTTTGCTATGTTCTGCTCATAGAGCAGATCCCATGCACCCAAAGAGAAGGGAGGAAAATCAATATGTTGATCCAGGGTTAAATCAAAAGCCGTTTCATGGCTGTAGAGTGTCCCAATGCAATTCACCGTCAATGAGGTCCATTTTGGACATACTTATATATAGGGGAAAGATGGAGCCAACTGGGAATTGCAAAGTTATACAAGCAACATTGGAGTAAATAAACCTGTTTGGTGCTTCTGGTTGAGGTTTCTATATTGGTCAGAAGAAATTGCTCTTTAAATAATGTCATGTGATTCTGTTAGGAAATCGCTTATTTTTCTATAAAGTTTTCATAAGCTAAGAATATCCGAAAGCACTTTAAAACTAATGAAGTAATTTGTGTACTTTATTTGCCCAGTTATAAAGCATGTAACATAGAAACATAAAAACATAGACAATAGGTGCAGGAGTAGGCTATTCGGCCCTTCGAGCCTGCACCGCCATTCAATATGATCATGGCTGATCGTGTAGCAGTCGATTTGCCAGATCCAGCAAATATACTTTTTTAATAATGATAATCTGTTTCTTTTGATCATAGAGTCACACAACACAGACACAGGCCCTTTGACCCAACACACCCATATCATCCAAGATGCCTCATCTAACATAATCTCATTTACCTGCCATTGGCCATCATGCCTCAGAACCTTTCCTATCCATCTATCTGTCCAAATGTATTTTTAATTACACCATCATACTTGCCCCAGCCACTTCGTCTGGCAGGTCATTCCATATACCCACCAACCTTTTTATGGAAAAGTTGCCCCTCGGATTCCTATTAAATCTTTCCCCTCTCACCTTAAGCCCATGGCCTCTAATCCTTGATCTCCCTTCCTTAGGAAAAAATACGCCCTAGTTAATCCCCTCGTGATTTTATAAGATAATTCCACAGATGCTGTGGTCGTAGGAATAAAATTCTATCCTTCCCCCGAGTCCTGGCAACAGCCTCATAAGTCTTCACTGAACTCATTCTAGCTTAATTGCATCTTACCTATAGCAGGGTGATCAAAACATAGAAAATAGGTGCAGGAGTAAGTCATTTGGCCTTTGGCCATTCAATGTGATCATGGCTGATCATCCACAATCAGTACCCCGTTCCTGCCTTCTCCCCATATCCCTTGATTCCGCTAGCCCTAAGAGCTCTATCTAACTCTCCTTTGAATGCATCCAGTGAATTAGCCTCCACTTTTTTCCGAGGCAGAGAATTCCACAAATTCACAACTCTCTGGGTGAAAATGTTTTTCCTCATCTCAGTTCCAAATGGTCTACCCCTTATTCTTAAACTATGGCCCCTGGTTCTGGACTCCCCCAGCATCGGGAACATTTTTCCTGCATCTAGCTTGTCCAGCCCCTTAATAATTTTATATGTGTCTATAAGATAACCTCTCATCCTTCTAAATTCCAGTGAATACAAGCACAGTCCTTCCATTCTTTCATCCTATGATAGTCCTGCCATCCCGGGAATTAACCTTTGAACCTACGCTGCACTCCCTCAATAGCATGAATGTCCTCCTCAAATTAGGAGACCAAAACTGCACACCATACTCCAGGTGTGATTTCACCGGGACCCTGTACAACTCCAGAAAGACCTCTTTGCTCCTATACGCAAATCCTCTCATTATGAAGGCCAACATGCCATTAGCTTTCTTCACTGCCTGCTGTACCTGCATGTTTACTTTCAGTGACTGATGTACAAGGACACCCAGGTCTCGTTGCACTTCCTTTTTTCCTAATCTGACACCATTCAGATAATAATCTGCCTTCTTGTTCTTGCCACCAAAGTGAATAACCTCACATTTATTCACATTACATGCATCTGCCCACTCACCCAACCCATCCAAGTCACCCTGCATCATAGCATCCTCTTCACAGTTCACACTGCCACCCGGCTTTGTGTCATCTGCAAATTTGCTAATGTTACTTTTAATTCCTTCATCTAAATCATTAATATATATTGTAAATAGTTGTGACCCCAGCACCGAGCCTTGCGGCACCCCACTATTCACTGCCCGCCATTCTGAAAGGGACCCGTTAATTCCTACGCTTTGTTTCCTATCTGCCAACCAATTTTCTACCCATGTCAATATCCTACTCCCAATAACAAAACTGAACACAATACTCTAAGTACAACCTCACCAATTTCTTGTATAACTGTAACATAATGTCCCCACTTCTATACTCAGTTCCCTGACTCATGAAGGCCAGTGAATTAAAAGTCTTCTTCGTCAATGTCTACCTACAATGCTATTTTCGGGGAATTATGGATTTCTACTCTTTATGCCCCTGTCCCACTTAGGAAACCTGAACGGAAACCTCTGGAGACTTTGTGCCCCACCCAAGGTTTCTGTGCGGTTCCCAGAGGTTCCCGGAGGTTTTTGTCAGTCTCCCTACCTACTTCCACTACCTGCAACCTCCAGCAACCACCTGCAACCTCCGGGAACCGCACGGAAACCTTGGGTGGGGGGCAAAGTCTCCAGAGGTTTGCGTTCAGGTTTCCTAAGTGGGACAGGGGCATAAGATCCTTCTGTTCTACAACACTTCCCAAGACCAAACCTTTCACCGTGAAGGTTCTGTCCAGAAACTGCAAACAATACTCCAGGTATGGCCTAACCACTGTTTTGAACAAATGTAGCATGATGTCCTATTTATTCTCAGTGGTTCAGCAGATGAAGGCAAGCTTGCCCTGTGCTTCACCCTGTCTTCACCCTGTCATCATGTGTTGCCGCTTTCAATGAGCTATATACTTGTCCCCCAAAGGAGATGAGAAGGGATTTCTTTAGTCCGAGTCCTATCTGATACAATTGAAAATAGGCTTCCGTAATTTAGGACTTTAACCTGCAGATTTATCCAATCTTTTTCCGTAACTATCTTTCTACCAATGGGTTTATGGTCACTGGTTCCAAAGTGCCCTGCTACTGATACATCAATCATTTGCCCAGCCTCATTTTTGAAGAGGATTCAAGTCTAGCCCTCTCTCACATGGGGCTATTCACATATTTCTTAAGAAATCTTTCCTAGGCACACGTAACAAATTCTGTCCCAACCAATCCATTAAGGGAGATCCAGTCAACATTAGGAAAGATGACATCACCTATTATTGTAACCCTATTAATCTGTAATTTATCTCCATGTTTGTTCCTCTGACTATTGGAGGTCCCGTAGTACAGTCCCAACAAAGTGATCACCCTTTCCCTATTTCTAAGATCTATCCACATGATCTCGCTGGATGCCCCTCCAGGATATCCTCTCTAAGTACCGTCTTGATGTCAACTTTCTCATCTTTTACACCACATATTTGTGTCCAGTCTAATTTCATGGAGTAACCTGGCGTTACAACCCTAGAAGTCTTGCTTTATAATGTACTGCCTAACTACCTATACTCTGTAGGACCTCATCTCTCTTCCTGGCCATGAGGTTGAAACCAAGAGGAACCACAACCTCGGGCTGCTCACTCTCCCATTTCAGAATGTCCAGTTCCCATTCAGAAACATTCTTGACCCTGGCACCTAGTAGATAGTACAATACCTTGAAGTCTCATTCATGGCCTGAGAGCTAAGGGCTCTCATGTAAGAGACTGAAGAGATTTTTGAAACTTCTCTTGCAGCTGCCACTGACTACCTCTCTGTCCTTGATAAGTGCACCTCAATGCATGGCTCTCAATGGGAAAGAAATGTGGGTGTTTGATCCATGGATAGCCTAGTTAGTACTGAGGAACCCAGACATGTCTTAATTGTGAGGAAGTTATGCTCTGCTTCTCGACTGGGCCATGGCCTTCAGGTTTCCATCTCTTTTCCCTTGAGTTGGAGATCTAATCTAGGAATGCACTTCAGTAGTTCATGGATCTTCTGGTCATTTTCATTGCTGCAGCCCTGGTTCTTCTTGCTAGAGCAGCCAAGGTTTTCATGCATGAGCTAATTATAGTAAATCCCCAGCAGTCCAGTTGTCACGTACACTCCATAGCTGGGACCTGTTAGGTTGTCCTCGTGTTGTGGTCTCAGAGGGGCGTCATTGCAGCATCCTTTATAGCTTCAATATACTCTTTCCACAGCAACATTTTGGTGAGCTTAGAGGTCAGTCAGCGGGGCCGGCATGGACTTACCATCACCCCTGGAGGGGAGCTTCGACCGCCGGCCCTGCAGTCTACGGTGCTTCTGGCTGCGGCGGAGACTTTAAATCTCGACCGCCGGCCTGCGGCCTACACCACCTTAAAGCCACGGTCTCCGGTGAGGAAGAGCCGATCCTGGACTCTGGTCCTGTACACGGGGGGGAAATGGAGGAGGACTGGCCAAATTTTTGTGCCTTCCACCACAGTGATGAATGCTGTGGCGGATGTTTGTGTTACAGTTTTATTGTGTGTTCTTTATTATTGTATGCTGCAGAACTCAAATTTCCACCGACCCTGGTTGTGTGGCAATAAATTATATCTATCTAATTATATCTATCTATAGCACTCCATTAAGCATGGTACCAAGGTCAGGCTAGATTCTGCGCTCAGTTCTGGAGTAAAACTTGATTCAGGGGCAAGTGTGGTACCAAATAAACCTCAGCTAACACCCACATATTTTTTTTTCTTGGATCGTGTCATTCATGGAAATTGCTTTAGGTTTGGTCCCATTTCGCATCTGTCATAAAGAGTGAGTTTTAGGGATCTGAATCTCCTCAAACGCTATTTTCAGAAAATTGTTGGTGAGAGATTTGTGCTGCACGTGTATTTTTCTTCTCTGTTTTGCAGCATGAAGTAATTCTTCAACTTTGTCCTCCTACCTCCCCTGACTCGCAATGACATTTAAATATTGATAAGAACCCAATCATACTCGTATGCTCTTACACATGCCAACGGAGCATGTTCCTTTAAGAGACTAAGCTGACTATTTAATTTTTTTTCCACCTGTGTTCACAGCTTCAGGCCTTCAGTAATAATCTCCTTTTGACAACAGAAATAAAATATCTCCTGAGATAAGTGCTCTCCTCAAAATAGATCAAAATCGCACTTTGCTGAAACAGAGGTTTTCAAAATACATTGGTAAACTGAGTGCCTGTTCTGTTCTACTTATCAACTGTACAAACTGTAGCAGTTGCCAGAGTTTTGCCCACTTTTACATTTTAATGGTGTTTAAAGAAGTTCAGTGCCGCTGCTTGTTTTTCAGGAGAGGGAAGGTTCAAACTATTTGGCAGATCTATATTTGAGAACAATTTTAGCAAAGTGCTGCACTGAATCACTTTCTGCCCAGACTCTGTACTTGTTTGTTCATTTTCCAGGTAGGCGGGATATTAGATTATACAGACTATGAATTCCATTACCTCCAGCTTAGTGCCATGACCACAACACCATGGCACACATCCAGAAGCTAGCAAATGAATAAGAAATCCAATGTTAAATTCCTGAAAGATGACCATGTAATAGAAGTGGGGGTTTGTCTTATTCAGTATGATGAATCAGCGAGTCTAATTAAAAACACGAGAATTCGTGGAATACAATCTTTGAAATGTTAGTACAGTTAATGTAGGAAATTTAAGGCTGGTGAATCTCATGTCAGTGGTTGGACAGGATTCCTCAGGACGGGATTTACTCTCATTTGGGAACGGGCTAATTAGCGACAGTAAGCATGGTTTTGTCCAAAGCAGGTCATGTCTTATAAATTTGATTGAGTTTGTTTGAAGAGGTGACAAATGTATTCCTTGAGGGTAGGGTAATGGATGTTATCTATATGGATTTTAGTAAGGCATTTGATAAGAGTCTGAAGAAGGGTTACCTATTTCCTTCGCTCCATAGATGCTGCTGCACCCGCTGAGTTTCTCCAGCAATTTTGTCTACCTTCGATTTTCCAGCATCTGCAGTTCCTTCTTGCACAAGGCATTTGATAAAGTGCCTCAAGGTAGGCTGATCCAGAAAATTCAGATGCATGGGCTCCACAGAGACTTGGTTATATGGATTCAGAACTTACTGATAGAAATCATAGGGTTGTATGGAAAGGTGTTCTGGCTGGTGGTCAGTGACCAGTGGAGTCTTTGAGGGATCTATGCTGGGACCTCTGTTGATATCTATATATTTATATGTATATATACTTACTAACCAACCCATCTGCATTTACGTCCAAGTTGCGGACAGTGTTAAAGTATACAGCAGGATATCGATCAGCTAGAGAAATGGGTAGCGAAATGTCACCACAGTACTCTGTTTTCTATGAACAAGCCAGTTCTGAATTCAAATCAACCAAGTCACATGGATCTCATGCATTTTAATTTTCTGGATGTGAACATGTATGAGGGGGAGGTCAAAAGTAAGGGGAAGCTATATGTTTAATACCAAGAGCCTTAACAACATTAATATATAGAGTGATCTTGGGGGCCAAGCCGATAGGTCTCTAGAAGTTACAAAATGAGTAGATGCAGTAGAGTGGTAAAGAAAGTGTTTAGTATGCTTGCTTTCATCGGTCGGTGCATTGAGTAGGAGTCAGGAAGTCATGTTGCAGCTTTAAAGGACTTTGGTTTGGCTGCATTTGTAGTAATGTGTACAGTTCAAGTTGCCCCATTACAGGAAGGATGTGGAGGCTTTGGAGAGGGTGCAAAGGATGTTTACCAGAATACTGCCTGAATTAGAGTGTGTTAGCTATAAAGAGAGATTGGGCACACTTGGATTGATTTCTCTGGGGTGTCAGAGGTTGAGGAGAGCGACTTGATGGAAGTATATAAAATTATGAGGCATAAATAGGGCAGGCAGAACCCTTTCCCAGGCAAACGATCACCGAACTCGGCCTGGGGCTCACGGCCGTTGCGGTCCGGATCCGCCCCCACTTCTACTCCCAGAGCGGGGCCAAGAAAATTGAAGATAGACACAAAATGCAGGAGTAACTCAGCAGGACCGGCAGCATCTCTGGAGAGAAGCAATTGGTGATGTTTCGGGTTGAGATCCTTCTTTTCAGACTGAAGAAGAGTCTCGACATGAAACGTCACCCATTGCTTCTCTCCAGAGATGCTGCCGGTCCCGCTGAGTTACTCCAGCTTTGTGTCCATCTTCAAATGACGTCACGCGCCACAGAGTCTTGTGCCACAGGTACTTTTTATGCAAGGGAGTTGTTGTGGTTTGAGAGTTGATTTCTTGCTGAAATGTTGTTATCTTTTGTGGCTAGCATTTAACAGTTACAGTTCTCCTACCTCCTCCTCCAACCTCATCTACTGTATCTGTTGTTCAAGATGTGCGTTCTTATACATCGGCGAGACCAAACGTAGACTGGGCGATCGTTTCGCTGAACACATTCGCTCAGTCCGCCTGCACCTACCTGATCTTCCGGTTGCTAAACACTTTAATTCTCAGGAGAGTAATAATAATTGATGATTCTATAGTTAGGGCAGGCAGGTCGAAGTCATTTGCCTTTATTTTGAAAGAAACAGATGAAACAGTGACAGTCAGCATAGATTTGTTAAGTGAAGGCTGTGACTGATGAGTGACTACATTTTTCAAGGAGGTATCCAGAAGAACTGATGTTTTTTCTAATGGGCCACTGCTATTTTATTCCAAATGGAGGAAGTTGCTGTTGATCCGAGGAGTCCTTGATGAGAAGTGGTAGAGAAGGGAAGCTGTTTGGCATCAGGTCCATGTGGAGGCAGCAAATAATGCTGAGAAGAGTCAACATGTGGGCAAGGAAGAGAACAGATCCTTGATGAACACTGACTGATAAAGTGTACAGCGTGTAGATACAAGTGTAGTCAAATCAGGTCAGTCTCGTGAGCCTGGGAAATTGATTTGAGGCAGTGAATAAAATAACCATTTGTTGATCTACTGTACAAAGAGACTGCGTAAGGTTAGGAGAGGTAATATAAAACTAAGCAAGTCAAGCAGCTTCTGCGGAAGGAGAAATGCGATGACATTCAGGTTCAAGATCCATTGTTAACTCTGTTTCTCTTTCCACATATTGTGCCTGACCTACTGAGTGTTTACCAGCATTTGCTGTTTTTGTTTCAGATTTACAGCATTGGCATTTTTTTCTGATTTTTTGCTTTTAATATACAACTGTCATGACTTTAGTAATTACTTTGTGCTTCGGCATAGATTGTGAAATCTTGATTGAAGACAACCTCAAGGGAATTCACTTTGATTTTGGGAGGTGAGATAATAGACAATAGGTGCAGGAGTAGGCCATTTGGCCCTTCGAGCCAGCACCGCCATTCAATATGATCATTCCCAATCAGTACCCCGTTCCTGCCTTCTCCCCATATCCCCTGACTCCGCTATTTTTAAGAGCCCTATCTAGCTCTCTTTTGAAAGCACCCAGAGAACCGGCCTCCACCGCCCTCTGAGGCAGAGAATTCCACAGACTCACCGCTCTCTGTGAGAAAAAGTGTTTCCTCGTCTCCGTTCTAAATGGCTTACTCCTTATTCTTAAACTGTGGCCCCTGGTTCTGGACTCCCCCAACATCGGGAACATGTTTCCTGCCTCCAGCATGTCCAAGCCCTTAACAATCTTATATGTTTCAATGAGATATCCTCTCATCCTTCTAAACTCCAGAGTGTGCAATCCCAGCTGCTCCATTCTCTCAGCATATGACAGTCCCGCCATCCCGGGAATTAACCTTGTAAACCTACGCTGCACTCCCTCAATAGCAAGAATGTCCTTCCTCAAATTAGGGGACCAAAACAGCACACAATACTCCAGGTGTGGTCTCACTAGGGCTCTGTACAACTGCAGAAGGACCTCTTTGCTCCTATATTCGATTCCTCTTGTTATAAAGGCCAACATGCCATTCGCTTTCTTCACTGCCTGCTGTACCTGCATGCTTACTTTCATAGACTGATGAACAAGGACCCCCAGTTCCCGTTGTACTTCCTCTTTTCCCAACTTGACGCTATTTTGATAGTAATCTGCCTTCCTGTTTTTGCTACCAAAGTGGATAACCTCACATTTATCAGCATCAAACTTAATCTGTCACGCATCTGCCCACTCCCCCAACCTGTCCAAGTCACCCTGCATTCTCTTAGCATCCTCCTCACAGTTCACACTGCCACCCAGCGTGTTTAGTAATGAGGGTGGGAGTTAAAACCAGCAAAATTAAAAGTCTATGTTAGCAGGCTCCAAGCCACATCTTTCTGCAATTCACTCTAGCAGGGTGGGATTAGGGAAGAGGTGCTTTCAACATCTACACATGCATCACTTAATTAGTTAGGATTGACACACATTCTTCAGTTGAAAACAGGTTCATAATTTCCTGGACGATGAGACTTGGCACTGAGAGTAATGCAAGAATGTGGCATAGTAAGTCAGTAAATACTCAGCATTCACAACTGCTACCTTTCCTGATTGTGGGGAAAATGTTTATTTACAGATCATTTGCTGATACCTTACTTTCTATGCTTTGGAGGTTTGCACCATCAAATCAGGACAGATGCCGATCCTCTTGACGTAGACTGAATCCAAATGTCCAAAAATACCTGCTCACAGATCTACAAGAGCACAGCAGGAAGGGACGCAGCAGAGGGGAGAGCAATGTCGGAGCTGGGCAGGGAAATGGCCAACCCAGAGGAAAATAGCATGAGTTATAACCGAGGAGCGCAGGTTGAATGAATCACTGTCTGCACACAGTGAGGTTTTCTCTGAACTGATTCTGAAGGGTCAGATTGTGACATCACGTGCAGCCTCCTGAAGGACTTCCGGGTAATGATAGCCACGCTCCACAATTTCATTCCAGCCTTTTCAATGGAAACATTTGGAAAATTGGCTCGTTTCTTTCAGTGCTTCTTCATTGCTCTTGTTTTCACACAGAGGTAAATTCAGAAAACAGATTTAAAACATTTTTACTGAGGAATTGGAACCACAAGAATTCACCACATCCACAGTTTACATGTAGTTTAATAAAAAAAACAGCGTTCACAGAGGTTTGACTGTCTGTCCTGGTGGGAGGTACCAAGGCTCCAAGTGATGGGCTTTAGTTTGCATTCCAGTGACAGCCTGGACCCTTCCCCGAAAGATCAAAGCGACACCAAGGGGATTAAATGCTCTCCTATTTCCATTTAATATCTCGTGCAGGAAGGTAGATTATAAGAAAATATTTGTGCTCTAAGATTTTGCCAATAAATCCTCACAATCTTTGCCAATAAATCCCTCGTGATTTTTCTTCTGAATTGTTTTGTTTTATTATTTTTTGTTTTATAAAGAGGAGGTTTTGGTGGGTATGTTCAAGGTGTTTAGACTGATAGCTTTCACCATCATCAAAGAAGGATGCCACAAAGCAGTAATTGTCGTGATCTTTCCTTTGTGAATTCGCAATTTTTCAGTCCTTTTGTCTCTTCCATCTGCACTAGCAGTTAGCAGCGTATGACGTCACAATGGGTTTCCATTTACATAAACTGCCCGTCGGCTATGTTCCACCCCACAATGACATCACAATGGGATCTCAATTACACTAAAAAAAACACAGCAGCTTCCACCTCACAATGATGTCAAGGGAAGTAGGGAGGGGAGAGGGGGAGTGACTGAGGGTACGGGAAAGAGGGTAGGTGAGGGAGGGAGGGGAGGAGGGGAGGAGGGGAGGAGGAGAGGGGAAAGAAGAGGGAGGGATGGCAAGGTAATGGTGGTGGGGAGAGGGAAGAGAGAGGACTTTAACTTTAACTTAACTTCTGCCGTTAGTGCAGGTCCGTCAGCCGAGCATGCAGAGTTGGGGGCTATGGGTGAGTGGTGGAATATTGCGTTCGGGGACCATCCCTCGCATGTGACAGGGACACGTTGGGTCTAGTAACTCTACAAATATTTTATAAATAATGCTTTTAATTCTGCCACTTACAAATCAGTGTTATTTGCTACACTGATAACCCACATAGAAAAACAGTAAGCTGAAAGGTGACAAAACAGTAAAAAACTGGAAACACTCAACACATCAGTCTGCATCTGTGGAAAAGGAAGCAGATTTTGACTTTCAGGTCGAAGACCCTTTGTCAGAATTGAATGTTACTTGGCTATCTAATATAAACCAGGAGGAACTGAGCTGCCAGGTGTGGCAATACAACAACAATGGCATTATGCAGCATCTTAAAAGTCATAAAACCTCACAAGGTGCTCAAGGATGACACCAAGCTGTATGAAGAGACATTAGGGTAGGTGACCATATGAGTAGTCAGAGGCATAGATTTTAAGAGTATCCTTTAAAGCAGAAAGAGAGGAGTGAGTGGGGAAAGTTTTAGGGAGGGTTTAAAGTGTTGAAGGTATGGATATCAATTGTAGATCAATTAAATTTGCAAATGGTCAAGAAGCCAGAATGAGGAGGCCTATATTTTGGATATATGTCTTGCAAATGCCGCTGAGAAAGGAAAAAGCATGAGCATTTACACGGAGGGTGATGTGTGCCCGGAACTTTTTGCTGAAAGTGCTGGTTGAGGCAGACACAACACTGGCATTTAAGAGACTTGTGTATAATCACATGGATATCCACGGAATAGGGGGACAATGGATTACATGTAGAAAGATAGGATTTAGTCCGCATTATGTCCATCACAGACAATATGGACTGAAGGGCCCGTTCTTATGCTGTTCTGTTTTATGTACTCTGTTCAATGACCAAGGAGGGAGCTGAAAACAAAGGAGAAGATCTAGAAGTATTTTTTAAACAAGAGGCAGTGTATATATTAGGGAGCACGGAAGCTGTGCAGTGAATAGGACTTGGCACAACCCAGGACATTTTGAGAGACTTTAAGTTTACAAACAGCCTTGGTGCCGAGATATTAGAGTGAGGAAAATAATTTGCATTATGTATGCATGATTAGTGTTTCAGAGGCATACGTGTGGGAAGGTACAATTCACTGTGGACAGCAAAGGTGCCAGTTTTATTAAAGCCACACAGGTTGCCTGTGAATGCTTCTTTGATGTCCCAGACATCCATGAGCTCAGTATCCTACTGCATCAGCTATCTAGCCACCTCCTCAGCAGAATCAGAGCCATTTACTTGAAGCAAATTTTATGTGGCTATAAGGTTCAATCATTCTATTTCTTTTCTTATGTGAATTTCCTTGCACACAGGGTTATGGAAGTTAAATCATTTTTTAATAGGTATTCAAAAAGGAGGTTGATGGTTTTTGAATGATTTGGGAATTGGAAACAAGGTAGAACTTATGTAGAAGAAGAGTTGAGACCTGGGTCATATACATTGGCAGGGTAGGCTTACTGCAAGGGGCCAGGTGTCCTCCTCTTGCCCTTAAATTCTTGTATAATGCTTGCAGTGCAGTAAGATAAGGCAGGAGTCAATAATAGGCCACTCTAGGCCTGGCCAATATCATACCACATACAACGGTATTAATTCACAAATTAGCTGGCCATAATCCTTTTGCAGAAGACTGTAATAAGAAAATTGAATGTGAGTAAAACTGTAAAGCATTTTGTGATGTCTCAAGTTTATGGAAAGTGGTTCATATATCATAAATGTAAATATTTTGTTGAAAATCAAAAAGCTGCAGATCAGGATGCCGAGTTTCGACACAAGATGCCGGCAATTTGATTTGGAGGCGGCTAATGGGTGACCTTACTGAGATATACAAGGTCAAAAGGGACATGGGCAAGGTGAAAGGCCAGTTTTTTTTTCCAAGAGTGGAGGATTCAAAAACTAGAGGGCATAGACTTAAAGTGAGAGGGAAAAGATTTAAGGGGGACCTCAGTGGCAATAGTTTCACTCAGAGGGTAGTCTGTATCTGGAATGAGCTGCCAGAGAAAGAGTTTAGAAGGATATGGACCCAATGCAGGCAAATGGGAAAGCCCAAAGTGACAACTTGATCAGCTTGGACAAGGTGGGCCAAAGTGCCTGTTTCTGTGCTGTACAGCTGTATGCCTCTATAATTCTGATTCCTTTCCCCTGACAAATGCTGCTCGGCACACTGAGTCTCTCCAGCAGATTGTTTATTTCTCCAGTCTCTTTGCAGTCTCTTGTGTTTCTGAGGCAAGGTTGCAGAGCTTGCAATCCATGTGCCGCATCCTCCACAGCTTGCTTCCAGCATCATTTCCCAATGCAGATGGTTTCATGCCAAGTGACAGCACCTAAGCTTCTCTGAGTCAGTGCCCACTAAATTATGGAACTGACCTCACTTGCTCATGCAAATGAAACAGAGCAGGCAGAAATCTTGCATTGCCACAGCTCATGCTAATAGTGACGTCCAATGACACCGATATATATTTCCCGTTCCATATTAAAAATTTCAGAGCACAGTTTAATTTATTTATAGGCATCTGTACCTATTCCCTGAAAACTATGTCTCACATACCCACACTAACAAGCCACTGAAACATTGCCCTTGGCCTCTGATAATGATCTTTTGTCTCACAATGGTAACGTCGCTTGCCAACGGCAAAGCTAAGTAGAATTTGTCATTATATTGACTAGATCTTTCTATTTATTCTGAGGAGGCTCTGTTAAAGGAAAAATTGAAACATTAACAAAAGCAAACCAAAGCAGTGTTGGTGAGTCGGGGAATCTGGAATGTTCACCTGCAGTAGACTTTGATCCAAAGTATTTTTAATTCTTGATCATTTTCATAAATCACTGGTTCATACCAAGAAGAAGAGCTTCTAAAGAATGGTAACATAATGTTAACCATTAGTATAGATATCTAGTTACCTTCCTTCAGCTAACATCACTTCCAGGCAAAAACTGACAAGCTGCAATATTTGCTGAAAACACGGTGATTGATTCCCTAACCACCTCTACCACCTTTTCTGGCAGAGCACGATATCTATCCCATTAATAAATAACCAGTTCTGAGCAAGACGCAGGGAATTCAATGGGCCTGGAACTGTGGCCCCTAGTTCCCTCCTGGCGGCACCCTGCTGTTTATCTGATCCACAATCTTCAGCTGAACCTCATCATTGTGTGTCTTCTTGTATGTGAACGTTTGACATTTACTGTAAATTGACCCATCCCAGGAAGAGATGCCTCAACATATTTCATTGTTTAACTGGTCATGGGTTCCACTTGAAATGTCTCAGTTATAAAAGATTCAAGGATGATTGCACAAACATTTTCTTGCTTTGAGTACGAGAGAATGATAACAAATGCATATCATTTTTTCCCTGTTTAAGTTGCTTCAAAGGATTTTGAAATAGATTAGTTCTACTTGCCTCAGGTCATTCAAAAAAGCACAAACCAGTTGAGGATGGAGGTTTGATTTGTGATGGCCTTTCAAGTCTCTGGCAATGAGCAAGTGGAACAAAACAAAAGCAGAACAAAAACAAAAGCAGAAATTCTGCAGGTCAGGCACCATCTGTGAAGAGAGAAACAGAGTTATTAACCTTTCAGGTCCATAACCTTTCATCAGAATTAGTGCCTTGGTGGACTACTTTGATGTTGAATGTTAACGCTCATGGCTCATATCTGTCACAATTGAAAATCCAAAGTGCTTTGAATTATCTGAGTTCAGACATTCCTAGACAAGATTCATTGCTCTTACATCTATATTACTAAAAGTCTGATCTTGACCACTTCCTGTTGTTCTGTATATTGATTTTAGAAACAATGCTGCCACTTACGGCTGTGATTTTTGGCCATCTTACTCAGTGTCCCCTTCCGCTGTGCAGGACAAGAGGATTTTTCCCATCGATGCAAAATAAAAGAGTTATTAGTGTTTAAAAAATGTAGAGATTCTCTCTCCTGAAGGCCACACCCCTTCTGGAGGGACTATAAAACCCAGAAGTGTTCAGTGCCTCAGTCTCTGCAAGATGGGGGGAGCGAGAGGGTCACGTCTCTCAGTCTGAGCTTTGAATAACACTGAACACATGTCTACTAAACTGTGAGTGTGGTTTTACTGACCTTGAGTGCCCTTAATGTGGTTTGAAAATGAAAATGTGGTGGTTTGAAATAAAGCACAGCAAATGATTGTTGGTGGTGGTTGGTTTGAAATATAGCACTGCAAATGGTTGTTGGTGGTGGTTGGTTTGAAATAAAGCACAGCAAATGGTTGTTGGTGGTGATTGGTTTGAAATAAAGCATGATTAAAAGTCTAAACTTGACAACTTCCTGTTTGCACTGTATATTGATTTTAGATAAAACGCTACCACTTACCGCTGTGATTTTTGGCCATCTTACTCAGTCCCCCTCCACTCATCAGGTGCAGAGGATTCTTCCCATCAATGAAAAATAAAAGTGTTATTAGTGTTTAAAAAATGTTGAGGATCTCTCTCCTGTCAATCATGTCATGAAGGCCACGCCCCTTCCAGTGGGAGGGGGGAGGGATAATAAAACCCGAAAGTGTGGCTGTGGCTCAGTGGCTGTGTCTCAGTCTCTGCAAGATGGAGGAGGGAGAGGTCAGAACTCTGTCTGAGCTGTGAATCAACTGAACACACTGAATGGCTACTGAACTGTGAGTGTGGTGTTTATGTGCTGTTTATGTGGTGTTTATGTGGTGTTTTGTGTGGGCTTTATGGTGGTTTTATGGTGGTTTCACCCTGCTTGAAGTGGTATGAAACTGCATTTGAATGTGGTGGCCTTGCACCCTGCATGAAATGGTATGAAACTGCATTTGAATTTGGTGGCCTTGCACCCTGCTTGAAATGGCATGAAACTGCACTTGAATTTGGTGGCCTTGCACCATGCTTGAAGTGTTATGAAACAGCACTTGAATTTGGTGGCCTTGCACACTGCTTGAAGTGGTACGAAACTGCACTTGAATTTGGTGGCCTTGCACACTGCTTGAAATGGCATGAAACTGCACTTGAATTTGGTGACCTTGCACCCTCCTTGAAGTGGCAGGAAACTGCACTTAAGTTTGGTGGACTTGCACCCTGCATGAAGTGGTATGAAGCTGCACTTGGATTTGGTGGCCTTGCACCTTGCTTGAGGTGGTATAAAACTGCACTTGAATTTGGTGGCCTTGCACCCTGCTTGAAGAGGTAAGAAACTGCACTTGAATTTGGTGGCCTTGCACCCTGCTTGAAGTGGTACGAAACTGCACTTGAATTTGGTGGCTGCTTGAAAGGAAATTTCAAGGAATAGCCGTGAGTCAACTGTCAGCCCACCAGCCATGAATTAGCTGCCAGCACATCAAGCTTGAGTGACTGAGCTGCCACCCCAATAATCCATCTGGCCCACAATATCCATACTAGCCCTCTGGAAATCAGTCCCTGCAGCCCACAACACCCATACTAGCGCTCCAGAAAGCACTGGCCACCAATATTTGAATTGGTGGAGAGGTGGAATATTGGGTTGGGGGACCAGCCCTCCCGTGTGAACATGGGACCCAACGGGTCCCACTTAGTCTAGTTAATTATATTAATCACCATGTTGCACTTGAAATACCATTCCTCCCCTGATGAAAGTAGGACATAGTGATGTTTCCTGGTCAATCATCCATTGTTTCCACTGCTTCCTCATCCTCTATAAAATCTGCAATAATTGCTTTTCAATTTTACAAGGAAAATCAACTGTAAAATGCTGAAGAATTCATCCATGGTTCATGCGGCAGGCAATCACCAGCCCCAGTAAGAAAGAATTTAACCATTCCGCCTTGACATTCAGCTACATTGCTTTTGTTGAATTCTCTACAATAAACTTTCTGGGATCACCACATTGACTTGAAACTTTAATGAACTAGAAATACATTTACTGAGGCCAGAGGAACAGGTCAGAGACTCAGCATCAGATGAAAAACTTACTTGTCTCTCAAAGCCTTTCCTGAGGCACATCTCTAATACATTGGAATACTACAATACCTAGAACTTATTCCAATACCTATTACTTAGAACATAGAAACATAGAAAATAGGTGCAGGAGTAGGCCATTCGGCCCTTCGAGCCTGCACCGCCATTCAATATGATCATGGCTGATCATCCAACTTAGTATCCTGTACCTGCCTTCTCTCCATACCCCCTGATCCCTTTAGCCACAAGGGCCACATCTAACTCCCTCTTAAATATAGCCAACGAACTGGCCTCAACTACCTTCTGTGGCAGAGAATTCCAGAGATTCACCACTCTCTGTGTGAAAAATGTTTTTCTCATTTCAGTCCTAAAAGACTTCCCCCTTATCCTTAAACTGTGACCCCTTGTTCTGGACTTCCCTAACATCGGGAACAATCTTCCTGCATCTAGCCTGTCCAACCCCTTAAGAATTTTGTAAGTTTCGATAAGATCCCCCCTCAATCTTTTAAATTCTGGCGAGTGCAAGCCGAGTCGATCCAATCTTTCTTCATGCCATCCCAGGAATCATTCTGGCGAACCTTCTCTGTACTCCCTCTATGGCAAGAATGTCTTTCCTCAGATTAGGAGACCAAAACTGTACATAATAGTCCAGGTGTGGCCTCACCAAGGCCCTGTACAACTGCAGTAGAACCTCCCTGCTCCTATACTCAAATCCTTTTGCTATGAATGCTAACATACCATTCGCTTTCTTCACTGCCTGCTGCACCTGCATGCCTACTTTCAATGGCTGGTGTACCATGACACCCAGGTATCGTTGCATCTCCCCTTTTCCTAATCAGCCACCATTCAGATAATAGTCTACTTTCCTGTTTTTGCCACCAAAGTGGATAACCTCACATTTATCCACATTATACTGCATCTGCCATGCATTTGCCCACTCACCCAGCCTATCCAAGTCACCTTGCAGCCTCATAGCATCCTCCTCACAGCTAACACTGCCCCCCAGCTTCGTGTCATCCGCAAACTTGGAGATGTTGCCTTCAATTCCCTCGTCCAAATCATTAATATATAGTGTAAATAGCTGGGGTCCCAGCACTGAGCCTTGCGGTACCCCACTAGTCACTGCCTGCCATTCTGAAAAGGACCCGTTTACTCCTACTCTTTGCTTCCTGTCTGCAAGCCAGTTCTCTATCCACATCAATAATGAACCCTCAATACCGTGTGCTTTAAGTTTGCATTATAATCTCTTATGTGGGACCTTGATGAAAGTCTTCTGAAAGTCCAGATATAACACATCCACTGGTTCTCCCTTATCCACTCTACTAGTTACTATTCCAACACCTTGATTAGTACAGGCGTCAGGGGTTATGGGAAGAAGGTAGTAGAATGTGGTTGTGTACGAAAGATAGATCAGCCATGATTGAATGGTGGAGTAGACTTGATGGGCCAAATGGCCCAATCCTGTTCCCATAATTTATGAATTAACTAACCTATATTGGAATATTCCAAAGTATTATTGGAATACATTGGAATATGTGTTCTGATATATTGCCTGGTTGTCTAGATGTCCAGTAAAAGCTCAATACCATCCAGGACAACATTGCTGGCTTCATTGGTATACATTCAATTGTCAGTCATTCCAGATTGAAAATGAATGAGGGGAGCTGGATTAAATATTATTACTTGAGTACAAAGTGAGTTCCTTCAAAGTCAAACGATCGAAAGGAATGAGACCATCCCTCTGAGGAGGAGATTGCCAGCTTGCTTAACCCCGTGCTTTAATGTTTGAGACATTAGATGAGAAAGAGCTAAATGTAATGTGCCACTGTGTATGAGATGGTAAACTCTGACCATTATTAGACCGGGTGGTGCCGTCAGCGATGGCAGCCTCGCCAACAGTCTGTCTGTCTTTTTGTCTTTTTTGTTATTTTTAGTGTGTTTTAAAAGTATGTGTTAATGTTCTCTGGTTTGGTTTATGTGGGGCTGGGGGAGGGAGGTCGGGGAAACTTTTTTTTTCAATCTCTTACCTTGCCGGAGATGCAATTGTTTTCCAGATCGTAACTCCAGCCGCTTTGCGGCCTAAATTCATGGAGCTGGCGGCCTTGCTCGAGACTGATTTTGAGCCCCACCACGAGGCCGTGGACTGGCGTGGATCCCTTGCCTGGGATCGACGCTCCAACTGCAGTCTGTGGATTTCAACATCGAGGAGCTCGCAGTCTCGGGTAGAGACTAATGTCGGGAAGCTCCAAGTCGCAGGAGGTTTGACCAGCCCCGACCCGGGGTCCGATCGCTCGGCGCGGGGGAGCTGAGATCCGCCCAATGCGGGAGCTTGATTGCCCCGATGCGGAGGGCTCGACCGCCGGCTGCGGGAGCCAAGATCGCCGTGGCAACGGAAGGCTCGAGGCCCCTGACCGCGGGAGAACAAAGAAGGGAAGATGATTGAACTTTTTTTGCCTTCCATCACAGTGAGGAATATGGAGGAGTCGCTGTGGTGGATGTTCATGTTAAACATGTATTTGAGTGTCTTGTTGCTCATTCTCTGTATGACTGTATGGCAAATCAAATTCCTCGCACGTTGCTAAACATACTTGCCTAATAAAGTACTATTATGATTATGATTATGATTATGATTGTTATCCCACCCTCACCAAGACCACCTACTTTCACTTTGCTATCACCTAGTTCCACCCTACATCAGCTCAGCGGTAGTTGTAATTCTAACATCTTTTCACTGCCTCTAATTTTGACTATTCCTAATTTTGTCTCTGTGTGTTTCTGGTCAGCAAACTACAGTACATGTCATTTAAAATGACAGTGTGCCATTTTCATCTATGATCACTTAACTGAATTGATCATCAGATAAGCAATGTTTTGATTTTTACATTATTTTAATTTTCAAATCGCTCTCTGCTCTTTCCCTCCCCTCTCCATGTAGCATCCTCCAATATTATATCATGCTCTCCACTTCTGGCTTCTTGATCGTCCTTGAATTTAATCCTTCCGATGTTGACACCCAAGTCATCAGCTGCTGCCACCCCTAGGTTCTGGACACCTTTGTTAAACATCTTCATCTCACCACCTCTCTTTCTTCCTTCAAGACTCTCCTTAAAACGAACCTGTTTGGCTGCTTTGGTCTTTCGAGGAAGACCGAGGAAGGGATGTAGGCGGAAGGGGATGGGGGAAAGTGGAAAGAGGGGCGGTACTGTAATAGATGGGAATAATGGGGGGGGGGGGGGGGGGGGGGGGTTGTTATCTAAAGTTGGAGAATTCAATGTTCATACCATTGAGTTAAATTATCAAGCATAATATAAGGCACTGCTCCACCAAGGAAATGGGATGGGGAGTTAAAGTGGGTCACAACCTGGAGATCCAGCAGGCCGAGGTAGACTGAGTTCAGTTAAATACTCACCTAGTCTATACTTGGTCACAGTGATGTAAAGGAGGCCATATTGGGCCACCATCTACATACTGACCTTTCAGTCCTCCACTGCCAGAGTGTGGCCACACACAAACTGGAGGATCAACACTTCATATTCCACTTGGGTGGCTTACATCTCAACATATGAACATAGAAATCTCCAATTTTACTTCGGAGTCACGTGAGTGATTCCGTGAAGAACCCGCTCAGCACGCATGCGCGACATTAACGCCAGCAGTGCAACAGCGGCGCATCGGGAGTCAGGCGCTCCCGCTACGAGCCTGAAGGAAAGGAACGTTAGGTAAGTACTTACCTTCAGAGTAAAGTCGGTCTTTGCGTTTGTTTTTGCTCCCACTCCAGTGCCTAACAGCACTGGCCATATCGGCCAATATCGGCGCAAGAGGGCAGGGTCTGGAATGAGCACCACACGTAAACCAGTCAGCAGTGCCTCTAACGCGTCCACCAGGAGGGTCTACCTCATGGTACTGGTGAAAGCTCGGGGCCTGCATCCCAATCCCATAAGCCTTTCAGGCCAGGGCCCAGAGCAGGCCCCATGGAAAATGCGCCACCCCCCAACATCACCGCCACGTCAGACAACGTGCAAGACTCGTTGGACCGGCAGGAAACAGAAGAATACCCATAACCATGGAGGTAGGTGGGTCTGGTTCCTACCAACGTATAGAAAATAGGGGCTTAATATTAACAGGGGGGAGATTACACCTGTTTAAAGAATCACGGGAGTCTATCACGAGTGATCAGTATATACTCAATGGCTTTAGTGGATACAAAATACAATTCATACTAGAAAAATTGCCACCAGTTCAACATTCACCCCAGAGGGTATTTTCCCTCTCCGTTAAGGAAACGAGAGGGACAAGCTGAACTGGTGAGACTAATTACAAAGGGTATCATGGGAAACATGAACCCTTGGAATTCGTATCAAATATTCGTCACTAAACCCAAAAAGATGGTGGATGTTGCATCATCATTGACTTAACTTCACTAAATATGTTTGTTAAGTATATACATTTCAAAATGGAAACGGTTGTTACTGCCAAACAACTCATTTCCAAAGGATACTTCATGGCAAGCATTGATCTTAAAGATGTTTACTATTCAGTACCATTCACAAGGATCATCGCAGATACCTGAAATTTACCTGGATGGGGCAGCTATGGCAGTTTAAAGCGTTACCCAATGGTTTAACATCAGCCCAAGATTATTCACCAAGATACCAAAACCAGCTCTGGCAATATTCACAAGACAAAAACATATTGTCATGGCATATCTTGATGATATCTTTAAAAAATAGGCAAGACCATGGAATTGACTATGTTAGCTGTATCAGCTACCAAACAGTTATTCAAAACCCTGGGATTGTCTTACATCCAGATAAATCTAAGTTGAAGCCATCCACAATCATGGACTACTTGGGCTTCACAATTAATTCAGTCTATGTGACTGTAACATTGCCAAGAGACAAAACAGTTGAATTGGCACAATCATGCAACAATTTAATAGTCCACGTACTCCCAACTATTCGACAAGTAACAGAGTAATTGGGAAAATGGTAGCAGCATTTCCGGCTACACAATTCGGACCTTTGCACTGTCAAAACTTACAAAGAGCAAAGGTACAGGCACCAAAACGACATACAGGTCATTATGATCGTGTCATGAAGTTACCCACTGAAGCAAAATCATAACTACAGTGGTGGGCAAAAAACGTTTGGCATAATTTCAACCTATTATCATCACTAACAAGTAGTAGATGGACTAACCCAGAGTCATCGTTACCACTTACACTGGGCATTAATTATCTACAGATGTTGGGTGACTTTTATGGTTTAAAAGCATATGCACAAATATGCATCACTTGCATGTACGGTTACAAATAGATAATACTACGGTGGAGGCCTACATTAACCATATGGGCGGCATAAAATCGGTATCCTGCGACAAGTTGGTCAACACAATTTGGCAATGGTTTGTCGAAAGACATATTTGGCTATCAGTAACTTACCTGCCAGGTAAGCTAAATACAGTGGCAGACACCAGGTCACGGAAATTTAATGACAACATCGAATGGATGTTAAACCCCAAAAAATTTGCAAAAGTTACCAAGCAATATGGCACGCCAGATATTGATTTATTTGCATCAAGGCTAAATCACCAGGTACCTATGTATGTCGCTTGGGAACCAGACCCTGAGGCAGCAGCGGTAGATGCATTCGCGCTGGATTGGGGAAATTCTTCTTCTATGCATTTCCTCCCTTCTGCCTCATCAGTTGGGGACTACGCACAATATAAATGGACTCTGCTTCATGTATTTTGATAGTACTCGACTGGCCTACGCAGCCACGGTTCCCAAAACTCCATGACATGGTTGTTGAAACTCCGATGGTATTCCCCAGTGACCCAGAGTTATTAACACCCAGTGTCGGGCACAAGCCACCCGTGCCATGGAAAAAAGAAAAACTGCTGGGTTGCAGATTCTGCACAAACCACTTCTGGGACTGGGATTATCAGAACAAACTGTCGACACCATGTCAGCATCCCTCCGAACATCCACTAAAAACACTTCGGCAGTGCGTGAAGTAATAACTGTTACACGGGTCGATATCACAGAGCTTTGAAGTCTTCACGGAATCACTCACGTGACTCCGAAGTAAAATAGTAAGATTAAACGAGAACTTGCCAGTTTGAAGTTTGATCTGTATTTTATGAGGAGTTACGATGAGGGATTACGTGCCCTCCGCTCCCACCCTCAATAATATGGGTCAAACTGATAAACTGATGTCTCCTTGTCTTTACTATGTTTACTTCAATAACTGTGTCTATCTGTGATTCCACACCGCTGCTTTGAAGTATGCCGCGCATGCGTGCTGAGCGGGTTCTTCACGTAATCCCTCATCGTAACTCCTCATAAAATAGAGATCAAACTTCAAACTGGTAAGTTCTCGTTTAATCTTACTATTTTATCTAACAAAACCCGCATTTTCCCCCCAACCTTCCTTCTTGGTGCCCCACCCGGGTGTGCACCAATTTTCCCACTTATCTGCCCCCCTTCCCCCTGTCATCTTCCACATTTTCCTTCCTCTGGCTTTACATTTTCACAACTCTTCTCTCCTTATAGAAACATAGAAACATAGTAAATAGGTGCAGGAGGAGGCCATTCAGCCCACCGAGCCAGCACCGGCATTCATTGTGATCATGGCTGATCATCCACTATCAATAACCCGTGCCTGCCTTCTCCCCATATCCCTTGATTCCGCTAGCCCAAAGAGCTCTATCTAACGCTCTTTTAAATTCATCCAGTGAATTGGCCTCCACTGCCCTCTGTGGCAGAGAATTCCACAAATTCACAACTCTCTGGGTGAAAACGTTTTTTCTCATCTCAGTTTTAAATGGCCTCCCCTTTATTCTTAGACTGTGGCCCCTGGTTGTGGACTCCACCAAAATTGGGAACATTTTTCCTGCCTCTCGCTTGTCCAGTCCTTTTATAATTTTATATGTTTCTATAAGAACCCCTCTCATCTTTCTAAATTCCAGTGAATACAAGCCTAGTCTTTCCAATCTTTCCTCATATGACAATCCTGCCATCCTGGGGATTAACCTCATGAACCTACGCTACACTCCCTCAATAGCAAGGATGTCCTTCCTCAAATTAGGAGACCAAAACGGCACACAATACTCCAGATGTGGTCTCACCAGGGCCCTGTACAACTGCAGAGGACCTCTTAACTCCTATATTCAAATCCTCCTGTTATGAAGGCCAACATGCCATCAACTTTCTTCACTGCCTGCTGTACCTGCATGTTTACTTTCAGTGACTGGTGTACAAGGCCAGCCAGGTCTCGTTGCACTTCCCTTTTTCCTAATCTCATACCATTGAGATAATAATCTGCCTCCTTGTTCCTGCCGCCAAAGTGGATAGCCTCACATTTATCTACATTATACAACATCTGCCATGCATCTTCCCACTCACTCAACCTGTCCAAGTCATCCTGCAACCTCCTAGCATTCTCTTCACAGTTCACACTGCCACCCAGCTTTGTGTCATCTGAAAATTTGCTAGTATTACTATTTTAATTCCATCATCTAAATCATTAATATATAGTTTAAATAGTTGCAGATCAGCATCAAGCCTGGCGGCAGTCCACTCGCCACTGCCTACCATTCTGACAGGGACCAGTTTATCCTTATCACAAGTAACTCCTTGTTTCCTGTAAGCCAACCAATTCTGTATCCATGTCAATACCCTACCCCCAATACCATGTGCACTAATTTTGCCCACTAATCTCCTGTGTGGGATCTTATCAATGGCTTTCTGAAAATCTAGATACACTACATCCACTGGCTCTCCTTTATCCATTTTACTTGTCACATCCTCAAAAAATTCCAGAAGTTAAGTCAAGCAGGATTTCCCCTTCATAAATCCATGCTGACATGGACCAATCCTTTTACTGCGATCCAAATGCGCCATTATTACATCTTTAATAATTGACTCCAGCATCTTCCCCACCACTGATGTCAGACTAACTGATCTATAATTCCCCGTTTTCTCTCTCGCTCCTTTCTTGAAAAGTGGGATAACATTAGCTACCCTCCAATCCACAGGAACATATCCTGAATCTATAGAACATTGGAAAATGATCACCATTGCATCCATGATTTCTAGAGCCACCTCCTGGGATGCAAACCTGGGGATTTATCAGCCTTCAGTCCCATCAGTCTACCTAATACTATTTCTCGCCTAATGCAAATTTATTTCAGTTCCTCTGACTCCCTAGATGCTCTGTCCTCTAGTACATCTGGGAGAGTGTTTATGCCTTCCTTAGTGAAGACAGAACCAAAGTACCTGTTCAACTCTTCTGTCATTTCCTTGTTCCCCATAATAATTTCACCTTCAAGGGACCCACATTTGTCTTTACTAATCTTTTTCTCTTAACACACCTAAAGAAGCTTTTACTATCCTTCTTTATATTCTTGGTGAGTTTACCCTCGTACTTCATCTTTTCACCCCGTATAGTCCTTTTTGTTACCTTCTGATGTCATTTGAAAGTTACCCAATCCTCTGGCTTCCCACTATCTCACAACCTTTTGTCTCCCTTTTTATCTCTGGCCTTTGTCCATCCATCTGCCAATTAAACCCCCCCTTACCTGTATCCACCTATCACTTGCCAAGCTCTTTCCTGCCCCCACCTCCTTTCCACCCCCCCCCCCCCCCTCCCTCACTGCAATATGCCTGAAGAAGGGTTCCTACCCAAAACATCGTCTATCCATGTTCTCCGGAGATACTGCCTGACCCGCTGAGTTATGCCCCTGACCCACTTAAGAAACCTGAACGGAAACCTCTGGAGACTTTGCGCCCCACCCAAGGTTTCCGTGCGGTTCCCGGAGGTTGCAGGTGGTTGCCGGAGGTTGCAGGTAGTGGAAGCAGGTAGGGAGACTGACGAAAAACCTCCGGGAACCTCACGGAAACCTTGGGTGGGGCGCAAAGTCTCCAGAGGTTTCCGTTCAGGTTTCCTAAGTGGGACAGGGGCATAACTCCAGCACTTTGTGCTTTGCTGATGTTAGTATTGACCATCCTGAATCACTGAATGACTTGATGTCCTACATTCCGCCCCGTGCCTCCCTCCACACTATTTTGACCACCTGGAGACTGCACCACTGGCCTCAGTTGCTGATGCCCTCAATGCCCTGCCCTGTGACACCTGCTCTGACTGCCCCTCAAAGGAAACCAACATCCATCTCCCTCCCCTTACTGCGGTCTTGGGTTTAGCTGGTATGATCATTTAAAAATCGTTTTCAGTAATTCAGAGCTGTTTCTATTTTAACCTATTTTTTAACGACATTAGGTATTATGAAGCATTTATTGAGCTCCATTTGAAGCACATTTCAGTCCCCATATTCATGTTAATTGCTCGTTAGGTTATGATGTGCGATTACTGCCCCATGTGCTCATCATACAGCAATTTGAATGATTTTTGCAGGCAGTGCATTTACATCTCTCTGCTCAGCATCACCAAATCTGGACTGGTGTTGTTATCATACACATGGTGCTATTAATTTTATGTTTGGAAAATGCCGTGCTGTTTTTCACTGCCTCCCCATTAATCTTGCCTCTCTGATAGCTTTTGTGTCGTTCCGATTGGTTCAGTGTTGGTATGTGGTGATCGTTTTTTTGTCTGCTTTTGCTTTACAGGCTACCTGTATGCTTTTTGTTGCAATGGGACATCCACTACCTGCAGAAGGAATGATGGACCGGGAAGTGGTACAAATAAATTAAGCAAGACCAAGACACAAGGAACTGCAGCTGCTGGAATTTTGAACAATACACAAAGTGCCGGAAGAACTCAACGGGCCAGGCAGCACACGTGGAGGAAATGGACAGAAGACATTTCGGGCTGAGTTCTTTCATCAGTCTGAAGTAGGATTCAACCCCGAGTCGTGGCCTGCCCATTCCCTCCATAGATGCTGTCTGACCCGTTGAGTCCATTTAGCAGTTTGTGTTTTGCATTTAGATAAGGTCATTATTTTGCAAGGTTTCTCTGCATAGGCTGTTGTATGTGGTGAAGTTATGAAGGATGAAGGTTTCATAAATTCCATAATTAAACAACATGGAAGGTTTTGTACTCTAGTTTGGAGAGAAGTTGACAGGTTGGACATTGCCCTCCAGAATCAAGGAAAATCTGGATGAATCTGCTTGTGGGGCCAGTGACACTGTAAAGATATCAACATGCTCAACAACATCATTGGGGGTTCAGTATTGATGTGGATAGAGAACTGGCTGGCAAACAGGAAGCAAAGAGTAGGAGTAAACGGGTCCTTTTCACAATGGCAGGCAGTGACTAGTGGGGTACCGCAAGGCTCAGTGCTGGGACCCCAGCTATTTACAATATATATTAATGATCTGGATGAGGGAATTGAAGGCAATATCTCCAAGTTTGCGGATGACACTAAGCTGGGGGGCAGTGTTAGCTGTGAGGAGGATGCTAGGAGACTGCAAGGTGACTTGGATAGGCTGGGTGAGTGGGCAAATGTTTGGCAGATGCAGTATAATGTGGATAAATGTGAGGTTATCCATTTTGGTGGCAAAAACAGGAAAGCAGACTATTATCTAAATGGTGGCCGACTAGGAAAAGGGGAGATGCAGCGAGACCTGGGTGTCATGGTACACCAGTCATTGAAAGTAGGCATGCAGGTGCAGCAGGCAGTGAAGAAAGCGAATGGTATGTTAGCTTTCATAGCAAAAGGATTTGAGTATAGGAGCAGGGAGGTTCTACTGCAGTTGTACAGGGTCTTGGTGAGACCACACCTGGAGTATTGCATACAGTTTTGGTCTCCAAATCTGAGGAAGGACATTATTGCCATAGAGGGAGTGCAGAGAAGGTTCACCAGACTGATTCCTGGGATGTCAGGACTGTCTTATGAAGAAAGACTGGATCGACTTGGTTTATACTCTCTAGAATTTAGGAGATTGAGAGGGGATCTTATAGAAACTTATAAAATTCTTAAGGGGTTGGACAGGCTAGATGCAGGAAGATTGCTCCCGATGTTGGGGAAGTCCAGGACAAGGGGTCACAGCTTAAGGATAAGGGGGAAATCCTTTAAAACCGAGATGAGAAGAACTTTTTTCACACAGAGAGTGGTGAATCTCTGGAACTCTCTGCCACAGAGGGTAGTCGAGGCCAGTTCATTGGCTATATTTAAGAGGGAGTTAGATGTGGCCCTTGTGGATAAGGGGATCAGAGGGTATGGAGAGAAGGCAGGTACAGGATACTGAGTTGGATGATCAGCCATGATCATATCGAATGGCGGTGCAGGCTCGAAGGGCCGAATGGCCTACTCCTGCACCTAATTTCTATGTTTCTATGTGTCTATGCTCCTGTCTGCTGGATCTCTGAGTGGATCTGAGTGGATCTCTGAATGTTGTTGCATTGAAATTAAACTACTGCACATCTATGAGGCGCAGTGGTGCAGCTGACAGAGCTGCCGCCTCAAAGCACCAGAGACCCAAGTTCGATCCTGGCCTTAGGTGTCGTCTGTGTGGAATTTACACATTCTGCCTGTGACCGTGTGTGTTTCCTCCGGGTTCTCCAGTTTCCTCCCACATCCCAAAGATGTGCGTAATTGTAGGTTCATTGGCTCCTGTAAAACTGTGTCATGAACCGAGTGTGTAGGGAGCCAATGAGAAAGTGGGAAAACATAGAACAAATGTGAATGGGTGACCAATGGTTAGCATGGACTCGGTGGGCTGAAGGGCCTGTATCCATGCTGTATCTCTAAACCAACCTGATTGCACAGCGTGTGAGAGTTCTAAGCTCATGACGTTCCAGTTGAGGGTGTCACGGCTGAATTACATCCGCATTAGTACTGCTGATGATCAGACCAACATTACTTTGAGTGGACATGTGTTCACATGTTTGGGATACATTTCTTGACTCGTGAAGTGTGCTGCACGCTTCTGTGACAGGTGTACAGTCTGGCAATGATCCTGCACTTAGCAACACGCCAGTCTGGTGCAGCACAATCAGAGTGAGGGATTCTCTGCAAGAGTAGACAGACAGCTCCAACACCTGCACGGACATGAAGGCACAGCTGTGAACCTGACCCAGACATCACGTGAAGATTCAGAGAGGCATCACGATGATAGGGGGAGCCCGCAGGAGATCACCCAGAATGAGGAAGGGCATCGCTGAGACTGAGGATGACGCTTCAGCTTTCGTGATGTCTCAGGATCATGACAAAGGTAGATTATGAGGTGCTGTAAATTCCACCCTGGTGTATGGCCTTTCACTGGTAAATGCAGGATTTCACCCTGCAGCACAACGATCGTCTGGGATAATTCTCGGCTGCAATAATGAAATCACATGCGCGGTGTCATCAGTCTGATAAAGCGGGAATTGTATTGTAAATGATTGTGCAGCCCATGAAGGGTTCAGGAAATGCTGGCAAAATGCTAGTTTAGGACCGTCCAGTACATACATATAAAATCTATAGATAAATTAGTTGCTAGTTTAGTTTAGTTTAGTTTAGATTTTGCATATCTTTAATTTCTTTGTTCTATATCTCTCTACGTTGTTGCCTACATCTCTCGTTTCCCTTTCCCTTGATTCTCAGTCTGAAGAGGGGTCTTGACCCGAAACGTCACCTATTCCTTCTCCCCAGAAATGCTGCCAGTCTGCCTGAGTTACTCCAGCATTTTGTGTCTATCTTAGTTCAGAGTTGAGTTTAGTTTAGAGATACAGCGTGGAAACAGGCCCTTCAGCCATCCCCATCAACTAAGTTCTATCCTACACACAAGGGATAATTTACAAAAGCCAATTAACCTACAAATCCGCCGCATGGTTTTTGGAATGTGGAAGGAAACCGGAGCACCTGGAGAAAATCCACATGGTCACAGGGAGAATGCACCAACACCATGCAGACAGCCACAAAAACCTGGAGTAACTCATCGGGACAGGCAGCATCGACCCGAAACGTCACCCATTCCTTCTTTCCAGAGATACTCCAGCTTTTTGTGTCTATCTTCGGTTTAAACCAGCATCTGCAGTTCATTCTTACACCATACAGACAGCACCTGTAGTCAGGATCAAACCCGGGTCTCTGGCGCTGTGAGGCAACATCTCAACCGTCGCGCCACTGAGCCCGGATAAAATAAAAAAATCTTCGGAGTAGAAACAGGTGTAACTTCATTCCAAAAAAAATGTGCGGAACATCTTTTGTTATCTCCACATATTTCTCTTTTATTTTTGGTAGGAGACACAATTACCAATGCTTCTCCTGACCATTATTCATATACAACTGATGACTGTGCCTCTTCCATAGTTTAAAGTAGCATAATAAGCATCAATGTCCTCTCCTATTAAATGAGGACTGGCTGCTTTGCTCTATTTGTATGTTCTATGCTTCCAGTAGATGCTTTGTAAGCAACTCATGCAGTACAGTCGGCACTGTTGGTAAATCTGTCAGAGAAAAGAAATCTGTGAAAAAGTTTTTTTTAAATCAGATTGAGAACACATCTTGCACATTTTTGATTTCTTCACCATTACAATGGCTTCAATGATCTGGAGGTGCTTCAAAGACTTTCTTCAAGTTGCAGATCCTTTTATCATTTCATTCATAAAAGTCTTAATTATACATTCATATGTTATCATTCACTGCAACAAACATATTGCATTTGTTTATCATATTTACATTATGCCCACATAGTGTCAGGTCAATTTTTTTCATTCACAATCATTCTATCAGCAATAGGATTGAAAAGTTATTACACAGGGGCCACCATGTCAGTTTCCTGAAGAGAAACAGGCTGAAAGTGTGGCCTTTTCACATAAAGACTGCAATGGCTGTATAAAACTCCAGCATGTCACTGTGCAGTGATATTCAGCTACGGAAGCTCAGAGCACTGGCCTCCGTAGCCAGTGTATGGGTAGATCAAAGTGCATATTCACCAAGTTGATGATTTTCCAACAGATTTCTACTGGGACCATAGTTTTCCTTGTAGATGATTCAGACAGAAGGACTATGAAACATTTCAAATTTTGTAGATAGCATTCAATCGGGATGCATCGTGCAGATAGCAAACGATATTGAGGATACTGGTATGCTGGTGAAATGAGTGTAGACAATAGACATTAGGTGCAGGAGTAGGCCATTTAGCCCTTCGAGCCAGCATCGCCATTCAATGTGATCATGGCTGATCATCCCCAATCCTGCCTTCTCCCCATATCCCCTGACTCCGCTATTTTTAAGAGCCCTATCTAGCTCTCTCTTGAAAGCATCCAGAGAACCTGCCTCCACCGCCCTTTACAAAGTGTAGACTTTACAAATAAAATTGAGTATGATGGAATAATTCATTTTGATTAAAGAGAAGAGATAAAATAAATTTAATTCTAAAGGGTGCTCAGGAACAGAGAAATCTGGGCATACTGTAAGTCTGCATATTTTTTTGAAGCCTTGAACAAAAGCAAGGAGGTTATCTTGCATCTCCATAAAACATTGTTTGGTTGAAGTTAGAGCGCTGGATCCCAGCTAATCAACACAATTAGAAACAAATAAGTAGGCTTTAGCAGAGTGATCCAGGTGAGAGCGATTTCAGTTGCAGTTTACTCTCAAAGACCGAGACAGCATGGAAACAGGCCGTTCAGTTCACCTTGTCCATTCCAACCAAGTTGGCATATTACGCTAGTCTTATTTGCCTGCATTTGGCCCATGGCACTCTAAACCTTTGCTAACCATATTTCTTTCCAAATATATTTTAAAAGTCATAATTTGTATCTGCATCTATAATTGGCAGCTCATTCTACATACAGACTACCCGTTGAGTGGAAAAAGGTCAAACTGAGAGGGAAAATATTTAAGATGATGCAAATATCTCTGTAAGGGCCTCTGCAATTTCCTCTCTAGCTTCCCACAAGGTCAGAGGATGTATTTGGTCAGGCCCTGGGGATTTATCCACCTCAATGTACGTTAAACCACCAGCATTTCCTCTTTGGTAATTTGTATATGTCCTATGCCTTAATTCCTTAGCTTGCACGATCATCTCTTCAGTAAAAACAGATGGGAAGTATTCATTTAGTATCTCCGCCATCGCTTGTGGTTCTGCACATAGACAGCAATGGGGACCTATTCTTTCCCTTGCCACCCTTTCATTCTTCATATACCTGTAGAATCACTTGTGATTTGCCTTTACCTGCCAGCTCCATGTAATGCACCTTTTCTGCTCTCCTTGTACTCCTACACATCTGACACTCACAGGGAGATTCTCTTGATCCCATCTGCCTGATGTATGCCTCTGTCTTTTCCCTGACCAGGGCCTCAATATCTCTTGTCAATTCGGGTTCCACATACTTGCCAGTTTTGCCCTTCACCCTAATAGGAACATGCTGCCCCTCTCCTCTTTGCTTTCTCACTTTTGAAAATCTCCCACTCGCCAGCTGTCCCCTTACCCACACTGACTCCCCCAATCAACGTCTGCAAGTTCCCACCTAATGCCCCCAAATTCGGCCTTGCCCCAATTTAGGATCTTAACGTGGGCCAGTCCTATCCTTCTCTATAACTACTGTAAGATAAACAAGAATATGGTCACTGGCCCCAAAGTGCTCCACCACTGGCACTTCAGTCAATTGCCCAATATCATTCCCAAAGAGCAGGTCCATTGGTGCACCTTTTCCAGTTGGGTCCTCTATATATTTATTAAGGTAGCTTCCTTGGACACATTTAACAAATTCCATCCTGTCCAAGCCCTTTCCACTACGGGCGATCCAATCAATATAACGAAAATTGAAATCTACTAATACCACTGTATTATTTTTACAGTCATCTGCAAACTCCCTACACACCTGCTCCTCGAATTCACACTGACTATTGGAAGGCCCATCAAACAGTGATAGTTCCCTTCCTATTTCCAAGTTCTACCTATATAGCCTCACTGGACAATCCCCCAAGAATGAGGACATCCCTGAGTACTGTAGTTATGTCTTCTCTGTTCAAAAAATAAAATATCCTGCATCTCTCCCTTGCCTGTAGCATCTAGGAGTAATGATCTGCCAGTCCTGCCCATCTCTCATCCATGTTTTAGTTATGGCTATAATATCCCAGTCCCTTGAGACAATCCACAGTCCGAGTTTGTCCGCCTTGCCTGTTAAGCCTCTAGCCATAAAATAAATACAGTTTACCTTACAGACATATCTCCGAAGACCTGTCCTGGACCTAGCATGTTGATACTATGATATCCCATCCACCCCTCTACTTCCTTATGCCCCTGTCCCACTTAGGAAACCTGAACGGAAACATCTGGAGACCTTGCGCCCCACCCAAGGTTTCCGTGCGGTTCCCGGAGGTTTTTGTCAGTCTCCCTAATGGTCGAAAGTGGTTTCCGTTTCTCCTATGTTCCGGCGATTATTTCAAAAAATTCAAAACCGGCCGCGACTGAAAATAGGTTGCCGTTTTAAAAATCTGTAATTTTTTAGTCGAAGCCGGTTGCGATGCTAGTTGAAGGTGGTTGCCGGAGGTTGCAGGTAGTGGAAGGTTAGGGAGACTGACAAAAACCTCCGGGAACCGCACGGACACCTTGGGTGGGGCGCAAAGTCTCCAGGGGTTTCCGTTCAGGTTTCCTAAGTGGGACAGGGGCATTAGAAGATTGAGGAGATTTGGTACATTGACAAATACTCTCTTAAACATCTACCGGTGTACAGTAGAGCCAGGTCTGGTTACCTAAAAGGAGAAGTTTGGAGATCTAGTAGGTCTTGGTGGATTGAGTGCAAGTGTTCAACAAAATATTCGCCGATCAATGCTTGGTCTCGCCGATGTACGGGAGCTCACATCAGGAACACCGGCTTCAGATGATGAGATAAGTGGAGATGCATGTGACCTGTTTCTCACCTAGATAAGCAGCAGGGGTTCCTGGATGGAGGTGAGGGAGGAGGTATATGTCAGAACTGAACGAGGAGGAGGACACAAATGCAGGCTCAGACACAGGGCAGATCAGTCTTCGGCGTTTAATCGGTCCAAGTCAGTACACAGGTAGGCAAAACAGAGGCAACAGTACCATATAGGAGCAGGCAAGAACCAGTGGTCGAAAATACAGGCAAAGGTCGAGATCACAAGGTCACAAGATTTCGAGAGCTGGAACGAGGTAATACCAAGTAGCATACACAACGAACTGGCAATGGGAACTAAAACACAAAAGGCTTAAATACAGACTAGCAGGGGATAACGAGACACAGGTGAAACACATCAGGGCATGGCCAACAATCACATGAGGGTAAACGACCTGACAGGAAATGGGACCTGAAACAAGAGGAGATGTGAGACACCAAAATAAAACAAGAATGCAAACTCTAATACTAAAAACCAATAAGAAACAGAAACTAGATCAAACGCGAGACCTGACAGTACCCCCCCCTCCACGGCCGGCTCCTGACGGCCCAGGATCTTCAGGATGTTGGCGCCGATAGTCCCTGATAAGTTCCGGGTCGCATATGTTGCGAGCTGGCACCCAAGACCGCTCCTCAGGTCCATACCCCTCCCAATCCACAAGATACTGACAACCACGACCACGCCGGCGCATCCCCAGCAACCGGCTGACTGTAAACACTGGACCCCCATCAAGGAACCGGGGGGGCGGAGGGGGTGTGGAGGCAGGGACCAGAGGACTCTCCTTAAATGGCTTCAGACGGGAGACATGGAAAGTAGGGTGGACCCTCATGGCACGAGGGAGTTTGAGACGAACCGCCACAGGATTGATGACCTTCGATATGGGGAAAGGACCAACAAAACGAGGAGCCAGCTTCCGGGATTCCACCCTCAGCGGTAAGTCTCGAGTGGAGAGCCACACCCTTTGACCAGGCGAGTATACTGGAGCCGGCGTTCTTCCACGGTCAGCCATCCTCTTGTAACGCGCCGAACTGCGCAACAGCATCTGACGAGCCCCATTCCAAACCTTGCGACAGCGACGGACGAGAGCCTGAGCGGAGGGCACACTGGACTCCTTCTCCACAGCAGGGAACAATGGCGGTTGATAACCATAGGCACACTGGAATGGAGAGAGACCAGAGGATGAGCAAGGAAGTGTGTTGTGTGCATACTCCACCCAAATAAGGTGTTTGCTCCAAGTTGAAGGGTTCTGTGCCACCAAGCACCGCAGTCCTGTCTCCAATTCCTGGTTAAGGCGTTCAGTCTGTCCATTGGATTCCGGGTGATAACCAGATGTAAGGCTGACCGTGGCGTCCAACAGAGAACAAAACTCCTTCCAAAACCTGGACACGAACTGAGGCCCCCGGTCAGACACAATGTCTCTGGGAAATCCATGAATGCGAAAAACATGAGACAGCATGACCTCTGCCGTCTCCTTGGCGGAGGGAAGCTTGTGCAACGCAATGAAATGGACCATCTTAGAAAATCTGTCCACTACAGTCATGACTGAGGTGTTACCTTCAGAAGAGGGCAAGCCCGTGACAAAGTCCATGGAGATGTCTGACCAGGGGCGTGAGGGGACAGGCAGCGGATTCAGGAGGCCAAAGGCGGCCCGACGGGAGGTCTTGTTCTGAGCACAAATACTGCAGGCGGCGACGTACTCCTTAATCCCCCTCTCCATGGAAGGCCACCAAAACCGCTGTTTGGCCACAAACAGGGTTCGGCGGACACCGGGATGACAGGAGATCCGAGACGTATGAGCCCAGTGAATCACCTGTGAGCGAAGAGACTCGGGAACAAACAGACGATTAGCAGGACACCCTAGCGGAGACTGAACACCAGCAGTTGCCTCGGAAACTCTCTTCTCAATCTCCCAAGTAACCGCCCCAACAAAACAGGAAGCAGGCAGAATGGGAGTTGAAACCTTAGGGGATGGGTCAGGATCAAACTGTCTGGAGAGAGCATCAGGTTTGCCATTCTTGGCACCAGGGCGGTAAGACAGTACAAAATCAAATCGATTAAAGAAGAGAGCCCACCTTGCTTGGCGCGAGTTGAGGCGTTTGGCTGACTTGATGTATTCCAGGTTTTTGTGGTCTGTCCAAACTAGAAACGGCTGCTTGGTACCCTCCAACCAATGTCTCCATTCCTCCAAGGCTGTTTTAACCGCTAACAGTTCACGGTTACCCACATCGTAATTTCTCTCAGCAGGAGAAAGCTTCTTTGAGAGGAAAGCGCAGGGATGTAATCGACCATCTGTGGGGGATTTCTGTGAGAGTACGGCCCCGATGCCCACACCCGAGGCGTCCACCTCAACCACGAACTGGAGTGACGGGTCAGGGTGAACCAGGATGGGGGCTGAGGAGAAGCTCCTCTTGAGTCTCATAAATGCAGTTTCTGCTTGAGAGGACCAAGAGAAAGGCACGTGGGGTGAGGTAAGAGCATGGAGTGGTGCAGCAGTGACACTAAAGTTCCGGATAAACTTCCTATAAAAATTAGCAAACCCAAGGAACCCCTGAAGTCGCTTACGACTGGAGGGTGTAGGCCAGGTGGCCACAGCACTGACCTTGCTCGGGTCCATCTGTATACCAGCAGGTGATACAACAAAACCAAGGAATTGAACAGTGTTAACATGAAATTCACATTTCTCAGCTTTCACAAACAGATCATTCAGGAGCAAACGTTCTAGCACCTGGTGTACATGCTGCACATGGGAAGTCTCGTCTGGAGAAAAAATCAAAATGTCATCAAGGTACACAAACACAAATCGGTTCAGCATGTCCCGTAATACATCATTAACCATGCCTTGAAAAACTGCTGGAGCATTAGTAAGACCAAACGGCATGACCAGATATTCATAATGACCACTGGGTGTGTTAAACGCAGTTTTCCATTCATCCCCGTCCCTTATCCTCACCAGATGATACGCATTTCTAAGATCTAACTTAGTGAATACTGCAGCGTCTTTTAACAGTTCAAATGCAGAGGAGATAAGAGGAAGAGGGTATCTGTTCTTAACAGTAATGTCATTGAGTCCTCTGTAGTCAATGCAGGGCCGAAGTGTTCCATCCTTCTTATCCACAAAGAAGAATCCAGCTCCTGCAGGTGAAGAAGAAGGTCTGATGATCCCAGCAGCAAGGGCATCGTCAATGTACTTTTCCATGGCGAGCCGCTCAGGTGAAGACAAGGAGTAGAGATGGCCCTTAGGAGGCGCTGTACCTGGCAGAAGGTCGATGCAGCAGTCGTACGGTCTATGCGGCGGAAGAGATGTGGCCTTGGCCTTGTTGAACACCTCCTTTAGGTCTAGATAATATGAGGGAACCTTGGTGAGATCTGGAAAATCCTCCTCCCTTGAACGGGGAGGCTGCCGGAGGGTGGTCCTGGAAGATCCCAGCAAACTGCTCCTTGACGGATCCTTCATAGACTCAGGAGAAGAATCATGCAGATAGATGAGTTTACAGTTATTCCCCCAAGAAATTACTTCCCCAGTACCCCAGTTCATGTGAGGATTATGGTAAGACAGCCAAGGGAGCCCCAAAACCAGAGGATGAAGAGGACAGTCGAGGAGATGAAAACTGATGGTCTCAAGGTGATTACCTGCCACGATGAGTTGAACAGGTTGAGTTCGGTGAATTACCCTGTACAGTAGGCGCCCATCCAGTGCACTAGCCTCCATAGGATCTTGAAGCTGTTCACGTTCCAGCTTCAATTCATCAGCCAAGCGAATGTCCATGAAGTTCTCATCTGCCCCAGAATCAACCAAAGCCTGCAGGGAGTGCCACTGGGAATGCACCAACAATTGTACCGTCGACAATGGACGAGAGGAACGGCTCATAGGAGCGGTACAACTCACCAATGTCCTCTCTTTCATTGGTGAGCTTTGTCTTTTACTGAACAGCTGTTCAACAAATGTCCCAGTTCACCACAGTAAAAACACCTCCCCTCCCTTAGGCGGTGCTGCCGTTCCTCCGGACTGAGTTTGGCTCGTCCCACCTGCATGGGCTCCTCCGAAGATGCAGGTGGCGCTGTAGGCTGACTGGACCGGCCGAGAGGGAAGAAATCCCGACTGGAAGGTGAAGGGCGACGCTGCCGCCACTGCTGGGAGGAGGACCGAACTGCAGCCGATCTCCTCTCTCGATCTCTTTCTCTGAGCCTAGCGTCAATTTGGATAGCCAGGGAAATCATAGACTCGACGTCGGAAGGCAGGGTTAGAGGAGCCAATTGATCTTTGATAGCTTCAGACAATCCATTGCGAAAAGCATCCAACAAAGCAGCCTCATTCCATCCACCCTTAGCAGCAACATTTCGAAAGTCAATAGCAAAATCCATAACAGAGCGATTACCTTGTTTCATGGAGACCAGGTTCTGTGAAGCCTCTCGGCCAGGATTGGAGTGATCAAACGTGCGGGACAGAGCTTCCATGAACAGGACCGATGTCTGGCAAACAGGAGAATTCCGAGACCACTCCGCCGTGGCCCAAGCCTCCGCCCTACCCGACAGGTGCGTGATGATAAAGGCTACCCTTGAGCGTTCTGATGAAAAGGAAGCCGCTTGAAGTTCGAAATGCAGTCCACACTGAATCAAAAAAGGTCTACATTTCTCCGATTCCCCCGAAAAGTGTTCCGGTCTTGCCAGGTGGACGAATGGAGATGCTGCAGCAGCCGCGGCCATCGGAGCTCCTGGAGACACAGACAAGGAAACAGACTCGGCAGGCACGGGAGCCGCAGCAGGAAACAAAGAATTCAGCCGAGTAACCAGGTCTTCAAACCGAGAACTTAAAGTGTTCACCTGTGAACCGATGTCTGCCTGGAACCCCTGCTGACGCTCGCCGATATCCCGGAACCCGGCGACGATCGAGGAGAGTTGACCCTCGTAATGCGAGATGCGCCCCTCTTGCTTCTGGAGCGCTGCACGAAAAGGATCAGAGCCCGCTGAGTCCATTGTTGGCCAGTTCGTAATGTCAGAACTGAACGAGGAGGAGGACACAAATGCAGGCTCAGACACAGGGCAGATCAGTCTTCGGCGTTTAATCGGTCCAAGTCAGTACACAGGTAGGCAAAACAGAGGCAACAGTACCATATAGGAGCAGGCAAGAACCAGTGGTCGAAAATACAGGCAAAGGTCGAGATCACAAGGTCACAAGATTTCGAGAGCTGGAACGAGGTAATACCAAGTAGCATACACAACGAACTGGCAATGGGAACTAAAACACAAAAGGCTTAAATACAGACTAGCAGGGGATAACGAGACACAGGTGAAACACATCAGGGCGTGGCCAACAATCACATGAGGGTAAACGACCTGACAGGAAATGGGACCTGAAACAAGAGGAGATGTGAGACGCCAAAATAAAACAAGAATGCAAACTCTAATACTAAAAACCAATAAGAAACAGAAACTAGATCAAACGCGAGACCTGACAGTATAAGGGCAGGTTGCAGGGGATGATACCTGCAGAGGGGGTGGATGAGTGGGACTAGTGGTCTGAAGAAGAGTCTCGACCCGAAACATCACCCATTCCTCCTCTCCAGAGATGTTGCTTGTCCCGCTGAGTTACTCCAGCTTTTTGTATCTATCCTCGGTTTAATCCAGCATCTGCAGTTCCTTCCTACACAATTGTCTGTGATATGTGGAGACCGAGAGAAGATGATTGACTCAGAATGGTGATAATCAAAGAAAGGTGGTGAAGATTTGTCGTTGACAGCTCAAGTATCTGAAGGAGGTGTGAATAGAGGGGTGGACTGAGCAGAGAAAACAAAACAAATACCTATTTAGAACTGTAACATTCAGTGCACGGCTGTTGAGAGAAATCTGAAATAAAGGAGAAAACCGAGAAAACCTGGCAGTGTACTCAGCTTCTGTGGAGAGATAACAACCGGGTTACAGCAAAACCTGTTGCAGACCAAACAGCAAAAAAACAATAGATGTTGGAAATCTGAAATATAATCTGGAAATTCTGGAAATACTCAGCATGCCAGGCAGCATCCATATAGAAGAGCAGAGTAATGGCCCAGTTTAATGATGCCCTTCCCCAGAAATGAGAAGGCACAACCCAAAACATGAAGTCTGCCCTCCTTCCCCTTGGACGTTGGCCAACTTGCTGAGCTTACCCTACTCAGCAAGTCCCTGAAGGTCTCGATCCAAAACATCACCCATTCCTTCTCTCCAGAGAAGCTGCCAGTCCCACTGAGTCACTCCAGCATTTCGAGTGTATCTTCAGCAAGTCCCAGATCTGACATGAATTGGAAGGGCTGTCACCTTAAATAACTAAAGTTATTATTGAATCCTCAGGGCTGATGCTGACCTTGAATGAAAATAAGATGTTCCTCAAGCTGAGTTGCTTTGGAAAATAAATCTACAAGTGTCAAAGGCTAGAGATGTACTCAGAGCATGAGTGGGCTGGAGAATTAAAGGAATAGGCAACTGTAAGCTCTAGCTCATTCTTTCAGATTAAACGCAAAGCGAGAGATACGCTAAAGCAGTGATTCCCAACCTGAGGCCATATGGCCACAAAGGGGCCATGGCACATTTCAGGGGGGCCACAGAAAATGTTTGGGATTTAGGGGGCCACAGGTTCAATGAAGGGGGCCACAGAGCTACCACCCTGTTGCCTCCTAAATTTCAGTTCTAATAAATTTAAATCTATGTAGTTGAAATATTTTTGATGTTTGTGGAATAGAATAAAAGAGAATATATGTGCAATTAATAGATACTGATATTTTTATGGAAGGTATAATATTGAAGTACTTTTTTTCCGCTAATAATGTCAGGGGGGGGGGGGGCCACAGAAAAATTAAAAGATCCCAAGGGGGCCATGAGCTAAAAAAGGTTGGGAACCACTGCTCTAAAGTAATCATCTAATCTCTGTTCAGTTTTACCAGTGTAGAGTGGACCGTATTGTGAACACCACCTGCTTTTGGAAGAAGTGCAAGTGAACCATTGCTTTACCTGGATGGAGTGTTTGGTTGGTTGGAAGGTACAGGTACAATGACTAGTGTTGCATGTCCCGTGGTTGCATGGGAAGTGCTGTAGGAAGGGAATCCAGGTTGCCAAAGATGGCAGCAAAGTTGATGAAGTTTCCATGTTGTACATGGAACAAGAACCAACACTGACACCAGCCTCAATGCACCAGGGAAAGATGTGGGGGATCGTCTGAGTAGAACAGAAACATGAAATGCTCCACATATCCCACAAGGGAATCTGGACCAATAGTTCCACCTTTGATTTGAAGAAAGAGAGCTAAGTTATAGTTCAAAGTAATGACGTCCAGCAAGGCGAAGGAGGACAATGAGTGGAGGGTGACAGGTTGGGCTTCTGTTCAAGAAAGGGTCAAAGGCCAAACCGGGATGGGATGGAGGTGTGGTGAAATGAGACATCCTTGCTGAAAATGAGCCTGGTGTGCCCAGTAAACTGCAAACTATAAAAGTGGTGGAGAAGATGAGAGGCCTCACATATGTAGGTGAGAAGGACCAGGACATGGTGAAAGCACAGGGCATTGGTAGCAAGAAATAAGTTGTGACAAGAACAAGCTGAGAATATAGCTCTTCCAATGATCATCCTTCTTATTCAGATTCAGATTCAGATTCAAATGTTATTGTCATTGTGCAGTGTACGGTACATAGACAACGAAATGCAGTTATGGATCTTGATGAGGATATGAAACAGGTTGAGCAAAGTTGGAAGATTTGGAGACACAAGAGTCTTTAAATGCTAGAATTTTGAGCAAAAAAACAAACTGCTGGAGGAACTCAGCAGGTCAGGCGGCATCTGTGGAGGGAAATGAACCGATGATGTAATTGGCCCATTCCCCTCCACAGATAGCGCCTGGGTTCCACCAGCTGTTTACATCAGCTGGAGAACTCTGGGTCTGGAGACAGTAGAGGAAAGATCTCCTGAGGAAATGAGGTCAGTGTCTACTTGAGAGACAATGGGTTGATGTTCAGTGGTTGGGGTCATAGTCCAGTGGGAGGCAAAGCTGGGAGCTGCATTTGACCTCAATGAGGCAAACATACAAACATAGAAACATAGAAAATAGGTGCTGGAGTAGGCCATTCGGCCCTTAGAGCCTGCACCACCATTCAATATGATTATGGCTGATCATCCAACTCAGTATCCTGTACCTGCTTTCTCTCCATACCCCCTGATCCCTTTAGCCACAAGGACCACATTTAACCCTCTTAAATCTAGCCAATGAACTGGCCTCAACTACCTTCTGTGGCAGAGAATTCCAGAGATTCACCACTCTCTGTGTGAAAAATGTTTTTCTCATCTCGGTCCTAAAAGACTTCCCTCTTATCCTTAAACTGTGACCCCTTGTTCTGGACTTCCCCAACATCGGGAATAATCTTCCTGCATCTAGCCTGTCCAACCCCTTAAGAATTTTGTAAGTTTCTATAAGATCCCCCCTCACTCTTCTAAATTCTAGCGAGTACAAGCCGAGTCTATCCAGTCTTTCTTCATATGAAAGTCCTGACATCCCAGGAATCAGTCTGGTGAACCTTCTCTGTACTCCCTCTATGGCAAGAATGTCTTTCCTCAGTTCCTCAGCAATGGTCAGTTCAGCAAAGAACAGCAGCACAACTCTTGTCAGCAGGATTGTGTCAGAGACACCATTAAATGTATCCCGTAATGATTCTGTGATCCTGCATTTGGATGGGTTAGGGATCATAAGATCATGCAGACTAAAGAGTCCCACCTCATATGAGTGACTGTATAGCGATTGGTAATAGTTCTTTGTGTAAATTTCCTCACCTGGCCCAGGCACATTAAGACTAACTGTTGCATTCCACTTGCTGAGACCAGCACACCCAGAACATGGCCCAGGATACCACCCATCAAAGGAGAACCCTGAGGAACAGCCAAAAAGAAATGGATGTTTCTTTCACCAGCTGCCGTCCTCTACCTTGTTTCCTTCTTAACATTTGTTCGCTAGTAGCAAATGAAAAGATGACAAACGTTACGAAGAAAGTAACTCACTCTCCAACTCCCAGGAGCATAAAACAGAGAGAAGGGAACCCCTTCCTGGGGATTTGATAGAAAATAACATGCTCTAGCAGTGATTTTGAAAGTTAGTCCTTATTCACATTTTTGCACAGAAAACTGGAGGAACTGTTCACATGGCTATCCACATGAGATGTAGCAGAAACAGGTAGATTATTGCATGTAGGTGTAAGATTCAACTTTAGGAGTCAGCTGATGTGTCGCACTCCACACAGACTACTTTTCTAATTAATGATTGTCACACTTTTCTAAAATGTGCGAAAACACGACTGCCAGAACCTGCAAACATAACATATTGAGAAAACAAATAATTATAATGCACTGGTGCAGAGGAGATAACATTAATTTGTGGTTTCTCCAAAGTTGCTGGAATCAGGATAAAACTATTTGGTTACAAGTTTCTTGGAAATATTTCAATTCCTTTCCCTTCTGACTGCATCCCATGTGGTTTGGAGTCAGGAAGTCTCGACTCGGATCAAAAGTCAAACCAGAATGTTGAGTGGCAACTGTTGGCATAACATGAACATACCAGGGCGCCAATGTCAGCTTAATCACTAACACAATGTGGATTGCCGGAGATAGTCAAAAGGGATGCAGAAACAGCATGACAACAAAAGACCAGACTTCGAGCCACTATAATAGTTATCTTGAGAAACATTGTCCATGCTGGCTTTAGGGGGCATCATAAATCAAGGTTCACCAAATAAAATGTAGGAGGGGGAGACCACACCCACATTTCAGTTGGACCATATATATGTTACTCATATTCATCTGTGTTTTACTGTGTTATTTGTTGTTATTGTATTACATAATAATAATAATAACTTTATTTATAAAGCACTTTAAACAACTGCAGTTGCCACAAAGTGCTGTACATGAGAACTCATGAACAAAAAGCTATTACAAACAATTAAAAACCAAGGACTATAAAAAACACACTAAAAATTAAAAGACATTAAAAGCACTAAAAACAGGAGCAATGCCTCAGCCAGTGTCGAAAGCCAAAGAATAAAAATGTGTTTTTAGGGAGGATTTGAAGATGGACAGTGAGGGGGCCTGTCTGATGTGCAGCGGAAAGGTGTTCCAGAGTGCCGGAGCAGCAACAGAAAAGGCTCTATCCCCTCTGAGCTTCCGCTTAGACCTTGGTACCTCAAGGAGCAGCTGATCAGCTGACCTGAGGCACCGGGCAGGAGCATATAGGTGGAGCAGCTCAGAGAGGTAAGGCGGGGCGAGCCCATTCAATGATTTAAAAACAAATAAAATAATTTTGAAATGAACTCGAAAGTGCACTGGGAGCCAGTGAAGGGAGGCCAAAATTGGCGTAATGTGCTCCCTCTTTCGAGTTCCGGTCAAAAGGCGAGCGGCAGCATTTTGAACAAGCTGGAGACGAGCCAGTGAAGCTCGTGCGACTCCAGAGTAGAGTGCGTTACAGTAATCCAGTAATACATGAATTGTTTTTCTTAATAGTATGAATACTCTAGTATTCCATGCATAGTCTTCTGGTGTTTGTGACTATTAGAGTTGCATACAAGCTTTCTGACATGTGCCAATTTTCAAGTCAAGTCAAGTGAGTTTATTGTCATGTGTCCCTGATAGGACAATGAAACTCTTGCTTTGCTTCAGTACAACAGAACATAGTAGGCATTTACTACAAAACACATGAATAAATAAACTGATAAAGTGCAAATAACAGATAATGGGTTATTAATGTTCAGAGTTTTGTCCAAGCCAGGTTTAATAGCCTGATGGCTGTGGGGAAGTAGCTATTCCTGAACCTGGTCGTTGCAGTCTTCAGGCTCCATTACCTTCTACCTGAAGGTAGCAGGGAGATGAGTGTGTGGCCAGGATGGTGTGGGTCTTTGATAATACTGCCAGCCTTTTTGAGGCAGCGACTGCGATAAATCCCCTCGATGGAAAGAAGGTCAGAGCCGATGATGGACTGGGCAGTGTTTATTAATTTTTGTAGTCTTTTCCTCTCCAAGGCGCTCAAGTTGCCGAACCAAGCCACGATGCAACCGGTCAGCATGCTCTCTACTGTGTTTGAATGTTGGTAAAGATAGACAAAAGATGTTGGAGTAACTCAGCGGGTCAGGTTGCATCGCTGGAGAATATGGATAGGTGATGTTTTGGGTCGGGATCCAGACTGATATTAGGGAGTTGGGAAAGAATGATTGTTGGCTTGGGACTGTGGCTCACCCAGCTATCAGGCCATTCCTGTGGGTGGAGTATATATGTCACAGCATCCTCTTGTGAGAGAAGCAGTAGTAATTCAAGGGACAGAGCAGCCCATGCTAATTCTATGACCACATACATCGCCTTTCAGTGTCAGATAACGACTGGTCCAGCAGGCCAGAATTCTAAAAATGTATTCAAATAAGCATACTCCTCTCCACCTAAAACCAGTCACCATCAGAATTTCAATTCAGGTGGGGTTTTTTTGCCTTTCGCTCCGGAGGTGTACATTATCTAAAAGTGTTCTTGTTCACAAAAGTTAAGTCACACCAAATTGAGACCCTGCATATTAATTTATAGGAACTTTACAGAAATAGTTTCCAACACATAAATAGTGATTACATGATCTTGTGCTGATTGGTGCAGCAAAGACTGTGATGGATTGGCAATGTCAATTTCATGTTCTTAATGCTGAACTGATCACTGGGTCAGAATCTGCCAGACAAAACAAATCTACTACAAGTATAAATGGAATGGTGATGTGAAGATGGTAGATCTTGAGATGAACAGCAGGAAGACAGCTGCGGAACTCTTCAAGAAGGCAGTGGAAGAGGCATGGAGAACTGGAAAGTGTGGAGTAGACAGGGCCTCTCAGCCAACGGCCTTCACATGCAGCAAATGCAGCAAGATCTGTAGTGTCAAGTGGGACCCCTGAGCCACACTAGATGGAACAAGATCTGTAGGGTGTTGGACCAAGAATATGTTACTCATATTCATATGTGTTTTACTGTTTTAATTGTTGTTATTGCATTACATTAATTGTTTTTCTTAAGGGCCTGTCCCACAAGCATGCGATTGCATGTGTCTAGCGCGACCAAACGGAAGCGGAATTCGCGCTAAGTACGCGGTAAGTACGCGCAAAATTCGCACGTGCCGTAATTGACGTCAAACTCACAAATCAACTGGGCAGGAGGCAGGCCGACTGAATTTGGATGTCGCACGGCGTCAGGCGGTGACGTCATCATGCAACGGCACGCCGGGCAGTGATGTCATCGCGCAATGCCACGCGCTAGGCGTACGCCGTCAAGACGCTGCATACGCTGTCGAGACACTGCGTACGCCCTCAATGAGCCTGTGGGCCGACAGGCCGTTGGCGTGCGGGATTTTCAGACAGTGCAAGATTTTTGGAGCCCCGCGCAATGTCGGGACCAGCCCCGCACAACTCCATACGCCTCCGCCGATCGAAGTGGGACCGGCCCGCGAGGCCGTACGTCTCAAGCGACCATGTTTGGTCGCGCTAGGCGCATGCAATCGCATGCTGGTGGGGCAGGCCCTTTACTAGTATGATTACTCTGTAGTATTCTGTACATAGTCTTCCAGTGTCTGTGACTATTAGACTTGTCTACATGCTTTCTGTGACAATTTTGAATGATGGCAAAGAGAGACAAAAAATGTTGAAGTAACTCAGCGGGTTAGTTTGCATCCCTGGAGAATATGGATAGGCAATGTTTAGGGTCGGGGACCAGACTGATATTAGGGGATCGGGAAAGAATGATTATGGGCTTGGGGCTGTGGTTCACCCAGCTGTCAGGCCATTCCTGTGGGCGGAATATATACTGTATTTCCTGAAAAGCGCAATTCATCTTTTTAATCCGTGTTGTACTGAATTATTATGCAACGGAATCTATTGTTGGTGGAATAAACACTTTTCCTCTGCTTGGAGTTAATCCCACACACCTGCATTGAGATTCAATGTTTTTAAAATCATACTCAAATTATTTAGATCCATTACTTGAGGGAAATCATAAGATCATAAGGTCATAAGAACATAAGTTCATAAGTGATAGGAGCAGAATTAGGCCATTCGGCCCATCAAGTCTACTCTGCCCTTCAATCATAGCTGATCTATCTCTCCCTCCTAATCCCCATTCTCATGCCATCTCCCTACAACATTCTTAAGGGGTTGGACAGGCTAGATGCAGGAAGATTGTTCCCGATGTTGGGGAAATCCAGAACAAGGGGTCACAGTTTAAGGATAAGGGGGAAATCTTTTAGGACTGAGATGAGAAAAACATTTTTCACACAGAGAGTGGTGAATCTGTGGAATTCTCTGCCACAGAAGGTAGTTGAGGCCAGTACATTGGCTATATTTAAGAGGGAGTTAGATGTGCCCCTTGTGGCTAAAGGGAGAGAAGGCAGGTACAGGATACTGAGTTGGATGATCAGCCATGATCATATTGAATGGTGGTGCAGGCTTGAAGGGCCGAATGGCCTACTCCTGCACCTATTTTGTATGTATGTATGTATGTATGTATGTATGTATGTATGTATGTATGTATGTATGTATGTATGTATGTATGTATGTATGTATAACCCGGGGGCTTGGGAGACTGCGGAGCTGCGGACTACTCACCATCGAGGGGCTGGCCGGCCTCTGAGCGTGGGGAGCGGTGGTGACTCGCTGCTGCGACTCGACTCCTGGGGCTCGGAGGCTCCAGCAACGCAGCCGCAGGTCCGGTGGACTGGGACATCGGGAGCTCGCGAGTCCGGGTGGAGAGACCGCTTCCCGGAGCTCCCGCAACGCGACTTCTCCAGCCCGTGTTGCGTGGTTGGAACGACCCGGAGCGGGGACGTACATCGCCCGGCGCGGCTTCATGGCCGTGGGACATTCCAGCGCCCGCCGGGGGCTCCAACATTGTGACTTTTAGACCGGGAGCGGGGCAGTACATCGCCTGGCACGGCCTAAAATGGCCGTGGGACTTAGCATTGCCCGCCTGGGGCTTGGATATCGGGAGAGAAATGGAGAACAGGGGAGAGAAAAGACTTAGCCTTCCATCACAGTTGGTTCACTGTGATGGATGTTTGTGTGAATTAAATTGTGTGTATGTCTGTAGGAAATTGTCTTTGTTTGTATGGCTGTGGAAACGGAATTTCGTTTGAGCCTCACTGAGGCTCAAATGACAATAAATGGTATTGTATTGTATTGTATTGTACTAGTCAAGAAATGAAATTACTTTGCTAACATTATATGGATATTGTGTAACTGTGAAGCAGGGTATTCGCCTCTTCACTGGGAAAACACAGAGAGGAGCCAGAAAAACCCATGCCAGCAGAGAATCAAGGAATGTTTCTGGGCAGGGACGGATTCCCACTTGGACACCCAACAACCTGCCAGTCCTTGAAGGAGTTTTGAAAGGATCAAATGTAGTCCCTGAGCTGTGGGTTGGGCATCATCAGTTAACCCAATTTCTAGACATCTATTCTTCCTCACAAGCCAGTTTGTATTATTCCTGTTATTGGTGAATGCATAAACCTGTTGGCAAACAGATGAGCCTCAATGATAACTGCGAGCAAATGCCTGGAAATAATAGGATCACAGTCAGAAAGAAATGAATATTTCCTGGGACTGACAACTGGAGGATTTATTTTCCAAAAACATGTTCAATATCAACAAGTCATGATGACTAATCATGGATTCATTGTTGCATCAAGGAGAAGGAGAACGACTGAAACCTTGATAGTTCTCTCAATAACAGAAGGCTTACAAAAAAAATCAGTGTCAGACAAATTCCATGCACTCCATTGCTAACTCCATTGGGTTTAGGCATCATTGATCTTGGATTTCTACAGCGAGTTACATAATGCTTTAAGCATGGTCGCTGAACCAGCAGCAGACGTTGATCTGAGTGCAACCATCCAGAGGTCTTATCATAGATTGTTAATGGATAAGGTACTGTGATAATGAAATGTGCATAGTTTGGTAGATACCTTTGATGAAAATCTCTAATGTGAGCAATCAGCAAGACCAGCACTAGATACTTATCATGTGCATTGTAGAACCACATTTTCCCCATACACGTGGATTAACCCTTTACCATCCTTTTCTTACATCCATTGACAGTTATTAAAAATCAAAGAAAATTCATTTTTCCATTCCAGCTATTATTTGTAATTTTTTGTTTCTATCATATTTCAGGAAGACTTTACTGATTTTTTTTTTCTCTCTGTCATTTTTAAAGCAGTAATTCCAAGCCATTATTAATGCATACATTGCACCAATAAATTGCAAATCTACCATCAGATCCATCAGCTTTTGATGAAGATGTGCTTCTCTTGCAAGAATCTAAGTGTGAGCCGGATCCGAGATCTTGTTGTAACAACTCGACATTTGCCTGTGGAGTGCCTACTCCCCACTTTGTACCATTGGTAAAACATTCTGCTACCCCAGATTTAGATCAGGTTGGTCCACTGGCTCAATGTACTGACGACTAGATCATCTGAAGAACGTGGTAGTTCATGGCTTTTGACCTTGACTGGAAGTTCATCCACCAAGAATCAACGTCTGGAGGATTTCTCCTTACGCTGTGTGAAAGTAATGGGCATCAGTGCCACAAAAAGTGTTCCTTGTGCACCAGGCAGGTTGAAGGCATGAGGAATGCAATGAAAAGAGAAGCATCCATCATGGTTCTTTGTTATCTCGACAGTAACCATTGCCTTAAATGCTACTTTCAAAGAATGAACCAGATGCAGAAGGCAGGCACAAATTCCTTATGAACATTGGACAAGGATAGTGTCCTTATTCAAAGTGGTCTCTACATCCTTTGCCTAGTGTGCCTGTCACTGACTTACACTCCCAGCTCGGTCAAAGAAAATGTCAGCCTGGAGTTCCACCCCTCCAATAATGTGGGACATTGGGCAGACGGACAATGGACAATAGGTGCAGCAGTAGGCCATCTGGCCTTCGAGCCAGCACCGCCATTCAATGTGATCATGGCTGATCATCCCCAATCAGTACCCACTTCCTGCCTTCTCCCCATATCCCCTGACTCCACTATCTTTAAGAGCCCTATCTAGCTCAACGGAGATTGCTTGCTCAATATAATCTTGCTTCTGCACCCCATTTATGTTCGCAAAGCCCGATTACAATATGGCAGGAACGGGGTACTGATTGGGGATGATCAGCCATTGAATGGCGGTGCTGGCTCAAAGGGCCAAGTGGCCTACTCCTGCACCTATTGTCTATTATCTATTTGCCAGAATATTTTCTATGCTCTCAAATTATCCATTTAAATATGGATTTTATTTCAGGAGACTCAAATAAGATGGAAGGTCAGAGTTATATTCCAGTATCTGTAGACATTTTGATATTATTGATAACAGGGTTAAACTCTCTTAGAAGTCCAAGGCATATCTGACAATCACTTGCATATGCTTTAGCCTGTTTCGGCAAATAAGTATGGTTTGCAAAATTGACTCTATCTGGCTTTGTCTTCTACTTTTCTATGCAAGACTTTTTTTATGAGGAGATGTCTACTTTTTCCAGCATCTTATTTTCATTCAATTGTATGAAAGTTTCCAGTTTTATTGAAAAGACTTCAGGCAGCAGGTTGATACAGACAAAAATGTTGTTTGTGGCTAACCATGAGATACGAATCAAAGCTGGAAAATAACTTACTTAATTTTGTAGGCAATAAAAAGAAATGTGGCAGACCAGACTCAGTCTGATTCTGAATCCACAAACACATTTTGTCCAACAAAATCAATAAAGGATACATTAAACCAAATATTCTCTTCCATTTAGCTTTTTTTTTGTATGCTACCTGAGTGAATTTTAAATACAACCTGATTGTTAAATGTACTCTGGAAGATATATATTGATGTCAAATGAGGCCATGAACAGAGTGAGCTGCCTCGCTAAAACAGGACGCTAAATTAGAATAATTGGGACCAGCTTCGGAATTAGAGTAAGGAGCCCGACCTGGCATGGCCTGTACCTTGGTTCTTGGTTCTCGGTTACATGGTCTAAGCCTTCTGAAGAGTCAATCTACTCACAATCTGGTCCTCGTTTCTCTTGATGTTTCATCACATTTCCCATTTGCTGCTGGTGCTCTCAAGGCCACTGCTGAAGAGCCCAGTTGACCTCCATATCCCTTTCTGTAAATGTTGTTCATGCTCCCTGCTGAGGCTAGACCTGCCCATCCAGCCAGCCCCATCTGACCCCAAAGCCTGATTAACATGGTGGCCATTGCTGATGTGTCATGCGCCTGAAGCCCAAGCCCACACATTTCCAGCTGCTCACATTGCCACAGGACTGTATCAACGAAGTGGAATGACCGTATGGGGACGACCGACTTGTTCCTTCACCGGCCCCAGTCACCGCCCGTCGGTAGGGAAATTGCCTTCGAACTGATCTGCCAAGCACCGGTGGTTTTATCATCCCCACGGTTTTTGCTTCTTCATTCAGGTCTTTTACCCTTTTGGCTAGATTCTCTCCAAAAAGTAAATTAGGCAATTGAATATTAGTTGGTTTACAGAGCCCCGCAAACTTAGGATGTATGTTAGGCCTTATAGCACTTTTACGAATACAGATTATTTCAAAGTGCACACTACACATGAGTGCTAATACATCCTGTTGTGACACAGACACGTGTTCCTCATCCAAGCCTCTGGCAAAAGCCGTAATGCCTGACCCCAACAACTTCCACACCCGCTGTAATTTCATTTCTTGTGCGCGTACTGCCATGCCCAAATAGCCCCATATTACATTATTCACTGCTGGGACTGCTAGCAGTGCGCAATTCTGCGGGGTTTCATATTTTTTGACAGTCTCGTCCATAGTCAGTTCCTGGAGCTGATGGGAGAGCAAATAATTTATTGTCATTGCTATTTCTTCTCCCAAAGGTTCCCCTTTCAGTCTGGGGACGGCAGATTTTTGGGCCAGACCTGGTGTTTTAGGCTCTGTTATTGGGCTTTGGTCCTCATATGATTAATTATCTGAATCTTGCTGCCCCGGAATATATTCCTCCTCATGGTGGGGGTGATCTGGTATCCCTGCTTCAGGTGTTTCCAGCGCTGGCTCTCCCGTAGGCCTACGCATAGTAAACCCTTTTACAGGTACTCCCCTTGCGGGCTCTCCCGTAGGCCCACGCATAGCCAGCCCTTTTTTAGGTGCTGCTGGCGCGGGCTCTCCTATAGGCCAACGCATAAACTGTCTTTCCTCAGAAATTGCTAGCGCTGGCTCTCCTGTAGGCCAACGCTGAGCCGGACCTTTTCCAGGCATTCCCTGCGCTGGCTCTCCCGTAGGCCAACGCGGGCTGTACTCCTCCTGGAGTGGGTCCTGATAAATCATTTTCCACATTAGGAATTCTAGATTTGCGACCCGAGTAGACATAACGTCTGTCTGAGGCGGGGAAACCTCCGTGTCTGACTCCTCAGAGTCTACTGGCCGAACAGATTTTCCCTTGGCCTTGCACCCTAAAGGTGCTGCAACGGTACTTTGCGTAACCGCTTCTGTAGTCGCTGACTTTGCTGCCATCGACTCCTTAATCGGGCGCCCGTTATTCGCAGACCCGCGATCCTCTCGAGTTTTACCTGCGGGGTTTACTCCATTGTAAACTTGTCTGGCACTCAGCACAAGTCTCCCGGCAGAAAGCGACCTGAAAGTGAAACCACTTTGCTTCAGGCTTTTTACACTTACCGCTTGGAGGAGCTATGCTCCTCTACAACCGGTCGATGCGCTATGCGTCTGACGATATGACGCATGTGCGGCTGGGCGGGGTCTTCTTCACGTAGTCACTCACGTGACTCCAAAGTAAAATCTAAATTAAATCCCACTATCTTATCTGCTTCCATCACTGTCAGCAGCAGAGCATTTCAGGCACCCACCACCTTCTGTGTAAAAAACTTGCCATGCACATTTTCTTTATACCTTGCCCCTCTCACTTAAACCAAAGCCCTCTCACCTTTCAACGCTGGGAGAAATGTTCTGACTGTCTATCCTACCTATGCCTCTCATAATTGTATATACTTCTATTTAAACTCTCCTCAACCTCTGATGCACCAAAGAAAACACTTCAAGTTTGACCAACTTGTTCGGATAAGTAATGCCCTCCAATTCAGGCAGCACTCTGGTAAACCTTTACTGCACCCTCACCAAAATCTCCACATTCTTCCTGTAATGGGGCGACCAGAACTCCACACGATACTCCAAATTATTGTCATATCTCACACGCTGAAGTACAGGTGCAATGAAAAGCTTGCTTGCAGCAGCATCACAGACTCAGACAAATACCCAAATTACACAGGTTTCTAAAAATAATAAGTGTGCAAGAAACAAGACTTTTCTATGAGGAGTTGTCTCCCTCCTCTCCCCACCTGTATTGTAATGACTTTCCTGTAAAACCTGACTTAAATATCCACACTCGGCAGATGTAACACAGCAGATTGCTGACTGAATTTCCTTTGTCACATCTACCTCGAGTCTGCTTTCCACACAGGCTCACTAAACTATGAAGTATCAGCGTATAAAGATATTCATTCTCACTGCCTTCGGCTCCCTCAACTCCTGATCAGTTTGCCATGTATTACAAGCTGTTCACACTGAGATGCAGCAATTCCCTCGTTTTATTCCTTGTAACTTGGAACTTCCTAAGAATTTATAAGATCATAAGACATAGGAGCAGAATTAGGCCATTTGGCCAATCAAGCCTGCTCCGCTATTTGATCATGGGGGATCTATTTTTCTCTATCAACCCCAATCTCCTGCCTTCTCACAGAAACCTTTGACTCCATTATGGGCCTGTCCCACTTAGGCGATTTTTCAGCAGACTGCCGGCGACTGTCAAGTTGCCAGCAGTCCCCTGAAAAACCGGGAACTGGAACGGCGACTGTCAGAGTGGAACACACACACACACACACAAACACATCGCAAAGGCGGGGGCCAGGGCAAGCGGGTGAGCGGCGTCTAAAAAATTCCCACGGTGCAAAGCCAAGGTGATACGGACACACACCACGAAGAACAGGAAGGTTGACGCTGTAATTAAAGGGCCTGATCCACCAGTATGCGATTGCATGCGTCTAGCGCGACCAAACGTGGTCGCTTGAGGCGTACGGCCGAACGGGGACGGTCCCACTTCCAAGCGCGGAGGCGTATGGAGTTGTGCGGGGCTGGTCCCGACATCGGGCGGGGCTCCGAAAATCCTGCCCTGTCCGAAAACTCCGCGCGCCAACGGCCTGTCGGCCCGCAGGCGCATTGAGGGCGTACGCAGCGTCTTGACGGCGTACACAGCATCTTGACGTCGTGCACAGCGTTGCGCGATGACGTCACCGCCCGACGCCATGCGACGTCCAAATTCAGTCGGCCCGCCTCCTGCCCAGTTGATTGGTGAGTATGATGTCGGGACCAGCCCCGCACAACTCCATACCCCTCCGCGGTTCGAAGTGGGACCGGTCCTGCGATGCCGTATGCCTCATGCGACCACGTTTGGTCGCGCGAGAAGCATTCTGGTGGGACAGGCCCTTAAGACAGCTAAAGCACAGTGTACGGTAAGTCCTTTAAAAGAGGGGGGAGAAGGGTGAGAAGGAGGGAGAAGGAGTAGAGACAACTTTTAAGAAGCCAGAGATATACTGCTGTGATGTTCGGCCGACATTTAACATTCTGAAAACTACTGCTTACTTTTTTTCCCCCCAATGAGCCAATGAAATTCACCAGTCAGCTACAGCCTACGAGAACCTCTAACCTGGCAACCCACTAGGACCTCCTGGCGACCTACCTACGGCTCGAGAATTCTCTCTAATCTCCATGGCGACGTCAGTCTAGTCGTCGCTAATTTTTCAACATGTTGAAAAATTCTTGGCGACCATAATGAGGCCGCGGCTAGTTCCCAAAATGTGGGAACTCCTCACGACCATGAAGGCGACTCCCCGGCAACCACCCGCGAACATGTGGCGACCATGTGGTGACTGCATAGTCTCCTGCAGTCACCTAAAAAGTCACCTAAGTGGGACAGGCCCATTACTAATCAAGAACTCTGCTTTAAAAATACAATATAACGGCCTCCACAGCTGACTCTGGCGTTGCATCTATAGATTCATCACCCTCTGGCTAAAGAAATTCCTCCTCATTTCTATTTTAAATGTATGTCCTTTTATTCGGAGGCTGTGTCCTCTGGTCCTAAATTCTCCCATTACTTGAAACATCCTCTCCACATCCATTCTATCTCGGCCTTTTCATTGTTCAGTAGGTTTCAATGATATTCCCCCTCATTCTTCTAAGCTCCAACGAGCATAGGCCCAGAGCCCCAAACATTCCTCAAACTTTAACCCAACCATCCCTGGATTTTGCTCATGATATTATAATATTCTTATATTAGGATAGCATATAACATTCTTCGAGAAAATTTAAATATTTATGGAAATAATATGTAGTTATTCCATTAATTGGCCATTTATACTTCCATAATAAATATTTTTAAATAAGGCCAGATCTTTTGAAAATGCTAACCACCAAATCTTGAAATGGCATTGGAAAGGTTAAATAGCAACCCAAAAATGGTGAGACATATTTCTCCAGACATTATTTTTTTTTTAAAAGGCACAAAGTGCTGGAGTAACTCAGCTGGTCAGGGAGCGTCCCTGGAGAACATGGATAGGTGGCGTTTCGGGTCAGGGTTCTTCTTTTTTATATTAGCCATTTCTTCCTAAATTTATTTTTGGACATTGAAATACCAGCACATCCAACCATTGCAAGTATTTACAATTTCCTCTTTCACCCTGAATATCATTTACATGGTCGCACACAATACATTTTTGCTGCAGGTTCCAGCTTGATCTGGTATTTCTTTATGGATGTCCTCAGACTGCTGAAGAATTTAATTGGTCTGAGCTATAACAATTGGAAAATTGAAGAAAAATAATATTTACAATGCTGATGATTATCAAATATCCGAATATGAATTCAGAGACCACCATCTGGCAATGGCCACAGGATGGACATGTATTATTTGTTTCAAGTTAAAATAGGCTGAAGCGAGAAGCTGATAGCTGCTGAATTTCTTTATTCAGGATCTGCAGGTATTTGTCCCTATCATTAAACAAATGGGCAAAATCGTCTGAGAAGCAGGATTCATTCTCACGTATCACTTGCATGAACATTTCAAAGGTGCCTCCGGCTGCTCTCCATTCCCCTGAGAGCATGAACAATTACTTTGCAATATTGCTAACTAAAAGGGATGCTGCCAAGCATCATTTATACAAATTTGTAATTTCCCTATGCCTCAACATCTACAAAAGGAAATTAAGGAAGATCGAGGATTAGCGAGTTAAGACACTTAGGGCACTACGCAGCATCAGTGGCTGTGTTCCTATTACAATCATTATCTTTAGAAATAACAATAAATGAATTACAGTGAGCAAAAAAACAAACTGCTGGAGGATCTCAGCAAGTCAGACAGCATCTGGGCAGGCAAAGGGATGGATAACATTTTGTGTTGAGTCCCTGCACCAGGACTGAGATCTCCCACATGACCTCCCATTCAACATGTTGTGCTCATGCCCTTTAGTCTCCCGGCACCTTACCTGTATTTAACGATGATGCATCTACGTCAGGCAGGTCTCCAGTCTCTTGTTTCTTGTGGCGTTCTTGGATGTACCTGATTTACCACACATTTATCCAACTTCATGCATTTTAAGACATCCAGCACCTCCTTTACTATTGTAATGTGGACTATCCCAAAGAATTCCCTATTAACCATCCCAAATTCCCTAGTCTTTATCTCTTTTTCCATGGGAAAAACATTCATAGAGGCTCCACACATAGATGCTAACTTTGATCTTTGAGGGGCATAATTCGCTCCCTTTTTCCGCTACTATACATAAAATATCTGTGAATAGACAAGCTATCTCATGTCCCCTTTTTACCCTTTTAATTTCCTTATTAAGTTTGCTCCTGCATCCCTTACACTCCTCCAGGGATTTGCTTGATCCCAGCTGCTTATAACTGACCCAGGTCTCCTTATTTCTTCTGATAAGCCTCAATAGCTCTTGTTTTAACACTCATTCTCGCGTTGCCCTTCACTCTAACAGGAACATGCAGATTTGCACTCTCACTATCTTTCTTTTAAAAGCATCCCACTTGCCAGTCAGTGCATTTGTCCGAGATATTGATGCATATTTTATCCTCTGAGATGGAGAAAGAGAGAGAGAGCAACTTTCCCCTCTCCGTATCTCACCATCCCTCACTTCACCTGGTTCCCTATCACCTATTAGTCCCCGCTTAATCCCTGACTCTCACTACATTAGTCTGGCTACTTGCCCTCGACACACCCCATCCTGACACAGAGCTCTCGTCCCAGCCCATTGGTCATCCTCCACAAATGTTGCTTGACCCATGGAGTTCCACCAGCAGTTTGTTTCTTATGCTCCAGATTCCAGCATCTTCAGGTCTTTGCCCTCCAATGACTTATGGGCCTGTCCCACGTGCATGCGACTGAATGTGGCAAGCGCGACCTAACGTGGTCGCTTGAGCCGTACGGCCTCGCAGGGCCGGTCCCATTTCAATCGCCGTAGCCGTATGGAGTTGTGCGGAGCTGGTCCCGACATAGCTCCGAAAAACTGACACTGTCCAAAAATTCCGGGCGGCAATGGTCTGCCGGCCCGCAGCCGGATTGAGGCCGTACGCACCGCCTCAACGGGCGTGCGCAGCGTCTCGACGCCATACACAGCGTCTTGACACCGTACGCAGTGTCTTGACGGTGTACGCCTAGCGCAAACTTCCCGCGGACTTTGCTCGAACTTCACGTCAACTCGTACGGGATCACTCGACCTCTGCGCGGCCCCCGCTTCCGGTTTGGTCGCGCTTACTTCCACAAACTGTAATCAACTTTGATTGAAAGGTACAGCATGGATCGTTAAGTACATGCCGACCCGTTCATTGATCACCCGTCCACACTAGTTCTGTTTTTTGTACCATTTTCGTACTCACTCCTTGCACACCAGGGGTAGTTTACAAAGACCAATTAACCCGCAAACCCACATGTGTTTGGGATATGGGAGGAAACCCATGCAGTCACAGGGAGAACAGGCAAGCTCCACATATACTCCACTCCGAGGTCAGGCGCTGGTCTCTGGCGCTGTGAGGCAGCCACTCTATCAGCCGCACTACTGTGACACTCTAATTCACTGTTAAAAATGCTATGTGTTAGGCTTAAGCAGAGATTTAAATCAAAGATTCCAGACTTAGCCACCATAGAAGGTAGGTTTTATTGTGTTAACTTCCAAAAATTAAATTGTAGTTCAACTCCAGCAGGAAGCTGCAAATTGCTTACCCCCTGCTGTTAATGGCATTTAAACTCTGACTGTACTTTATGGGACAAGGAATAGAGTGTCGTTCATCTTGGCATGCAGATGTGACGAGACTCTTGGAATGTGAAGTAAAAATAGCAGACAATGGCTCTCCCTTCTCAAAGCATTTAGAATTGTCCCCTCAAAAGAGAGGAAGAAAGGAGAGCAAAAAATGAAAATAAATTGTGTTTGGCTGCCTTCAACCCATTGGGAATCAACTCGCTGCCTGCTTCACAGTGGCCAAAGGATATGTGAATATTTACCACCAAACACATCTGAGTTTAATTAAAAGGAAAGTTCCAAATATTAACACTGCAGCAACAGAAATGAGCCGCACTATACAGTCACCCGATCAGGAAGATGGGTTTAGAAGCATTTTGGTAGTTCAGTAAAATAGATGTAGTAAAAGGTGGGATCCTGTAAAGGTAAGGATACAACTAACTTTCACCAAAACATGCACAAACATATAAGGAACTACAGGAATATTTTGAATAAATCCTTTCTGAGTGAGATGGTGTATCAACAAAGCTGCTACCAGCATGGAGGGCCAGCACATACTAGTTGATGTTATTATACAAAAAAAGACTACATTTCAAAACTTGTCTTATTAGCTGTAAGGTACTTTTAAATGACCCAAGAAAAATGTGAAAAGTGGAATACAATGCATGTCTTTCTATCTTCTTTTATTAGTAGTTGCATTTTCACCTGTGAATCACAGTCATACAGCAGGGAAACAGGCCCTTCGGCCCAACATGTCCATGTTGGCCAAGATGCCCCATCTACACTTCTAACCTGCCTAGGTTTGGCCCATATTGCTCTAAGCCTTTCCTATTCATGTTACTATCCGAATGTGTTCTAAATGTTATTATAATACCTGTCTCAACTACTCCCTCTGGCAGCTCGTTCCATATACTCACCACCCTCTGTGTGGAAAAGTTGACCCCAAAATGTTGCTCCACAGGTTCCTGAAAAATAATTCCTCGTTCATGATTCCGTTCAATACACATCAGATCCATGCATAATCATAGAAACATAGAAACATAGAAAATAGGTGCAGGTGTAAGCCATTCGGCTCTTCGAGCCTGCACCGCCATTCAATATGATCATCGCTGATCATCCAGCTCAGTATCCTGTACCTGCCTTCTCTCCATACCCCCTGATCCCTTTAGCCACAAGGGCCACATCTAACTCCCTCTTAAATATAGCCAATGAACTGGCCTCAACTACCTTTTGTGGCAGAGAATTCCACAGATTCACCACTCTTCGTGTAAAAAATGATTTTCTCATCTCGGTCCTAAAATACTTCCCCCTTATCATTAAACTGTGACCCTTTGTTCTGGACTTCCCCAACATTGGGAATAATCTTCTTGCATCTAGCCTGTCCAACCCCTTAAGAATTTTGTAAGTTTCTATAAGATATCCCCTCAATCTTCTAAATTCTAGCGAGTACAAGCTGAGTCTATCCAGTCTTTCTCCATATGAAAGTCCTGCTATCCCAGGAATCAGTCTGGTGAACCTTTTCTGTACTCCCTCTATGGCAAGAATGTCTTTCCTCAGATTAGGAGACCAAAACTGTACGCAATACTCCAGGTGTGGTCTCACCAAGACCCTGTACAACTGCAGTAGAACCTCCCTGCTCTTATACTCAAATCGTTTTGCTATGAAAGCTAACATACCATTCGCTTTCTTCACTGCCTGCTGCACCTGCATGCCTACTTTCAATGACTGGTGTACCATGACACCCAGGTCTCGTTGCATCTCCCCTTTTCCTAATCGGCCACCATTCAGATAATAGTCTACTTTCCTGTTTTTGCCACCAAAGAGGATAACCTCACATTTATCCACATTATACTGCATCTGCCATGCATTTGCCCACTCACCCAACCTATCCAAGTCACCTTGCATCCTCCTAGCATCCACCTCACAGCTAACACTGCCCCCCAGCTTCGTGTCATCCGCAAACTTGGAGATGTTGCATTTAATTCCCTCATCCAGATCATTAATATATATTGTAAATAGCTGGGGTCCCAGCACTGAGCCTTGCGGTACCCCACTAGTCACTGCCTGCCATTCTGAAAAGGACCCGTTTACTCCTACTCTTTGCTTCCTGACTGCCAGCCAGTTCTCTATCCACATCAATACTGAACCCCCAATACCGTGTGCTTTAAGTTTGCATGCTAATCTCTTATGTGGGATCTTGTCGAAAGCCTTCTGAAAATCCAGGTATAACACATCCACTAATCTCCCTTATCCACTCTACTAGTTACATCCTCGAAAAATTCTATAAGATTCGTCAGACATGATTTACCTTTCATAAATCCATGCTGACTTTGTCCAATGAATTCACCACTTTCCAAATGTGCTGCTATCCCATCTTTATTAACTGACTCTAGCATTTCCCCACTACCGATGTTAGGCTAACTGGTCTGTAATTCCCTGTTTTCTCTCTCCCTCCCTTTTTAAAAAGTGGGGTTACATTAGCTACCCTCCAATCCTCAAGAACTACTCCAGAATCTAAAGAGTTTTGAAAAATTATTACTAATGTATCCACTATTTCTGGGGCTACTTCCTTAAGTACTCTGGGATGCAACTTATCTGGCCCTGGGGATTTATCGGCCTTTAATCCATTCAATTTACCTAACACCACTTCCCGTCTAACCTGGATTTCACTCAGTTCCTCCATCTCATTTGACCCCCGGTCCCCTGCTATTTCCGGCAGATTATTTATGTCTTCCTTAGTGAAGATGGAACCAAAGTAGCTATTCAATTGGTCTGCCATGTCCTTGTTCCCCATGATCAATTTGACTGTCTCTGACTGCATTTGTTTTAACTAATCTTTTTCTCTTCACATATCTATAAAAACTTTTGCAGTCAGTTTTTATGTTCCCTGCCAATTTTCTATCATAATCTATTTTCCCTTCCCTAATTAAGCACTTTGTCCTCCTCTGCTGGACTCTGAATTTCTCCCAGTCCCCTGGTAGGCTGCTTTTTCTAGCTAATTTGTATGCTTCATCTTTTGTTTTGATACTATCCCTGATTTCCCTTGTTATCCACAGATGCACTACCTTCCTGATTTATTCTTTTGCCAAACTGGGATGAACAATTGTTGTAGTTCATCCATGCAGTCTTTAAATGCCTTCCATTGCATATCCACCGTCAACCCTTTAAGAATCAATTGCCAGTCTATCTTGGCCAATTCACGTCTCATACCCTCAAAAGTTACCTTTCTTTAAGTTCAGGACCCTTGTTTCTGAATTAACAATGTCACTCTCCATCCTAATGAAGAACTCAACCATATTATGGTCACTCTTGCCCAAGGGGGCACGTACAACAAGACTGCTAACTAACCCTTCCTCATTACTCAATACCCAGTCTAGAATAGCCTGCTCTCTTGTTGGTTCCTCCACATGTTGGCTTAGACCTAGGCTTAGACTAGTTGAAATTTGAGAAAGGACCGCACAGAGAGCTGATTTTGGATTATTATTCAGTCAGATGATTCCTAAAGACACTGCCTAAAAAAATCAATTTATCTTAAGATTCAGCAGTACAGTAGGACATGCCCTGAACATTTTCAGGCAGCAGCTTTGGAATAATAGACAATTACAATGTCATAGAGGATACAGCACAGAAACAGGTCCTGCAGCACTCTTGAGTTCATGACAACTAACAAGTTGCCCATTTACACTAATCTAACACAAACCTCATTGTTTTTTTGGCATTCTCCCCACTTACCCTTCAGCCCTATTGTACCAGTCACCTAAACACTGGGTGCATCTGCAGTGGCCAGAGACTGTTGGGCTATTATCCTATTCAGATGATTCTTAAATATCTTGGCTTCAAAATTACAATCCATTTTAAAGTGAAGTAGCAGAGTAGGTCCATGCCTTGCTGTCCAAATCGCACCCAGTCATTGCTTGCCAAGCCGCCCTCATGTGAGGGCAAAACTGAACACCTGGAGGGAAGCCGACAGTCATGGAGACAATGCGCAAACTCCACACAGATCAGGATTGAATTCCCATGTGCACAAGCCTGAGGTGACAAGAAGAGCACCTCACATCCTGAACCTCACACAAACACCATTCCCTTGTGAGCTTCCACCATTGTGGGGAAAGTGAATTTGAGATGGGGTTAAAGGTGGGAGGGGTGAGATTTGAGAGGGGAAAGGGAGTAGCGGGAGGATAGAAGGTTTTGTGGGGAATCAGGGTGGTTGGGCAAGTGATAGAGAAGACCAGGGAGTCAGTCAGGTGAGAATGGTGGGAAACAGCAGGGTGTTAAGGATTTTGGATGAAGGGGTGTCTAAATATTGTCAGAGAGGCCAGGGTTTAACACTAATAATAAACACACTGTAAAGATCTTATATGCAAGAATGTAAAGATTCTATATGCAAGAATGTAAAGATTCTATATGCAAGAATGTAGATGCTTTAGATGCATGCACATACATCCAGGACAACTTGCACACTGAACTAAGATAGCCGAGTATTAATAATAAAATTCTATTGCATAGAGTATAGATTTACCCCATTTCCAGGGCACTACAGGACTTTCTGAAGAAAAGCAGAAATGACCTGGCAAGAATGAATTCCTTAATTAGCCACTCCAGAATCAGATTAACGATTTAATTACATGTGGGTAATGGACAACTAAATTAATGACAGGAAATGCTTACACACTCAGCAGGTCAGACTGCACCTAATGAAAAAGAAATAAATAATAGTGGAGAAACTTTAGTAATAGAATGTAACGGGGGAAACAAATACACAATAATAGTGGACTTTTGTATGATTGCAAGGAAGGAGAGATTGAATGAGAAGATAATAGGTAGAACAAATAAAGAAACAAGAGATGGTGGAGTGGCAATCAGAAATAAAAAGAGGGTGGCCATTTTGAGGGTATTGTACCATGGACCCCCTCCAGAAGTCAGTGGAAATTAGAGTAGCAAAAATGATGGCAAATTGCAGATAGCAATAACAACAATAGGGATGTCACAGTAGGAAGACACAAAATGCTGGAGTAACTCAGTGGGACAGGCAGCATCTCTGGAGAGAAGGAATGGATGACGTTTCAGGTCGAAACCCTTCTTCAGACTGGTTAGGGATAAGGGAAACGAGAGATGTTGACAGTGATGTGGAGAGATAAAGAACAATGAATGAAAGATATGCAAAAAAGAAATGATTTTAAAGGAAACAGGCCATGGTTGGCTATTTGCAGGGTGAAAATGAGAAACTGGTGTGACTTGGGTGAGGAAGGGACAGAGAGAGAGGGAATGCCGGGGCCACCTGAAGTGAGATAAATCAATATTCATACCACTGGGCTGTAAGCTGCCCAAGCCAAATATGAGATGCTGTTCCTCCAATTTGCAATTAGTCTCACTCTGACAATGGAGGAGACTGAGGATAAAAAAGGTCTGTGTAGGAATGGGAAGGAGAATTAAAGTAAAAATTAAAAGAATTAAAGAGAATAGTAGGTGATGTTAACTTCCCCAATACAAAATGGGACTGCCATCACTCTAAGAGCTCGGATGGGGAGGAATTTGTTTACTGTGTCCAGGAATGTTTTCATGAGCAAAATGTAAATGGTCCCGTGAGAGAGGGGGTAACACCAGACCCTATTTTGGGAAATGAGGCAGTGCAATAAGTGAAGTGTCAGTAGGGGAGTACTTTCAGATGCATGACTTTAATTCTATTCTATTAGCTTTAAAAACCAGGGCAAGGATTTATACAGTAAATAGCAGGACCCTGAAGTCGTTGTAAAATAGATGGATTCAGGTGTACAAGTACATAGATCCCGGAAACTGGTGACACAGTTAGATAGTTTTAAGTTCAAATCAAGTGAAGCAGCTGGCAGAATAGTAGAGATAATGTTTTGGGTCTAGTAAATAGATATTTTGGCACTGCTTGGAGGGGTTGCTAAGGGAATCATGGTCCTTGTTTATGCTTGTATTGTTCGGTAATTGGATGAAAGTACAGTGACTATAGACTTCATCAGTGTATAGACAGGACGGGAATTGACTAAACAGAGACCAATGCCATTAGGCGATCTGAATTCAGCCCATTTGGTGGGTTTGTGATTGTTCTGGAGGAGAATGTGTGCACCTTATTTACTGATTAAGTTTTGCAGGAGCCATTGGAGCCTATTGGCCCAGAATCAGAGATAATGAGAAAAATATGTCAAAGAAAATCCAGCCAATTAAGCTAGGGATCTGGATGCAAGCTGTAGGATAGCATTTGATTACAGCATAGCTGGTTTTCAATGGTTGGGAAAACTATCATGGTATTGTATATCAGGAAACCAGCAGATGCGACCATGAGTAGTAGAAAGCATTATTGGAAGCAATTCAAGTAATTGGATTTTAAAGAGAAGACGATTTCGTTCATAATGTTTTTTTGAAAAGGAAGACGGCTCATTATATTGAACCAAATATCTATCTGAAAAAGAAATATACAGATTCAAACAACTTCTCCCTAAAAAGCATTCCTTTGACTTTGAGAACTAGCACCAATTAACTTTTATCACTTCACCTACAAAGCAAAAAACACGTCTCAAAGTGAATGTTTTGCACTTGCAGAAAAGCGACCATTTACTGCCTTGAAGAGATTAACAGCTTCATGTCATTGGGCAATGATGTTACATCACACTGCATTTTGAATTATACAGGTCTACCAGAAATGTCAACACTAATTAGGAGATTTCACTGATGGTAGGTTTCCCTGGTGATTGAATGTAAAATATATATTTTTTGCATTTGACACTGACCACAATTTTAAAGGAAACTATATGATCCGGTATGAATAAGCCTCAGAGTTTTTACAGGTCGCTATTAATGAATTAATAACCATCTTGCCCGAGGTTACCCACACAATGGACAAGAAGATAAACAGGGAAGCCTTGGATGCTCGTTTGCCTCGGGACAGAGTTTGACCTCAGCAGGCACATCATGCAAGACAGAGGCAGAGGTATGTTGTCAAAGTTGCGGACCATCGCTTCTCTCCCATATTCTATCGCACATTTATGTGCCATCTTTTCACCGTGGACGAATTTTTGCTGCAGGTTTTCAGTCTCCCTGAATGTTCATGTTTTAAATGAACCTCATGAATTATAAATGGAGAGGATAGTGAGGCATGGAACGGGGATTAGATCATGGCAGTGGGGTGGGCGATTGTACAGGGCAAGAGATGTTCTGAATGAATCTGATGGGAGTCCTAACCTCTCATCTACCAACTATCTTTAATTGGACTTTATCGGACTTCAATATTATATCTTCCACTAAATGTTGTACCCTTTATCCTTTATCTGTGCACTGTGGATGGCTTGGTTGTGTTCATGTATCGTCTTTTCTTTGACTGGATAACATGCACGCTAAAACTTATCACTGAACCTCGGTACACGTGACAGTAATAAACTAAACTAAACTAAGTTGGGCGGCATAGTGGTGCAGCATTAGAGTTGCTGCCTTAAGGGCCTGTCCCACTTGGACGACCTCATACGACCTCCTACGACCTCCTACGACCTCCTACGACCCCCCTCGGTCTTCCACACCTAAGACCAACTATGACTAGCTACGAGTGTAAAATGATCACATGATAAAATGATGTCATGTTGGCGGTTTTTTTCTCGGGCCAGTTACCGACCTACGACTACCTACGACTATCGACGACTATCATCACAACCCACCTACGTGTAAAAAGTATCCATTCTTTCCATGCCGACCTTTTTTTTACTCGTGGACATTTTTTATCAGGCTGGAAAAAAACGTTGCGACCTACTTGAGGGCACGTGTACGCGGAGACCACTCACGAGCATGAGGAAGAGTTACGAAGACCTCCTACGACCTCGTGGCAACCATGCTGCGAGTATGAGTCAAGGGCAAACTCGGCAGTGGTTGCCAATTAGGTCGTGAAAGTGGGACAGGGGCTTTACAGAGTCAGAGGCAAGGGTTCAAATCGGACTGGAGGTGCTGTCTGTATGAAGTTTGTATTGTGACTGCGTGGGTTTTCTCCAGGGTTTCCAGTTTCCTACCGTATACCAAAGGCATGTGCAGGGTTGTAGGTTAATTGGCTTCTGCAAAATTGTCCCCAGTGTGTAGGGTAGAACTAGTGTATGGGTAATCGTTGGTTGGCGCAGACTTGGTGGGCCAAAAGAGCCTGGTTCCACACGGTATCCCTAAACTAAACTAAATGTGAAAAAGTGCAGCATAGGGATTCAATACATGGAGCCTTCAGGCACTGTTTTAACTAGATTCAGCTTGCTATATTTAATATTTTCAATATCTAACATATGGATTTCTCCTGTACTTTTGCTTCAATGTGCTGAAATTCCAAAGGAATATTGGATGCAATGAAAAATGGATAGACACCACTAGCTCAAACTTTTGTCAGAGCCTCTGGTAAAACTATTATGCTATTCATAGAATCATATACTATCAGGGGTTAGGCTGCAGTCAGCTTTACTTGCAGTTTAGCTATGGTTGCTTGAAGCTCGGACTTGCCATAATACTGTAATTAACAGTACGTCTATTTCAGTTGTGGTCATTCAGTTACAACCAATAGGTCATGAATCCACTGTGCTGCTTCAAGATGTATTCATGTACTGGGTTTGATGTGCTACCAAAGCCACACTTTTTGGCTAAACATCGCTTAATTTCACTGCGTTAAGCCTTATGTGCATATCATTTGCTTGTGACACACAGGAGATGATGAATGTGGTAATTCTTCCCAGTTCAGTGGCAATTTAAATACATTCTAATTTTTTTTCCAAATATAAGCAAATAATCCATTTTGTTTTTCAAAGGTTTAATTCCTCACCTGTTTTTTCAAAATTTGACACAACGAATAATAGGCAAATCATCCTGCAGCAGTTATTATTAGTCAAGCTTTGCTCCATATCCTTTACCTTTAATTCCACATTTATCTTTTCAAATCCAATGCTGAAATTGAAGACCGATGAATATATTTTATTGGGTGACGTTTTTGGGGTCGAGGCCCTTCTTCAGACTGAAGAAGGGTCTCAGACTGAAGAAGGGTCTCGACCCGAAACATCACCGATTCCTTCTCTCCAGAGATGCTGCCATTATCATTGCTTTAATTCATCTTTTTGAATTGAATAATGTTTAGTCCTTAAACCTTGCTGATCTCAAAATATTAATTGAAAGATTGCTTCAATTAACTGATGCGGCATTGCAGGAAGTAATTACAGCACCCCTTGCTCTTGATGGCATCTAAAACAGTGGGCGTTAATCAAAGGCAGGATCAGGCTTGGGCATGGCTCTGCCATTAGACTGTAAAGCCATACGTTCATGGAAGGAAGTACATCTTTAAAGGAAGGCAAAGGAAATGGAAGATAGACACAAATTGCTGGAGTAACTCTGCGGGACATGCTGCATCTCTGGAGAGAAGGAATGGGTGACGTTTCGGGTCGAGACCCTTTTCAGCATTACCCAGTCCTTCTCTCCAGAGATGCTGTCTGTCCCACTGAGTTACTCCAGCATTTTGTGTCTATCTTCAGTTTATACAAGCACCTGAAGTTCCTTCCTACACAAATATATTTTATTGTTCAATGGATTGATCACCCTTCCTGTTTACTCATTTCTTTTTCTCGTGGAACATGGATGCCATGGGGTGGTATTTGACATTTGAGAACAGTAAAGGGCCTGTCCCACTTAGGCGATTTATTAGTCGAGTGCAGGAGTCTCTGCGCTCGCCTCATGATCGCCACATGATCGCCACATGTTCGCTGGTGGTCCCTGGTGACTCACCTTCATGGTCGCGAGGAGTTCCTGCATTCTGGGAACTAGTCGCGGCCTCAGTATGGTTGCCGCAAAATTTTCAACATGTTGAAAAAAATTTCTGCGACCAAAAATTGGCACGAGTTTTCAGAACCAAGGAAAACCGACCGGTAATGTTAAATGTTAAATGCCCGCCAAACTTCACAGCTGTGTATCTCTGGATTATTAAACAGTTGTCTGGCTTCTTAAAAGTGTCTCCACTCCTTCTCCCCCTTCTCCCCTCCCCCCCCCACTCTTTTAAAGGACTTACCGTACACTGTGCTAGCCCGTCTTAACCTTCCTGTTCATCGCGGTGTGTGTCTGTATCACCTTGGCTTTGCACCGTGTGAATTTCAGACAGTGCTCCCCCGCTTTCCCTGGCCCCTGCCTTAGGGATGTGTGTGTGTGTGTGTGTGTGTGTGTGTGTGTGTGGTGTGTGTGTGGTGTGGTGTGGTGTGTGTGTGGTGTGTGTGTGTGTGTGGTGTGTGTGTGGTGTGGTGTGTGTGTGTATGTGTGTGTGGTGTGTGTGTGTGTGTGTGGTGTGTGTGTGTGTGTGTGTGTGTGTGTGTGGTGTGTAGTGTGTGTGTGGTGTGTGTGTGTGTGGTGTGTGTGTGGTGTGTGTGTGGTGTGTGTGTGGTGTGTAGTGTGTGTGTGGTGTGTGTGTGTGTGTGGTGTGTGTGTGGTGTGGTGTGTGTGTGTGGTGTGTGTGTGTGTGTGTGTGTGTGTGTGTGTGTGTGTGTGTGTGTGTGTGTGTGTGTGTGTGTGTGTGTGTTTGTTTGGCGTGTGGGCGTGTGTTTGGCGTGTGGGGTGTGGTGTGGTGTGTGTGATGTGTGGGGTGTGGTGTGGTGTGTGATGTGGAAGAGTGGAACACACTATCAAAACATGGAGGGGACGGGGGACACAATTTTTTGGCGGCCGTGCGCGCATGCGCACACTCACACACACGCGCGTGAGGCTTCGGAGGCTCAATCCAGCGCTAAATGCAGCTCAACTGCCTGTCTCACCGGGTTAACTAACAGCCCTGTATGGACTGACGGGATACCAGCGCTGCTTCTCTGCGCTGGCCATATTTCCCGCAAACCCAGGCAGGTTAACCTGGCGGGGATGTCGCCCACCTCTCAAAACATGAGGGGGACGTGTCCCCTCTGGCCTCCCCGGGTTTTCCGCCCCTGGGTGTATGGATTCCACTATTGAAACTCGCCATTCCAGTTCCCGGTTTTTCAGCGAGTGCCTTGAGCTTGACACTCGCTGGCAGTCCGCTGAAAAACCGCCTTATTTGAAATATCAGCACAAAAATAACAATTTTGATTTAAATGATTTGTAGCGACACAGTGGTGCATATCCCTCCGTTCATGCGTGTCTGTGTGTTGTTCATGCGTGTCTGTGTGTTGTTCATGCGTGTCTGTGTGTTGTTCATGCGTGTCTGTGTGTTGTTCATGCGTGTCTGTGTGTTGTTCATGCGTGTCTGTGTGTTGTTCATGCGTGTCTGTGTGTTGTTCATGCGTGTCTGTGTGTCGTTCATGCGTGGCTGTGTTGTTCAAGCGTGTCTGTGTTTTGTTCATGCGTGTCTGTGTTGTTCATGCGTGTCTGTGCGTTGTTCATGCGTGTCTGTGTTGTTCATGTGTGTCTGTGTATTGTTCATGCGTGTCTGTGTGTTGTTCATGCGTGCCTGTGTGTTGTTCATGCGTGTCTGTGTGTTGTTCATGCGTGTCTGTGTGTTGTTTGCACATTCTCCCAGTGATCACGAGGCTTTTTTCCGAGTGCCCCGTTTTCCTCCCATATCCAAACGACATGCAAGTTTGCAGGTTAATTGGCCTCTTTAAAAAACAAATTGCCTTAAGTAGATGAAAAGTGAGATCATACGGAACTAGTATGAATGGGTGACTGATAGTCAGTGTGGATTCCGTGAGTCGAACGGCCTGTTTCTGTAAAGAGGAGTTGTAACACACAATGTCTTCACAACTGGTTTTATTACTAACATTTATATTGATACACATTTGTGCCCTACTGTCCGTGGTCTGTCACTGGAGCTAGAGAGAGAGCTGGAGGTGGGGAGGTTACAATTATACTGAAGATAATGGTGAGTGGTTAGTAGTGGTGAGGTCACTATGTTAAAGGAACATGCACTGATCTACATCCTTCCCCTTGGAAAACAAAGCATTACAATAATGGCAGTGCGACCACGACTCATACGCTAGGAACAGACAAACGCGTACACGGGCAGGAAACAGTTAAAACAGCTAAGCAAATTCCCCGTAACGTACAGGCGGCTTGACCAACCGCCCGGACCGGGTACGCAGCCCGCCCTCCCCCTCCTCCGCAGGAACAGCAGGGACAGGAGCAGGAGCGGAGGCAGGTGAACGACCCGGAGAATGCGCAGGAGAGGGAGGATGAGGTGACCGGGGAGGGGAAACGGGGACAGCAGCGGGCAAGCGAGCGGGCAAGGCAGGCGAGGGCGGAAGAGCAACAGGAGACCGGGGCACAAAGAGCTGAGAAGGCAGAGTCCTGGGCATGCGAGGAGCGGTGGGCAGCGAGGAAGGAACCGGCGGGGCAAAAGGGGCTGCAGGAGGCGGAGCGGGCTCGTTGACCAGCAGCAAATGCTGGCGGGATCGGCGGTAGATGGTACCCTCGTAGTCAACGTGGTAAGACCGCGGAGAGCCGCCAGAGCTGACGACAACAGCCAGCCGGGAGTGCCCAGAGGGAAACTGCATCCGGACCACCTGGCCAGGGAATAGACGTGGAAGGGGACGGCAGGACTTGTCATGCGAGCGCTTCTGGATATCTTGCTTTTGGGCAATGCGCTCCTGGACGGCAGCAGGGCTGAGGACCGCAGGCTTCAGGGACCGCTGGGATACTGGGATCGGAGGGCGCGTAGTGCGGGACATGAGCCGCTGAGCAGGCGAGCCCAAGGCAGGGTCACGGGAAATATTGCGGAGGTTGAGGAGGGACAAGTAAAAATCCGACCGAGAAAGTCTACAATGCTCCAGCAGCTCCTTGGCACTGCGGACGGCACGTTCAGCAAGGCCGTTGCTCTGCGGGTACTCGGGGCTGCTGGTGTGGTGACGGACGTTCCGGGTAGCAGCGAAAGCGCGGAACTCCGCGCTCGAAAATTGGCTGCCGTTGTCAGACTGCAGACTCGCAGGGGAGCCAAAGGTTGCAAAGTGGCGGCGCAGCTTCCCAATGACAGCAGCAGATGTGCGGGAGGGCAGCTGATCCACCTCGAACCAGCTGGAGTAGGAGTCCACAAGGACCAGGAAGTGCTTGCCACGCCACTCAAAGATGTCAGTGGCGACTGCCATCCACGGCAGTTCGGGGGCAGGCTGCTGCAGGAGCGGCTGGCACTGCTGATGGGGAGAGAGGCTATTGCAGGCAGAACAGGTGGAGACCCTCTCCCGGATGTCCTGTGCCATGCCAGGCCAATAGAACTGGCTCTGGGCCTGGGACAGAGTGGCCTCCGCCCCGGGGTGGCCGCTGTGGGCGGTTTGGAAGTAGTGGTCCCGCAGCGCAGTAGGAACCACAACCTTGTGGCCCTTCACCACCACTCCATCGTGCAGCACAAGCTCGTCCCGGACCAGGAGGTAGGGCACGGCACCAGCCGGCAAGGATGAGCGATGGTCAGGCCAGCCACGACGGATGACGTCGGCAAGCTGCTGCAGGGCAGGAACTTTGGCAGTGTGCTGGACCAGGGACTGCATCTGCTGTGAAGGCACAATATTAACGTTTAACACCATCAGGTCAGACGATTCGTATGGGTGTCGGGCAGTGGACGCCAGCGGTGCGCGGGACAGTGTGTCGGCCACAAACATGTCCTTGCCCTTGCGGTACACGATTCAAAACGTCAAGCGCTGGAGCTGCAGCATCATTCGCTGCAAACGGGAAGAGGCAACGTGGATCGGTCTATTCAGGATAGTGACCAGCGGCTGGTGATCGGTTTCGACAGTGAAGGTGTTGCCCAGGATGTAATCTTTAAACTTCGAGCAGGCAAACACCACGGCGAGGAGCTCCTTCTCGATCTGAGCATAACGCTGCTCAGCGGGGGTCATGGTGCGAGAAGCGTAGGAGACAGGCAGCTGCAGGCCATCGTAGAGCTGCAGGCAGGCGGCACCAAGACCGAACTTCGAGGCGTCGCAGGTGAGGACGATGGGACGCTTCAAGTCGAAGAACTTGAGGGTAGGGGTGCGAACCAGTCTGGACTTCAGGACATCGAAAGCCGTCTGGTGCTTCGGGAACCAAGCCCAGGCAGTGTCCTTCTTGATCAGTTCCCTCAGGGGCGCACTCAGCTTGCTGAGGTCAGGAATGAACTTCCCCAGGTAGTTCACCATGCCCAGAAAGCGCTGCAGGCTGGGCACGTCGGCGGGTGCTTACAGCTCGCTGAGGTCTCCGGGACCGTGCAGATAAGAGTAGCCTTCCCGACTGGTACGAGCACGCCTCCCCCATAGGCATGAAGACGGGAGTCGTTGGGAGTGACCTTCTCCCCAGACCTTATCTGCTTGAAGAGGCTCACTGACATAACATTGGAAAACGCCCCCGTTGCGACCTTCGCCGGAAAGGTCGTCCCATTCACAGTAACATGCACTGAGGGATCAGCTATCAGTGCAGGTGCACCCAACAGTGAAAAAATACTCGATTCGTCATGGGAGGAACTGGTACCAGAATCAGGGAGTTCGTCTGACTGGTACTGGGAACCGGCTGCGCTATCAGCCTCAGCAAAGTTGTTTAGACTTCTCCTGGGAGCAGGAACAGGCTTTCCAAGGGAGCGACATGCAGCAGAAAAATGATTTAGCTACCTGCAGAAATTGCAAGTCTTTCCCAGCGCAGGGCAAACATTAAATTGATGGGAGGCAAAGTTGCAGTTGGGGCAACAACGCGGGCTGTCCCTCGTGGGGGCGCGTGAGCCACGCTGGCGCGGCGGGCCATCGAACTGCCGGCGGCCAGCAGCACCAGGATAGTTAATGTCCTGAGCCGCAGGTGATGCCACGGAGGCGACAGCAGCAGCCATGCGAGAGGCGTGCAAAGTCTCATTCAAAGTCAGATCGGGCTTCCTCAAAAGCTCAGCCCTTAGTTTCTTGTCCAGGAGACCATAAACCAGGACATCCCGGGTCATTTGATCGGGGGTCACCACGTCGAGGCGGCAACGCCGTGCTAGGTGACGCAACGAGGCAATGTAGGTGTCAATGTGCTCCCCAGGGCTCTGGCGCCTGGTGAAAAACTTAAACCGTTCTAGGATGCAGTTGGTAGGAATGTCACAAAGTGCAGTGAACTTAGCCATAAGACATACTGGGTCCCGAGCCTCTTCACCAACGCCGTACTCGAACGATTCATAACGTTCCATGGCCTCCGGGCCAGCCAGGTTGAGGAGCAGGTGGGCCTCCACCGCAGGGGCGGCAGCAGGATGAGCAATCGCAATGTAATGCTCGAAGTCGCGCCGGAAGACAGTCCACCGATGGACGATGTCGGAGTCAAACACCAGAACATCAGGTTTACGACAAGAGTTTGACATTGCAAGGCAAGGGTTAAAAACAACGAAAGGTGTGGAACAGGGAGAAAAGCAAATAAAAACCCGATAAACAGGAGGTGCAAAATCCCACTTCTGACACCATGTAAGGATTTGTGCAACACACGATGTCTTCACAACTGGCTTTATTACTAACATTTATATTGATACACATTTGTGCCCTAGCTGTCCATGGTCTGTCACTGGAGCTAGGGAGCTGGAGGTGGGGAGGTTACAATTATACCGAAGATAATGGGGAGTGGTTAGTATTGGTGAGGTCACTATGTTAAAGGAACATGCACTGATCTACAGTTTCCATGCTGTATCTCTATAACTAAAACTTCACTGCTAACCAAGGGTGGGAATTGTATTCTGAGTTGCTGCTTAAAGACAAATCCATGTAGGGACTAAATTTTGAGAACATCCAGAAAAGTTTCATGATTCTAGCGGACAGTCAAGATGGCTAAGTCTACGGAAATGCCTCCAAATATACGAAGGAATTTTGCCTGACATAGAATGTGTGTGTAAGCATGGTATATGAACCATTAGTAGCAACAGTAGTAGTGGATATCCAACACATGGTCTGGGACGTGTGAGTGTGAGTAGCAGGAGAAACTGGTCTGGTGTGAAATCATCTTATTGTTGCAATGAGAATCACTCAGCATAACTGTGTCAGTTTTGTGGCAGCAAAAATATTTACACAGCCAACTGGGTAGGGATATGTTTGTCTAGCAATTTAACAAGATGCCTGCAGCAAGAAGAATGTTGCATTTGAGAAGCTGTACTGCAGAGACCTTGAGAACACCAGGACAAATTGGCAAACGTCAAGGCAACTGATCACAGTGGCAGGTAGGTGGGACTATTGTAGATGGGCCATCTTGGCTGGCATGGGCAAGTTGGGCCAAATGGCCTGTTTTCCTGCTGTCTGACTCTATGGTCAATTAGATGAACAAACCACAGAAGGTTGTGGACGCCACGTCAATGGATATTTTTAAGGCGGAGATTGATTGATTCTTGATCAGTACAGGTGTCAAGGGTCATGGGGAGAAGGCAGGAGAATTGGGTTAAGAGGGATATATAGATCAGTGATGATTGAATGGCGGTGTAGGCTTGATGGGCTGAATGGCCTAATTCTACTCCTATAACTTATGAACTATGAACTCATGAAACCAACTCAATTGGAGAGAGACACACAAGGAACTGCAAATGCTGGAATCTTCAACAAAAGACAGTGCTGGAGAAACCCAGCGGATCACACAGCATCCGTGGAGAAATGGATAGGCAATGTTTAGAGTCGGGGCTCTCTTCCATCCTCTTGCCTGTGGTTTTATTTGATAGGACAGTGGGAATCTCATTCATCCATTCATGCATGTCACTAAATAGACAACAAGCCATTTGGCTATTTGAAACACTCCCACAATGCATATTCTGTATTTTTGGTGTGCCTCATGAGCAGTAGGGGGGGGGTGTGTGGGAGAGGGGTGTGTGGGGGAGGGGGCGGTGTGGGGGTGGGGGTGAGGGAGGAGAGGGCTGGTGTGAGGGAGGGGGGTTGTGAGGGAGGGTATGTGTGGGGGACGGGGGTGTCAGTTCTTTTTTCAGATTTCCAGTATTTGCTGTTTCCTTTGTTTTTAAGAATTGGCAGTGAAGATCACCAAACAGTGAAAGTTTGTGACTTGGTTAAATTTATCACATTTTTTAAAATGTTAAATTAATTAATACAAAACACACAAACTGCTGGAGTAACTTTGCAGGTCATCGAGAATCTCAGCAGAACATGGATAGGTGACCTTTCTGGTTGGGACCCTACAGACTAAAGGGGCTGTCCCACTGCGGCAACCTAATTGGTGAGTTTAGAAGAGTTTAGGAGAGTTTGAAAAGATGTCATGTTGAAGACATCCTTCGACTATGTGGAAGACTAGCTTCGACTTGCTTCGGAAAATTGGACACCAAATTGTGGAGAGTGAAGACGACTTCCTTCGACAATTATAATGGGTGACTTCAATCCACATATAGATTGGGTGAATCAAATTGGCAGGGGTGCTGTGGAAGAGGATTTCTTGGAATGTATGCGGGATAGTTTTCTAAACCAACATGTAGAGGAACCAATGAGAGAGCAGGCTATTCTAGACTGGGTACTGAGTAATGAGGAAGGGTTAGTTAGCAGTCTTGTTGTGCGTGGCCCCGTGGGCAAGAGCGACCATAATATGGTTGAATTCTTCATTAGGATGGAGAGTGTCATTGTTAATTCAGAAATAATGGTTCTGAATTTAAAGAAAGGAAATTTTGAGGGTATGAGACGTGAATTGGCCAAGATTGACTGGCAATTAATTCATAAAGGGTTGACTGTGGATATGCAATGGAAGGCATTTAAAGACTGCATGGATGAACTACAACAATTGTTTATCCCGGTTTGGCAAAAGAATAAATCAGGGAAGGTAGTACATCCGTGGATAACAATGGAAATCAGGGATAGTATCAAAGCAAAATATGAAGTGTACAAATTAGCCAGAAAAAGCAGCCTACCAGAGGACTGGGAGAAATTCAGAGACCAGCAGAGGAGGACAAAGGGCTTAATTAGGAAAGGGAAAATAGATTAAAAAAATAAATGAATAAAATATTTTTTAAAAGCTATATTTAAGAAGGAGGTAGATGTGGCCCTTGAGGCTAGAGGGATCAGGGGGTATGGAGAGAAGGCAGGTACAAGATACTGAGTTGGATGATCAGCCATGATCATATTGAATGGCGGTGCAGGCTCGAAGGGCCGAATGGCCTACTCCTGCACCTATTTTCTATGTTTCTATGTTTCTATGATCTCTTTCGACCTCCCTACGACTATGATGAAGACTATCTACGACTACCTTTGACTACCTTCGATTACCTACGAATAACATGCCGACCTACTATGACCTACATCGATGAAAACCTACGAGTAAAAAAAATATAGATTTTTTTTCCATGGCGACCTTTTATTACTCGCGGGCATTTTTCAGCATGTTGAAAAATACGCCATATCCTAGCTGAGGCCTCGAGTACGCGGGGACTACTCTCGAGCATGAAGAAGAGTTACAAAGACCTTCTAGGACCTCGTGTCGACCATGCTGCGAATATGAGTCGAGGGCAAACTCTTCTGAACTCGCGGATTAGGTCGCAGCAGTGGGACAGCCCCTTAAATTAGTTTCTTTTTTTTCCTTGTGAAAGGAAAGCTAAGTACTATATGTAAAAAGGGATATGAATAATAATGCTTGCTTCAGGTGATCTTTCTTTAATGACTGCGTTATGTAACTAATGTTCTCTGGGCTGTGACAACGAGCAGTCTTTGAAGGGTCAATCAATAGGGTTACGCATACCTACTCAAAGTGGATCGTGTCTCACATGTATCATTCTGTAAATTATACAATTAACCAACTCATTGATCACATGTACTTTATAGCTGTGGATGCATCTATCAACTGACACAGCCCATTTCCTGAGGTCACTTCTACCAGTAACAATTTTTCCATCAACGGTACTTTAGAAACCATTTCTCTCCCTTTCCTTGGGCATCAAGGATAGCAACATAGAAACATAGAAAATAGGTGTAGGAGTAGGCCATTCGGCCCTTCGAGCCTGCACCGCCATTCAACATGATCATGGCTGATCATCCAACTCAGTATCCTGTACCTGCCTTCTCTCCATACCCCCTGATCCCTTTAGCCACAAGGGCCACATCTAACTCCCTCTTAAATATAGTCAATGAACTGGCCTCAACTACCTTCTGTGGCGGAGAATGCCACAGATTCACCACTCTCTGTGTAAAAAAAAGTTTTTCTCATCTCGGTCATAAAAGATTTCTCCCTTATCCTTAAACTGTGACCCCTTGTTCTGGACTTCCCCAACATCGGAAACAATCTTCCTGCATCTTAGCCTGTCCAAACCCTTAAGAATTTTGTAAGTTTCTATAAGATCCCCCCTCAATCTTCTAAATTCTAGCGTGTACAAGTCGAGTCTATCCAGTCTTTCTTCATATGAAAGTCCTGCCATCACAGAAATCAGTCTGGTGAACCTTCTCTGTACTCCCTCTATGGCAAGAATGTATTTCCTCAGATTAGGAGACCAAAACTGTACGCAATACTCCAGGTGTGGTCTCACCAAGACCCTGTACAACTGCAGTAGAACCTCCCTGCTCCTATACTCAAATCCTTTTGCTATGAATGCTAACATACCATTCGCTTTCTTCACTGCCTGCTGCACCTGCATGCCTACTTTCAATGACTGGTGTACCATGACACCCAGGTTTCATTGCATCTCCCCTTTTCCTAATTGGCCACCATTCAGATAATAGTCTACTTTCCTGTTTTTGCCACCAAAGTGGATAACCTCACATTTATCCACATTATACTGCATCTGCCATGCATTTGCCCACTCACCCAGTCTATCCAAGTCACCTTGCAACCTCCTAGCATCCTCTTCACAGCTAACACTGCCCCCCAGCTTCGTGTCATCCGCAAACTTGGAGATGTTGCATTCAATTCCCTCGTCCAAATCATTAATATATATTGTAAATAGCTGGGGTCCCAGCACTGAGCCTTGCGGTACCCCCACTAGTCACTGCCTGCCATTCTGAAAAGGACCCGTTTACTCCTACTCTTTGCTTCCTGTCTGCCAGCCAGTTCTCTATCCACATCAATACTGAACCCCAATACCATGTGCTTTAATTTGTATTCTAATCTCTTATGTGGGACCTTGTCGAAAGCCTTCTGAAAGTCCAGATATAACACATCCACTGGTTCTCCCTTATCCACTCTACTAGTTACATCCACGAAAAATTCTATAAGATTCGTCAGACATGATTTACCTTTCATAAATCCATGCTGACTTTGTCCAATGATTTCACCACTTTCCAAATGTGCTGCTATCCCATCTTTAATAACTGACTCTAGCTGTTTCCCCACTACCGATGTTAGACTAACTGGTCTGTAATTCCCCGTTTTCTCTCTCCCTCCCTTTTAAAAAAAGTGGGGTTACATTAGCTACCCTTCAATCCTCAGGAACTACTCCAGAATCTAAAGAGTTTTGAAAAATTATCACAAATTCATCCACTATTTCTGGGGCTACTTCCTTAAGTACTCTGGGATGCAGCCTATCTGGCTCTGGGGATTTATCGGCCTTTAATCCATTCAATTTACCTAACACCAACTTCCCGGCTAACCTGAATTTCACTCAGTTCCTCCATCTCATATTATTTATATCTTCCTTAGTGAAGACAGAAACAAAGTAGTTATTCAATTGGTCTGCCATGTCCTTGTTCCCCATGACCAATTCACCTGCTTCTGACTGCAAGGGACCTACATGTCAAGGAGGAGGAGCCATCTTGGTGAACGGCTGCTAGCCAGCAGCCGTCCGTTTTAATTCGTTTTTTTTATAGTTTTTAGTGAGTCCTGTTTTTCGTTTGTAGGGGATATGGACTTTTTAATGTGGGGGGTAGGTCTCAACTTTATTTCTAGGTCCCTACCTGGTCGGTGAGGCAGCTTTTTCTCCGGGCTGCCCGCTGACCCGTCCTCGTGGCCTACCAGCGGGCTTGGAGCGCCGTTTCCTGGCGGGCACCGCCCAGCAGCTTGGCCTCGGTGGCGGCACAGTGTTGGAGCGCTATCGCGGAGCGGGCGATGCCTTGCCTGGGTCGCCGCGCTGGAGCGACGCGCTGGAGCTCTGGCGAGCTGGACCGCCGAGAGCAACATCTCCGGGCTGCGGGTTTGCGGAGCGTAGAGGCGGCGCCAACTTTACCAACGGGAGCCTGGGTGCTCCAAACCGGCGCGGCCTTGTTGGCTTCGGCAGCTGCGGGCTCCAACCAGGAAGCGGCCGTTCCAGGTGGCCCAGCCGCCGAAAGGACTCTCCCGACGCCGGGGCAAGACCACCCGGTGAGAACGGCCAGGGACATCGGGCCTCCGTAGAGGCAATTTGTGGTGGCCTCAATAGGCCTGACTTTGGGGTGAACATGGGGTGGGGACTGGACATTGTGCCTTCCCCCACAGTGGTATCCATTGTGGGGGGATGATTTTTTTGTCTAATGTAATCCTGTAGGTCTGTGTCCAAGATGGCTGCCGTGAAGAGAGAGTGGACGCTGGCACGAATTGGTTGCCGCTGCTCTCTCTTCACACTGTGTTTTTGATTTTCTGTTTTTGGAATGAATTCTGTTTTTAATTTGTGTCTCTGTGATGTCTTTATTACTTATTTTATTCTGATTATATGTTTTACTATGTAAGGTGTCCTTGAGATTTTGTATGAAAGGCGCCCATTAAATATAAAATTTATTATTATTATTATTACATTTGTTTTTACTAATCTTTTTCTCTTCACATATCTATAAAAAAAATTGCAGTCAGTTTTTAGGTTCCCTGCCAGTTTTCTTTCATAATCTATTTTCCCTTTCCTAATTAAACCCTTTGTCCTCCTCTGCTGGACTCTGAATTTCTCCCAGTCCCCTGGTAGGCTGCTTTTTCTGGCTAATTTGTATGCTTCATCTTTTGTTTTGATACTATCCTTGATTTCCCTTGTTATCCACGGATGTACTACCTTCCCTGATTTATTCTTTTGCCAAACTGGGATGAACAATTGTTGTAGTTCATCCATGCAGTCTTTAAATGCCTTCCATTGCATATCCACCGTCAACCCTTTAAGAATCAATTGGCAGTCTATCTTGGCCAATTCACGTCTCATACCGTCAAAGTTACCTTTCTTTAAGTTCAGAACCCTTGTTTCTGAATTAACTATGTCACTCTCCATCCTAATGAAGAACTCAACCATATTATGGTCACTCTTGCCCAAGGGGCCATGCACAACAAGACTGCTAACTAACCCTTCCTCATTACTCAATACCCAGTCTAGAATAGCCTGCTCTCTCGTTGGTTCCTCTACATATTGATTTAGAAAATTATCCCACACACATTCCAAGAAATCCTCTTCCTCAGCACCCCAGCCAATTTGATTCACCCAATCTATATGTAGATTGAAGTCACCCATTATAACCGTTTTACCTTTGTTGCACGCATTTCTAATTTCCTGTTTGATGCCATCCCCAACTCCACTACTACTGTTAGGTGGCCTGTACACAACTCCCACTAGTGTTTTCCGCCCCTTAGTGTTTCGTAGCTCTACCCATATTGATTCCACATCCTCCAAGCTAATGTCCTTCCTTTCTATTGCGTTAATCTCCTCTCTAACCAGTAATGCTACCCCGCCTCCTTTTCCTTTCTGTCTATCCCTCCTGAATATTGAATATCCCTGGATGTTCAGCTTCCAGCCTTGGTCACCCTGGAGCCATGTCTCCGTGATCCCAACTATATCATAGTCATTAATAGCTATCTGCACATTCAACTCATCCACCCTATTACGAATGCTCCTTGCATTGAGACACAAAGCCTTCAGGCTTGTTTTTACAACACTCTTACCCCTTATACAATTATGTTCAAAAGTGGCCCTTTTTGATTTTTGCCCTGGATTTGTCTGCCTGCCACTTTTACTTTTCACCTTGCTACCTATTGCTTCTACCCTCATTTTACACCCCTCTGTCTCTCCACTCACACATTTAAGAAACCCATGTACATTTAAGAAACCCATGTAGGTAAGATGCCTTACCTATGCACATAGAACAAAAACTCTAGCAACTTGCACTCAACTGATCCTCCTCATCAACCTTCAACAATGTCATGCATCCAAGCAATCTGTTACATCCAAGTGGAGTAAGAATTAAGCAGCCCACAGGAATTTATTTTGCTTTGTTCTTAAGAGCATGAGACCGATGAGATGTAAAATGGCTAAGCATTTCTTCTCATATATTCTGACTTGCTCCCGGCAGTGAATATTTCCATAAATATTAATGTACAAGTCATCTGTTAACATTATTTTGGTTATTAACTGCTTTTTGAATATCAATTGCAATGTTGTGTGCAAATTTACTTTAGATTTTACGTTCATGGAAATGTTCATTTCCCTATTGCAAGCTGATATCAAATCACCAGTGGTAATTGGCAATGTTCTAACTAAGCAAAGCAGCAGTTCTCCATGACAGCCTCAGCTGTAACGCACTGCCCGTGCTTATACAGAGGCATAGAGGCATACAGTGTGGAAACAGACCCATCGCCCCTCACTGACCAACATGTCCCATCGACACTAGTCCCACCTGCCTGCGTTTGCCCCATGTCCCTCTAAAACTATCCTATCCACGTACCTGTCTAAATGTTTTGTAGCGATAGTCCCAGCCTCAACTACCTCCTCCGACAACTCGTTCCATACACCCACCACCTTTTGTGTAAAAAAGATACCCCTCAGTTTCTTATTCAATCTTTCTCCCCTTACCTTAAACCTATGTCCACTGGTTTTCGCTTCCACTACTCTGGGCAAGAGACTCTGTGTGTTTACCCGATCTATTCCTCTCACTATTTTGTGCACTTCTATAAGATACAGGTGTCAGAGGTTATGGGGAGAAGGCAGGAGAACTGGGGTTAGGAGGGAGAGATAGATCAGCCATGATTGAATGGCGGAGTAAACTTGATGGGCCGTCTGGCCTAATTCTACTCCTATTCCTTATGACCTAAGATCACCCCTTATCCTCCTACAGTTCAAGGAATAGATTCCAAGCCTGTTCAACCACTCCATATAGCTTGGGCCCTCGAGTCCTGGCAACAGACTCGTAAATTTTCTCTGTACTCTATCCAGCTTGACAATACTTTTCCTATAACATGGTGGGTGCCCAAAACTGAACACAATACTCTAAATGTGGCCTCACCAACATCTTATACAACTACAACATGACCCCCTAACTTCTACACTCAATACTCTGTCTGATGAAAGCCAAAGTGTCAAAAGCCTTTTTGACCACCTTATCTACCTGCGATACCACTTTCAAGGAGCTATATACCTGCACTGTCAACAACACTACCCAGAGCCATACGATTCTCTGTGTAGGTCTGCCCATGTTAGACTTCCCAAAATACAACACCTCACATTACTCCATATTAAAATTTATCAACCATTCCTCAGCCCACCTGCCCAACTGATCAATATCTTGCTGCAATTTTTGACAACCATCTTCACTATCTACAATATCACCAACTCTTGTGTCATCTGTAAACTTAAATCATGCCTTGTACGTTCTCGTCCAAATCATTGATATGGATGATGAAGAGCAATGGGCCCAGAATCAAACCCATTACGCACACCATTAGTCACAGGCCTCCAGTCTGAGAAGCAACTTTCCACCATCACCTTCTTCCTTCTATGAAGCCAATTTCCTCTCCATTCAGCTATCTCTCCTTGGATCTAATGTGCTCTAACCTTCCAGAGCAGCCTACCATGCGGAACCTTGTCGAATGCTTTGGCAAAATCCATTTATACAATATCTACAGCTCTGCCCTCATCAACATTTTTGGTCACATCATCAAAAAAGTCAATTAGATTTGTGAGACACGCCCTCTCACATACAAACCGTGCTGACTATCCCTAATGAGCCCTTGTCCATCTAAATGCATGTACATCTTATTCTTCAGAATACTCTCCAGTAATTTTCCGACCACAGATGTTAAGCTCACTGGCCTGTTGTTCCCTGTCTTTTCCCTGCAGCTCTTCTTGACCACTCATAAATCTCAGCCAGGGCCCCTGCAATTTCCTCTGTAGCTTCCTACAATGCCTTCAGATATATCTGATCAGGCCCAGGAGATTTGTTTGTCCTGGAGTCTTGTCAAAACACTTATAAAATCATCCCACTTTCCTGGCATCCCTTTTCCTTTAAACAACATACTCCAGTCAACTTGAGCAAGTTCCTGTCTCATACCCTCAAAGTTGGCCTTGCACCAATTTAGAATGTTAACTCATGGGCCTGCTCTGTCTCTATCCAAAACTATCTTAAACTTCACAGAACAGTGGTCGGTGGCCAAAAGGCTAATCCACGAACACTTCATCCATCTCGCCCTAATAATTTCCAATGACTAAATCAAGCATTGCCTCTTCCCTTTGTGGGGCTTCTACATGTTGTCAGAGGAAACTTTCCTGAACACATTTGAGAAATTCCACCCAATCAAAACCTTTCACATTATGACATTCCCAGTCAATATTGGGAACGTTAATATCCCCTACCACGACAACCTGATTAGGCCTGCAGCTGCCTGCAATCTCTGGCATATTTGCTCTCCTAATTCCCATTGACTATTTGGGGCCTGTAGTACACCCCCCAAAAAGGTGGTCATCCCTTTCTTGTTTCTCAGCTCCACCCATACAGCCTCACTAGACAAACCATATGTAATGTCACCTCTGATCACTGCCATGACATCCACCTTAACCAACAATGCAACATTCCCTCCTCTTTTACGCTCACCCTTGCCTCTCCTGAACCCCCTGTACCCCAGAAAATTGAGCTGCCAGTCCTGCCCCTCTCTTAACCAGGTTTCTGTAATGGCTACAACATCCCAGTCGCACGTACCTATCCATGCCCTAAGTTGGACACATTAAATGCTGGAGTAACTCAGTGGATCAGGCAGCATCTCTGGAGACGTTTCGGGTCGAGACCCTTCTTCAGACATGCCCCAAGCACATCAGGCCTCTTGCATTAAAATATGTGCAGTTTAAGCCAACTCTCCATCATCACTCTCTCACTTATTCCTGCCTATTCTGTCCTCTAAACTTTCTCTCATCACCCTCCATATCAACTTCTAACCTGTCACCTGCCTCGGTCTTGTAGAGGATCCCACCCTCCCCCTCCAATCTAGTTTAAATCTACCATGTAGCACTAGGAACCTACCTGCCAGGATATTGGTCCCCCTCCATTTAAGGTTTTGGTTGCCTCTGCCCCAAAAGAGATCCCAATGCTCTACAATTCTGAATCCCCCCTCCCCGCCCCCCTGCACCAATTCCTCAGCCACACATTCATCTCTCCTATCATCCTTCTGCTACCCTCTCTGGCATGTGTCACTAGAGGCAATCCTGAGATCACTACCCCAGGGGTGCTGCTCTTTAGGCTTTTACCTAACTCCATATACTCATATTGCAGAACCTCCTTCCTTTTAGTATAGTATAGTATAGTATATCTTTATTGTCATTTTCCTGAGTACTCACATACCCAGAGAAAACAAAAAAACGTTGCTCAACCAGTGTCCATTCAGTGTCCATTCAGTGTGCAGTAAAAAATAAATAGAAATAAAAATACATATATCATGAACAAATTAAACACTTTACTCTCTACTAAACATCAACAGGCGTTCCGATCGGCAGCGGCACGACAGTGGCTCTGCTGCAGTGTGTCCAGGTTGGTGGTTGGTGCGCGATACTTTGGCAGGGGGCAAAGTCCGTTTATCAGTCTTATAGCCTGCGGGAAGAAGCTGAGGAGCATCCTGCTGGTTTTGCAGCTAATACTCCTGTACCTCTTCCCAGATGACAGGATGGAGAATATGTGATGCGATGGGTGGTAGGGGTCTTTGATGATGGAGATGGCTCTGCTGATACATCTCTTCCTGTATATGGCCAGCAGGAAAGGGAGTGGAGCACCAATAATCCTGCTGGCGGTCTTCACAATCCTGTCTAGTTGGTGCCGTTCGTACGCCTTGCAGCTCCTGAACCAGGAAGTGATGCCGTAGGTTAATGTGCTCTCGATTGTCCCCCTATAAAAAGTTCGTAGGTGTGTAGTGGGGAGACCTGCTTTTCGTAGTCTTCTGAGAGGGTGTAGTCGCTGCTGGGCTCTCTTGACCAGTGCTGTGGTGTTGGTCATGGACGTCAGGTCATCTGACAGGTGGAGTCCTAGGAACTTCACGCTGCTGACCCTTTCCACATCAGCTCCATCGATGTGCAGAGGCGTATGGTGTTGTTTTCCCGCCCTCCTGAAGTCAACCACCATCTCCTTAGTTTTTCCCACGTTGAGAATGAACGCTTTTCTTACCTACATCATTTGTGACAGCATGCACAATGACTTCTGGCTGCTCCCCCTCCCCCTTGAGGGTGTCATGCAGGGACGTCCTGGACCCTAGCACCAAGGAGTACCTAGTACCATGCTGGAGTCTCGTTGCTGCCGCAGACTCTCCTATCTGCACCCCTAACTGTCGAGTCACCTGCCACGATGGCTTTGCCTGTCGTCAGCCTACCCTGTTGAGCCTTGTTGCCAGGGTTGGTGTCACAGCCCTGCCTGCTACTGCTGTTCAACATTGATGTGTCATCCTCCCAGACAAGCCCTTGTTTTGAAGAGGTACGGCCACCAGGGTCACCCCCGCTCCACGTATAATCCCCTTCATCGTGGTCACCCACCTTCTCTCTTCATGGACTCTCGGTGTGACAACCTCACGATACGTCCTATCCAAGAACCTCTCGTTTTCCCGAATGGTCCTGAGGTCATCCAGCTGCTGCTCCAGTTCCTTTACAGGGTCCTTCAGGATCGGCACATGGACACAATTCCCACAGGAGTAGTCATCAGTTAACCTGACTTCCCACATCCGGCAGGATCTGGGTGACGAAGCCAGTATTGATGAATAGGAATAGGCAGTCTGAAAAAGGCTCTCGACCCAAAACGTCACCCATTCCTTCTCCTCAGAGATGCTGCCTGTCCCGCTGAGATACTCCAGCTTTTTGCGTCTATCTCCATTGATGAATATGATATCAATGGGGACATTTCAGCTGCTCTTACAATCAGGTTTTCTGATATTTTGCTGAGTTTGCAGTGGTACAAGCTCCCTCATCAGAACACGAGTGTCCAACAGTGGTATTGTGCTGGGTGGGTGGGTACACATAAATGCTGGAGAAACTCAGCGGGTGCAGCAGCATCTATGGAGCGATGGAAATAGGCGACGTTTCGGGCCGAAACCCTTCTTGGGTTGATCTCAGGAAACTGTACCAGTTTACAGCAATCGGGAAAACACTAGCCCTACCATTTTCCATCCTCACTTTATTTTCCCCACATATAAGCTATGCCTTGCTCTGATACCACAAATAGTAAACCTGATGGAAATATAAGCGCGTGCTTTTACACAAATCAGGAATGATGTTGCCTCTACAAATGTCAGTTGCCCCCGAGCTATGAAGTGCATCTGCTCGGCAATGCCTTGGCTGAAGCAACATTCTGCGGAAAAAAGATGATCCGCATTCTGTGAGGCGTTACTTTGTCATATGAAGTACAACAGTGATACAAAAAAAACATTTACTACCAGATATTCATAACAAGAGGATTTCAGTATAGGAGTAAAGAGGTTCTTCTGCAGTTGTATAGGGCTCTGGTAAAACCACATCTGGAGTATTGTGTACAGTTTGGGTCTCCTAATTTGAGGAAGGACATCCTTGTGATTGAGGCAGTGCAGCGTAGGCTCACAAGATTGATCCCTGGGATGGCGGGACTGTCATATGTGGAAAGATTGAAAAGACTAGGCTTGTATTCACTGTAGTTTAGAAGGATGAGAGGAGATCTTATAGAAACATATAAAATTATAAAATGACTGGACAAGCTAGATGCAGGAAAAATGTTCCCAATGTTGGGCGAGTCCAGAACCAGGGGCCACAGTCTTAGAATAAAGGGAAGGCCATTCAAGACTGAGGTGAGAAAAAACTTTTTCACCCAGAGAGTTGTGAATTTGTGGAATTCCCTGCCACAGAGGGCAGTGGAGGCCAAATCACTGGATGGATTTAAGAGAGAGTTAGATAGAGCTCTAGAGGCTAGTGGAGTCAAGGGATATGGGGAGAAGGCAGGCACGGGTTATTGATAGGGGATGATCAGCCCTGATCACAATGAATGGCGGTGCTTGCTCGAAGGGCCGAATGGCCTCCTCCTGCACCTATTTTCTATGTTTCTATAACGACATGTAAAATAGCTCACTGGCTGAAAATTAAAGTTTGTGAATATTTTCATTTAAATCATCTGATTTTCAAACCAGAGGTTATAATCCCCTGGTATGCAATACTAGCAGAGGATTACTTACCCATGTCAAATTATACGATCTATTAATTATTTAGAATGACACACATACACATGAGCATGCACACAAACTGAGGTACATCTGTTTATGTATTTACCCTGTAAACTCAACAGATAAGTCTCATAAACTCCAAGCAAACGTCACATGTTGTATAATTTCTTAACTCTGCATAACTGCATATAATTTGCACAACATATTTTCTATGACAGCAAACTTAAAACAATCTAGTAATATCTGTTAACTATCACAACAGCTAAAGTTATACATACTTTTCAATATATTCCTGAAGAAAAGCGTATTTTAATTTATTTCCACTCACTCATGGCCTCCACCATGGTTTTCATTTTATCTTCCCATGAACACAGGATTGTTTATCTTCTCAGCTCTCCCTTTAAATTAAGTCATTACCTCCAACTTGTCCTCTCTGGATTAAATCCAGTCCTTGCATTTTGGTCAAAGTTTTTTTAATTATTTTTTGGAACACATAGGCAACCCTACATTGAGCTGACACCAATTAAGTCCATGAGTCATTAACCATAAGCTGGTTACCAAACTCGCAGAACTGGGTCTCTGCGCATCCCTCTGCAATTGGATCCTCGACTTCCTCATTCACAGACCACAGTCTGTTCGTATTGGTGGAAATGTGTCAGACTCGATAACAATCAGCATGGGAGCATCTCAAGGCTGCGTGCTCAGCCCCCTGCTGTACTCACTCTATACTCATGACTGCGTAGCGGGTCATAGTGCGAAATCCATCATCAAGTTCGCTGATGACACCATTGTTGTGGGACGTATCACTGATGGGGACGAGTCAGAGTATAGAAGAGAGATCGAGCAACTGTCCATATGGTGCCAGCACAATAACCTGGCCCTTAACACCAGCAAAATCAAGGAACTGATTGTGGACTTTGGAAGGAGTAGGATGGGAACCCACAGTCCCGTTTATATCAACGGATCGATGGTTGAAAGGGTCAAGAGTTTCAAATTCCTGGGCGTGCACATCTCTGAAGATCTTTCCTGGTCCGAGAACACTGATGCAATTATTAAGAAAGCACATCAGCGCCTCTACTTCCTGAGAAGACTACGGAGAGTCGGTTTGTCAAGGAGGACACTCTCTAACTTCTACAGGTGCACAGTAGAGAGCATGCTGACCGGTTGCATCGTGGCTTGGTTCGGCAATTTGAGCGCCCTGGAGAGGAAAAGACTACAAAAAGTAGTAAATACCGCCCAGTCCATCATCGGCTCTGGCCTTCCTTCCATCGAGGGGATTTATCGCAGTCGCTGCCTCAAAAAGGCTGGCAGTATCATCAAGGACCCACACCATCCTGGCCACACACTCATCTCCCTGCTACCTTCAGGTAGAAGATACAGGAGCCTGAAGACTGCAACAACCAGGTTCAGGAATAGCTACTTCCCCACAGCCATCAGGCTATTAAACCTGGCTCGGACAAAACTCTGAACATTAATAGCCCATTATCTGTTATTTGCACTTTATCAGTTTATTTATTCATGTGTGTATTTATGTATATAATGGTATATGGACACACTGAACTGTTTTGTAGTCAATGCCTACTATGTTCTGTTGTGCTGAAGCAAAGCAAGAATGTCATTGTCCTGTCAGGGACATGACAATAAACTTTCTTGACTCTCTTGACCTGACTTGAGTGTTACATCACTCATGGGTGCTTTCAAATTCTTAAATCACCTCTGTTTTACAACACAATCCTTCATCAGGGCATGCAGCTGAATTTGACCTTGATTGAGCCCACTCAGTAACTGAGATACACAGCAGTCTGGTTACAACACACTCCTTTTCAAGACATGCACGCTCCCATCACACCAGCATTTGATGTGTCAGTGACTAATATAGTTTAGTTTAGTTTAGTTTCTTGTTTTTAAAGATGCAGTATGGAAACAGGCTCTTTGGCCCACCAAGTTCACACAAAACATCGATCACACATTCACACTGGCTCCAAGCATCTGCAGTTCTTCTGATTTTCATCACATTCTGAACCCAGTGTGTAAATGTGCAACCCCAACAAGGTTTCTAAATCTTTCCATCTTACACTTGAGGCAGATGGGAATATGGGTCGAGGGCCTTACTGATATCATGTTTCCATTCTCCGGTTGGCTTCACCGGTTTTGTCTCATCTTCTCAGGCCTCAACAATATTACTCACTCTCAGGAATAGCCCCTCACTGCAGGGAAAATGGCCATGACCCCTCAGACTTCTCCAGCTTACTCTCATGTCAGTTGCATCAACTGCTGCCATGACTAATGTTTTACTCGACTTCTAATTGTCTATTGTAGACACCAGCATCTGCCAACAACCCAACCCAAAACAGAGCTAATTCATGTATCTTAGAGATGCTGCCTGACCGGCTGAGTTAGTCCAGCACATTGTGTCTCTCATTGCCTATTACTTTATACATAATTATTGGGCTTCTACTGCCTCAAGCAGAGGCATCCTAATCCCATTTCCAATTAGTGTTTGTAGACTCTTTGCTGTTATTGTCCATAAAGGTAACTAACAAGGATAAAGCTACCAAAAGCAATTAGAAGCGGCAGAAGACACGGGAGAGACGTTCCATTCACCAATGCAACTTGTTAATGATCAGTGAGAGGGAACTGCAAGCGCTGCACACCCAACTGAGACTCTCATTGTAATGGGAAACAGTGGACAGCAAGATTCTGAATGAAGGAGGGAAGGAAGGAAGGAAGAAAGGAGAAGGGGGAGATTGTCAGGATGAAAAGGAAGCAGGAGGAGTGGAGCAGAGAAGAGAACAAAGAAAGGGAAGGTGGGAAGGAATTAATAAAAGGGAATAGAGGATTGAAGGAAAGAATAGCAAGTGTGGAACGAGGAAAGAAGGATTGGAGAGAGAATGGGATGGGAGGGGAGAGGAAAGGAGGAGGGAGACAGGGCTAGAGAGTTGGAGGGGGGGCAGAGAATAGGGAGTGAGAAAGTGTTAAAGGGGAGAAGGGGAAGTGAGAAGGGTAAGAATGAGATCAGAGAAAGTGCAGGACAGAGACAAATGGTAGAATGAGACAAAGGAGAGTCAGGGAATGAGGGATGAGGAAGAGAAGTAGAGGTTCTAGAAGGGGTAGGGGGAGGAAGAAATGGGAGAGAAGGGGTTGGAGAGAATAGCGAGCAGAAGGGAAAAGGTACAGATGGAATAGTAGAGTTGATAGAGAGTCAGTGGAAGAGAGTGAATGGAATGGAATGGGAAGAGAAAGATGTACAGAATACTGGGCAGATGCAGCAAAAAGCCTAACCTCTCCAGGTGCAGAGTATCAATGTGGAAAACTGGCCTTTTGATTGAGACCTGGGAGTATGATTCTTTGTATATGCTCTGGCCTTTCAGCCATGCTTTAGAAACATAGAAACATAGAAACTAGGCGCAGGAGGAGGCCATTCGGCCCTTTGAGCCAGTACCGCCATTCATTGTGATCAGGGCTGATCGTCCCCTATCAATAACCCGTGCCTGCCTTCTCCCCATATCCCTTGACTCCACTAGCCCATAGAGCTCTATCTAACGCTCTCTTAAATCCATCCAGTGACTTGGCCTCCACTGCCCTCTGTGGCAGGGAATTCCATAAACTCACAACTCTCTGGGTGAAAAAGTTTTTTCCCACCTCAGTCTTAAATGACCTCCCTTTTATTCTAAGACTGTGGGCCCTGGTTCTGGACTTGCCCAACATTGGGAGCATTCCTGCATCTAGCTTGTCCAGTCCTTTTATAATTTTATATGTTTCTATAAGAGAACCCCTCGTCCTTCTAAACTCCAGTGAATACAAGCCTAGTCTTTTCAATCTTTCCTCATATGACAGTCCCGCCATCCCAGGGGCTTGCATTTGCATTGTTGGCATCTAGAGGTGAACCATTATTGTGTGCAAGTTACCAACAAATATCAGCCCAATCATTTTTACATGATTGAATGTTTGTTTAGTTATTTTCGTTAAAGTTTACATTATTTTTTTCATTGTTAAATGATGAATGGGCTTAGGGTGCGGACAAAGGAATCTTGAAGACGTTAGTGAAAATGTTGCATCTGGTCTGTTTTGACAACCATCTGTAATAGTGTCATACAGCACAGAAACAATCCCATTTGCAATAGTGTCGTACAGCATCTTTAACAATCCCATTTGCAACACATGGCCCATAGACTTTGTGTTTGTTTAGATAATTCCCAAGTGTTGTGAATGCCTCTATTACTCCTCTAAATAATATGGTCAGGATTCTAATTATCCTCTGGGTGAGAAGGCTTTTCCTCAGATCCACACTAAACCTTCAGCCTCTACATTAAACCTATGCCCTCAGATAAGTGACACCTTTGGCGTGGGGAAGAGTGTCTGACAATCTCTCAATCTATTGCCTTCATAATTTTATATAACTCAATATGATTTCCCTACAAACTCCTCCGCTCCAAAAGGATATTAGTACCAGCCTATACAGTCTCTCCTCATATTCTTCTTCTTTCGAGCCCATCTTGTTTTAAATGTTGACCTCGCTGTCATCGTCCGTCCTGAAAAGGACGCAAGCTTCCGGCGACAATCAGTGGGAGCCATCACTTGTCGCAATAGATGATGGTGGTGGTAGCAGAATTAGCTCAGGATTCTTCCAGTTTCCAGCCCCGCCACGTGGATGCTTCTGCTATGGGGCCCCCATTACTCATGTGTCCATCCCAAACAACAAAATCTCCTCCGCGCTCTCTCTGCACATCCTTCACATTCTGTGGCAACCACAACTGCACACAGCCCTACAGCAGATGCCTAAACAATTTTATAAAGTTTATATTATAACCCTTCTATCTTTATATTCTAAGCCGAGGTAAAGTATTGTTTTAAGCCCTTTGTATGAAATTCATTATTTGTTAACGCATAACATTTTTAAATGGAAAATATTTAACTAAATTGGGAACGTCTATGATGGCAATTTAACAATAGAATAACAGGATAATAAAATTTAGGATGAATTCTAGGTCACCAGATGGGATGTGATGTACTCCAGATTGAAAGAAGCATTTGAGGAATAATAATGACCGTACTGAAGCTTTCTGACTTAGTTCACAAATATTAGCTAAAAAGCTGATTTTTACAAAATTTACTTCTTTGAATAAGACACTTGGTTAATTAATTAATGTAGCAGGAATGAGGCAACATTACACGTGAATCCAGAGATCTCAAAGCTCATTGCTAACTCATTCGTTTTTAATTCCTCATTAATGCTCATGGTGCATCGGCGATGTAAATGTTTTTTTCTACAATGAAAAATGAACTGATTATGTTTAACTTGCTTACTCTGCACTACTATTTGGATTCTAGGCCATTCTTCAGATACCAGCTGCTCAGCTGCTTCAGTGTAACATCTGAGACTCCTATAGATGCACATGGGATTGATCACGGAATCACAGACAGATCACAAAATGGAAGGAGGCCATTTGGTCTATCAACTGCATGCATTCTGAATACAAGAACGATCCATCTATTTCCGCTCCCACACCCTCTTTTTATAACTTTATAAATAATTACTTTCAGATACTTATGATTGCTACAATTGAATGTATCTCCATAAATACCTCAGGCATTGCATACTAGCTCCTAATCACTTGGTCTTGAAAGAATTCTGATTGTGCGCAGCAATGATAATAAAAACAATGCTTTTCATTGGCGAATCTGAAGAACTAGTGCACCATTACCACTGGTACACAAAAATACTGGAGAAACTTAGCGGGTGCAGCAGCATCTATGGAGCGAAGGAATATAGCTACATTAATCCTTCGCTCCATCGATGCTGCTGCACCCGCTGAGTTTCTCCAGTATTTTTGTGTACCTTCGATTTTCCAGCATCTGCAGTTCCTTCTTGAACACCATTACCACTGGGCAGCTGATAAATAACTTGCTCTAGAAAATGCATTGCAAGCAGCTGCATTCCTTGGCATTGTATGATCCAGAACTGATGTCACCCAGAGTAAATGATCATTTGTGGGCAAAGTCATTCCAAACACAACATTGGACAAAGCCAATTTTGCATATTTGATGCTTTGTGGCGGCGCTGTGATACAGCTGCGGCTCGCCTGCAGTCTGTCTGTTTTTACTTTTTGTGTTGTTTTTTTTGTCTAGTTTAGTAATTTTTTTGGTTATTAGGTGGTGTTATGTGTGTGGGGGGAGGGTGAAACAGAGCTTTCTGTCTCTCCCTTCGGGGGAATGCTACTTTTTTGTCGTATCCCCCTTCTCTTCCCCCGTCTGCGCTGAGGCCTAATGGCAGAGCTGGCGGCCTCCAACCTGCGACCGACCTCGAGGGTCCGGAGGTAGAGCCAGCCAGGACTCACCAACGCGAGGCTGGCCGTCTTCGAGCTGTGGCGGCGTTCGGGCAGCGGCACGACTCGGCGCTCCGGTGAGGGCGGACGGCGCGGGGCTGAGACACTCTCGTGTGAGCGGCACGGCTACCGGCTGGAAGGCGCTCCCGAGCGAGCGGCCTGGTGCGGGGCTGAGACGCTGCCGTGCGGGCGGACCGGCTCCCGGCTGGAAGGTGCTCCCGTGGGGGCAGCCCGGTGCGGGGCTGAGACGCTGCCTTGTGGGCGGCCCGGTGCGGGGCGGAGACGGTGCTCCGGCGGCGTTCTGGCGGCGGCGACCTGGATCCGGGGCTCGGCCGCGGGCCAGTGGAGGACAATGTCGGGAGATCGCAGGTCACAGGCTGGTGCCTGTTTTCCGGAGCACCCGTTGCAACAACTGCGTCCGCTGGACTGGAGGGCGGCAGCTTCGACCAACCCCGGGCCGCGGAGCTTGAACCGCGGGACTGACTTACCATCGCCCGGTGGGGTATCGCCTCGGCGCAGAGGGAGAAGAGGAGGGAAGAGACAGTAACTCTAAGACTTTTGCCTCCATCACAGTGAGGAGGTGTTTGGTGAACTCACTGTGGTGGATGTTAATTTGTGTTTATTGTGTTTTGTTATTATTACATGTATGGCTGCAGGCAACAGCATTTCGTTCAGACCGAAAGGTCTGAATGACAAATAAAGGATTCAATTCAATTCAATTCAATTTTGCAACTTCAAGCCATGCATCGAATGATAGCAATTGTCATGCAAAGACCTAAACAACCCTGTCCAGGCTCTCTTGTCAATGCTACCACTAGGGAACAGGGCACTGAACAGGAACAGGCCCTTCGGCCCACAATGTCTGTACAGAACGTTATGCCAGCTTCAACTCCTCTGCCTGCATGTAATCCACATCCATTAATTTCTACCTTAAAGCCTCTAAAGTGCCACTATTGTATCTGCCTCCAGCACTACTTCTTGGGAATAAAGTACAGGAACTTGAGAACCATTACCTCCAGGTTGAAGAACAGATTCTTCCCATCAGCTACCAGGATCTTGAACCACCTTAATCACAATCCTACCTCAACCATCTCAGCCCTACCGAAACACAATAGACTGTGTACATACTTTGGTTTTGTTCTGGTTCATATCTGGTGTATTTGACCAATAAACACTCTTGACTCTTGATAGTTTTAGATTCTCCCACAAAACAAAGCATTCATCCTGGATCAGGATCCCATCAGCATCATGTATGTTTCATTCAAGTCACCTCCCATCTTCTGTGTTCCAGCTGATACAAACCTTGTTTCTCCTTATGAGAAAGCACACAAAAGTCAGTATTCATCCAGTAAACCTTCCCCAAACTAGATCCAATGCAATAGCATCCATCCTTAGATAATGACACCACTGCTGTATACTATGCCCTCGATGTGGTCCTACTAATGTTCGGCAGAGCTGAAACAAAACTTCCCTACTTTTACATTAAATTCCCTTACAATAGAAAATAGCATTCTCTTTGCTTTCTTAATTATTGGCGTCCTCCACCCCCTCGCCAGCCCCCTCCAACGCACATACATGTGTCCCATCACCCATATCACTCTGTTCCCTTCCCTATGATGGGACAAATGTATGCGCACAGGGAAGGGACCGGAGAGGGGGTGGTAAAGTCTATTGTGTCATTTTACTTCGGAGTCACATGAGTGACTACATGAAGAACCCGTCCAGCACGCATGCGCGACATTGCGTTCACGCAGTGCAACAGCGACGAGCGGGAGTACAGGCGCTCCCGCTACAAGCCTGAAGGCCGTTAGGTAAGTACTTACCTTCAGTTTTAAATCGCGACTTTACTCTCGTTTGTTGCTCCAGGGGGAGCAAAGCAGCAGAGGGAAGCGGCCCCTGTTCGACTCCAGGGAAGGAGCATTCCGTCAGTGGAGGGTGGAGAGGCGGCACCGGGACCGCACACGCTGCGGTCCACAGCAGGGTACTGCGCCGATGCCCAGTCCGCTAACAGCTGTCTGACCAACAGCAGCGGACTGGAGGGAAATTCAAAACCGGCCGGTATCCCCGCATACTCCCGACAAGGAGACTCGCCGCCCGAGAACCGCAGATACCGGCCGAAAACGGCAGGCAGCCTCCAGAGCAAGTCAGCAAGCAAATCTCGGGCTGGATACAGAAGATGGAACGAGCAAGTGTCTGCTCTCCAAGCCTTGAGTAAGGTCATGGAGTAAAAAACTCCAGCGAGACTTGCCCCAGGAGCAGGGGCAAGCTCGCCAAGGGAGCATAACACTCCCGCTCCAGTGCTACAGCACTGGTCATCTCCCTTGTCGAGGGATTGATGGCGACCAGAGCTGGGCTGGTCAAGAAGAGGGGTCACTGGCTGAACAACATCGGGAGTATGCTTGAGGTACAGGATCAGGAAGAGCTGCTGGGTGTGGCCGCTACGTGGCTTCACCACGAGCGAGATGGCCTTTCAGTCTCACTGACGGCCAGCCTACTACCTGTTTTTCCAAAAAACCTCTCCAAGACAGGTAGCCATGAGGTGTTGGATTCATCACGCCTCCCCTAAATTGCATTTACTCAAAGTGCCCACCATTATTGGGGGATACATTGAGCAGGGCATTTTAAAACCCAAATATCTTAAAATTGCATTTGATACCCTGACGTCGGCTATCATGTTCGCATGCTCATTATAGAAGGGCAGGGTAGTATGGCAAAACACCTGACCCTACTGTTCACAGATGCTCCGCAACTTCTCAAGGGAAATCACAAACCTGCCCTCAACCTATAAAATTCACGGGACTGTGAGAACGCCGACCTCACAACCACAGATCCTGCTATCAGGCAAGTTACCAAATGAAGCCTAATAAACTGGACGAAGTGTCCAAAATATTCGGCTCAAGAGGGCAGGGTCTGAAATGAGCACCACACCAAACCAGACAGCAGTACCTCTACGCGTCCACCAGGGGCGTCTACGTCATGGTACTGGTGAAAGCTCGGGGCCTGCATGCCAATCCCGTAAGCCTTTTAGGCCAGGGCCCAGAGCGGGCCCCATGGAAAATGCACCACCCCCCAACACACCATCCCTACAGACAATGAACCAGAAACCGAAGAAATGAACACACCACCAAACAACAGTGAAGACAGATAAGTATGGTTCCTACCATCACATAAAGGTGAAGGGTTTGTACTAACAGGGGGGGGGGGGGGGGGAGGGGATCACACCTGGTTGGGAAGCTATCACTCTTGGTAGTTATATACCAAAAAATATTCAAGGGGAATAGAATTAATATCTTGCCACCAGTTCAGCTTGCACCCCAAGGGGTCTACCCTCCCACAAAGAAACATGAGGGTCTAGCTACTGGGAAAGATATACCAGGGGTCATAAGAAATCTCATATGAGCCTTTGGTACCAAAAAACCCCAAGATGGTGAATGTCGCACCATCATTGATTAACCACTTGAGTATTTACCAGGTATACCCATTTATGGAATTTGTAACTACTACCATGGATTCCAAGGATACTTTATGGTAGACATCGACTTTAAAGATGCATACTATTCAATACCCTTTTATATAAGATTTCAGATATACCACAATTTACCTGGATGGGGCAACCATGGCGAGCATTGACACTTTTCATTCACTGCACATCTCGCATGTGTATGTGACAAATAAACTTGACTTGACTTGATTTGAGTTGACTTATTATTGAATTGGCTTATATGAGCCGAAGCTATTCCAGAATTTCAAACCAGCCCTGACACTTAAGGAACATTTCGTCATGGCATGTCTATATATTAACGACAGACTATCCTTGGAATAGCTATACCAGCTGCATTAGCTACTAACTTATTTTACCCTGGGCTCTGTCATATTATCCAGATATCTACATTGACCCCATCCACAACATTGTCTATCTGGTATTCATTAATGCTATCAGTTATGGTAACATTTAACCACCTATCAACTACGTGGCAAAAGTAATTGGGATAGTAGCAGCATTACCAGCTACTGAACATTGTACCTTTCCAATGAGCTGAGATACTAGTGTTCAAACTATATCCCATACCTAGAATATGGTGGCAAATGGACTAATCTGGAGTTGTCATCACTATAGACACTGGGCATTAAACCTAGTTAGAAATATTGAGTATGTTCTATTGAGTATATTCATCTGCAAGGCCACAAATGGGCCGACCTCGGGGGTTTTCAGAGGAAGAGGACTTAACATTCTGGTGCCTTTCCCCACAGTGGAAATTTGATTCTGCTGTTGGGGGGGGGGGGGGGGGGGGGGGGGGGGGGGGGTGGGGGACACGTTTGTGTAGAACTCTATATGTGTTGAGTCCATTTTCTTTATTTGTTAACCTTTTTCTATGGTATGCAAACGTATTATCTATTTTTGTAAAGCACTTTGGTGTCAATGCGAGTTGACTTAAAACGTGCTATATAAATAAAACTTACTTACTACTGGGCAAGCATATTGCTCAGTAGTGCACCATTTTGCATGTTCGTTTATAAATTAACAACATCACAGTGGTGGCATATACCAAACCACTTGGGCGGAATAAAATCGATATTATGTGACAATTTATTTAACAATTGGTAACCGTATGTCGTCAAACATGTTTGACCATCAGTAACTTACCTATCAGCTGAGCTAAATACTGTAAACGAACATTTAAACCAAAAGTATTTGCTGAGATTACAAAGCAATATGGTCACCAGATATCGATTACCTTATATTCCAATTGAATTGCCACGTACCAATGTATGTCGCATGAAACCAACTCAAGGCAGCGGCATGGATACATTTCCGCCTATTGAGGTGGGGGGGGAAACTAATCTCTATGTTCTCCCCTTCTTTCTACCTCATCAATAGGTACTACGGTCTCATCAGTCGGGTACTACGCAAAATACAGTGGACTAAACCCACAGTTGTGGTTCCCAATGGTCCTTGACATGGTCATCAAAACCCTATGATTCCCAATAGCCTAGGCTTATCAACCCACCCAGTTCAGGCATAAACCATCCATGCCACGATAAACTACTAGGTTGCAGGAAGAAAGGGCCTGGATTACAGAATTGGGAAGACCACTGCTGGGCCTGGATCAGACAGCACTATCAACATGATGACAGCATTCCGTCGCATATCCACTAGGGAACGAACATACCTGGGAAGAAACTGCTCAAACTCAGGAGCTACACATTCAACTACAACAAAACCTGTACTGGAGTTCCTGGCAGGTCTTCACCACAATGAAGGACTCAGCTACTGCGCCATCAATATAGCCAGAAGTACTCTGTCAGCCTACTCAACTCAGGCACCACGACAACAGGGCAAGGGTACCACCCACTGGTGATCAAATTCAGGAGAGGTATATTCAATTCCCATTCCCCAGAACTAGGTACACCCAAATTGGGAAGTCAGTGAGGTCCTGACGTACCTTAGGGGATGAACACCAGCCAGGTCCCTCACCCTGGAACAGCCTACCCTGAAGATGGATATGCTGACGGCCTTACCTCAGCACAAAGACCTAGTTCTTCCATCTACTGCGATTGGACAACATGGTGATAACACCAGATAGTATCACATTTTCCATTCAGAGGCTGGCCAAACAGAGCAGACCAGGAACATCAGGTCCAGTCATGGAATTCCGGGCATACCCACCTGAACCACGGTTATGTGTCATGACCCACTTAATGAACTACATTGACACAATAAGAAAAACCCGAGGGAGAGGAAAAAGCCTTGTGGGTCAGTCACAAGAAACCTCATGGTCGGGTGACGAGCTAAACTATCTCTAGTGGCTCAAGCAGGTACTGGGAGTTGCTGGAGTAAATACTAACGTGTATAAATCTTATTCCACCAGGACAGCTTCCACGTCAGTGACTAAGAGGATGGACGTGCCTATGGACCACATCCTGGCTACAGCGGGGTGGTCTAGGGAGTATACGTTCCAAACTTTTTAACAAGCCGCTGGCAGAACCTGTATCGGTTGCAGAAATAACATTAGAATCTGCAAATATATAATTTAAGCCCGGGGGAGCATTTTTGTCTTGTTATTGTTGATAACACCATTTTTGTTTTACAAACAGATTCATGGTTGATTACGATAACATACTTCCTCCCTCGAATGACTTCGGCAGCGAGTGAAGTATGAACAGTTACACGGTTTGAAATCACAGAGCTTTAAAATCTTCACGTAGTCACTCACGTGACTCCGAAGTAAAATAGTAAGATTAAACGAGAACTTACCAGTTTGAAGTTTGATCTGTATTTTATGAGGAGTTACGATGAGGGATTACGTGCCCTCCGCTCCCACCCTCAATAATAGAGATCAAACTGGTAACTAAGCTCTCCTTTTCTTTACTATATTTATTTCAATTACTGTGTCTGTCTGTGATTCCACACCGCTGCTTTGAAGTATGTCGCGCATGCGTGCTGGGCGGGTTCTTCATGTAATCCCTCATCGTAACTCCTCATAAAATACAGATCAAACTTCAAACTGGTAAGTTCTCGTTTAATCTTACTATTAAAGTCTATTGTGCAATTAAGAAAGGAAAGAGAATGTTATTTTCTATCATGAAAATGTAATATAAAAGTAGGGAAGTAATATTTCAGCTCTGCAGAACATTAGCAAGACCACATCAAAGGTATAGTATACAGTAGTGGTGTCATTATTTGAAAGATGTCAATACATTGGATCTAGTCTCCAGTCCCATTCTCATTTCATTCATCTCCCTCCCCTCCTTACTCTGAGTCCCCCATTTCCCTTTTTTCATTTCCATTATCAGCCTTCTTTCCTCCCCCCGTGTGCCTTCCCATCCATATTCCTAACATCCAATTTTACATTTTACTCCTCTTCTTACCTTATCTGATACCCTTCTGTCTCCTCTTGCCTTTGTCACTTTCTCCGCCCATCTACTTTCATCCATTCACCTGTTTCTTCCTATCACATGCCAGGCTTTCCCTCATCCCTACCTCTCATTTCCAGCTTTCTCCCCCCAACAACAGCAGTCCAAAGAAGGGTCCCGATCCAAAATGTTGTCTGTTCTTTCCTTTACCCTCAGCACCTTCATCCAACCCATCTACATCGGTTGTTTTAATTGAGGCCCCAACACTGATCCCTGTGGCATATCACTCGTTACATCTTGCAGAACTGAAAAATACATCCTTTCATGCCTCATCTGGTTCCTGTTAGCCAACACCACCCACCACCCCTAAAATATTACTTCTACACCATGAGATTTCACTTTCACAATAATCTTAGAATGTGTCACCTTCTAGAAATCTTAGTACAGCACATCCACAAGTTTCCTTTACCCACTGCAAGTGTTATTTCTTCAAATATCTCTGAAACTTTTGGTGAAACATGATTTCCCCCCCACAAAATCATGTTGACCACCCAATTATCTCAACATTTTCGGAGTCCTTTTTCCAACGTCCTTAATAACGTCTTCTAACACATTTACTCTGACAGATGTTAAGACATTAATTGAAGCTCAGGACTCCAACTGTTGGCCATTGTGGAACAGTGTGTAGAGAATGAGGAGCACAGAGCACTTTGTTCTTGTTTCACGCAGTTTAAAAGGACATTCTGAATGGGAGTTTTACAACTATTCAAACACTCCCAACGCCAGAAGAATGTCCAAAATTAACAGGGAGTGCTTTTGCAGCATTTATTTGCTACACTGGGTGGCGCCATCAGCGATGGCAGCCTCGCCAACGGTATGTCTGTCTTTTCGTCTTTTTTGTTATTTTTAGTGTGTTTTAAAAAGTATGTGTTAATGTTCTCTGATTTGTTTTATTGTGGTGGGGTGGGGGGGTGGGGGAAATGTTTTTTCAACCTCTTACCTTGCAGGAGATGCGATTGTTTTCCGGATCGTATCTCCGGTCGTTCTGCGGCCTAACATCATGGAACAGGAGGCCTTACTTGAGACTGACTTTGAGCCCCACTGCGGGACCGTGGACTTACCATCAGAGCCTGTGATCCCTTGCCTGGGATCGACGCTTCAACCGCGGCCTGCGGATGTCAACGTCGAGAAGCTCGCAGTCTCGGGTAGAGGCCGATATCGGGAAGCTCCAAAGTTGCTAGAGGTTTGACTAGCCCCAACCCGGGGTCCGATCGCCCGGTGCAGAGGAGCTGAGATCCCCCCCGATGCAGGAGCTTGATCGCCCCGATGCAGAGGGCTCTACCGCAGGCTACGGAAGCCAAGATGGTCCCATCAACGGGAGGCTCGAGGCCCCCGACCACGGGAGGACAAAGAAGGGAAGAGATTTAACTTTTTCGCCTTCCGTCACAGTGGGGAATGTGGAGGAGTCACTGTGGTGGATGTTTATGTTAAAATGTATTTTGTGTGTCTTGTTGCTTTTTATTGGTAGGACTGTATGGCAAATCAAATTCCTTGTATGTTGCAAAACATACTTGGCTAATAAAGTATGATTATGATGATTATGTGCATCAATGCACAATGCAAGGCGGCATTATCGGCAGAAATCTGCTTCTGGAGGCTTCATGTTGGTTATGGAGGAATTGGGAGCTGGAACTTGAGTGTGTTAATAAGGATTTGAAACAGCCTGGATTTGCATAATGTAACTTCACCTGCTGCTGAGCAGGCACCCCTTTACCTTATATAACACATCAATTAATTAATTCCTGATCTAGTTAGTTAAATTGTTTCATGTAACATCTCTTTATTTCCTAATAAATGGCACTTCACCTTAATCACTGAGCTCTGCTGAAAATATGTTTCCTGTTTAAGAAGCAATTAGACAGACATATGAAGGAGCAGCAAATTGAGGGACATAGAACATGTTCAGGCAGACCAGCAGTTTAAATTGGCACCATAGTTGGCACAGATATTGTGGACTGAAGGGCCTGTACCTGCAGAGTATTGTTCAATGCTCTATGTTCCTGGAGGAACTTCAGAGTTCCTGCAGAGTATTGGTCCATGCTGAAGGAACTTCATTCTACAGCTGTTGACAGGAGTTGAGAGCTTTACAAGCTTTGACCTGCAGTTTAACATACTCACCAGTGAAATTGAGGATAACTATACATTAATCAGATTGTTATTCAATGGGTAGAGAGATGCATTGAGGAGCCAATATTTCAAGCCAATACATTCCACATTCATCTAGCAGTGAGAAATCCCATTGGAAATCCAATCTTGTTGCAAACTGAGCGATTGACAATGGAAAGAACTGAAGAAACATCGGCAAATAAAACACCACATCTCAATCTGTACATGACAAGCAGACACTATCCTGAACAAGCAACCACTACAATTGTCATCTCATCTATTTCCACTGTTTTTAATTCAGCACATAAAGTTCATGTTCATAAGTGATAGGAGCAGAATAACGCCATTCGGCCCATCTAGTCTACTCCGCCATTCAATCATGGATGATCTATCCTTCTGCTGCCTTCTCCCAATAACCCCTGACACCCACCTGATCAAGAATCTATCTATCTCTGCCTTAAAATATCCATTGACATGGCATCCACAGCCTCTAAAGGAGGGATATAATGAACTAGATCAATGATTTTTCTGACCTTGCTCATATTTTCTCCTGCCTCCCACCCTCAGAGGTTGGCATGACAATAATTGGAAGAGGACACCGTACAAGAGAGAATAGTTATCTTCGCACTGGAGGTCAAACTCATTCATTGTCAGATTAACATGGCAATTATGCAATGTAAACATTGGTTTATAATCATTGGCTTCTCCCCAGAGAATCAAATATTTATATTAGAAACTGCCCCTCACTGCGAAACAGCAGGTGTAAGCTTTTCCTCAAGCATATTGACACTACATGCATGAGAATAATGAGAATGGGAGAGGCATCAACGCATGTGCAGCAATACTGTAAAGTCTTTCTGGAGACTGAAGGATTGTATGTGTCCTAAGAGAGAATACATCTTTGGAATGTGGGAGGAAACTGGAGCACCCAGAGGAAACGCACGCGGTCACAAGAAGAATGTACAAATTCCGTACAGACAGCACCCGTGGTCAGATTGAACCCAGGTCTCTGGCACTGTAATACAGCAACTTTACCACTGCCTCACACTGCTGCCCTGTCTTCTTGCAGCAGGTGGGAGCCTCAGAATGAAGCAGGGAGCGGTTGAAGATGTCTGTGAATATCCCTGCCAGCTGATCCATGCAGGACTTCAGAACTCAGCTGGGGATACCATCTGGGTCTACTGCTTTCCACGGTTTCACTCTCACAAAAGCCAATCTGACATCTGCTACAATGGCAGTGGGTAAAGGTGCACCCAAGGCTACTGGGGCAGATTACATCATGCCACTAACCTTCTTTGCCACCAAGGGTGGCACATTGGCACAGCTGGTAGAGCTGCTGCCTCAGGGCATCAGAGGTCTGGGTTAGATACAGGCCTCAGGTGCTGCCTGCGTGGAGTTTGCATGTTCTCTCTGTGACCACGTGGGTTTCCTCTGGGTGCTCCAGTATTATCCCACGTCCCAAAGAAGTGCGTGTTTGTTGGTTAATTAGTCTCTGTACAAAAAAATTGCCTCTAATGTGTAGGCAGTGGATGAGAAAATAAGAAAACATAGAACCAGTGTATGAACGGGTTGGCATAGCCCGTTATAACATTAAAGCCTTGTCATAATTGACAGGTCCGTATGATTATCCTGGGACTCTAGCTTGATTCGGAATTCCTTCTCCGCATACTTGGTGGCTTATCCAAGGCTGGAAATAGATTTCCTGTACCTTTCAGGATCATTTGACTTGAATGTTGATGACCTAGACTTCATCTGGAAATTGGCCTCATGGTTTATCCATTCTTTCCAATTGGTGAACATGTGTACTGTCTTCCTTGGCACTGATGAAGTCTAAGATGGCAGTAGTATACTCATTAATGTTGGCCACAAAGCCTTTGAATGTGGACCAGTCCATCGACTCAAAGCGATGCGAAGGATCTCATTTATTTCTTCAGGCATCACAGTAAGACGTAGAAACATAGAAACATAGAAATTAGGTGCAGGCCATTCCGCCCTTCGAGCCAGCACTGCCATTCATTGTGATCATGGCTGATCGTCCCCTTTCTGTACCAGATCCTCCAGCTTCAGTTTCTGTTTGTAACCAGAGGTATAAGTACAATCAGAAGGACCGATTTTCCAAATTACAGCTGGAGAATGGAGCGGTTGGCATCTTTGTTGGTTGTGTAGCAGTGGTGGAAGATGTTTTGGCTTCTGGTAGGATAGGAGATATGCTGATAGTATTTTGGTAGTACACTCTTCAAGTTAGCCTGTCTGACGACCTCAGTACTTAGTTTCAAGGATAATGATAGCGGTCGCAAGTGAATGTTGCTACTGTCTTGATTATTATAACAAAGTGTAATCAATAATGCATAAATGGGGAAGGCATTTGGCACATTTGTTCTCATCGATCAGGACACTGAGTACAGAGGGTAGAACATCATGTTGCAACTGTACCAGTCGTTGATGAGATCACACTTGGAGTGCCGCGTGTAGTTCTGGCCATCCAGCCATATCATTTAGTTGGAAAGGGTGCAGTAAAGATTCACAAGGATGTTACCAATTCTGGAAGCCTTAAGTTTTAACAAGAGTCTGGAGAGGTTGAGACATTTGTTCCTGAAGTAGAGTAGGTCAAAGGGTGACCTTATTGAGGTTCATAAAATCATGAACAGCACAGACAAGGTGAATGGTCGCATTCTTTTTCCCAGGGGTGTCAAAAACTAGAGACCATATGTGTAAGGTGAAAAAAATATTTAAAAGGGATGTGAGGAGTAAGATTTGGACACAGTGCATGGTGGGGAAATGGGGAAAACTGCTGGAGGAAGCTGTAGAGCCAGATACAAACAAAATGTTCAAAAGACATTTGGACAGATACATGAATAGGAAAGGGCAGAGGAATAGACCCAAAATCAGGCAAATGGAACTAACTAAGGTAGACATCCTGGTTGGCATGGACATATTGGTCTGTAAGGGCTGTTTCTGTGCTGTATAACACAATGACTCCATATATTTTTGTCTGCAAATTAAATACCTTTGCTGGGTATTTTTTCGACTTGATTGTAGCTTGGTTTTGGGGCCTAACACAATATTACAGAGCCCCAGTTATGTTGGCCTATGAACAATTCTCGTCCCAAAAGAGCCAACTTTAGACCCAAAATGCAGATCTAAAATGCCTCGTTATTTGGCCAAGTGAAGGTGTAGACAAAGAAAGGCAATGAAGCCCTGGATCTCCACGCCAGCCTACTCCCGGAAAATTAGGTAAAAAAATGATCTCCTGGCAGCAAGAACTCTTCATCATTGTGTCCTTGCAGATCACAGGGAGAGTCGGTTAACAGATCCCAGGTCAAAAATCTCTGGGCCCTGCAGCTTTCTTTCTTCTATTCAGAGTCAACCCTGTGCCCAATCGGAACAACGATTTGTAGACAATGAAAATCTCTGTGAGGGGAGGGTGCATGTCTACACTCCTGCACCAGACAGAGGCGTTTACATCCATCGCAACTCTGTTCAGGCAGGAAATCCTGCTGCTCTGGACTGACATCTTTCCTCGTATATAAGAGAGCAGTCTGCTCACATGCATGCCCTCTCTGACAGTGGAGATGAATAGTCATAAGACCATATGAGGATTTCAGTATAGGAGTAAAGAGGTTCTTCTGCAGTTGTATATGGCTCTGGTGAGACCACATCTGGAGTATTGTGTACAGTTTTGGTCTCCTAATTTGAGGAAGGACATCCTTGTGATTGAGGCAGTGCAGCGTAGGTTCACGAGATTGATCCCTGGGATGGCGGGACTGTCATATGAGGAAAGATTGAAAAGACTAGGCTTGTATTCACTGGAGTTTAGAAGGATGAGGGGGAATCTTATAGAAACATATCAAATTATAAAAGGACTGGACAAGCTAGATGCAGGAAAATGTTTCCTAATGTTGGGCGAGTCCAGAACCAGGGGCCACAGTCTTAGAATAAAGGGGAGGTCATTTAAGACTGAGGTGAGGAAAAACTTTTTCACCCAGAGAGTTGTGAATTTATGGAATTCCCTGCCACAGAGGGCAGTGGAGGCCAAGTCACTGGATGAATTTAAGAGAGAGTTAGATAGAGCTCTAGGGGCTAGTGGAGTCAAGGAATATGGGGAGAAGGCAGGCACGGGTTATTGATAGGGGACGATCAGCCATGATCACAATGAATGGCGGTGTTGGCTCGAAGGGCCAAATGGCCTCCTCCTGCACCTAGTTTCTATGTTTCTATGTTTCTATAAGTAATAGGAGCAGAATTAGGCCATTTGGCCCATCAGGGCTACTCCACCATTCAATCATGGCTGATCTATCTCTCCCTCCTAACCCCATTCTCCTGCCCTCCCCCCATAACCCCTGACACCCGTACTAATCAAGGATCTATCTATCTCTGCTTTAAAAATATCCATTGACTTGGCCTCATTCTCCTCCTTCTGTGGCAAAGAATTCCACAGATTCACCACCCTCTGACTAAAGAAATTCCTTCTCATCTTCCTAAAGGAACGACCTTTAATTCTGAGGCTATGATCTCTAGTCCTAGACTCTCCCACTAGTGGAAACATCCTCTCCACATCCACTCTATCCAGGCCTTTCACTATTCGGTACATTTCATTGAGATCCCCCCCCCCCCCCCCTCATTCTTCTAAACTTCACCGAGTACAGGCCCAGTGCCGTCAAATGCTCATCATAAGTTAACCCACTCATTCCTGGGATCATTCTTGTAAACCTCCTCTGGACCCTCTCCAGAGCCAGCACATCCTTCCTCAGATATGGTGCCCAGAATTGCTCACAATACTCCACATGCGGCCAGACCAGCGCCTTATGGAGCCTCGGTCATGTGCAGTCTCACTGTACAGAGCCGCAAGGTGCTCGTGGGTAATAACTGTGTGTCCATTGTGAATAGCGTTCCATAGTAAATGGCATCTTGATGCTCAACGAAGATAGAAATCTGCTCATGTGTGGCATCTCTCCGCTCTGTGAGGACAATATGTTAATCCCTCTCACAAAGCTTCAAGCTGTTCGTGTGCAGCAAACCCCTGGCTTTCAGCCAGATTAGTGTAAGGTCGCAAACGAGTTAGAAAGACTTGGTATAGCCTCTCTCTGTACGTTTACAGCATTTATCAAGTGGATAGTATGTGCTGAGTGACACGAGTTTTGCGGATAGCCAGCAGACAATATTCACGATTTCATGGAAACATGGAAACATGGAAAAATATGTGCAGGTGTAGGCCCTTCGGCCCTTCGAGCCTTCACCGCCATTCAATATGATCATGGCTGATCATCCAACTCAGTATCCTGTACCTCACATTTATCCACATTATACTGCATCTGCCATGCATTTGCCCACTCACCCAGCCTATCCAAGCCATCTTGCAGCCTCCTAGCATCCTCCTCACAGCTAACACTGCCCCCCAGCTTCGTGTCATCCGCAAACTTGGAGATGTTGCTTTCAATTCCCTCGTCCAAATCATTAATATATATTGTAAATAGCTGGGGTCCCAGCACTGAGCTTTGCGGTACCCCACTAGTCACTGCCTGCCATTGTGAAAAGGACCCGTTTACTCCTACTCTTTCCCGACTGAAGGTCATGGATTCCTATGTCGATCTAACAGCATCCCTGTGACACTTGAAGATTGACTCCTTCATGCTCCTTCTCATCTCCTGAATTTGGCCAAGCTGGACAATACTTTGTTTTGTGCATCCAATTCACCTTTACCATGAAAGCATTCCAGTTCTGATCCTCACTTGAGTCTTCAGGAATAACATAGACTAATGCCCCACACTGCTCCAAGAAGTCTTCACACCAGATTTACCGTGACAGAGACACAGCCTACTAGTGCACTGAGAAACATATCCGTTACCCGATTTACCTCATTCCTTGTGGTCTGGGTTGGTGCTGTCTGTTTTCTCATTGAATGATGCTCAGTCATCATCATTGTTCTCTCCTTTGCCCGTCAGTCTTCTCTCCTTCGACTGCTGTATTTTCAGGTTCCTACGGTACCTCTTGATTTCCTGTTCTGTGTTAGGAAGAGTCGGGGGCCTCGTTTCACACCCTACAAAGATACAAGAGGGGATTTGTCCATAAAAGCTGTGCTCAAAACACACATGTTTGAGGCAGGGACTATCGCAACATTGAAGAAACAATTAGACAGGTACATGGATAGAACAGGTTTAGAAGGATATGGGCCAAGCGCAGGCAGGTGGGACTGATGCAGATGGGATATATTGGTCGGTGTGGGCAAGTTGGGCAGAAGGGCCTGTTTCCACTCTGTATCCCTCAATGGCTGTAACAATAATGGTCGTGACCATTATAAAAGGGATGCACTAATAATAACGAAACATTAAGAAAGAAAATACCTGGCAGATTCCATATAGATTCTGCATAAGAGCTGGCTTGTCTCTCCCTGGCCAGGAAGAAGATAATCAACTCCCCCAGCCTGGCGAGGTGCTGCAGTCAAGGACAAAGAACGAAAGAATGATTTTACTTGGTGATCTAAACGTGGCCTGGCGGGCAATGATTCAAGCTGACAGCAATGTGATTGAGCCATTAATTTTACTTAATTAATTAGCAATGCAGAATCAAATGTGAGGCTGTATCACCTTATCCAGCACTAGGCAGAGAGAAAAACACCAAGTGCTGGTTGAAATCCAATGGGACAGGCAACATATGTGGAGGAAATGGACAGATGACATTTCACATTGGGACCTTTCTTCAGACTGATAATTGCAGAGGGGGTGAAAGCTGGAAAAGAGAGACGACAAACCCTGACAAGTGATAAGTGGACACAGGTGAGGGGCATTTTGATTTAGTTTAGTTTAGTTTAGTTTAGAGATACAGTGCAGGAACAGGCCCTTCGGCCCATCAAGTCCACACCGACCAGCGATCCCCACACATTAACACCATCCAGCACTAGGGACAATTTTTACATTTATACCAAGCCAATTAACCTACAAACATGTACGTCTTTGGATTGTGGAAGGAAACCGAAGTTCTCGGAGAAAACCCACGCAGCTCATGGGGAGAACGTACAAACTCCTTACAGACATGCACCCGTAGCCAGGATCGAACTCTGGCGCTATAAGTGCTGTAAGGCAGCAATTCTACCGCTGTGCCACCGTGCCACGCCGCACTCATTTGCGGATGTGTGGAGCAAGCGATAAAAGCTAATGGTGAAAAGGAGACGAGGGGTGTCAGAGAAGGAGAGAGGAGCAGTGGAATGTAAGGCAAGAGAGAGGGACACTAGTGTGTTTTCTATCATAAGAAGGGTCTTTCATATAGCATAAACTCAGAGTAATATAGCCCTTCAGCCAACTTCAGCCATACTGACCAAGATGCCCATCTAAGCCAGTCCCTTTTGCCTGCATCTGGACCATATTCTTCTAAATCTTTCCTATCCATGCACCTATTCATATGGCTTTTAAATGTTGTTAATATACCTGCCTCAACCAGTCTGAAGAAGGGCCCCAATCCAAGGAGTTATTTGTCCATCTCACTCTACAGATGATGTCTGACCCACTGAGTTACTCCAGCACTGTTTTTCCCCCCAGAAGCTCATTCCATATGCATGCCACCCATTCTGTGAAGCATTTGCCCCTCAGGTCCTTTTTCAATATTTCCCCTATCATCATAAATCTCTGTCCTTCAGTTTTAGACTTCCCATCCCTGGGGAAAAAAAGACTGTGTGCATTCACCTTATTGTATATACCTCTATAAGATCAGTCCTCAGTTTCTGCGCTCCAAGGAGTAAAGACACGGCTTTCCCTACCTCTCTGTATAACTCAGGAACCTTGCGTTCTGGAAACATTCTTGTAAATCATCTTTGCACTCATTCCAGCTTAATGATAAGTGGGGGGTAAAGAGGGGGAGATAAAAGGGAAATGAGAGACTGACATGGCAGAGAGCATGAGAGTGAATAATGTGCATTGCGATTAAAATGTCCAAACAAATCCCAGTTGAGCCATTTAATGTTCGTGTGACAAAAAATAGGTTAAATTGTATAGCGCGTTAATCTATCTTGATTGCTGTTGGTTCTCAACTGCCAAGAAGCTTTAACTTGACAATATGGTAAATATATACCAAACTTTCACCCTGAAGTAGCTAAATAATGTGAAAACCATCTTTTTCCATCAGAGCTATTAATTTTTCCAGATGACATTTACAAATAATTTCATTCTTCCCGATAAAGTTAAATCTGATGTCCTTTGCTGCCGTGTCCATGGCAACATTTCCTTTCAATGGTTTGTCAAGGATCAGACATTCCCACAACCAGGAGTTCGCAGCATTTCAAGCTCAGCCCTATTCCCAGTTATCTCCAATTTATGACCAAATAGCAGAGCAGACTCGATGGGCCAAATGGCCTAATTCTGCTTTTATGTCTTATGGTACACTCATCAATATCTGGTCTAAATATTGATAGCTGTGTAGTAGTTGATGACATTAAACACTCCTGGGCTGAAACCAAAGGTGGGACCAACAGTGAAGCAGATGCTGCCACTATGTAGTTGTACAGCAGTCTCATTAACTTAGTGGGATGTATCAATATCCAAACACCTTGTACTTGGACAGCAGGGGATCAAAACTGAACACAATCCTCAAGTGCAGCCGTACCAATATCTTGCACAACTGTAACATAATGTCCCAACGCCTGTACTCAGTGCCCTGACTGAGGAAGGCCAGCATGCCAGATGCCTCCATCACCACTCTGTCTACCTGCAAGACTATTTTCAGGGTACTATGTACTTATAATCATATTTTCCACTGCTTCACTAATCACAGGCCTCCAGTACGAAAAACAACCTTCCACCATCACAATCTGTTTCCTACTATTAGCCCAATTATGTATCCAATTGTACCTGGATCCCATGCAACCTAACCTTCCAGACCAGCCTCCCTTGTCAAAAGGCCTTGCTAAAGTCCATATGGGGAAAATCCATGGTCCCTTCAGCATCAATCTTCTTGGTTACCTCGTGAAAAAATGCAATCAAATTTGTGTGATACAATTTCCATGCAGAAAAGCCATGCAGATTATAGCTGATGAGTTCATGTCTATCCTAATGCTGGTAGATCCTGTCCCTCAGCATCCCCAATAGTAACACACCCACCACTAATATCAGGCCCATTGGACTGTAATTTCCTGTCTTGTCTTTGCTACCCTTCGTAAATAATGGTACAACAGTAACCACCCTCCAGTCGCCACGATTTTCACCTTTTGCTAAAGGTGATGCAAATATCCTTGCGAGGGACCATCATTTCTTCTCTAGCCTCCGACAAAATCCAAAGATGGTCTTGTATAGTGGGGATTTATTCACATTAATGTGCTTTAAAACTACCAATATCTTCTCTTTGGTAATTCATATGTGGTCCAAGACATTATAGTTGAAATGCTTTGTAATCAGAATACATTTCATATAATTTATCTGAAAAATAAATCCAACAGCTCTCTTTGTAATTGTATCCACTTGTGGATATTTTATTGTTTTGGTCTATTTTCCCATCTGTTTAATTTTCCCAATTCCATTGTTTAACTTTGTTCTTTCCTAAAAAGATACCAATGTATTTTAAATCTGTCTTGAATTCATCGTCCAATTATTCAATGGGTTATTTATCAATGCCTTGATAATTGAAATGGTTGTGTTTGCCACCTGAACCACATTGAACATTTCCGATTATTCTTTTATTAAATAATTGCATGTCTGACGCCCATTCTTCTGTGAAAATTCATCCTTCACCTCCACATGTTTGTTGACATTTCTAATCAATGGCATTTGCACATTAACAGTGGTCTTTCTGTATCAATACACACATAGCATCTAATACAAGCAATTCTTGGGTTTTCAGGTGATAATATAAAAAAATGACCATGAGTTCCGTGGCCTTCACGTTTCCATTTACCAAGCTATTAATTTGTCATTTTCTTAAAATGTCCAGTGCAAGGCCATAAATATTGCTCAAAGCAATTTCCTAAGCAAGTAAGTTTTTTTGGTGAATTATACCCTGATAATTTAATCAAATGCAAAACCAATATTTTAAATGTTCCCATTTGGTGGTTTACTGGTCTTGGAGTATTTCCATAGTATTTGCAGATCATTGATTAGTTCTTGTCACTTGTCCAAGGTGATAACAATTTGTTTAATTATTTAGGGAAATTTTTATGCCTCAGAAATAATCTATTTTACGTTTTGAAATAATCCAGAATGTAAACACTGTCAATTGACAGATTTTGTGATTGTTGGTTTAATTTATCCATATTACAATATACAGCATGTGGGTTGCCTAGTTAGGTCCAATGTTAGTTCCAACAAAGAATGTTTTGGGGATACTCATTGATTTGGCCTGCCTCTAACTCGTCATAGCCCCTTTTTGCCATCCCAATTTCTTTCTTAATTTTTCTCCTATACCCCTGTATTCTTCAATGGATTCACACAATTCTAGTTGCTGACACTTGTCTTCTGATTTCTTCTTTTATCTTGATCAATCCTTCAATATCTTTTCTCATCTAAGGTTCCCTAACCTTTGCCTGTTACATGCTGGAACATTACTGTTACATTACTGTTACATTACTGGAACATGCTGGTCCTGAATTTGGCTAACTCTCTTTAAAAGGCTCCCACGTCTACAACGAATACACCGGTGTTCATTAAACGCCAGACATATATTGATACAATTTAAAGTATTATATAGGTTACATTATTCGAAAACTAAATTAAATAGTATTTTTCCGAATCTCTCCGCTATTTGTGATAAGTGCAAGAAAGCAGAGGCAAATTTAATACATAGTTTCGTTACATGTCCTAAATTGAATTATTACTGGACAGAAATTTTTAAAGTTATTTCTGAAGTCATCAAAGTTAAATTGGACCCTAACCCAAAGCTAATAATATTTGGAATTCCGGATTTACATCTATCACTTACAGTAAATCAAAGAAATTTCTTTGATTACTGTTTGATAATTGGGAAAAAAATCATATTGAAATTTTGGAAGGGAACATTATCCCCCACAACCAAAATGTGGGCAACAGAGATGATGGAGACGTTACATCTGGAAAGAATTAGATTTGTCCTATTGGACAAGTATAATTCTTTTGAACAGACATGGTCTCCATATATACAGTATTTAGAGAAGTAGCTATTCTTGGCAACATGGCTCGGCGTGCACCCTGCGGGATTTGGTGAGAATAATTCATTTTTATATTGGAATTAACATATATGTCTTTATTGATACTATCACTTGTAGTAGTGTTATTAACAATATATATTGTGGTTTTTTTTTTTTTTTCGTTTCTCTTTTCTTTCTTATATATAATCAAATTATTATTTAATCACTCTCTTAATGATTTATAACTGTTCTATTCTTTTTCTATCATTATTTCTAAAAAAATAGTAGATAAGTATTACTAGTGTTTTACTTAATGCAAATTGAATTAATTTGATATAAAGTTGTTTGAAGCATTGTAATTGATTACCTTTAATAAAAAAATATATTAAAAAAAAAAAAAAGGCTCCCACGTGCTAGATGTCATTTTATCCTCAGACATCTCTCCCATTTTATTTTCATTCCCACAATTTAGAACCTTAACTTGAGAGCCAACCTTATCCTGTTCCATAACCTGCTTGAAACCTCCGGTCATTGTTTCCAAGGTATTTCCCCATCAACACTTCCGTCACCTACCCAGTTTGGTTTCCAAAGATAAGGCCAAGTACTTCCCAATTTCAAGTTTAAACCCTCCTGAGTCATCTGAGAAAAACCGCCCTGCAAAGATATTGGCGTCTTAACAATTCAGGAGCAATGCATCCTTCCAGTACACGTCTCACCTACTCCAGGAGAGATCCCAACATTCTAGCGTTTATTACCTTCTGGACCTCTCGATGAGAAAGTATTTGCTGACTCAGGTCTCCTTAGACTGCCCATCACTGGGATACGTTTCATTCTATGGAAAGGTCTTTGGCAATTATTGGCAATATTCACTGGAATTAACTGTAGAAGGATGAGAGGAGATCTTTTAGAAACATATAAAATTGTTAAGGGTTTGGACAGGCTAGATGCAGGAAAAATGTTCCGATGTTGGGGCAGTCCAGAACCAGGGGTCACAGTTTAAGAATAAGGGGTACGCCATTTAGAACAGAGGTGAGGAAAACTTTTTCACACAGAGAGTTGTGAATCTGAGGAATTCTCTGCCACAGAAGGCAGTGGAGGCCAATTCACTGGATGTTTTCAAGAGAGTTAGATTTAGCTCTTAGGGCTAATGGAATCAAGGGATATGGGGAAAAAGCTGGAACGGGTTGATTTTGGATGATCAACCATGATATTGAATGGCAGTGCTGGCTCGAAGGGCCGAATGGCCTACTCCTGCACCTATTTTCTGTGTTTCTATGTTTCTAATACTTTTGTGTCTGGTGAGCTCTGTCTGTAGAGGCCAAGGTCACACCAACTCCAAACTTTGTTGCCACACAATCTTTCCAAGCAGCCGAGGCAGATCTCTGCCGTGACTGGCAAATGATTGCTCATTCATTGCAGCATCAAAAAGGTCTCAAAAGCACTCTTTTATGAGGAGATAATTTCATGTATTTTGATTTCAGTGCAAGCACCCTATTTTGGATTCACGAACATGTAAGAGTTCCCACGAAGAACGGCTTTTTCATCAACAGGAAGGGCAGCCACGGTGGTGCAGTAGTCAAGTTGCTGCCTTACAGCACATGCAGTGCTTGAGACCCGGGTTCGATCCCGACTACGGATGCTGTCTGTACGGAGTTTGCACGCTCTTACCGTGACTGCATGGGTTTTCTCCGAGATCTTCGGTTTCCTCCCACACTCCAAAGACGCACAGTATGTACGTTAATTGGCTTGGTGTATGTGTAAATTGTTCCTAGTGTGTGTAGGATAGTGTTAATGTGTGGGGATCACTGGTCTGTGCGGGCTCAGTGGGCCGAAGGGCCTGTTTTCGCACTGTATCTCCAAACTAAACTAAACTAAAAAGGAAAGGTTCTCAATCTCTCAGTGTGAGGCTTGTTGTTGACCACACAAAGAAGTTCTACCTGGTGAGTGCCACATTCCCAGGAAGCATATATGAAAAATCCTTGGTATTCATAATCATATTTTGAAAAATTCTTATACTTTAAAACCAGACTCCATTCTGCAATACAATATTGACGTAAGGCTTTAAGATCACATATTATCACTGCACAGCAAATTCATTCTGTTGTCCATTCGTGCATGATTAATCTCAAGTTATGATAGGTTTCACACCAATGCTTTTAACGTAAAAAAATAATTCAAACATATTCCGGGCTCATAATTTTCCCTTTCATGCACTTTATGAACGCTTCTCCCTCAACTGGTTAAGATCTAAACACATAGCTGACTTTGAAATGGTATTCTGCAGTTGCAAGCCCACCAAACATTCACGAACCAATTCAAAACCAAAAATATGTCTGAGATGTCGCAATATTAAACAGGGAAAGGAATGCTCCTTGTTTTTACAAGGCCTCTGTTTGATAGGCACCTGAACCAGCACTCTTAACAGTCACTCTCTCTAACACTGGGGCAGTGTGATTGCAATGTGTACCATCAGCAGGTTACATTGCAACAATTTACCAAGGATTTTTCAGCAGCACCTTGCAAACCCATGGGACAGACACGCCAGGAGGTGGATGATAGCACCATCACAAGTAAAACCCTCTTCAGTTCACTCACCATCGGAACTATATTGCAGGTCTCTTATTGTTGCAAATTCCTGAAACTCCTTACCACATGGAGTGCTGCCATTAAACTCACCACCAGGCAATTAGAGATCGGCGTTAAATAATACCCTTGTACTCTTGCTGTTTTAAATCTATACCGAATAGTCACAAAACTGAAACATATTGCGCAACATTTTGCACCTCTGTTGAAGAAATGCAGCACATTCCTGAAACCAGCTAAAAGGCAGAGTTGGAGAGGTCGACGACAATCGTATCTGCACACTTTATCACCCCTCTCTTATCTGCTCCTTTTCTTTCCTCGATTTCTAATGACCCACAAGATGCAGAATATGTCAGAAAAAATCATGTTACTTTCTCCCCCTCTCTTAACACCGCTGATGAGGAAAGAAGAGGTTTTACATTTCAGTCCTCTTCTGCTTTCCTTATCTAATGGAGGAGGACTGACCAAACTTTGTGCCTTCCACCACAGTGACGAATGCTGTGGTGGATGTTTGCGTTAAATTTTTGTTGGGTATTGTGTTATTTTTTTATTGTACCGCTGCTGGCAAATTCATTTCACTGCACTTTATGTGCAATTGTTGAATAAAACTTGACTTGACAAACTTTTGCCTTCTTTTCACCTCTAGCCTTTGTCACTTACTCTGTTCATCTGCCAAGCATCTTATCCCTCCCTTATGCTTAAGTCCTTAACGCATGCCATTTGTGAGTTGGGTTTAGCCTGCTGACTGCCATGATGAAGTTATTTCCCTGTGCGTGATGCCAGGCTGTTCCCATTGAGCAGGACTTTGATGAATAGCAACGATCAACTACAGTCAGGTTCACCTGCTGCGTGTGGCCATGTGTGGCTGTAGTTTGAGATATCTGCCTATGGGGCCTGACACCCAGTGGCAGCAGAGAATAACTCAATAGAGAGAGACTCTTGATCTATTCTCAAGAGAGTTTTATTGTCATGTGTCCCATATAGGACAACAAAATTCTTACTTGCTGCAACACAACAGAATATGTAAACATGATACAGAACGGGAGATAAAAGTGTGGCTATAGACCATAAAACAGATAAAGTGCAATAGTAATAATTGTCTGTTATTGTTCAGAGCCTTTTTGATGTCGTGTTTAATAGCCTGATGGCTGTGAAGAAAAAGTTGTTTCTGAACCTGGATGTTCCAGATGGGACAGGTCGATAACTCACAGCCGATAACAAAATGTGAATCTCTTGTGATGCAGATCACACATTCCTCATTGCACCTGTAGAAATCCATGGAGATATTCATATTGCACCTGACTGCTCCCTCGTTATTTTTCTTGGGAGTCAGCTCTCTTTGCAGTAGAGCAGCCTGCTTCTGATGGAGGCCAATCTGTCCCTAAGCCTAGCACATCCCTGTTGCTGGAGAAGACCTGCCTGGCAGTGTCCAAGTGTGCTGCTGTGTGGGTATTATCCTATGTCACATGTGTATGTGTGCGTATTTGTGCATGCTGCGTGCTCACACCTGTGTGTGTGTGTGTGTGTGTGTGTATATGTGTGTGTACATCTGCCCTTCACTATGATTGTGCATGTGGCAGGGCTGCCAACATTGGGTGAGAGTTGGGAGTGAGAAATTGCGAGACACCAAGCCTGAGGGAGTTTAGCGACCGGGGGGGGGGGGGGGGGGGGGAGGAGAGTGTCCCCCTCCCATTGGTATGGAACATTTGCATTTTTCAGCTTGAAATTGTGCAATATGGTGCATACTGTAGCGAGTCTTTTAACTGACACTTGAATGCAATATATATGCTTTAAATTGGATTGGAGCGTTTTTGAAAGGGGGGAGGCTGTGCCATCACTGATCACTGGCCTTGGGGGTACCTGGTGAGGGAGTGGAGCAACCGAGTGGGGAGAGGGTGTGGAAGAAGGGTGTCTCCCCTACTAGGGTAGGAACTTTTTGAAATTTTATGTATTAAAATAGTAAGATTAAACGAGAACTTACCAGTTTGAAGTTTGATCTGTATTTTATGAGGAGTTACGATGAGGGATTACGTGAAGAACCCGCTCAGCACGCATGCGCGGCATACTTCAAAGCAGCGGTGTGGAATCACAGATAGACACAGTTATTGAAGTAAACATAGTAAAGACAAGGAGACATCAGTTTATGAATTTGACCCATATTATTGAGGGTGGGAGCGGAGGGCACGTAATCCCTCAGCGTAACTCCTCATAAAATACAGATCAAACTTCAAACTGGTAAGTTCTCGTTTAATCTTACTATTTTACTTCGGAGTCACGTGAGTGATTCCGTGAAGATTTCAAAGCTCTGTGATTTCAAACCGTGTAACAGTTATTACTACATCACTGCCGAAGTCTTTGAGGGAGGAAGTGTGTTATCGTACCAACCAATGAATCTGTTTGTAGAAAAACACAATGGTATTTTTTAACAATAACAACAAAGAAATTAAATTGCTCCCCTGGGCTTAAATTAAATATTTGCAGTCTGTAAAATCTTTCCTGCAAATAAAACAGGTTTTGCCAACGGCTTATTATAAAATTTCTGAACGGTCTTTCCCCCCACCATCCTGTGTAGCCAGGATGTGGTTTATAGGCACGTCCATTCTTTTAGCCGTCGACGTGGATGCTGCCCTGGTGGAATGAAATTTGTACATGTTAGTTTTTATCCCAGCAGCTTTTAGCACCTGCTTGAGCCATCTTGAAATGGCTCGTCACCCGACCATAAGGTTTTTTATGACTGACCCACAAGGCTTTTCATCTCCCTCGAGTATTTTGGTTGTGTCTATGTAGGATAGTAGGGTCATGGCACATAATCGTGTTTCTGACGGGTAAGCCCGGAATTCCACGACTGGATTAGGTGTTCCTGGTCTGCTCTGTTTGATCATTCCCTGGATAACGACAGAGATCTGGTCTGGAGCTGTGAGCATGGTGTCCAGTTGCAATAGGTGTAGTGACTGGATCCTCTGTGCAGATACAAGTGCCATCAACATTAGTGTTTTGAGCATAGATGGTTCCAGGTTGAGGGATCTGGCTGGTGGCCATCCCCTGAGGTATGTCAGGACCACACTGACATCCCATATATGGGTGTACCTTGGTCTAGGGGGTTAGAGTTGTAAATACCCTTCATTAGTTTGACCACCAGCTGGTGGGACCCCATGGCCTGTTGTCCTGAAGCTTGTTTTAAATAGACAGGCAGGGCACTTCTAGCTGTGTTGATGGCATTGTAGCTGAGTCCTTCATCGTGGTGAAGGTTCGCCAGGAATTCCAGTACGTTGGTAACTGTAGCGGTTGAGTAGGTGGTCCCTGTATCCAAGCAGTACTTCTCCCATTTTTTGATGCTGGACAAGTGCTGTTTTTTAGTGGATGTTCGGAGGGATGCTGACATGGTGTCGACGGTTTGTTATGATAATCCCAGTCCCAGAAGTGGTTTGTGCAGAATCTGCAACCCAGGAGTTTGATTTTTTCATGGCACGAGTGGCTTATGCCCGACACTGGGTGTTAATAACTCTGGGTCACTGGGGAATACCATCGGCGTTTCAACAACCATGTCATGGAGTATTGGGAACCATGGCTGTGTAGGCCAGTCGGGTACTATCAAAATACAAAATCAAGTGATTGAGTTTTATTGCCATATACTCAAGCATAGAAACATAGAAAATAGGTGCAGGAATAGGCCATCGGCCCTTCGAGCCAGCACTGCCATTCAATATGATCATGGCTATTCATCTAAAATCAGTACCTATTTCCTGTTTTTTCCCCATATCCCTTGATGTCGTTAGCCCCAAGAACTAAATGTAACTCTCTCTTGAAAACATCCAGTGAATTGGCCTGCACTGCCTTCTATGGCAGAGAATTCCACAGATTCACAACTCTCTGCGTGAAGAAAGTTTGTTCTCAGCTCAGTCCTAACTGGCCCCCACTTTATTCTTAAACTGTGACCCATGGTTCTGAACTCCCCCAACATCGGGAACATTTTTCCTGCAGTTACAGTAAGTGAAAATCTAGCAGGCAAGCAGGATGCTTTCACCAACCACCCCCATTTGTAGTCCACTATCTTCCACCGTATCTACCCAGTGCTTGGTACTTACTTCCAGCAGCCACTGGTTGTCCTCCAGGATGCACCGAGCCGCAGCCTGATCCATGCCGGTCACCTGGGCAAATTCGGCACAGAGACTCTCACGGCAGCGGCGCAACGCTTCCGACGCCTCCGACGGCCCGGGACTCTTGCACTGAGGCTGCTCCATGGCCGGAGCTGCAGTGAGCGACTCGCCAGCCCAGAAAACACTCTCCAGCCCCGCTCCCCGTCCGCATATGTCCCCGCTGCTGCTTCCGCTTCCAACACCCGCGGCCCATGCAGTTGATATGAGTTTTGAAATTGTCGTTGATCACAGAATTTCTCACAACAGAGTGAGAGAAATTTGTGATCAGCGTGAGAATTTGGTGAATTGCGTGATTCTCACGCTCAATGCATGGGAGTTGGCAGCCCTGCCTCTCTATCCCCCCCCTCTTTCCCCCCTCTCTCTCTCCTCTCTCTCTCCCCTCTCTCCACCTCTCTCTCTCTCCCCTCTCTCTCTCCCCCCCCTCTCTCTCTCCTCTCTCTCTCCCCTCTCTCTCCACCTCTCTCTCCCTCCCACCTCACTCTCATCCCTCTCTCTCTCTCCCCTCTCTCTCTCCCCCTCTCTTCCGCTCTCTCTCCTCTCAACCCCCCTCTCTCTCCCCCTCTCTCTCCACTCCCCCTCTCTCTCTCCCCTCCCCCTCTCTCTCTCCTCTCTTCCCTGTCTCACCCCTCTCACTCTCTCCACTTCCCTCTCTCTTCTCTCTCCCCTCTCTCTCTCTCCCCCCTCTCTCTCCCCCCCTCTCTCTCTCCTCTCTTCCCCTCTCTCTACCCTCTCTCTACCCTCTCTCTCCCCTTCTCTCACTCCCTCACTCTCTCTCCCCCCCTCTCTCCCTCCCACCTCACTCTCCCCCTCTCTCCCCCTCTCTCTCCCCTCTCTTTCCCCAAACTCTCTCTCCCCTCTCTTTCCTCTAACTCTCTCATCCCCTCTCTCCTCTCTCTCCCCTAATCCCCTCTCTCCCTCCCTCTCCCTTCTCTTTCCCCTAACTCTCTCTCCCCTCTCTTCCCCTAACTCTCTCTCCCCCCCTCTCTCTCTCCCCCTCTCTTTCTTCTCTCTCTCTCCCTCTTCTTTCTCTCTCCATCTCTTCCCCCTCTCCCCCCCCCTCTCCCCCCCTCTCTCTTTCTCCCTCCCTCTCTCTCTCTCTCCCTCTTTACACACTCTCCCCTCTCTCTCTGTCTCTCCTCTCACCTCTCTCTCCCCCCCTCTCTCTCTCTCTCATCTCTCTCTCCCTCTCTCCCCATTTCTCCCTCCCACCTCACTCTCCCCCTGGCTCTCTCTCCCCTCTCTCTTTCTCCTCTGTCTCTATCTCCTCTTACTCTTTGCCCCCCATCTCTCTCTCTTTCCCCCTCTCTCCCTCTCTCTTTTACCACCCCTCTCTCTTCCCCTCTCTCCTATTCTCTCCTACCCTCTCCTCCCTCTCCACCTCTATCTTCCCTCTTTCTTCCTTCTCACTCCTCTCTCTCTTCCCTCTCTCTCTTCCCCCCTCCCACCTCACTCTCCCCTCTCTCTCTCCCCCCTCTCTCTCCCCCCTCTCCCTCTTCTCTCTCCATTCACTCCCCCTCTGTCTCTCCCCTCTCTCTCCTCTCACCCCCCTCTCTCTCCCACCACTGTCTCCCTGTCTCCTTCCCCTCTCTCTCTCTCTCCACCTTGTCTCCCTGTCTCCTTCCCCTCTCTCTCTCTCTCCATCTCCCTTTGAGAGTCTGTCCCTTCGGCACAGAGACTCTCGCGGCAGCAGCGCTTCCGATGCTTCCGACGGCTCCGCGGCCCGGGACACTCGCACTGTCCGGAGTGCTCCATGGCCAGAGCTGCAGCGAGCGACTCGCAGCGCAGCAAACTCTCGACAGCGCCGCAAACACTCGCAAGTCCCGGCACCCCGCATCTGTTCCCGCCGCTGTTTCTGCTCCCATCCCTCCCGCAGCCCCTGCTCTCCAACACACGCGGACCATGCAGTTTATCCGAGTTTTGAAATTTTCGTTGATCACAAAATTTCTCACCACTGAGCGTAAGAAATTTCTGATCAGCGTGAGGGCGTGAGAGTTTGCTTGAGGGCGTGAGTCACACGCTCAAAGCGTGAGAATTGGAAGCCCTGATGTGGGTATTTGCTTGCCCATGTACCTGTGAGAGTGCAGCTAATATTTGTGTATGTGTGCGCTCGACTCCTTGTATCTGACTGTGACTGTGTGTGTTTTCCCTCCGTGTTTGTGTGTGTGTGTCTCCTTGCTTCTGGGTATTGCTTCTGAAGGTAGGATGTTTGAGGAGTAGGTTGAAGTGCAGGAGTCACACCTTACATATCTTGTGAGGTTATTGTACTTTTGCGAGCATTGCCCGAGAAAAACATTTTTCACACAGAGAGTGGTGAATCTCTGGAACTCTCTGCCACAGAAGGTAGTTGAGGCCAGTTCATTGGCTATATTTAAGAGGGAGTTAGATGTGGCCCTTGTGGCTAAAGGGATCAGGGGGTATGGAGAGAAGGCAGGTATGGGATACTGAGTTGGATGATCAGCCATGATCATATTGAATGGCAGTGCAGGCTCGAAGGGCCGAATGGCCTACTCCTGCACCTATTTTCTATGTTTCTATGTTTCTATGTTTCTATATTTCATCAGGCAATACTCCTTGGGGATAGCTTTTGTTAGCCTCCCCTGGTCATGGCCCTCAGAGAAGCCTTTGGTTCAAAATAGCTCCCTCCTGGAGTGTATCTCCTCTTCAATGTCCTGTCCAGATTACAATGATCAAACTAGAGGTCCCGTTCCGTCCTCTCTTTTGCCCCACCTCAAGATGATGCAATCATACAAAGAGTCAAAGTACTAGTGTGTCACCGTGGAAAAGCATCCCTTTAAGGGCTGGAGCCCTGATGTGCATGCTGCATGGCTAAATGCCAGTAGCTGTGCAACATCCAAGCAGGAAGCCTCAAGACCCACACTGCCTCCCTTATATGGAAGCATTGCCAAGGCAAAATATGCCTACGTAGTTGCACTGGGGTCGATCCCTAAAACAGCGATCCCAGTGTACAGAGAGTAATTGGCTCCGGAGAACTGCCCAACAAAGTTTCTTGCTTCAAATCAATGCTAATTTTCCAATCAACAATCTGTTAAATACCTCCACTGATTTCCATTTTCCATTAACCCTCACCTCCCTATCCCTTTCTTTCATGGGCCCCACCACACATTCAACTCTTTTTTCACTAATCAATCTATTTTTTTAAAAGATCTATAAAAATAATAACTTTTTAAAACTTTTAGAGTGCTTCCCTCCCTCGTCCTTTTGTAAAATACTTTTCTTAATCTTTTGTATTTACTTTGATTTTTATCATTCTTTTTGCACCACAGACTCCATCGACCCTCTTCTTGAATCATACTTTATTTCCAGCCTCTTTATTTATCCACAACATTCTGAAATTTGAAGTAGTTTCCTTTTTTATAGGTATCTATTTACTCTGCAAGTTTGCAGTTTCCTTTTTAAAACACCCCAGTGTTGATCTACAGCACTGGGTGCCAAGTTCCTTTTCCACCTCAACTCAGCCAGATCAGTCATCATCATTTGAAAAAAAAAATGTCCTCTTCCAATCCAGAAACATTTTATTCGTATTAACCTGTTCTTTGCCTATTTGAATGTAAACATGGAACAGGGTCATCCCATTGGCATCACTCCTCAGGCCGTCATCCTCATTTCATTAACAACTTTGTTATTCTCTTACTTAAGACAGACACAAAAAGCTGGAGTAACTCAGCGGGACAGACAGCATCTCTGGAGGGAAGGAATGGGCTATGTTTCAGATCGGGACCCTTCTTCAGACCCGAAGAAGCCGACCTGAAATGCCACCCATTCCTTCTCTCCAGAGAGGCTGCCTGTCCCGCTGAGTTACTCCAGCTTTTTGTGTCTATCTTCGGTTTACACCAGCATCTGCAGTTCCTTCTTGCACGTTCTTTTACTTAACTAGTTTCAACAATCAATCACTTAGTGTAGGCAATAGAACACGTTGCATATGGAAGAAGTCCTAGTGGCAATTTATCAGTTCGATCCTTGTCCACTGGTATCCTGCTCCATTCGCCAGAGCTGCTGAAAATTGCTTTAGAACATTTATCCCTGTCTTGTGTTTTCTAGAATTCTTCAGGGCTCTTTGGAAACTGTGTCAAACTCTTGCAGTTTCTCTACTCCTTCCTTCATCCCTGCACCTTCCTCTTTTGTAATGCAAATCCACTTTCGATTGTGTGGGCTTTTTTTTTGCGAGACTTTTCAAAACCAGGATTTCATGATAAGTATGCACATACCATAATTCCTTCAGCCACTTGCATTCTTACCAGAATGCTAATCACTATCAGGAACATGCAATAATGAAACTGAGAGACAAAAAGCTTTTAGGCTTTTAGCTCTGAACAACAGCTGGATATGCACTGTCTGGTTATTTTTGATTCAAGGGCATATTCGCTAACAAATTGCTTGCTCAGTTAATCACTCAGCCTGCTATACTAACTTTTTTCCCCACTCTTTTGGTTTCAGATTAGTCCACTATTTTCTTCCGGTTGATCCATGAATCTGAGCTCTCGAGTGCCTCATTGCCGCTCCTCCAAGTCATTATGAAGAGTTTTACAGGAATTTGGACGCATGACTCAAGGAAGCATTTTCTCACTGTGTAGTAGATAAACCTTTATCTCTCTCCACATGATTATAACCCGAACACTCAACCCATTATCAGCATCAGCAAGTTGGGCCGAAGGGCCTGTTTCCATGCTGTATGATTCTAGGACTCTAATAAGTGAATCGATATCTGCATCCTCTCAGATCCAACATCAGGGCCCTGATCATGCAAAACCCTATCTTGTAGGTAGGCCAAATCCTCCAATGGACACTCTATTTTAGTCCTCTCACAGCAAGAGATTGCCAGGACTAAGAAGTAGCTGCCCAGATGTTCTTCAAGCCTCCTTGACGAAATGGAACCTTGGCCATGACCAAACAAAAGGGAGAAGGAGCATCCAGATGGTTAATGAGGACCTCATGACTCTTCATCTGGAACATGCAGACGTCAAGCACAAAACACAAAAGCAGATTACAACCCACCCACCTGTGACACCAAACATTACCTGCTCCACCTGTTGTTGAATCTTCAGATCCTGCAAAAGGTTCTTCAGCCACGTCAGAAACCATAGAACATGAGTGGAAGTATGTTGTCATCAATCTTGAGGGACCGCCCGGAGAGGTTCAGGTGGAAGAGGTGAAGACGAACCACAAGCAAGAAGCACGGGAATGTTTTTGTCTCTGCTGCAACTTCTTATAATTCTTATAATTCACCTGGTTCTTACTATACTATATCAACGTGTGTTACCTGTACCATAAAATATTTGGAGAGCTATTCATTTCACAAATAAATAACAAATGCATTACCCATTTTTATGAATGTTTTTGTACATTTTTCGCTCTTGTCCTTTGAGCCTTGGTCTTGCCTGCTCACCACGTGTGTTGGCTCACATCTAAGATAAAGGGTTATTACTCACGCAAAACATAACATTAAAGACTTTGCCTCCAGTCTTCCAGCGTATCAGTTTATTGATGGCATGGACTCTAAGTACTTTTCTTTGTGTCCTGACATTTCACCACAGTGTTTAGTACAAGGACATCTTTTTGAACAATTCTTCTGTGAGTTCTCAGGCAACTGCGCAACTCTTCCACTTTGGTCAACTACATAGACGGGGCTGCAAGAGGAGTCAAGCCAGGAATGACTTGTGCCAATTTAATGTTGGGGGGGGGGGGGGGGAAGAGATTCACCTGTTGGATCCATAAAGAAGGTGTCTTGTTCCAGCTGCAGCTGTGGATGCTAATCAGTACACATTCCTGCTGCAACAATTACAAAGGACCAAATATCAATAAAAATCCACGAACTGAAGGACTTTAGCCCACAAAAACAGGTAGATTGGGTACGGCTGATGAATAAAATGGGAAGATTTTTCTTTGCAGCTTGCTTCAATCCCACCTACGTTTGGTTTTCAATACGGCAGAGTGGAGATTGGCCAAGAAAGTAGTGAATCAGTGAGACCAAGCACAGAGGAGTGAACGGTTTTGCTGCATGGGTGCACTCTGTCCAACATTGCTTGCTGCTGAACCTCTTGGCTGATAGCTGTTTTAACTCCCCTTCCCACTCCTGTAGCGACCTTTCTGTGCCTTCTGCACTGCCAGAGTGAGGCCACGTGCAAACTGGAAGAGCAGCACCTCATATTCAGCTTGGGTTGCACAAGGCATAACATTGAGAACATTTAATTCTACACTTTGAATAGCTCCTCAACCCCCTTCTTGTACTTCCATCTCCCACCCTGGTGTGCATAGCCTTCTCCCATCACCCTCTGCCACCCACTTTCTTTCCCCTTCATCTTCCAATCATCTTCCTTTCCACCCAACTCTGAGTCCCCCATTTCTCATTTATCACCCGCTCTGTTCCCTTGCACCCATACCCATCCCTCAGCTTTACCTTTCACTCCTCATCATCCTTCCTTATATGACACCCTATTGTCTCCATTTCATCACAAACCTTTGTGTCTCCCTCCATCCGTCTGCCATCACCCCCACTCTACCTATCACTTGCCAGGCTTTGCCCCACTCCAACCTCTCTTTTCCAGCTTCCTCCCCCCAACTCCAATCAGTCTGAAGAAAGTTCCCGGCCCAAAGTGGTGTCGGCCCATTTTCCTCCACCTGACCTGCTGAGTTTCAGAACTTTATCTTTTAAAACAACGCGTCACCTTACATTGTTGACTCATTGAAATATTGTCTCTTTTTTTTCCAGCATTTGCTCTCATCAGGCTAGATGGCTAGGGCTCAGAAGACCTGAGTTAAGAAGTGTCGAGGACAGCTACGTGGAGCTTTCGTGGAACAGAGTTTCCACTTAGAGCAAGAACTCAAAGAGACCCAGTAACCGCATGACAACTGGAGCCCATTGTAACACAAAGATCCCAAGGGTCACACAGAGAGTGGTGAGTCTGTGGAATTCTCTGCCTCAGAGGGCGGGGGAGGTTGGTTCTCTGGATACTTTCAAGAGAGAGCTAGATAGGGCTCTTAAAGATAGAGGAGTCAGGGGATATGGGGAGAATGCAGGATCAGGTACTGATTGGGGATGATCAGCCATGATCACATTGAATGGCAGTGCGGGCTCGATGGGGCGAATGGCCTACTCCTGCACCTATTGTCTATTGTCACCAATTTCACCAGCAATCTCTGAGACTCTAGCATTAATTGTACTGTCCCCCAACACAAGTGGCAACTCTTCCATGCTCACACCTGTATGATCATGAGGTACCCAAGATCATCGAATCACTCTCAGCAATCTCCAAACCTCCCACAATCCTGGCCCTCTCCCGACACTACCAATTCTCCACTGTGGGCACTGATTCCTCCCACCTCACCGTCCCTGGCAGCACTTCAACATGTGCTGAGCCTTAGCGCTCAGCAATACAGAATACCATGCAGACGTTTCATCCATGTCAAGTTTGGAGCATTACAGCCTCGAGAAATATCAGGGCAGTAAACAAGAAAAAAATCAATATGAACAGGATTTTCTAAGCAGAGCCAGTAGCAGGCAATGGAAGTGTTGAATATGTAGGTACATTCAAGAAATAAAACCAGTCGCAGCTTTCAGCCTTTATTATGGATTGAGTGAAAACGCTGCAGAAGGTAAACAATATCTTGAAGAGCACAGAACAGTGAAAAGCGGCCCTCTGCAAAAAGAAGGTGAATGCACAGATATTGCTGCTGATGCCAGGGTGAGATACATATCTGCAGGTACCCATAGCTAGACCTTTTATAATTATGGTGTACAATTCTCAAAGAAACATTTTGATCAAGTGTTGTCACAGATTTTCCAGAGTTACAGGTTTGGCACAGGCCACAAGTGACCAAACATACACAAGCAGGCTAAAAGTCCCAAACATAAATAGTACATTCTTTTAGATCATGTGTTGCAGGTGCAATTTGTAAATGGACTGACAAATGAAGGAATTCAATTGAAGACTTTAGTATTTCATTTTTAAGGAAGTGTTCAGAACATTCTTTTGTTGCCTGACCCGTTGAGTTACTCCAGCATTTTTTGTCTTTCATGCACACAGGAAACTGCCCCACATTTATAACTCTCATCTCCACGTTTCCTGTGTGCATGATTCCATGGCACAAACAGCGAAGAAATTCTCAAATCCACTAACTGAGCAATCTTGCTGGGATGAATTGTGCTGACGGGTTCCTAAGTAAATTGCAATCTGGCAGTCCCGGACTTCTGCATGTTTCTGGTAAAGAAAGAAGTCTGAGATGTCCTGAAAATCAGATGTTGGTGCACCCGACTATCCATTTCATTGCTGGACTCATAATTGAGAGAGTAACTATAGCAGTGGCATGCTGACGAAAGCATGACAGACTTCATTCCAGCCCCCAACCTTATGCCCATGAAGATTGATGCAGAGTGACAGTCTTCATGTTACAAATTATTTAATATTATTTTAAGGACTCATGATTTATTTACTTTAGGTCATTTTCTAATCCGTCTGAAGAAGGGCCCTGACCCGAAATGTCACCTACCCATGTTCCCCTGCTGCCTGACCCGTTGAGTTACTCCAGCATTTTTTGTCTTTCTTTGGTAAACCAACATTTGCAATTCCTTGTTATTACTACAGGTATTTGCATTATTTCATTTGCTGTTCTTTGAGCTCCATTTAATTGGGTTTAATTTAACTATCCAGGACATTATTTTTTAGTACAGTGTGTTTAGATGCCTTGTTATTACCTTCATGGCCATTGTTGTTATCAAAGTGTTCTGGGGATGAGGTATCAAGATATGTTGCTCAAGGTTCACTCACCATTGGGAACATGGTACAAACCTGATGTGTTCAAGGAGGTGGCAAGTACAGATGATGGTCTGGGGTTAACGGCAATTCAGTACATTTGATGGTGTGCTTTGAATTCACTCCTTTGCTGACTGAGCTCAAAATAAAATTTCCTAGCTCTTATACTGTAGAAGAGACGTGTTTTTTGGAAATAATAATGAGAAATGATTTATATGCAGTGACTGAGGTTGGCAAGAGGTGGGAGTTGTTGCAATGGAATGTTGCTGTTCATAATCGCCCTGATATGAATGTTCCTGTCAGTCAACATGGAAGAGTTCCAAGCACTGATCCCATCACATTGAAATACTGATTCCTCAACCCAATCGCAGAGAGACCCATTTACTCATACTTTATTTTAAATAGATTTTCTTTTACTGTTGCCAAAATATAATCAAACGTGTTATATTTCCATCCAATTCCTTACCCTCCTGTGATGTGATTTACTGTGTTACACCAGCAGAATTCCCAGTGCAAATTAACGGCATGCTGATTAAAGGCAGCAGAGGCGGAAACAATGTCTGATGGAATAATGCTGGGAAAGGCAACATCTGAAAATGATTTTCCACGCAAGATTTTAAAGATTTAGATAGCATGTAGCTTTTATAAGGAGGTTCTCTTTAAGACAATTGTGCTTTTTCAAGGAGCTGTACAGAGGAGTAGTGTCACTTTTGTATTAGATCTTCCTTCAGGATCATTTATCAGGATGTTCACCTACAGTATAGGAGAAGTCACTGTTACGATTTTGGTCCCTGGTTCACTCCAAGTGTTCAGTGTGAACCATGTAACATCATGTGTGGTTCTGTTGAGGTCGTCTTCATGGGGTCACTGACACCACATTGTGGGAGTGTGCGGGATTAATTGTTGGATACCACTACATCTCACAACATGTCGTCCTTTTACCTGGAATTTCTAACATGTCATAGGAATAATTAAACTCAAACGTAATTTCCTCTAATTCTTCATTATAAATAAAGTTAATTAACATAAGAGTGAAACCAAAATAAAATGCTAGAAATTCTGAAAATCTGCAATATTCAATAAGATGACATCTACAGAGAGGGAAACAGTTAATGTTATGGAACGAGAAATTGTAAGCCACTCTCATAAATCTAAAATGTTAATTTTTTTTGCATTTTGACAGATGATGCCTGACTTGCTGAATGTTTCAAGAAATGTACTCTACTGCTGCTTTACCCTCTCATGAGTTTGATCTTGACATCCAGAGGTGGTCTAACCATGAACAAGTTTCAAAAGTTATAATACTGAAGCCATTGTGACAAGAATAGAACAAAAACTGCTCACTCTACTCTCAGTAGCAAAGTCTTCTGCAGTTTAGAGCTCCCACAATCTCCCGATGAAGGAAGAGGCAGGCAGGTAGTGGGACATCCTTATGCATTGTGCTGGCCCTGGGCAGGGGTGTTTGATGGTTTGTTCAATCCAACAGCCTTCCTCTCTACTGCACTATGTTTGAGCCCAGCGCTCACTGGGGTGGTCTGAGGCTAACTGCAACTTGTAGGTACTGGAATGCATCATCATTCTGTCTCACATATTTTAAGTTTCCTTTCTTCAAGTTGAGGCTTTATTTTAAATTGCAGCCCATGAAGGAGAGAAAAGATATGAACAAACAGTGAAACACAGAATAAAAGCATACCCTTCTGGTTCCATGAATAAACCATGCAACAGGGAAGAACAGACTCTGAATAATGATCGCCATATGTTGTTCTGGCTTCTCTTCTCGTTCTATGCCAATGAATGAATATCATTTGTAATTGTAAATGCTTGTCCTTCAGTTCACTCCTTCTGCATTTGTGCTTCCCAGCAGGGTCACAAAGTTTTCAAGAGTGTTGGGGATTGTTTATCCTTTAAATGAGGGAGATTGTTATTGGTCATTTCATAGATCATAGAAAAGTATAGCACAGGAACAGGCCATTCGGCCCACAATGTCTGTGCCGAATATAATGCCAAGATAAACTAATCTCACCCGCCTCCACATGATCCATATCCTTCCATTCCTAGTATATCCATGATCTTATCTAAACTCTCTTAAACACCACTCACCCATCTACCTCCACCACCACCCTGAGCAGTGTGTCCCATTACTCCCTGTGTAAACAACTTGCCCTACACCTATTCAAACTTTGTCCCTCTCACCTTGAAGTCATGACCTACAGTCTTTGACATTTCCAGCCCGAGAAAAGGTTTTGACTGTCTATCCCATCCATTCCTCTCATAATTTTATATACTTTTATCAAGTCTCCCCTCAGCCTCTGGCATTCTATAGAAAAAAATCTGAGTTTGTCTGACTTCTCCATATAGTTGCTGTAATATGCATGAATCCAAGCAGCATTCTGGTAAACATCTTCTGCATCCTATCCAGAATTGCACATGATACTCCATATGCCTGCAGAGCTGCATCATGACCCTGACTCTTGCCCTCAATGCCTCAACCAATGAAGGTAAGCATACCGTACGCCTTGTTGCCACTTTCAGGAATCTATGGTACTGGACCCCAAGAACCCATCAATGGTGTCAAGGATCTCAACCATATATCATCCCTTTACATTCGACCTCACACCTGCTCAGAATAAACTTCATCTGCCATTTCTCCCCCCATTTTTGTAGGTGACCTATATCCCGCTGTATACTTGAACAGCCTTTGCCATTGTCTGCAACTCCAGCAATCTTGATGCTGTCTGCAAACTTACTAACTAACCCATTGTGGCGGCTCCCAAGGGTCGTGCCATCATAGTGTCGAACCCCTCGGCACAGGAGAGGTTCCACCGGCAGCTAAAGGCAGCACTGAAGGCACGACTCTCCGGCCGGACTGGATGGACGAGTTGCCGTGGGTCATGCTGGGCATCCGGACTGCTCCCAAAGAGGACTTGGCCTCATCATCGGCGGAACTCGTGTACGGGTCGCCACTCACGGTGCCCGGGGAGTTCGTGCCGTCGGCACCGGGGCAGCAGGGAACGCCCTCATCCACCCTAAAGCGCCTTCGCGAGCAAGTTGGCAGGCTCGCACCCGTCCCGACGTCCCGCCATGGGACATTTCGCCCACACGTGCCATCAGCCCTCAAGGACTGACCGTACGTCTTCCTGCGACGTGATTCCCACCGGACGCCACTCCAGAGGCCGTACGAGGGCCCGTTCCAAGTGCTGGAACACGGGCAGTCGACTTTTGTCCTGGACATGGGGGGCCGGCCGGAGGCAGTGTCGATCGACCGGTTGAAGCCGGCACACCTGGACATTGACCAGCCGGTGCTGGTTGCCCAACCTCGGCCTCGAGGGCGCCCCCCTTCACGGCTCCCTCCGCCTGTCACTCCACCTGTCCTCCCGCCGGTCCCTCGTCCTGTCCCTCCACCTATGCCTCTGCAAGCCCCACGAGCGGCTAACTTCCGCACGCGGGCCGGCCGGGTCGTGCTCCCGCCGGTGCGTTTCGTGCCTCTGGTTCTGGGGGGGGGGGTCCTGTGGCGGCTCCCAAGGGTCGTGCCACCATAGTGTCGAACCCCTCGGCACAGGAGTCGTTCAGTCCGGAGGCGGCCCTTAGCCAGAGGGTTTAAAGGCAGGGGTTTGGATGCCATCTTCCTCTCGTTTGGACTTCCCTACAACCGGGAGGAATATAATAAAAGGTGCCTCTCAAAACACTGTACTTCGTGCCTCCTTTTGAGACCCACGCACTACACCATCCTCATTTATGTCTAAGGTAGACAAAAATGCTGGAGAAACACAGCGGTGAGCCAGCATCTATGGAGAGAAGGAATAGGCAGCGTTTCGGGTCGAGACCCTTCTTCAGACGGATGTCGGGGGGGAGCAGGAAAAAGAAAGGAAGATGCGGAGACAGTAGGCTTGTGGGAGAGCTGGGAAGGGGAGGGGAAGGAGGGAGAAAAGCAAAGACTAAATCATTTATACATATCACAAACATCAGAGGTCCTAGCACAGAGCCCTTCAGCTCCATGTATAAACAATGGGATAAGGTGGCTCTCAACTAGAGGGCTTGGCCCAGTATGGGACTGCTTCTCCAGAACCTGTTTTAACCCCCAACTATCATATGCAATGTTCTTTGAGCAGGCAGACACATCCTATGGCCTGCTGCCCTTTTAACAGGAACTGTCAAGGGGCCTTGACATGCTTTTAATTATATTTTCTCATCAGGCATATTTAAGAACATTTCATTAAGAATGTAAATCATTTTTGAGATTAGTACTGGTGAATATGACAATAATGAGAAAGACTCAGAGTCTGCAAATTCATGGAACATGTTAAATCACAAATATATTAAATAGTGCAAGACTTGAACACTTAGCGATTGACAATTAATCAGAGGCAATGTACGAGTTTAAGACTGACAGTCTGGTAATGCTGAATGGTACTAGTTAGCAGCACTCCCTTTGATAATGTCAGTTAGGGCTACATTTGCATTAGGTTTTCAGGTTCCCAATTCGCCTCACACCAAGCTGCTAAAGCCTCTTTTGTCCCTGGTTGCTCAAACCATCTGTCTCAAATAGTTTTGTAAGTCAATTTGCTGTGGGCAAAGTAAGACCTATTGTGCAATGTGAAGAGGTCAAGTTTTTCATGAAGCAATATTACCCTCAATATGTGATGGAAAATGGAGGGGTTTCAGAAGAAATAGAACAATTCTTATTGTCCTTTTCTGCAAAAATACATTATTACATAGGAAGGATGTCAACAAAATAGAGAGAGTACAGAGGAGATTCACTAGAATGTTGCCTGGGTTTCAGCAACTAAGTTACAGAGAAAGGTTGAACAAGTTAGGTATTTATTCTTTGGAGCGCAGAAGGTTAAGGGGGGACTTGATAGAGGTCTTTAAAATTATGAGAGGGATAGACAGAGTTGACGTGGATAAGCTTTTCCCACTGAGAGTAGGGAATATTCAAACAAGAGGACATGACTTGAGAATTAAGGGACAGACGTTTAGGGGTAACATGAGGGGGAACTTCTTTACTCAGAGAGTGGTAGCTGTGTGGAATGAGCTTCCAGTGGAGGTGGTGGAGGCAGGTTCGATTTTATCATTTAAAAATAAATTGGATAGTTATATGGACGGGAAAGGAATGGAGGGTTATGGTCTGAGTGCAGGTAGATGGGACTAGGGGAGAATAAGTGTTCGGCACGGACTAGAAGGACCGAGATTGGCCTGTTTCCGTGCTGTAAATTGTTATATGGTTATACATGCCCATTATTCAATTTCTGCTTAATTTTTATATACAATTTTTATTTTCTAAGTTTGGGGTGCTGGGGGTGCTGGAGGTGCTGGAGAATGAGGAGGAATCACCAATGTTTTGCATTCTCATTGCATTAAGGGTATCAAACATGGATTGAAGCTCAAGGCATCAGGGGTGATAGAGTTAGTCTTACACACAGAAGCACACAGGAGCCTTTCCCCAGCAAGCTCAGTGGCTAGAGAATTAGCAAGGGAATCAGGTAAGTCAAGGATGACATTTGAGAGAGCGGGGCAGGTGTTGTAGGCGGGATAAACAGGGTCAGGCATGAAGAGGTGGTGGTTGGGAGATCGTGGGCTGTATAGGGGGAAGGAGCAGCATCCAGAGAGGGAAGGTGCATGTGTTTGCATGGTGGAGCGTTGGAGATCCAACATACGTTTAGGCAGAGGACCATAATTTAAGGAGGGAGAGTTCACAAGTGGTCTGGATTGCCATTTAAGTGGCAGACTAAGGACACTGGTACTTTGGGAAGGGGTTAGGACCAGGCATCAAGAAAAATACATGAAGATGAATTGTCACATTCTGCCTGATGTACACACTTCTTCCTGTTCGCTATGCCAATACCTCTGCCAAAACTGGTCCCACTAATGTGTCCGCACACACAATAGACACCAACGGAGCTCTGGGGACAGTTAGTTTCATAAGATCATAAGATCAAAAGATCATAATTGATAGGAGTAGAATTAGGCCATTTGACCCATCAAGTCTACTCCACCATTCAATCATGGTTGATCTATCTCTCCCTCCTAACCTAACCCTTCGGAGATTTAAAGATCAAAATACAGGCTCCTTCGGCCCACAGAGTCCACACCATTCATCGATCCAATTACTAGTTCTGCATTATCCCACTTTCTTATTCACCCCTGGCACATGAGGGACAATTTTTGCTGAGCCCAGTTAATCTACAAATCCGCTTGGCTTTGGGATGGGGAGGTAATCAAGACCATTCTGAGAAACCAACAGGGTTGCAGCGGGAAATGTGGCAACTCCTTATAGACAGCACCCGAGGTCAGAATCAAGCCCAGGTGTCTGGTGAGGTGAGGGAATAGCTCTACCAGCTGCACCACTCAGCACACTTCTGTGCATGCACAAGACAAGTGTTAAAGATTTCATTTTCTCACTTGCTGAGTTCATGTTTCACATCATATTTCCTGATGCCAGATAATTAATATATAGAAAGTAATGCAAAAGGATTGATATGGTGGAATATTAAACGATAAATAATCTTCTGGAGGAACGCAGTAGGCTGAGTAATGTCTATGGGAGGGTGGGGAGGGGGGGAGATGGAACTGTATCAGGTCAAACCCTGCAACATGGCTGAGCACGGAGAAGAAAGATCTCGGTTAAAGAGGAGAGGGGGATGATGAATAGGGCCAGCTGAATCAACAAAGGGTGAAAGTTGAAGGGCAGGTTGGGCCAGGTAGGGGATGATGAGTGGTGGAGTTAGGAGTCAGAGGGAGGGGGAAGGTGGAAACAATGAGCCAAATGTCTGTCACTCCCAACCCCACCCCTCACTAGACTATATCTGCCTGTCATTATACAACAATACAATTTATTGTCATTTGAGCCTCAGTGAGGCGCAAACGAAATTCTGTTTCCACAGCCATACAAACAAAGACAATTTCCTAGACATACACACAATTTAATTCACACAAGCATCCATCACAGTGGACCCACTGTGATGGAAGGCAAAGTCTTTTCTCTCCCCTGTTCTCCATGTCTCTCCCGATGTCCAAGCCCCAGGCGGGCGATGATAAGTCCCACGGCCATTTTAGGCCGCGCCGGGCGATGTACGGCCCCGCTCCCGGTCTAAAAGTCACAGTGTTGGAGCCCCCGGCGGGCGTTGGAATGTCCCACGGCCATGAAACCGCGCCAGGCGATGTACGTCCCCGCTCCAGGTCGTTCCAACCCCGCGACACGGGCTGGAGAAGTCGCGTTGCGGGAGCTCCGGGAAGCGGTCTCTCCCCCCGGACCCGCGAGCTCCCGATGTCCCAGGCCACCGGACCTGTGGCTGCGTTGCTGGAGCCTCCGAGCCCCAGGAGTCGAGTCGCAGCAGCGAGTCACCACCGCTCCCCACGCTCCGAGGCCGGCCAGCCCCTCGATGGTGAGTAGTCCACAGCTCCACAGCTCCGCAGTCTCCCGAGCCCCCGGGTCGTTCAGGTTGGAGGCCGCTCCACGGTGCTAGGCCCCAACGACAACGGAGACCCGACAGGGAAAAGGTCAGGTCTCCCGGACAGGGAAAAAATTTTAAATGGTTTCCCCCCCCCCCCCCCCCCCCCCCCCCCGCCCCCCACATATACACATTTAAAACTAGTATTAAAAAAAACACCAACACTACATTTAACTAGACAAAAAATAAAAAAAGACAGACAGGCTGTAGGTGCCGCTGCAACGGGTGAGTCACGCTGCCATTATTCACCACTCCTTGATTCATCAAGCACCCCTCTCCCCTGTCTCATCACCGCCCCTCTTTTCTTTATCTTGGCTATCTTCCCTCTGCATGTTCGGACCTGATGTAGGATTTCAACCCAAAATGTTGGCAAATCATCTCCTCCCACAGTTGCTGCTCAACCCGCAGAGTTCTTCCAGAAGATTGCCTGTTGCTCCATTATCTGCAGTTTCTTGTCTCCATAAAGTGGAATATTCTTGTCTCTCTGCAGCCTTTCACTAACATTTTTAGAGAAGGTCATTCTTCACTGCTTAGCATTGGTGTACGTATTTCTCCTCACTCAACAGTAATGTGTCAGAAATTGGTGGCACTTTAAATAAATTCAGATGTTGATTGTGTTTGCTGGAGAGGCAGCTCAACAGGACTGATGCCTGGCTGGATTATGGCCATCATTTTATGCCCTATGAAATAAATATTTTTTCTCAATTGTGTTTTAAAGTGCATTTACAGCTCAAATAGTAATATAACTGGAGCATTGCTTTTGTGCAAAGAATGCGAATTTTCATCGACCTTCAAAAACTGTAACCAAGCTTTAATTTCCTGGACATTATCTCTTCTGCCTGATATTTCTCTTACAATTTTCAACTAAACTTTTACTCAAAGATGGAACATAAAAGGTCCAAGCCACATAGTCTTTAGGAATGTAGATGACTAAATCTAATTTCACGGATATTCTGTCTGAACAGGGTGCAATGTTCTCCTCCCCTTCCAAGCAAAGTGAAAATCACTCCTTGATATTATTGTAATATCATTTACATGTTCCTGTTGTTTTCAGCAATACACTTTTTCACCCATTGTCTCTGAGGACCAGCATTTGATGTTGTGTGATGGCAGCAACATTAAAAAAAAAAGGCATAAATGAAGGGGCAGTACTGTTGAGGTGCTGTTAAGAATTCATAGAATTACAATCAATTTTACTTGGTGACCATGACCCACCATATGAGTTAAATTAGTCAGGAATTTTATATCGAAGTCTCGTGATGAGACTGTGTGAAGAACCCGCCAGCCCGCATGCGCGTCAATACGTCATCGCATGGCGCGGGATTCGGATGCATTCGAACATGCTCCGGCAGGTAAGGTGTTTCAGTTTTCAGACTCTGAAAATAGATGCAGCGGGCTTGGAAACGCTGACAGGCGCGACCTGTACAGCTACCACCGTTGAGGCTCCGCAAGGGAGCAGGCGGCCGGCCGGTGTTGGAGTAACTGGCCGGCGTGATCTGCACAGTAATCTCCACCAAGGCTCCGAAGGAGCAGCCTGTCGCACCAGGCTCGGAGACGCTGGCAGGCACGACCTGCACAGCAGCCTCAGTTTAAAGCTCCAAAAGGGAGCAGTTTGGCAAGCGTGGGGCCGAAGATGTGAACAGGCTCGGCCTGCAAAAGGAACTGCGCTGGAGCTCCGATAAGGAGGTCGACCGGGGCTCGGAGACGCTGGCAGGTAAGGTCCTCTTACTAACCTCCGTGAAGGCTCCAAAATGGAGCAGCCTGGTGACCCGGGCACAGAAACACTGGCAGCATAGTCTGTCTAGTATCCTCCACTGGCTCTGAAAAAGAGCAGGTTGGTGACCCGGGCTCAGAGACGCTGGCAGAGTGGCCTGCACAGCAACCTCTGTAAAAGCTTCCAGAAGGAGCAGCTTGTCTACCCAACTCGAAACTGGCTGTCCAAATGGATCATATTGGCCAGGGAAGCACTGCCTCAACATCTATGATTGAGGGATATCTCCTGCTCAGAGGCAGAGAGTTTGAGGATTCCATCAACACATGCTAGATTCTTTCAGCTCGGTTAAAAAGGGAAAGTGCCCTTGCAGCCGCAAGTGATGCTACACTTGTCGCTTTACCTCCCCCCTCGACACCATTCTAGGACCCAAGCAGTCGTTCCAGGTGCGACAGAGGTTCACCTGCATTACCTCCAACCTCATCTATTGCATCCGCTGCTCTAGATGTCAGCTGATCTACATCAGTGAGACCAAGCGTAGGCTTGGCGATCGTTTCGCCGAACACCTCCGCTCGGTCCGCAATAACCAACCTGACCTCCCGGTGGCTCGGCACTTCAACTCCCTCTCCAATTTCAAATCCGATGTTTTTGTCCTGGGCCTCCTCCATGGCCAGAGTGAGCACCACCGGAAATTGGAGGCGCAGCACCTCATATTCCGCATTGGCAGTTTGCACCCTAGCGGCATAAACATTGACCTCCAATTTCCGGTAGCTCTTGCTGTCAACCCCCCTTCCAGCTCTCCCTCAGCCCTCGGGCTCCACCTCTTCCTTTTTCCTTTCTTCTCCCCGCGACCCCCCCCCCCCCCCCACCCCCATCCCCCACCCCCATCAGTCTGAAGAAGGGTTTTGGCCCAAAACGTTGCCTATTTCCTTCGCTCCATAGATGCTGCTGCACCCGCTGAGTTTCTCCAGCACTTTTGTCTACCTTTGATTTTCCAGCATCTGCAGTTCCTTCTTAAACACATTATTAATCTTTCTATAGTTTAATTTGGTGCAACTGGTCCGTGGTTTCTTGCAGTTGCTTTGAAGATTGATGCGCATGCGGGCTGGTGGGTTCTTCACGTAGTCTCTTACTCCAACCTCATAAAATAAAGATCAAACTTCAAACGGTAAGTTCTCGTTTAATCTTTCAATCAATGGACAGACTGTCTTGACACCTTAAATTTTCAGACATTCATTTGAAACACTGAATGACTGAGAGAACTGCACAGCGGCAATGATTGGGCTCATGTTCTTATTGACAGTCCAATTACTTAGTTATCTTTCAGGTAAAATTATTAATTATTTCAGCATCGGATTTCATTGGGTTTTTTAACACAGTTATCTTCTGTTAAATTAATGCACACTAAATAGAATTCAATCATTTCACCTACGCATTATCAGCAAAAATAAATCCTCTGCCTTCTGTCATGGCGTAGACCCCATCTTTACACATCCCCAATCCTGGACTTTCCACTTGTCACTTTATTTTCATGTTTCATGTATCTTATTGTGTTTTATGACCAATTTCCTTCCAGAGATAAATAAAGTTCTATCATATCGTATCGTGTCATTAATATCCAGCTAGGATAAAAGTTCATAAAAATAACGCATGCTTAAAATGTTGATTAATTTTGCTATTTAACAAGACACATATAAAGCCAACTGTAAAACCCATCTGGTAGAATCTTACAAATATCAATTATTCAAATATCAAATTATTCAAAAAGCATTCAAATATCCCATTGTTACTTAAATTAGGTTAGTGCAAAGTCATCTATTCAATTTGTTGATGTAGCCCAATCCATCACATAGATTAGCCTCCCCACCTTTGGACTCCATCTTCACTACATGCCGCCTTAGAAACGCAGCCAATATAATCAAATACTCGTCCCACCCCAGTCATTCCTTCTCCCCAAGATACAGAAGCTTTAAAACACACACTACCAGACTCAGGAACAGTTTCTCCCCTCTATTATCAGACTTCTGCATGGTTCTTCCATAAGTTAGGGAACTGTCCAATTCACCTCTACCCCTTTTGCAGGCATTGGAGTTTGTCCATGGAACTGGTGCATCACATTGCTGAGAATTCTATTCTGCATCTGTATCTTCTCCTATTATGCTTGAAGTTGCCATGATAATATTTATGTGTAGCAATATCTGAGTTGATTTGATAGCATGCAAAACAAAGCTTTTTACTGTACACCGCTATATGTGACTGTAATAAACCTAATCCTAAACCAGATCACATTTTGTGTCAAGAGTTGCCATTAACCCAATAAAACACTACTTAGATAACTAAGTAATTGTACTACTTATGCAATTTACTTTGAAATTTAATAATAACATGGTATACTTTTAACCCTGTGTAGGAAAGAATTGTAGATGCTGGTCTAAATCGAAGGTAGACACAAAATGCTGGAGTAACTCAGCGGGACAGGCAGCATCTCTGGAGAGAAGGAATGGGTGATGTTTTGGGTCGAGACCCTTCTTCAGACTGATGTCAGGGTAGTGTGCGGTACAGAGATAAAATTTAGTCAGAGACAGTAAGACTGGTAGGAGAACTGGGAAGGGGGGGGGGGGGGATGGAGTGAGAGCGGGAAGAGAAAGGGAAAGCAAGGGCTCCTTGAAGTTAGTCTCCAATTTGCGCTGGGCCTCACTGACAATGGAGGAGACCCAGGACAGAAAGGTCGGTGTGGGAATGGGAGGGGGAGTTAAAGCCCTTGCTTTCAAGAGAGAGTTTGAGTTAGATTTAGCTCTTGGGGCTAAAGGGCTAAAGGAATCAGGAGGAACAAGGTACCAAATTTAGATGATCAGCCATGGTTAGCCTCCCCACCTTTGGACTCCATCTTCACTACATGCCGCCTTAGAAACACAGCCAATATAATCAAATACTCGTCCCAACTGAATGGCGGTGCTGGCTCAAAGGGCTGATTGGCCTATTCTTGCATCTATTTGTCTATGTTTTCTATGTTTCCACATCACTGAAATCAGAATTAGAAACAAGATGTAAAACATGCCCTGCTTTCCTTATGTCAATCAACATTCTGTTGACTTTGGCTGGGACTGTTTATTATGTGTAACTATAACTGAATGAGAAAACTCTTTTTAAATGAAGACACTAATGACCAGTCTGATTTTTATGTAGAACATTTAATATAATAAAGTTCTCAACATGCTTTATAGAGGCACATGGACAATGGATGTTGAGTTATAGAGTGAGGGAATAGAAAAGATGACTAGGAGCCCAGCCAAATATTTAAGAAAGTCTTAGTTATTAACTTGATAATTTCCTGATACTGATGTCATATCGTGTGGTGCGGAGGTAAAAACAACAGTCATGGTTGATGAAGATTTTAATGATAGAGGGGTTGTCATGGTGATAAGAGACCGTGGTTGGAGTAGTGAACTGCGATGTAATGAGATGATAATGCACAGTCACATTTCTGCAGGTCTCCTATTATGGTCATTAATGTTTTATTATTTGCCACTCCTTGAAAAGATGCCAAGTTATTCCGGCTGAGCTGAGTGGTTGTCTGAAAACAAGGTGAAACATGATTGAAGATTTACCAGATAATGCAGAAAAAAATTGCTCTCTTTATTGGAAGACGCTGATGATGAAACTGTCAAATATGCTGTTGCCATTTATCAAGTTGTCCCGTTACATCTCATTTTTCCGACCTTCACCCCTCTACTACAGTTAGTCTGAAGAAGGATCCTAATCCAAAAAATTACCTGTCCTTCAGAAATAGTCTTCAGAGATGTATCCTGACCCGCTGAATTTTTCCTGCATTTGAGTTTTTTTTGTAATCTAGCGTCTGCAGTTCTTTGTGTCTCCATCTGCATTATCTCGCTGTCCTGATGAGCATATTTGTGGTTAGCAGGGTATTGCACACCATCGATAGACACCAAGTGCAGGTGGAACTCAGTAGGTCAGGCAGCATCTCTGGAGACACAGGATGGGTGATGTTTTGTGTCGGGACCCTTCGCCAGACTGAAAGTAGGGATGGAGGGGGGTGGAGAGCTGGAGGCAAAAAAAGACCAGGAGCAACCAAGGCCTGGCAGGCCCATTGTTGGCTTGGGAAGGTGTAATCTGAAGAGGGAAATGATGTGGAGAACTGTTGAACTGGCAAACAACTAGTATGGAAGAAGGGGGCAAAGGAGGGGGAGGAGGGGAACGTAAATAGAAGTTACTTAAAATCAGAGAGTTCAATGTTCATACTACGGCGTTGTAACCTACCCATGCAAAATAGGAGCTGCTGTTCCTCCAATTTTGTGTGTGGCCTCACATTGGCAATGGAGAAGGCCCATTAGCAATGGGAAGGAGAGTTGAAATGGTTGGCAAACAAAAGATCCCGTTGGCCGAGGCGAACTGAGCGTACATCAAAAAGATGTATCTTTGTACTTATTGGACACCATTGCCTTTCTCCTCTTTATTTTCTGCATTTGTTATGTGAAATCCTCTCAAAGTAGCAAAATTATGGAGGACACTGTAAGTCACTATGGTGCAGAAAGCTCTTGCTGGTATATTTCACGGAGCTCTCCCTGATAAGGGAAAATGGCCTATGAATTCCAATCTATTCCAAAGCCACAGTGACAGGCCTTTACCTTAAGATCGCCTGATACCCTCGGTGGGTGCTGAAGCAGCTGTGTTTGCCCTGTTATCAGATCCTAATAATAATAATAATAATAATAATAATAATAATAATAATAATAATAATAATAATAATAATAATAATAATAATAATAATAATAATAATAATAATATATTTGGTATGCAGCTTCCATTGGATGTCATAACTTAAACAACTAATAAAATTTAGATTTACTGTAGATACCCAGAGAAACGTGAGTTATAAAAAGAACAGTAAAACAGTAAAGCAGTCAAAATAGTCTTAAGTGCAAATGTGTCTGTGCTGGGTCGATGTGCGACGTGACCATCCGAGGGAGACAGATCATGGGGATGGGGGGGCACTCAGCAGGGCCGGTTCAGAGCAGCTATAGCTCTGGGGATGAAGCTGTTCCTGAGTCTGGAGGTGCGGGCGTAGAAGGCCTTGTAACGTCTGCCGGAAGGTAGGAGTTCGAACAGTCCATTACAAGGGTGTGAGGAGTCTTTGTGGATGCTGACGGCCTTCCTGAGGCACCGCGTGTGGTAGATGCCCTCCAAGGCTGGTAGCTGTATCTTGTTTACTTCCTTTGCCGAACAGCAGGATTTCTTGATAATAAAATAATCCAGGCAATTGTGTCTCATTGGCATCCTCAATCCTGACATTTAGGAATGAAGTTCTCTCTTGCTCATGAAGTTGATTACTCTTTCAGGCAAGGCTTGTCAGGGCACATTAATCCCACTTCATATTTGTGAGTATTGACTCTCTCACTTCACTCTGGTGAATCACTGTGGAACTGAATGATGTAAAGACAAACAACAACACAACATCGTTGATGTAAAGTTATTTGATTCAGAACCAAAGCATGTCATTCCGTTCTTATGGTCCCATTGGGTATTCAAAAAAGTTAATTTGTACTATTTCCATTTCCACCAACTTCACATTTCTCCATGGTCCTGTATTCTTTTTCCACATTCATGTATTTATCTGATTCTGGAAAGTAACCACTGAAGTTGCTTCTAATATCTCATCAAGCTGATATGACAACATTTTTGCGTAAAAATAAACATTCTCAACATCTCACCTCTGGTTCTTTCACCAAAGTCATCTGGTTTCTGATGCCTCAGGCACTCCAAACTGCTTTTTCTTAATCTACAAAAAAAAAAAAATGTATCCTCAAATACCTTGATCAAATCTCCATTAAACTCTCCCTGGTCTAAGGTGAACAAACCCAATTTCTCCTGCCTTTCCATGTGAAGGAAATCCCTTTGTCAAGGTACTACTCTATCTGTAAATCTGGAAAGTTTAGCCCTCTCTCTAAAGATGAGACATCCTTCGTAAATCTCATGACCTTTGGTTTACAAGGGAGATGTGTTAGGGGCAGAGGTGGCGATTGGTGGTAAGATCCTACATCATCTGAGAAAACTGAAAGTTTGTTAATTAGTAATTGCTTCTTAATCCAGTGTCGTGTTATAAAGTTTATTTCCTGTGTTTCTCATCTAATTAGCATGAACAGATATGACAGGGACCTATAGAAAACAATCTAATTTCCGATGTTTAGAGATATAATGCAAAGATGGAACATGCCGATTGTTTTGAAGAGGAGTGAAGAGCAGTTTGAGTTTTCTGCAATGTCTCTGTGGACACACTAGAGCAATAGTGAGATGTCTGAGGGAGAAGCAATTCTCTAAATGTTGGTACAATGAACTTCTGGTGATTTCTAGGATGACTTTCTTGGAGGCTGCCAATGAGATGTGCCCAAACTTTTATAGCCCCCTTCCTGTATGAAGCATTTTAATGACCATATTCATATTCACTTTCATCCGGCTATGTCCAATTCTCCAACTACCTTTTTCAAGCTTATCTGGAACCTTCAATTCTCATATCTGCTTACCCTCACACCCCCATCCATGCATAACCTATCGTCTGATCCTATTGTTTATGTAATGCCATCCCATTTCCTATTCGTCATCCTCCACAAATGCTCTCCAGGCAATGGATTACCAGTTGCTATTATGTTCACCCACAACTCTCCTTTCCCCATTGCAGAAGCAAAGAGCATAGAATGAGAATAAGAAGTAGGATAGTGAAAGTAGTCAACAAATCACCTTCAGTAGCAGATCAGTGAAGTTTCCTTGTGCATGATCCAGTGGACTGTAGTTACAACACATCGCATTCCCTGGTCATTTCTTGCAACCACCCTAACCCTACAGAATCCATCTTTCTGCTTGCCTCTCCTGTAAAGAGCACCCACCACAGTGACCTGAAATGGAGCAGAATGGTATACATATTTACCTGAGTGTGAAAGACCTAGCCCACTGCATATACTGCTTTGGGTGGAATATCAGAACCCAAGGAGCTCACACAAAACTGACCCCCAAAGCTTTCATGCACATTTTTGACACACATTAAAGCAGCAAAGACTTTGTTAAATTCCCACAGTGAATTACCATCTGAAGTTTATCAGAAATAATAATGGGTAATAAGGGGAACTTCAAACAATTTTAAAAATTGAGTGGAATCTCATCTCTGATTTTCATTTCCCAAGGCCAAAGCTTCCAACCAGGAATTTTAATTCATATGATTACCTGAGAAATAGTGTTGGTGTAATTCGTCTTCGGCTCATCTCAGCAGTTGATCTGACATTTAAAAATCACCCAAGTGCTACTCAGATTAATTACAACATTTTAAACTCCACTATCACATTCTCCAATGCAGCAGCTCCCAGAGATCTGTGTATCTAAAATGTACTTCTGGATGTCTTTCATGTTTAATTCACCGAGATGGCCTTACATTTGTTACGGGTAAAGATCAGTTGACAAGATAAAGAACACAATTTCAGAGCTTAAATGTTGAAATTGAAGAGCAGCATCACTTTTGACGTATCCGATCCCTGATTTTCTATTTCTTCTTTGTTGCGGTGATAATTCCAAAATCCAGAAGAATGCATACACACAAATCTAATGAAAAAGCATATTTGTGCAGCCCAGCCAGCCCAGATGCTTTTCAGAAAGATGCAAATGAGTATTATCTGGAACAAACCTAATAAAAGTACAGGATGCTGGTTTAAACGAAGATAGCAAACTGCAGATGCTGGTTTAAACGAACTGCAGATGCTGGTTTAAACAAAGATAGACACAAAATGTTGGAGTAACTCAGTGGGACAGGCAGCATCTCTGGAGAGCAGGAATGGGTGACGTTTCGGGTCGTGAGTCTCGACCCGAAACGTCACCCATTCCTTCTCTTCAGAGATGCTGCCTGTCCCACTGAGTTACTCTAGTTGTTTGTGTCTATCTTCTAATAAAAGTGCCCTGTCTGCTATCAGGGAATTACAATCAGCACCTTACCTTGGGTGACTTCATAATCTACGAGTCAAAACTCTAGCATCTCATGTTCAATACCTGTATCCTGCTGATAAATTACTGAACTAAGTTCACTGTGATGGTTATCCTGTGGACATGTAATGCAGGGTAAATTAAGTTAGCTTTAGCCTTCGCAGTTATCAGACACTGCTTATCTCCTAGTGGCGGCGCGGCTCTGGCTGCAGCGGCTCTCCGGCAGTCCTGTTTGTTTTGTGTTTTTTGGGTTGTTTATTTTCGTTTTGGTTAGTCTAGTTTTGGTTTTTAGTTTGTGTTTTTTGGGGGGGGGGTTGAAACGGGGCTTGCTGTCTCTCCCTGCGGGGGAATGCGACTTTTTTGTCGTATTCCCCTTCTCTGCCTCCGTCTGCGCTGAGGCCTAATGGCGGAGCTGGCGACCTCGAGGCTCAGGAGGCAGAGCCCGCCAGGACTCGCACTGAGCTCGCTCCCGTGAGGACGGCCCGGCTCGGGGCTGGAACAGGGCTTTCGTGAGGGGCTGTGACGGCCGGCCCGAGGAAGGAATGGTGCTCCCGTCGGAGTGGCCGAGCTCAGGGAGGTACGGCGTTCCCAGCCCGAGGGAGGAGCGGCGCCCGGTCGGGGCGGCCCAGCCCGAGGGAGAAGCGGCGCCCGGTCGGGGCGGCCCAGCCCGAGGGAGGAGCGGTGCCCGGTCGGGGCGGCCCAGCCCGAGGGAGGAGCGGCGCCCAGTCGGGGCGGCCCAGCCCGAGGGAGGAGCGGCGGCCTGGCGCGAGGCTGAGACGGTGGCAGTACTCACGTGAGGGCGATCCGGCTCGGGGCTGGAACGATGCTCCGGGGGCTGGGACGGCAGTTCTGGTGGCGGTGGCCTGAGACCGGGGTTCGGCCGCGGGCCAGCGGCTGCGTCAGCAGGTCTGGTGAGCGGCAGCTTCGACTACCCCGGGCCGCGGTGTTTGAGCCGCGGGACAGGTTTTAACATCGCCCGGGGGGTATCGCCTCAGCGCAGAAGGAGAAGAGGAGGGAAGAGACTGCAGCCCTGAGACTTTTGCCTCCATCACAGTGAGGAGATGTTGGGTGGACTCACTGTGGTGGATGTTAATATGTGTTTATTGTTGTTTTTTTATTGTATTGTATTGTATGTATGACTGCTTAAATTTCGTTCAGACTTCGGTCTGGATGACAATAAAAGGCTATCCTATCCTATCTCACCCTGCTGCAAGTTAAATCTTGGTTGACTTTATCATAGAGAGCAGAACATAGTTTAGAACATTTGAAATGTGATTTGTCTGGGTGCCATTGGTTATGGGCAGGAGAATGGGATTGAGAGGGAAATATAGATCAACCATCATTGAATGGCAGAGTAGACTTGATGGGCCAAATGTCCAAATTCTGCTCCTATAACTTATAAAGTTGTGAACTTGTGAACAATGCGAGTCATAAAATTGGAAGTTAACCAATTGGCCATAACTTTATTAAAAATTAAGAGAACTGAAAGAAATGTTCAGTTATTATAGATTGAAGCATTCTGAAACAAATATTAAACAATCTTACTTGGAAGACCTGAAATTAAAGCATATAATTAGTTAGTTACCCAATTGTAGCTAATTCCAAAATCAATTACTAGATCTAAACACCTATCCATTTCTTAAGAAAAGATTTACATTTATAAATAGCCTAAGTGTCCAAAGAACATTCACACAAGAATTCACAATAAAACATGATTTTTAAATCTCATTGTCATTAATTTATAGGACAAATGGAAGGAATTTAGTGTTTAATTGCTGTAAATTAATGGCCTTTTAAATCAGCTTGCGAGTGGGATTTTGTGGAACGCGCTGGTTTGGAATGTTGCAATTGTGGTGGATTTGAGCCCCATGTCGGCATGAAAAATACTGCCGGTTCGGATGGGCCCCAAATCACCTTCTCGCAACTTAAAATTTTGAATAAAGGGATCTTAAGAAGCACTTTTTAATGTAAAAATAAACAGCCTGCCTTGCCTTGTCCCCTACGTGAGAACCGCCCCCTTGTCGGCATTCACGGCTTTAGAGGATGATTTTTAATCTACTATAGTAATTAAATAATCCAATTTAGTTTAAAAATAACTGCAGCGAACAAATGTTGCAGCGATTTTTCGTCAGCAACTAAGCAGGCTGAACAACCTCGATTTCAATAGCCTAGAGAAATCGGCGTTTTAAACCCGCCCCCCTCTCAAAGGCGCCAAAGTCGCGCACACGGGCAGCGGCAGAACTGCAGCGCCGCTGAAGGTAAGTTTTGCAACATACCTACCTTAGGTCCGAAGATAGACACAAAAAGCTGGAGGTACTCAGCGGGACAGGGAGCATCCCTGGAGAGAAGAAATGGGTGAGGTTTTGGGTTGAGACCCTTCTTCCCCTTTGAACCTCGTCCCTCTCACATTAAATCAATGCCTTTGTTTTGAGATCCCTATCACAGGAAGCCAACACCAGCTATTTACCCTATCTACACTCTCAGCCTTCTTAGTTCCTGGGAAAACAAATCCAACATCCCATTTCTCCTTTTATGGAAAGCCCTCCAATACAGAAAATATCCTTACAAATCTTTTCTGCACACTCCTTAGCTTAATTATATCTCCCCTGTAGTGTGGCGACCAGAATTAGACAATAGACAATAGGTGCAGGAGTAGGCCATTTGGCCCTTCAAGCCAGCACCGCGATTCAATGTGATCATGGCTGATCATCCCCAATCAGTACCCCATTCCTGCCTTCTCCCCATATCCCCTGACACTGCTTCAAGTGTGACCTCACAAATGCTATGTACAGTTGTAACAGGATGTCATAACTTCTGTATTCAACAATTTGAAGGCAGGCATTCTAAATATCTTCTTCAACACCCTGTATTGCCACTCTCAGGAACAATACACTTGTATTCCAAAGTCTTTGTTCAATTACACTCCTCATAGCCCTACCATTCACTGTGTACCTTTCCAAATGGCATTGCTTCACATTCATGGGGTTCACTTCCATCTTTCAATGCCTTGCTCACTTTCCCAGTTTGTCTACATCCTGTTATAACCTTAGACCATCTATCTTCACTGTCCATTAAACCACCAATGTTGATGTTATCTGAAATATCATGCGTCCTACATTCTCATCCCAATTATTAGTAATAAAACAGCAATAGAGAACCCAGCACCAATGCCCTGTGGCACACCATTGGTCATCAGTCTCCAATCTGAAAAATAACTTTGCTGTCTTTATTCCATTCTGAGGTATTCCAAATCTTCTAGCGCTTGGTGTATGATTTTCAGATAAAATCAACATTGCTGCAAATTCCTGCAGTCCTTCTCCATTTAAATAATCATCTATTTTATCACTGTTCCTTCCAAAGTGACCTCCTCAAGGGCCTGTCCCACTTGGGCGACCTGATTCGCGAGGTCTGGCGAGTTTGCCCTCGACTCATACCCGCAGCATGGTCGACACAAGGTCGCAGGAGGTCTTCGTAACTCTCCTTCATGCTCAAGAGTGGTCTCCGCATACTCGAGGCCTCAGCTAGGTCACGACGTTTTTTTCAATATGTTAAAAAATGGCCGCGAATTAAAAAAGGTCGCCATGGAAAAAATCGATACTTTTTTCACTCGTAGGTTTAGTCGTAGTAGGTCGTAGTAGGTCGTCATGTTAGTCGTAGGTAATTGACGGTAGTTGAAGGTAGTCGAGGGTAGTCGTAGATAGTCTTCATCATAGTCGAAGGGAGGTCGAAGGGAAGTCGAAGGAGATCGAAGGAGGTCGTCTTCACTCTCCACTATTCGGTTTCCAATTTTCCCGAAGTTAGTCGTAGCTAGTCAAAGCTAGTCTTCAACATAGTCGAAGGAGGTCGAAGGAGGTCTTCTACATAGTCGAAGGAGGTCTTCAACATGTCATTTTTTCAAACTCTTCTAAACTCGCCAATTAGGTTGCCCAAGTGGGACAGCCCCTTCACATTTTCACAAGTTGTCGCACGCACGCACACACACACACACGCACGCACGCACGCACGCGCACACACACACACACACACACACACACACACACACACACACACACACACACACACACACACACACACACACACACAGACAGAGAGAGAGAGAGAGAGCTGGTATAGATGCTGTCTCACAGCACCAGAGGCCCAGGCATGCTCCTGACCTCAGGTGCTGTCTGTAAGGAGTTTGCACATTCTCCCTGTTTCCTCCGGCTGCTTCGGTTTCCTCCCATATCCTAAAAGAGACGTGAGGGTTTGTCAATTAATTGACCTCTGTAAATTGCCCAGAGCATGAAGGGAGTGGATGAGAGTGGAATAGCGTACAACCAGTGAGAAGAGATGATTAATGATCAACATGTACTTGGTGGGCTGAAAGGCCTGTTCACATGCTAAATAAGTAAACTAAATGTAATTCCCCCGACCTTCCCCTAATGACCTGAGAAAAACAAGATTTCATTTTTCTTCCATTTGTCTCATCTCTTCAATACATTTTTTATTGTTACAATGTTGCACTTTTGAATTGAATCACACTTTTGAATTGCAGTCAATTATAATTGCAATCATTACAATAGTTCATACTTCATTTCAATGAAGTTTCAATTAAAAAACACAATTTTAATGCAACCACATAATCACTATCAGATACATCCAAAGTGAGAAAATAAAAAAACGTTAAAAAAAATATTTTAAAGCACCTATCTCTGTTTCTACACATTGTTCAATGATGCAATTTTGCCTGTTTGCAAAACTGATATTCTCTTTCCGAGGGTTTTTGTTTCAACAACCTGACTAAATAGCTTGTGGCTATTTAAAGTTTATTTTATGACAGCGTTGCAAATGTTATAGCTCCCTGGAGAATTGAAAACAATAGCGGCAAACACACGCCACTGCTCTCTCTTTCTCTGCACCAATGTTTCAGTACCTGGAACAAAAGACCCATTGGTTCTCTCAAGGTAAGCTAGAATACTACAGTTTTGGCCAGGTTCTGTGATTATGGATCCTTTACAACCACCTTATCAATATAGCTCGAGAGCCACTCTTCCTGCAAGTGTTGCTGTATAATGATGGGGAAAAAAGAGGAACGGCAGGAAAGAGTTCAATGTGGATCATAAGATCATAAGGTCATAGATCATAGGTGATGGGAGCAGAATTAGGCCATTCAGCGCATCAAGTCTACTCCGCCATTCAATCATGCCTCCCAACCTCATTCTCCTGCCTTCTCCCCTTAACCTCTGACACCCGAACATATGAAGGTGACAGCAGGGTGATGAACTGTTCGAGATTTACTCAAGAGCAACACTCATACAGTCATCTGTATAGTGGACATAAAAGGTGAAAGAGGGTTCCTGAGTAGGTGAAACAAGATCTGCAGCCATGTATCCTACAAAGGGACAGAGGCAAAGATGTTTCCCTCGTTGCACTTTTGATTTGGTCGAAGTGTGCAGAGTCAGAGTGGTTGTAAAAATGTCAAAACAGTTTTAGTCAGGCAAAGAAGGCCGTTGGTGGATGGTTCTCGGTTTAAGGAAGAAGCAAAAGGTTTTCTGGCCAAGGTGTGTGACAAAAATTCGAGAGGAATTGGATATTGATGATGAAAATGAGCCAGTTAGGTTCAGGAAAGTATCAGAGTATGACAGGGCATCGGAAATGTCAGTGGCATAATGAAATGAGATTGTACAAGGAGAGAAAGGGTAGATTCCAAGTAGCAGAAAATAAGGTTAATGGCACAAGAACAGGCTGAAACCATGGATCTACCAAACAGGCTTTTCAATTGCTTTAAGATTACCGGTAATTGCTCACTAACTCACCATTTATTTTCCACCTGTAAAAGGGCCTGATTATTTAATTTCTCTCTGACTGTTCAAGGGAAGTGCACTTTGCAACATCTGTATGAAGTGAATGTTGTTTAGAAATGTGTTCCTGACTCCAATCAACATCAGTTAAAACAAAAGTGTTGTCTACTTGTTATCAGGTTGCTATTGTTGGGGTTTGCTACATCTAAACAAAACAGCACATTGCCGACATTACCACAGTCATTATATTTCAAGTTCTTAAATGGCATTTAGGGCCAGCCTTAATATACGAACGCTGCTGTAGAGATGTCATTCTTTTTCAGGTATACTGGCATCATTTAATTTATACCCATTCAATCATGGCTGATTTATATTTCCCTCCTTACCCTTTTCCCCTGCCTTCTCCCCATAACCTCTGACACCTGTATTAATTAAGAATCTATCTATCTATCTCTGCCTTAAAAATACCCACTGACTTGGCCTCCACAGCCTTCTATGTCAAATAATTCCACAGATTCACCACAGCAATTGTGTTGTATTCCAGTCCTGATTTTGCAGATCTCAAATGCCTGCCTGCATTCACCCGAGGCCACAGATCTGATTGTGCCGCATCTCATTTTGCAGTAAATTGAATAAACACATTCACCCTGAATGACCTAAATGGCTATTTTGCTTTAGATCTATCATTAATTTTTTTTTTTTTGCCATCAACATAACATGTTTCATGTTTTTGTCCCAGGGCTGCCAACATTGGGTGAGAGTTGGGAGTGAGGAATTGCGAGAGGGACCAAAGGGAGAGAGGGGGGAGGGTATGGGAGGGGGGTGTCCCCCTAGCATTGGTACGGAGCTTTTGCATTTTTCAGTTTGAAATTACAAACTCCAAACAGACAGCACCCGGAGTCAGGATCGAATCCTGGTCTCCGGCGCTACAAAGCTGCAACTATATCATTGCATCACCGTCTCGCCACTTCCCTGCAAAAATGCTGGAAGTTTACTGCAGTTGCTACCAATTTCCAGCAACATTTACCCTGTTAACACAGCTCTGCCCCACATTTTAAATTGAATGCCAAAGCACAACTTGCCAATCAACACTGCTAAGCTGCAACTTAGACTGGTGGTCTTGCAGAGGTGTTATTTATGCTGTCAAGATCAACTTCCATTAAAGAAATATGTTGTTTTAAGAAGCTAATGCAGAAATAATTGACTTTTGGACATTCTAAGTGTCTAGAGACTTATTATTAAATGGAAGTGAATTTTTGGAAATCATTTCATGTTGATTCACCCGTGAGTCATTCAGTGATGTTGACATGGTGTATCAATCTGAATTCCGGATTCTTTCAGAGGTTTTATTAAGGAAATATAAGATTTCCCCAGCATTTTATAACAAGAGGAGTTGAGTATAGGAGCTAAGAGGTCCTTCTCCAGTTGTATAGGGCCCTAGTGAGACCATACCTGGAGTATTGTGTGCATTTTTGGTCCCCTAATTTGAGGAAGGACATTCTTGTTATTGAGGGAGTGCTGCGTAGGTTCATGAGGTTAATCCCCGGGATGGCGGGATTGTCATATGCTGTGAGAATGGAGTGGCTGGGCTTGTATACTCTGGTGTTTAGAAGGATGAGAGGGGTTCTTATTGAAACATATAAGATTATTAAGGGATTGGACATGCTGGAGGCAAGAAACATGTTCCCGATGTTAGGGGAGTCCAGATCCTGGGGCCACAGTTTAAGAATAAGGGGTACGGAGAACGTAGATTTAGAACGGAGATGAGGAAACACTTTTTCACCCAGAGAGTTGTGAATCTGTGGAATTCTCTGCCTCAGAAGGCAGTGGAGGCCAGTTCTCTGGATGCTTTCAAGAGAGAGTTAGGTAGAGCTCTTAAAGATAGCAGAGTCAAAGGATGTGGGGAGAAGGCAGGAACGGGGTACTGATAGTGGATGATCAGCCATGATCACAGTGAATGGCGGTGCTGGCTCGAAGGGCCGAATGGCCTACTCCTGCACCTATTGTCTGTTGTCTATTTGCACGGTGGATCAGGAAACATTTTTTTGAGGGAGTAAATGTAAAATTGAGGCATTTAAATAGTAATGACAACTAATAGAGACGGCACAGCCTCTCAGATTTTAAAAGCAGGGTATAGGAGAAACAAATTATAAAATGATTACAGTCTACAGATCTTGCACTGAGCTTTTAATATATTGGCCTTGAAACACACAAGGGACCTATGCTTTAAGGTGAATTTATTCACCAACATCTCAAAACACTTAAAGGCTTTCAATGAGATCAGGTACCTTGAGTCACCCTAGCTGCCCTTATTGCATCTAAGATTTTTTAAATATATAACCCGACTGATTTCAGTGAATATTTTACTATGATCCAAAATGAGAACTGATGAAAATTGCAAGATAGTTTAAGTGATCAGATTGCAACAGGTTCACTGTTTGTGTATATTCATAATTGATCCTGATTTTGCTCTCCCACATTCTAATCAGATCCCAAAGGAACTAAGCACTGGAAGTTCTGCCGAGCTTTTAGGTGTATTTTGGAATAATTTGTGGTATTAAGATTGGAAATGCGTGGCAGAAAAGTTTCCTGGTAGTGAACCATATAAACTTTCTTTTCTTGAAGAACATTTAAAGAAAACTCAAAAAAGGTACTGATATATCAATATAATGTCACAGGAAAATAAACATTGATATTACATACAAAGTAAAACAAAAAGCACTGAAATGAGATTAAACAAGAATTAACCAGTAAAGATTATAAAATGCAAAAGTGAGATATTACTGTAGGTAGAAATTTAGACTTTAGACATTAGGGATACAGTATGGAAACAGGCCCTTCGGCCCACCAAGTCCACGCTGACCAACAATCCCCGTACACTAACCCTATTCACACACTAGGGATAATTTACAGAAGCCAATTAACCTACAAACCTTTACGTCTTTGATGTGTGGGAGGAACTGGAGCACTCAGAAAAAATCCATATGGTCATAGGTAGAATGTACAAACTCCATACAGACAAACCCGTAGTTATGATCAAACCAAGGTCTCTGGCGCTATAAGGCAGCAACTCTACCACTGCCCATGCGCTGGAGATATAAAATAAAACAGAAAATGCTGGGAACATTCATATCAGTTCAGTTTAGTTGATTGTCATGTGTACCGAGGTACAGTGAAAAGCTTTTATTGAGTGCCAACTAGTCAGCGGAAAGACAACACATAATTACAATCGAGCCATTTACAGTGTATAGATACATGATAAGAGAATAACGTTTAGTTGAAGGTAAAGCCAGTAAAGTCTGATTAAGGGTCTCCAATGAGGTAGATAGTAGTTCAGGACTGTTCTCTAGTTATGGTAGGATGATTCAGTTGCCTGATACAAGCTGGGAAGAAACTGTCCCAGAATCTGGTGGTGTGCGTTTTCACACTTCTATACGTCTTGCCTGATGGAAGCGGGGAGAAGAGGGTGCAACTCATCCTTGATTATGCTGCTGGCCTTGCCGAGGCAATGTGAGGTATAAATGGAGTCAATGGAAGGGAGGTTGGTTTGTGTGATGGCCCTGGCTGTGTCCACAATTCGCTGCAATTTCTTGCAGTCTTGGATGGAGCTGTTCCCAAACCAAGCTGTGATGCATCCCGATAAAATGCTTTCTATGGCGCATCTGTAGAAGTTGGTGAGAGTTGTTGGGGACATGCCAAACCTCCTAAGCCTTCTAAGGAAGGAGAGGCGTTGGTGTGCTTTCTTAGTCATTGCTTCAATATGGGTGGTCCAGGAGAAGTTGTTAGTGATATTGACTACTCGAATTTGAAGGTTTCAACCATATCTACAACACGGCACCATCTATGCAAACTAGGGTATATGTACCGCTTCACTTCCTGGAATCAAGCAGCATCTGTGGAGGGAGAAATTGAGTTTTTATGTTTCAGATTGAATGAAGGTTATGTTTAAAGTTCAAGTTATCTAGTTTTTATTGCAGAAGGTATAGCCTAAGCTGCTGAAGATTAAAAGAAGCTCTTTATAACATCACATTGCCATGCTACAATGCTTACAAGGCGTCTCCCTACCCTCGGTACAAGAACTGTTCCAGAGCCGCTGTCTGAAAAAAGCTCAGAGAATTGCTAAGGACAAACTGCACCCCCTCCACATACACCTGGATCTCCTGCTATCAGGCAAGAGATATCGAAGCATCAAAGCCCGGACTACAAGACTGCTAAACAGCTTCCTACCACAGGCTGTGGGGCTGCTAAACAGTCACTCTGTACTCACAGTCACTTGATTCTGAGGCTGGCACGGACACTTTAATAACTGGCACTGGCCACTCAAATCAGCTGCCCCGGACATTTTTATGATTGGTTTATTGTATTTTAACGTTGTGTTTTACCTGCTTTTAACTATTTATACTGTTCCATCTGGGACTGGATTGTTTTTAGTGTTATTATGTGTGAAATGTTTTAAATTTCATGTGCGATGCTCCGCTATTCCCTGGGAAACGTCTTTTCATTTTGCACTGTACAACTGTTGCTTGCAAGATGACAATAAAGGTTGATTGATTGATTGATTGATTAATCGATTGGTCATTATTCTCAGCCAAGTGCAAAGATGAAAATAATTATTTAGTGCAGAAAATGGATAGATGGAGAAATTGGTTATTTGGCTGGAAAATGTGGCTGTAAAGTGCAAGGCAATTCTTAGCCGATGAGATTGGCTCATGGATTATTCAAAGTTGCTTCATAAATCCCATTATAAATGAAGTCAAACTGCAGGCTCCAATCAGCAAGTAGGCCTTGCAAAAGAATCAGCCAATATGGTGGGAATGAGATTAATACTGGTTTGTAGTATTATGGTAAATTCATAACATTTACTTTAATTATCTTCAAGATCCCCACCAGGCTAATAAATTCAATGGTTGGCTTCGGAGAGTGGCAACGTTTTACATGGGTTTCCACTTTGTTAGTTAAACCAGCCTTTTATGGTTGCTTCTCTTTACCATCTACTGCTTCCAGTGCTGAGGAAATCAATAGCTCCAGTATTGAAAGTCTCCCATCATTCATCACAATAATTAACTCTTGAAGCTACCGATTTTTATTGGCCCTGACACATATTGTTTATACTATTCTTATAACAAATGTAAAGCACTTTGGCCAACGAGAGTTGGTTTTTAAATGTGCTGTATAAATAAATGTGACTTGACTTGACTTGACACTGCCAGCACACGTGTGGGTGCAAACAAACAAGGAAGTGTGGTAGCTAGGGGTGGGGATGTTTGTGGCTTCAACTGAAACGACAGGGATTTTGCACAATTCCACCATCCCCGGTCAACTTCAGGAAGGAGACCAGCTTTGAGGAAGGGTCAAGTACAAAGGAAAGTTGAAAGACTCCGAAAGCAGATCACTCAGAAATTCCAGTTATAAGACTCACTGTTATAAGAGGGTGAACAAATGAAGGAGTGTACAGGTATGTAGTTTAGTTTAGTTTAGTATAGTTTAGAGATCCAGAGCGGAAACAGGCCCTTCGGCACACCGAGTCCGCACTGACCAGCGATCCCTGAACACTAACACTATCCTACACACACTAGGGACAATTTACACATACACTAAGCCAATTAACCTACAACCTGTACGTCTTAGGAGTGTGTGAGGAAACTGAAGATCCGGAGAACACCCACGCGGTCACGTGGAGAACGTACAAATTACGTACCGACAGCACCCGTAGTCGGGATCGAACCCGGTTCTCGGGCCCTGTAAGCGCAGTAAGACAGCAACTCTACCGCTGCGACACCGTGGCCGCCCACGTGTAGTGAATCTTTATTAGTTTCTCATAATTTTTTTAACGGGATATCATTGTGACCGTGGTTAATTGGTTAAAAAATATCACTGGCTATAATGTGTAAAAATACTACTTCAGTAGTTAGTGCACCTTTATATCAAATGTGTGAGGCGGTGCAATAATTGGCAGTAGTCTTCATGAATGTCACAATAATTAATCTTAGTAAAATTAAATAGATATTGCACCATAATTAAAGTAAAAATGACTTCATGATCGATCGCAGACTCATACTTAGTCATAATAATTCTGGAAAAATTATAATTTGCTGGCCTAGCCTATTTCATAAATTACTTACTGAATGTATATTTAGCACTCTGAAAATGTTGCAAAACTATTTGATTTATTAATTAATCCTCTTAGATTAGTTTGATTTACGTTATACTCAGTGGTAGTCCATCAAAACTGGATTAAAATTAGCAAGGAAATGCAGAGCAGAAATAATTACTGTGTAAGTGGTGGACAACGTGGTAACATTTCGTAGTGATTAACCATACAACTCAGCGTTGGTCAACTTTACTCTTCATAAAACCTCATTACTGCCCCGAACAGTTATGAATAATGTGCTCTATTGGAATTGATTACCATTTTTTTCATATTTGTTGTTTATTCTGGTTTCTGAAATGTGTATTGTTCTATTTTGTCTCCTGCTTAATCAGGAAAAGCCAGAACACTTTTAATCATGATAGAATCTGATTGGATTCACTATGTGAAGTTCAACTGAACTTCAAATCTCCGGTCAAGGGCAACAATCACATGGGAACATCTCTACTTGAAACTTCAAATTACACAACATCCCCCTGAAATGTATCTTTTTCCTTCAGTGTCATTGGAACTAATTCCTGGAACTCCCCGCCTTGCACTGGCACAGGAATTCCTTCATTTCAAAGACTACAGGCGATCAAGGAGATGGTTCAGCACCACCTTCTGAAGAGCAATCAGTGATCAGCAAATGGATCAAAATAAGATGTGAACTAGCTCATGAAGAACAGTCATTCGGGTGTGAAACTTCAGAGAAGCCAATGCATAAAGCACCTCATCCTGGGCATAGGCCAAGATGACAAGAGAAATAACTAAATTTACAAATCAGAAGCCTTTGTCTTTGAGAGCAAACAATGACTCACAAAGGGAATTTTATTTCATTTTTACAGAAACGGATTTAGCCTGATAGTTGAGAATGACAAAGGTTTGTTTGTTCATTGTCAAAGGTTTGCTTCACTTTCACTGCCTGTTGTTTGATGTCAGTTTCTTCTGCCGCTTCCCTGTTCTAAGCCCCAAAAAGAGTTTAAACTCAAACTAGTAACATTTTGTTGCACGTCACTTTCTTTTTTAATTAAGTCATATTGTACTCAACATGCTTCTGTCGTTTGATTAATTTTATTTCTATTGTCTCGGTCTTCTTGTGGATATTTTTGCCATTCCTGTCTCTGTGCAAAGAAAATGGAAATCAGGCTTTTGGGCCAAAGTTAAAAAACTTTCAAATATTAATGAAGGCAAATGTTCACAATTCATCCATACTCTGTCATTTCAGGAATGAATGTACTGCTCTGTGTTGTTAAATAGTCCCAATGGTGGCCATTTACCATTAACAGATCCTTGACTGGTTTAGAAAGGCCCTTGAGGTAATTTTCATTTCTTCTTCTTATCGAGTCCACACACAAGATTAGAAATTGTTCAGCCAGAACAATGGTGTCTGTCTTGTCGCTTCTTGTGCTTCTTGTGCATGGTGGTGGAAAGAGGGCCGCGACGTGAATGCTCTTTCCTTGACCCCAATTTTCATTTAATGTGATGGGACAAACAACATGGGAGAGATTAACCGGGAATGATACAAAATAGACTGCAGGTCCCTATAGGTGGTGTATTTTCACTTAAAGTCAAAATTATCCCCATTCATTTAAGTTTCATTAAAATCTCAGAATGTACACTAAAAAGGAATCATTGCATTCAACTTTAAAACTCACTAAACAGTTCATACTATACAAATTCCATCTGGCAGACAGCCTGGCTCCAGTTTAGACAAACAGGTTGCCCAATCGATTCACTGTCAGTTACTACAGGTGCACAACCTTTTATTCGAAGATCCAAATAACGAAAAGCTCCGAATAGCGGACATTTTTTTCGGTCCTTGAAGAAAGGTCCTTGAAGACGTTCACCGAGGGCGGCCCGCAGAGGTGACAGCGGAACCTCCGGTCGGTCCTCGAAGAAAGGCAGTGCCAGATTTACGTATAAGGTAAACAAGCTATAGCTCAGGGCCCCCACTTTCTAGGGGGCCCCCTGAAAAAATTGAAAAAAACGGATGTTCATTTCCAAAATATAAGCGCCTTGCACATGCGCACAACCACGGCCAGCACATCATCGGCCGCCCTGCGCATGCGCACTGCAACGGCAACTGGTCGACGCTGGGCACTTTCTCTCTCGCTTTGAATTGTGGGAGATTTGGCCGCCATGGCTGTCCGGTCGCTGGGGGCCTCACAAGTGGAACAGCTTAGGGCCTCTCTTCATCTAAATCCGGCACTGAAGAAAGGGGAACTAAATCCCCATTCATAAAAGAGAAGGTGAGGGTATATTGCGCGGGAGGGTTAATAATTGACAATCTGCTGCTGCCTGCCCGCTGAGTTAAAAAGTTCCCATGGTAGACTCACGATACACAGTGTATCATGAGTCTTGCGTGGGAACTTTTTAACTCAGCGGCCAGGCAGCAGCAGATTGTCGCTCCCTTCAGTTTCACCCCACCTACACCCCTCTGCTTCCTGGCCATGTGTGTGACCCTTCCCTCCCCTCTCCAGCTCCCCGCCCATTGCACCGGCGCGGGAGCTTTGCACTGTCTTCACGTCGGCGATGCTAGCAGGTCAGTGCCAGTCACCGGAGACGTCAGGACCAACGGGACACCGACCCCCAGGCCCACTGCAAGCACGGAGATCCCAGAGACCCACAGCCAGCAGCAGCCCAGCCCTGTTCCAACTCCAGAGGAAAACTGCAAACTGGCCGGAGACGTCAGGACCACCAGAAGCCGCTCCCCGATGGGCCGCTACGGCGACAAGTGGCAGTTCGCCCACAGCCCGAACTGCGCCCCCTCATCGGGACACCGACCCCAAGGCCCACTGCAAGCACGGAGATCCCAGATCAGCAACTCCAGCCCAGCCCCGCTCCAACTCCAGAGGAACACGCTCCCCATAGGGGCAGAAGCTGATGGTGTGCAAGGTACATCTTGTTCTTGGGGTGGCGCAGCTCGGGCTGTGGGCGAACTGCCACTTGTCGCCGTAGCGGCCCATCGGGGAGTGGATTCCTCTGGAGTTGGAGGGGGAGGGGGATATTGTGCTGTTTGATCGCCCCCTGCTATCCCAGGGACAGGGAGACACAGCGGCTTTTGAGAATGGTGGGCAATCACTTCCAAAGTTCTTCCCACACAGTCAGTACACCTCTCCTACACTTGTCTCCCGCACTAAGATCATCTCGCAGAGAATGATCCCAGCCTAACCATTCCTATTCTCTCCTATTCTGCAAGAAAAAACTACATTGAAGACTCAAACTCGCGATCGAGTAACTGCCGGGATCGAGGCGCAAACTCGCGACCTTGCGGATATGAGCCAAGCACTCTACCACTGAGCCAGCCGTTAAAATCTACGCTAAAAATCTTCCATTCTGAAAGCCGAAAAATTCCGAATTACGAAAAGTGTCTGGTCCCAAGGCTTTCGGATAAAAGGTTGTGCACCTGTAATTGTTATGTGACTGTCTGTAAATATTCATACTCAGACTAATATGAAATCGTGGCACAAACTGTAACAAGGGAATGTCTATAAATGCATACACTTCACCATTATAAGCCATTTCTTTACACCTGTACCACATTGTACAAACACACCATACAAACCTGGATACGATATGTTCAGGTTGATAAAAGGTATTCAGGTTAAACTTTCAAAAGATAATCAGTGAGGCATGAGGGAGGAGCTGGCCAAAGTTGACTGGAAAGGGACCTTAGCAGGGATGACGGTGGAACAGCAATGGCAGATGTTTCTGGGGATAATCCAGAAGATTGATTGATTGATTATTTTATTAAGATGCAGGGTCATTTCATTCCAAAGAGGAAGAAAGATTCTAAGGGGAGTAAGAGACGACCGTGGCTGACAAGGGAAGTCAAGGACAGTATAAAAATAAAAGAGAAGACATATAACAAAGCAAAGATGAGCGGGAAGCCAGAGGATTGGGAAACTCTTAAAGATCAACAGAAGGTAACTTAAAAGACAAACGGGGAGAAAAGTGTAAGGTAAGCTATCCAAGAATATAAAGGAGGATAGTAAAAGCTTCTTTAGGTATGTGAAGAGAAAATATATAGTGAAGACAAATGTGGGTCCCTTGAAGACAGAATTAGGTGAATTTATTATGGGGAGAACAAGGAAATGGCAGATGAGTTGAACAGGTACTTTGGTTCCATCTTCACTAAGGAAGACACAAACAATCTCCCAGATGTACTAGGGGACAGAGGACCTAGGGTGACGGAGGAACTGAAGGAAATTCACATTAGTCAGAAAATGGTGTTGAGTAGACTGATGGGACTGAAGGCTGATAAATCCCCAGGGCCTGATGGTCTGCGTCCCAGGGTACTCAAGGAAGTGGCTCTAGAAATCATGGAAGCATTGATGTTCATTTTACAATGTTCTATAGATTCTGGATCAGTTTCTATGGATTGGAGGGTAGCTATTGTTATCCCACTTTTCAAGAAAGGAGGGAGAGAGAGAGCAGGGAATTATAGACCAGTTAGCCTGATATCGGTGGTTGGGAAGATGGTTGGTCCAAATCAGCATGGATTTACCAAGGGGAAATCGTGCTTGACAAATCTGGAATTTTTTGAGGATGTAACAAGTAAAATGGACAAGGGAGAGCCAGTGGATGTAATGTATCTGGACTTTCAGAAAGCCTTTGATGAGGTCCCACACAGGAGATTAGTGGGCAAAATTAGAGCACGTGGTACGGGGGTAGGGTACTGACATGGATAAAAAATTGGTTGGCAGACAGGAAACAGAGTAGGGATTAACGGGTCCCTTTCAGAATGGCAGGCAGTGACGTGGGGTACCGCAAGGATCAATGCTGGGACCGCAGCTATTTACAATGTACATCAATGATTTAGATGAAGGAATTAAAAGTAACATTAGCAAATTTGCAGATGACATAAAGCTGGGTGGCAGTGTGAACTGTGAAGAGGATGCCATGAGGATGCAGACTGGCTTGGACAGGTTAGGTGAGTGGGCAGATGCATAGCAGATACAGTATAATGTGGATAAATGTGAGGTTATCCACTTTGGAGGCAAGAACGGAAGGCAGATTATTATCTGAATGGTGTCAGGTTAGGAAAAGGGGAAGTACAACGAGACCTGGGTGTCTTAGTACATCAGCCACTGAAAATAAGCATGCAGGTACAACAGGCAGTGAAGAAAGCTAATGGCATGTTGGCCTTTATAAAGAGAGGAGTTGAGTATAGGAGCAAAGAGGTCCTTCTGCAGTTGTACAGGCCCCTATGAGACCATACCTGGAGTATTGTGTGCACTTTTGGTCTCCTAAATTGAGGAACGACATTCTTGCTATTGAGGGAGTGCAGCGTAGGTTCACGAGGTTAATTCCCGGGATGGCGGGAGTGTCAAATGATGAAAGAATGGAGCGACTGGGCTTATATTCATTGGAATTTAGAAGGATGAGAGGGTATCTTATAGAAACATATAAAATTATTAAGAGATTGGACAAGCTAGATGCAGGAAACATGTTGGGGGTGCCCAGAACCAGGGGTCACAGTGTAAGAATAAGGAGTAGGCCATTTAGAACTGAGATGAGGAAAAACTTTTTCACACAGAGAGTTGTGAATTTGTGGAATTCTCTGCCTCAGAAGGCAGTGGAGGCCGATTCACTGGATGCACTCAAAAGAGAATTAGATAGAGCTCTTAGCATTAGCGGATTGAGGGGTATGGGGAGAAGGCAGGAACGGGGTACTGATTGTGGATGATCTGCTATGATCACATTGAATGGCGGTGCTGGCTCAAAGGGCTGAATGGCCTACTTCTGCACTTGTTGTCTATGTATCTATGTACAGTACAGTAAGTTCGCAGACAATAGACAATAGTTGCAGGAGCAGGCCATTTGGCCTTTCGAGCCAGCACCGCCATTCAATATGATCATGGCTGATCATCCCCAATCAGTACCCCGTTCCCGCCTTCTCCCCATATCCCCTGACTCCGCTATTTTTAAGAGCCCTATCTAGCTCTTCCTTGAAAGCACCACCACTTTGTACCGGATATCAAGAATGATGAGACAGAGTACAGGAAGGAGATTGAGAATCTTGTAATCTTGTATTGAGACAACTACCTTTCTCTCAATGTCAACAAGACAAAGGAGATAGTGATCAACTTCAGGAAGCGAAGCGGTACATATACCCCGGTTTGCATAAATGGCGCCAGAGTAGAGATGGTTGAAAACGTCAAATTCCGAGGAGTAAGTACCAACAACTTCTCCTGGATCACTCACATTGAAGCTATGGCAAAGAAAGCACACCATGCCTCTACTTCCATAGAAGGCTTAAGAAGTTTGGCATGTCTGCAATAACTCTCACCAACTTCCACAGATGCGTGATAGAAAGCATTTTATCGGGATGCATCACTGCAAGGTTTGGGACACCTCCATCCAAGACAGCGATAAAATGCAGAGAATTGTGGATGCAGCCCAGACCATCATACAAACCAATCTTCCTTCCATTGACTCCATTTACACCATACGCTGCCTCGGCAAGGCCACCAGCATAATCAAGGATGAGTCGCACCCTGGCCACTCTCGCTTCTCTTCCATTGGGCAAATGATATAGATGTATGAAAACGCACACCTCCAGATTCAGGGACTTTCTTCCCAGCTGTTATCAGGTAACTATACAATCCTACCAACAACTAGAGATCAGTCCTAAGCTACTATCTACCTCATTGGAGACCCTTGGTCTATCTTTGATCAGACTTTACTGGACTTTATCTTGCACTAAACGTTATTCACATTATTCCCTTTATCATACTGTATATCTGTGCATTCTGGATAGTAATCATGATTGCTTGTAATCATGTATTGTAACAGATGTAATCATGTATTGTCTATTCACTGACTGGTTAGCACGCAACAAAAGTTTTTCACTGTACCTCGGTACACGTGACAATAAACTAAACTCAAACTCACACTCAATCTCCTAAGGTATTAGGCTTTACATTGATTTAACTAAAAAAAAAGTAGCACATTCTATTCGTCCTTTTTATCCCAAAATTGGCCAGTTATTTCATGGATGAAATGTTGCAGAGGGTTGTTACCTGGGAGATGACTCTGCTCAGTATTAGAAGATAGACACAAAATGCTGGAGTAACTCAACGGGACAGGCAGCATCTCTGGAGAGAAGGAATGGATGATGTTTCGTGTCAAAAACCAGCATCTGCAGTTCCTTCCTACACATTTATCTGCTCAGTATTCACAGCTTCCTACCTCAAGTGAGTACAGGAAGCAGGTGTTGTCCACACTGGATGTATGAGACTCTCTGACATTTTTTGTATGCTGCCAAATAAAAGTTCCCAGTAAAAATAAATGAATCTCTCCATATACAAATCATTAACTGCCATGCAATTTTTCTCATATATTCATTTTTTGGAAACTGAGTGTTGCTGGCAAAACCAACATTAATTGCCCACTCCTATTTTCCCTTGAGGTGGGGCGATGCATTTTTGAATTACTGCAGAATTCGGTGGAAGGTTCTCCTTCAATTTAATTGGGTAGGGAGTTCCAGACCTTAGACCTTGTGACAATGAATTGCAACGTATTTCCAAATCAGGATGGTGTGCTGTATGAAGTGTGGCTAGTTGTGGGCGCAAGCATCCTGGTGCTTGGTGACTGCATGTTTGGGAGATGCTGTTGGAACAGTCTGGGTGAGTCGTGGGTTGTATGGATCGTATACACTGCAACCATGGTGCAATAATAGTCAAGCAAATCAATGTTTTGGATGCTGTTACAGAGTCATGCACAAGCATTCGTCTCTAAATAATGCCCTCTCACCTCTTCTAACATGTTAATTTGTGTTTATTGTTGTTTATTATTGTATTATTGTATGTATGACTGCAGGCACGAAATTTCTGAATGACAATAAAGGTAATTCTTATTTTCTTATTCTTATCTTATGTTCAATCCTATGCATAGCGGAAGGCTACTTGAGAGTAGGCAACATGTTTAATTTACTATGCCAGCGACCTCATTTTCCACAGCCTATATTATACAATATAATATATTATAAAATAATTATTATATATTATAAATAAAATAATTATATAATTATTGCATCTTTAATATATAATCATTATTTTATAATATAATAAATTATATGTAATATAATTATATTATAAAATAATTATTATATATTAAAGATAATTTAATTATGATATATATAATGATTATTTTATAAAATAATTATTATATATATTATAAATAAAAGAATTTGATATATATAATTATTTTATAATATAATGTTATTTTGTATATAATATATAATATAATTATATTAATATATTAATAATTTATATATTAGATTATATACAAAATAATTGAGCATAATTCTGTCTGGTATATTAATATTATTATTATTATTATTATTATTATTGTTGTTGTTATGATTATTATTACTATTAATAATAATTAGTTATTATTGTAACTAATAATAACAGACCAGCCTATGGAAAATATTCTTGAGATAGGAATCAAGCTGATATTGGATAATAATGTGGCAACTATGGCATGAGTCATGTTAATCCACAACCATATGCTCCATATAAAGACAACCTATCTTCAGCTGGTGGCAACAAGATTCCTCTTGAGCTAGCTGAGCAGTAAAGCAAACATGCCAGCTAAGGCAGCATATGCCATGCAGCAATTTCCACAACCATGGACCTCAGGGACTCTCTCTGCAGACTGATTATGTCTTTGTACAACATTTGTACAACATTTGGAGGTGATCACAATTTGATCTCAATGGAGGTGTTAAAGGTTTTAAACAACCATGATCCATAATTATTTTATGAGAAATGACTTTCTGTAAAACATTTTTTACACAGAGAGTAGTGAATCTCTGGAATTCTCTGCCATAGAATGTAGTTGAGGCCAGTTCATTGGCTATATTTAAGAGGGAGTTAGACGTGGCCCTTGTGGCTAAAGGGATCAGGGGGAATGGAGAGAAAGCAGGTACAGGATACTGAGTTGGATGATCAGCCATGATCATATTGAATGGCGGTGCAGGCTCGAAGGGCCGAATGGCCTACTCCTGCACCTATTTTCTATGTATTATCCACTGTTATTGGACTCTCGAGATGACTTGCAAGCACATATCTTTGTTATTTCCAAAGCAGAGTATTGTTAGGAGAGTGAGGAAATAGCACCAACAGCATCATCTTTGATCCTCCCGTTCTGCAGGAATCAGTGAACATGTTTAATTTGTTGAATGCAATGTAATTTCCTGTTATCATTCAGTATAGAGCTTCACCAGATTACCGTCTAAGGTCAACACTCCCAGCCTACAGATTCAATGCTTTGGTTTAATTTCTCCTCTGCCAGAAAATGAGGAAATATCTGAAATTTTGTTGGAGCACTTGTTGTTTTTAAGGTACATGGTTTAAACAACTGTGAAAACACCAAACTCTTTGCTCTAGTTAGAAACATATAATGGAGATGAAAAGCCTGTCTGTATAAAGTCCTTGCTGAGCCGCCAATTACTGATGATCAGTTTTTGTGTATCCTGGGGAGTTCATAAAATTCTCAGGGAGCAAGTGCCAACATAAACAGTAGGCAATGTAGAAATATTTTAAAATAGGTAGTGTGAGGATGGGGAGATGTATTTTATTTTAAGATCAATGGAGTCAAGTCATCTTCCAACTTCCGCAAAGACCGCTCCCTCCGCAACTCCCTCGTCAATTCTTCCCTTCCCTCCCGCACCACCCCCTCCCCGGGCACTTTCCGTTGCAACCGCAAGAAATGCAACACCTGTCCCTTCACCTCCCCCCTCGACTCCATTCAAGGACCCAAGCAGTCGTTCCAGGTGCGACAAAGGTTCACCTGTATCTCCTCCAACCTCATCTACTGCATCCGCTGCTCTAGATGTCAGCTGATTTACATCGGGGAGACTAGCGGAGGTTGGGCGATCGTTTCGCTGAACACCTCCGCTCAGTCCGCAATCACCAACCTGACCTCCCGGTGGCTCAGCACTTCAACTCCCCCTCCCATTCCCAATCCGACCTCTCTGTCCTGGGTCTCCTCCATTGCCAGAGTGAACAACAGCGGAAATTGGAGGAACAGCACCTCATATTCCGCCTGGGGACCTTGCGTCCGGATGGCATTAACATTGAATTCTCCCAATTTTGCTAGCCCTTGCTGTCTCCTCACCTTCCTTAACTCTCTAGCTGTCTCCTCCCACCCTCCCATCCGCCCGCCCTCGGGCTCCTCCTCCTCCCCTTTTTCCTTCCTTCTCCCCCCCACCCCCCATCAGTCTGAAGAAGAGTTTCGGCCCGAAACGTCGCCTATTTCCTTCGCTCCATAGATGCTGCTGCAGCCGCTGAGTTTCTCCAGCAATTTTGTGTATCTTCCATCTTCCAACTATCCTTGTTTAAGAAGGAACTGCAGATACTAGAAAATCAAAGGTAGACAAAAATGCTGGAGAAACTCAGCGGGTGAGGCAGCATCTATGGAGCGAAGGAAATAGGCGACGTTTCCTTCACTCCATAGATGCTGCCTCGCCCGCTGGGTTTCTCCAGCATTTTTGCCTACCTTCCAATTATCCTTTATAACCTCCGCTTAAATTTGTATGTAATAATTTTTGTACTATTATTGCTTCATAAATGGGGTCGTTCAGACAACTAGACAGACAGCCTAGTAGAAAGGAACTCCGTGTGGGCAAATTCTGCTTTAAATATATCTGCAAATGTGCAGAGGACGGTGACAACGGGAGCCTCGGCGGTGGTAGGGCCTCGCCATCGACCCGCGATCAACGGTCGATGAACGTGAGGTGGGGGGAGGGGAAGACAATGGGGATCCGGGATGGGGGGACCGCCATGAGGGATGGTGGGAGAACAAAGGGGGAACCAGTGTGGTGTGGGGGTGGGGGGGGGGGGTTTGTTCCGGTGAAGGCGCTGTGCACACGGCAGCCAGACAACGGTCGCTTGTCCTTTTCTTTTTGTTTTCACTTTTAATTTCAAGTTTTTGTGAACCTTGTGTGTTGTGACGGTTGGCAGAACTATATCCCTCCGGGGATGAATAAAGTTGTATCGTATTGTATCGTATAACTCCACCATTTTGGCCCGTGTCTCGAGCAATAAAGAGACAGAGTACAAGAAGGAGTTAGAATACTTAGCAACATGTCAAGGGTTATGGGGGGGGGGGCAGGAAATTGGGATTAGGAGGCAGAGATCAGCCATGATTGAATGGGGGAGTGGACTCGATGGGCTGAATGGCCTCATTCTACTATAACGTGAATTTGATGAAAGTCTAAGTGCTGCAGTAACTCAGCAGGTCAGGCAGCATCTCTGGAGAACATGGATTGGGGACATTTTGGGTTGGTCCCTTCTCAGACTGTTTGTAGCAGCGGAATGAGAGCTGGAAGAGTTGGCGGTGGAGCAACGCCTGGCGATGGATACAGGTCAGAGGCATTTTTCATTTACAGATGGTTGGACAAAGGCCAAAGATGAAAAGACATAAAGTGTGAGGTTAGGGGATAAGGATAGAAGAGTCATGAAATCTGAAGCCATGAAAAAAGATGATGTCCACACAACCCCAGTCTCCATCAACGGTGCCGAAGTGAAGATGGTCCAGAGCTTCAAGTTCCGAGGAGCAAATATCATCAACAATTTGTCCTGGACATAGAAGCTACGGCAAAGAAAGCACTCCAACATCTCTACTTCATAAGTTCGTAAGTTCATAAGTTCATTTATTGTCACATACACCAATAGTGAAATTCACTGGCCAGGTCAGTCATACAATTTATAAAAGCAGCAGACTCAGAAAACACATTTTAACATAAACATCCATCACAGTGACTCCTTCACATTCCTCACTGTGATGGAAGGCGAAAATAAAGTTCAAGTCCTTCCCTTGTTGTTCTTCCTTGGTCAGGGGCCTCGAGCCCCCCGTTGACGGAACGGTCTTGAGTCCCGTAGCCGGCAACGTTCGGGCCATCCGCGTCGAGGCGTTCAGCTCCTGCATCGGGGGGATGTCAGCTCCCCCGCGCTGGGCGATCAAACCTCGCGTCGGGGCTGGACGAAACTTCTGCAGTGTTGGAGCTCCCGACTAGCCTCTCCCGAGACTGCGAGCCCTTGATGGTAAGTCTGCAGGCCACGGTGGGAGCGATCCCAGGCAAGGGATCCGCTCCGATGTAACCCTAACCCTAACCCTAACCCTAAATATTTACAACAGTTTGAGTCACATGTATTGTGCAAAAAACAATATTTTGATTATATTTTGGGTGGATGTTTCTAGATTAATTTATGGGAATTAAACATTAAATTCCTTCCATCTGGGATATAAATTCATTACAGTGAGATTTAAAAATCATGTTATATTGTGAATTCTTGTGTGAATGGGATTAGTTTGTTATTTGGATACTTAGGCTATTTAAAAAATATATCCTTTTCTTAAGAAATTGAATCTACAGGACGTTGTTAATGGGAAAGTAGTGAGCAGAAAGGCATGCCATGTGTGGTTTGAAGAGCAAAAACTTGTAGTTTACAATGCCAACATTGAAATGTTGAGGAAAAACAAGGTGTACAGAGTTGCTTATTGGTTACAATCTGAGGAGTATGATGATGCTACTGATTATGATATGCCAATGTACCAGCTAGCAACTGATCTTCTCCATAAAGACTTGGTCTATTGCTAGAAATAGTAATTTATTTACCTATCTGTTACGGATTTACAGCATATAATACAATAATATTAAAGTTCTGATCTTGAGAATATCACATATTTGAATTTTCAAGGCAGTCTGGTTGTTTATTACTATTTCCTTCACAACGGTCAATTTTGTAATTAACTACAATTAGGTAATTAACTAATTATATGCTTTAATTTCAGGTCATCCAAGTAAGATGTTTTATATTTGTTTCAGAATGCTTCAATCTATAATAACTGAAAATTTCATTCAGTTCTCTTGATTTTTAAGAAAGTTATGGGCTTTTGACTGTCCTCGATCAGTTTTTGTGTTAAGTCAATGCAAAAGCAATAGGGAACAAGATGCTAATTTCCGAGTATGAAAATGGCCATAACTTTTTTAATACTGAAGATATCAAAGTGAATTAGGTGTCAAATTAAACTTCTTTTTACGCTTTATCTGATGGGATAAATTGCAGACTTGATTTTTAAAATCTCAAAATTGTGTAACATTGCTACTATGCATTTCCAACATAAATGATACCTGAAAATAATTTATTTGATCATACTTGTTTCTGGGGGTGACTTAGAAGGACACAACAGTTGAAATCCAGACTAATGTGGTTGAAAAACTCAGCAAAAATGAGTTTTGGATGTTGCAACAAAAAATCCCTCAATATTAGCAACTACAGTTGACCCAATCAGAAATATGTTAAATATTAATTAGTGCTGAGTTAATACTATTCTTTTTCTGTGCAAAGCTGTTTTTTGTCATTGTATATGAATCCTAGATATTTTCAATCACAACAAACTATTGCCAAGATATGATTGCAACTTTAGCCAAAAAAAAACAGAACAGCTGGAGGAACTCAGCAGGTCAGGCAGCATCTGTGGTAGAAAATTGACAATTGATGTTTCTGCTCGAGACCCTTCATCTGGACTGAAAGAGTAGAGGGGAACTGAGTTTCTCCAGCTGCCCTCATTTTGCTGCAGATTCCAACATCTGCTGTCCCTTGTGCCTCCATGATTTCACCCTTAATAAATTAAATGAGGTATTATCCATTTAATTTAATGGGCTAAGTAAGTGAGTAACATGATATGAATATATTAAGCATTTATATGTTAATATCATATCACCTAACTTCTGGATTTGAAAATCTATGAAGTTATTATTTCCTTGTGAAAGCAGCTTTACAGGAATATGAAAACATCATCAAGTTAAATTGGGATCACATTCCATAACAATTTACTGAAATACAGTGTTATTCAACAATTATGCATTTGTAATCACTGAATCATGTAGTTTAAAATGTGGCCATTCATCCCATCGTTCCTTTGTCTGCTCTTTAAGAGATTCAGCTAATCCTACTTCTGTGTTCTCTCCCGACATATTTTTTCCATTTCTGTGCATTTCTGATTACAACATCACACTGTGATTTTTTTATTGTGTAATCTCTCCTCTGGTACTTTTTAAAGTTACTTCTTCTTGCGTATGGCGTGCACAGCCTAAAGTTGTAGGACAACTTGTTCTATTTGATCTTATTTGATTGTGCATGCCGGGTTGATTGCATTCATCGAAACAGGACGGACCACGAGAAGGTTGCAATCTCCCACCCCTTGAAGTTACTAATTTGTGATCTCTGGTTGTTGACCATCCTGCCAATTTCTCCTTATCCACTACCATAAATTCTCAAAGCATTCAACAGGGCAGCAGCTGAGAGGACATTTCCATTGGTTCTGGAGTCTAAACCAAGGAATGAGTCCAGAGTGTTTATTTATCATATGCATTGGATGTGAACATGAACAACTAAATTCAGACTAGACACAGCTTTTCAGACACATTGGATGCAATGACAACAACAATAATAAATATATAATACATTTTTATTTATCCTATGTAAACTAGACCATGTTAGTGCAAAACCAAAGTACATGTCTCAAAATACAGAATAAACCATCCAGGAATGAGATAAGGAGAACTTTCTTTACCCAACGGATCAGGAATCTTTGGAATTCTTCACCAGAAGAGCTAAGCAGGCTCTGTCATCAATTTCATTCAAAGCAGAACTCAAGAGATTTCTAAATATTGGAGGAATTACTGCAATGTGTATGGAAATGGGGAAATAAAACTCGTTGAGGTGGATGAATCGAATCATAAGCTTGTTGCAGAGCTGACAGAAGGGGCCAAAATGGTCTATTCATGCTCCTGTTTTTAATCTTCTCTTTCCTGTTAAATTATACCATAGTCTCTGCTCTTTACGTCTCCAGGATCCTGACTTAACTGGAGTTCTTCCTCGCTTGGACCATTCTAGTTCACGAAGACAATCTGAGTGTTCCCCAGCCAGAAACCATGGATGAACCGTGAGATCTATTCCCAGGTGATGACCAAGATTCCTGAGTACAAGTGAAACGATCCCACGTGGTACAAGAAAGCTCGCTATGATCTTCGCAAAGACGTCAGGAATGCAAAGGTACTATACAGGGAAAAACTTGAGTTCCAGAATAATTACTTGTGCACCTGCCGACTGGCAAGGTCTGAATACTGTAACTGGCTACAAAGCACAGTCAGGCAGCATCATGGGTGATACTGGGCCATCCATGATGGATTTAATGCATTCTATGCTCGCTTTGAGCAGAAGGCAGAATGACCTTCGTCCTTTCAGACTTGAGTGTGCCTTTCAGGTCTTTGTTCCTGAAGTCCGATCATCCTCCCTGAGGGTGAACCCACAGAAAGCAACTGGCCCAGATGGTGTCACTGGTCACGCCCTTCGGAACAGCGTGGGCCAACTAGCCAGAGTGTTAATGGGCATCTATAATTTCTCCCTACTCCATTCTGATGTACCCACCTGCTTCAAGAAGACCACTATCTTCAAGAAAAGCAAGGTCATCATGGAGTTCTTCGAGAGGTTGATTTTGGCCCACATTAAATCCTATCTACAAAGCAACATTGATCTACTGCAGCTAGCCCACTGCCATAACAGGTCCATGGTTGAAGCCATCTCCCTAACCCCACACTCATCTCTGGAACACCTGGATAAGAAGGACACCTACGACAGACTCCTATTCACAGACAACAGCTCTGCTTTCAATACGATTATCCCAACCAAGCTCAAACTCATGGAACTTGGAGTCAGCACTCCCCCTCTGCAACAGAATTATCAACCTCCTCACCAATCATCCTCTACCATAATCCCCTGCAAGGATGTGTTTAGTTTAGTTTAGAGATACAAAGCGGAAACAGGTCCTTTGGCTCACCGAGTCCGCACTGACCGCACATTTTACACTATCCTACACATACTAGGGACAATTGACACTTTTACCAAGCCAATGAACCTACAGACCTGTATGTCTTTAGAGTGTGGGAGAAAACCAAAGATCTCGGAGAAAATCCACGCAGTCAGGGGGAGAATATACAAACTCCGTACAGACAGCACCCGTTGTCGGGATCGAACCCGGTTCTCAGGCACTGCAAGCGCTGTAAGGCAGCAACCCTGCCACTGAGCCACCATTCTCAGCCCTTTGCTTGTACACTCATGACTGTCAAATCCAAATCAATTTGCAAGTTCACAGACGACATATGGGTCGAATATCAAATAATGACGAAACAGAATACAAGAAGGAGATTGAGAACCTCATAACCTGATGCAAATACAACAATCTCTCCCTGAATATCAGCAAAGCAAAGGAGATTGTTGATTAACTTCAAGAAGTGAAGTAGTACACACCCTGGTATATATTGATGGCAGGGATGATGAGATGATGGAAATGTTCATGTTCTAGGAATAAATATCACCAGCAATTTGTCCTGGACCAACCACATCAAAGCAATGGCCATGAAAGCACACCAATGCCTCTACTTCCTTGGAAGGCGTAGGACGTTTGGCATGTCCCCAACAACCCTCATCAACCTCTACAGATGCGCCATGGAAAGCATTTTATTGGGATGCATCACAACATGGTTTGGGAACAGTTCCATCCAAGAAATGATTGTGGACATAGCCCAGACCATAACGCAAACCACACTCCCTTCCATGGACTCCATCTACGCTTCACACTGCCTTGGCAAGGCCACCAGCATAATCAAGGACTAGTCTTATCTCGGTCACTTCCTCTTCTTTCCTCTCCCATCAGGCAAGAGGTATAGAAGTTTGAAAACGCATGCCTCCAGAATCAGGACAGTTTCTTCCCAGCTGTTATGAAGCAACTGAACCATCCTAGCTCGTTGGAGACCTTTGAATTATCTTTAATCGGACTTCATTGGACTTTATCTTGCACTAAATACTATACCCTTTATCCTGTATCTGTACGGTGTGGACAGCTTGAGTGTAATCGTGTATAGTTCTTTCATTGACTGGATAGCACATAACATAAAGCTTTGCACTGTACCTCAGTACATGCAACAATAATAAACTCAACTAAATAAATGATTGTGTCCACGTCTTCAGCTACTATAGTCCTTGGCTCTGGTGACCCCTCCATAAATCTCTCTACTTTCTTTCTACTTGCCTCTCATACTTTCACACTCTATAACATTCACCCATTTGACTAAGTTTTTGGACATTAGTATCAACATTTCTGAGGAGATTTGATACGTTGCTGAATACTGTATCAAACATCTGCAGGGGTATGGTGTAGAGCATATCGGCTGGTGGTATGATGGTCTGGTTCAGTAACGTGAATGCCCAAGAACAAGAGAGGCTGCAGAAACTGGTGTGCATTGCCCTGTCCATCATGGATATGGATCTCCCCACCATCCACAGGAAGCAAGTAATATCAACAGAGACACAACAGGGACTAACTGCAAAGATACTTCGGATGTTGCCAGAGAGGCGCATGGTACCCTACATCATGGAGTTGATATCAAACCGCAGCTTTGTGCTTAAGTCCAGTGATGGACAGCAGAGTAGGCTGCATAGACTGAAGAATGGCGTCCCACAGGGATCCGTCTCAGCTCCGCTGCTTTTCAACGTGTACATCCATGACCTCCCAGAGACCATCGCTGGAAAATATGGGTATGATGACGATCTAGCCATCCTGAAAAAACACAAAGAGTGGAAGACAATCAAAAGCGCCTTGAGTCAAGACATGGGGACTTTGGCGGTATACCTACGACAGTGGCGTCTAAAGCTGAGCGAAGGCAAAACAGTGTCAACAGCATTCCATCTAAACAACAAGGAAGCTAAGCGAGAATTAGCTGTCTTCGTTAACAACAGGCGCTTGGACTTCCAACAAACACCCACTTACCTCGGCGTAAAGCTGGACAGGTCGCTTATATTTCGTCAACACCTGGCTGGACTCCGCGACAAGGTCATGGCACGTAGCGGCCTCATCCGACGTCTGGCAGGAACAAGTTGGGGAGCCAGTCCGTCAACTCTTCGCACCTCTGCCTTAGCTCTTGTGTATGCTCCAGCTGAGTACTGTGCACCCGTATGGAGTAGAAGCAGACATACTAGCATGTTAGACACGAGCCTGAGCAGCATCACTCGGTGCCTTCAACCTACTCCAGTCGAGCAGCTCCCTATACTTGCAGGCATTCTACCTGCAACTCCGGCGCTATCTCATCGTGCCATGGACCCAGATCACATCCTCCATCAGGCTATCAGCAGAGAGCAGAGGCCACCCCGACTGAAGTCCCGTCACCCCTTTGCTCCACATGGAAAACAACTCCTAGCATCCATCCAGCCACTGAGACAAAAGCACACTGGATAGCCACCAAGAGGTCACAGGAGTGGAAGGCAACCTCATCTCCATTACACAGCTACATCTCTTCACCAGATAAAAGCTGTCCAGGGTCTGACCTCCCCAGAGGAGCATGGGTGAAGCTCAACAGACATGGTACTGGAGTTGGGCGTTTCAATGCCAGCGTGTGGAGATGGGGGGGCTCCGCCAGAGCCCAGCCTATGAATGCGGAGCAGAACAACAGACAGCCAACCATGTCATCTCTGAGTGCCCGCTCTACCACCCACCAAATGGAGCTCAGGGCCTGGCAGACATTGACGCTGCTCAACACCCGGCTTGAGATCTAACTATTCCTTTGGTTTATGTATGTTTCATTCGCAAGAAGAAGAGACCCAGACCACTGTGCCCACACTCTCTTCCCATTGCTACCATCGGGTTGAAGGTACGAGACCCCGAGAACATTATCTCCTGGTTAAAAAACAGCTTCTTCTCATGAACCTGATGAATCACAATCAGGGTCTTGAGCCGCACTGCACAACCCGAACCACAAGCTACCTCAGCACCAAACAACTATGGACTTTGAACTACAGTATATTCTTCGGCTTACCCGATATAACAGATAGTTTATGGTATTATTTTTATTGTATATTTATTTGTTGTGTTTTTACATTAATGTCTCTGTGAAGCTGCAGCAGTAAGAATGTCAATGTTCTAGTCCCTATGCATATGACAATTAAACACTCTTGATGTTGACTCTTAAAATGCTTATTGATATGTTCTTTAAGGAATTTTGCTGTCATTGCAAGTTGTTGTAGTTGCTAATTGATGACCAAATTCATATTCAAACTGTTGAAAATAATAAGCAGTTAATGAACAGTTAACATTTTAGGTTGAAGACCCTTTAGTTTTCAATTGAGATTTACAGCATCAGCAGCTTTTTTTAACTTTTCAAATCTTACAGTGCATATTCTAGGTGTCTCTGGCAAATATCAGTCTTGATGTTATAATTGCTAATGTTCTCAGTTTATTTATTTTTACAGTCCTTTGCTCAAATTATGATCCTAATGCAGGCAAATGGGTTTAGTCTAGTTCGTAAAAAAGGTCACATTGATGTGGTGGGTCAAAAGGCCCTTTTCTGTGCTATGCAACCCTATGACTCTATCACATAAATGAAGTAAGCTTTATGTTTTTATTCAATTTATGTTGTCAATAAGATGTTACAGTTAACATGGAACAAAGATCAGTATAGCACAGGAACAGGCCCCTCAGCCCACAATGTCCACATCGAACATGACGCCAAGTTAATAGTAAGATTAAACGAGAACTTACCAGTTTGAAGTTTGATCTGTATTTTATGAGGAGTTATGATGAGGGATTACGTGAAGAAGCCCGCCAGGACGCATGCGTGTCATTCTTCAAAGCAGCGGTGTGAAATCACAGATAACTGTAATGACTAAACATAGTAAGATTAGAGAAGAGATACCAGTTAAGTATATGATCAAGGGTGGGAGCGGAGGGCACGTAATCCCTCATCGTAACTCCTCATAAAATACAGATCAAACTTCAAACTGGTAAGTTCTCGTTTAATCTTACTATTTTACTTCGGAGTCACGTGAGTGACTACGTGAAGATTTTAAAGCTCTGTGATTTCATGCCGTGGAAACGAGTCCATGCATCACGTCTGCCTTGATGACTGTAGGAGGAATTGTGTTAACATAATTTGGACATGAATTCGACATTGAAATCATAAAATTTGTTAACACAAAATTATAACCCCTTTTTATGGGTTTAAATTAATTTACAGAACTTAAAATTGTTTCTGCAAACATTCCAGGTTTCATTAGTGGTTTGTTGTAAAATAATTGGAATGTTTTTTCCCCCAGACCATCCTGCTGCCTTGAGGATTTGGTCCATTGGTACATCCAACTGTATCACTGCCGATGTAGCTGCAGCCCTGGTGGAATGAGATTTTAAAATATTAGTATCCACCACAGCCTGTGTTAGCACCTGTTTCAGCCATCTTGAGATGGTCTGGACCGTCACTCTTTTGTGTGGTTGCTTGTGGCTGACCAAAAGTGCCTTCTCATTGCCTCTTAGGATTTTCGTTGTCTCCATGTATAACGACAGATGGCTTATTATACAGAGACGGTCATCTGTTGGGTATGACCTAAATTGTATATTGAGGCCTGATGATCCCTGTCTGTTCTGCTTTACTAACTCATAGATATGAAACGTAATATTTTCTGTTGAGGAAGTCATGTTGTCCAGTCTTAGTTTATGCAGTGACTGTACCCTCTGTGCCGTGACCAATGCCATTAGCATGATTGTTTTTAATGTCAGTCTGTGTAGGGACAGAGCTGTTGCTGGAGACCAATTCCTGAGCATCTTCAGGACAATACTTACATCCCATATTTGGGGGTACCTGATTCTTGGGGGATTAGTATTACAAATTCCCCTCATAAGTTTTGTACCAGTGGGTGAGTCCCAACAGAGTAACGCTCTGTCCCCTGCCATAGGTAAGTCGATAGGGCACTTCTGGCGCAGTTGATGGCATTGTAACTGAGCCCCTCATCATAGTGGAGGCCTGCCAGATATTCCAGAACAGACGGGATGTTCATGTCTCTGTAGGTGATCTTGTTATTATGGCAGTACATCTCCCACTTCCTGATATAGACCAGATACTGTTTTTTGGTTGACTGTCTTTGGGCCGCCGATATCATGTTCACTGTTCGGTCCGTCAGTCCCAGTTGTAGTAGAGGTGTTTTTAAACTCTACACATTAATAAGTTCAAATGTTTATGGCATGGGTGGCTATCCCTTGTTACGGGATGTAGCAATAAATCTAGTCTATGTGGGATGGTGATACATGGTTCTAATACCATGTTTAATACCACTGGGAACCATGGTTGAGTAGGCCAATTGGGTACTACCAAAATACCAGACGCAGAGTCTTGTTGTATTTTCCTTAATACCCGACTGATGAGGCAGAAAGGAGGGAATGCGTAAAAAAACAATTTCCCCCCAATGCAGCGAAAATGCATCTGTCGCCGCTGCCCCAAGGTCTGGTTCCCATGAAACATAATTTGATAACTGGTGGTTAAGTCTGGATGCGAATAGATCGATATCTGGTGTTCCATATTTTGCTGTAATATCAGCAAATACTTTTTTATTCAACATCCATTCGGTGTTTTCATTAAATTTGCGTGACCTGGTGTCTGCCACTAAATTTAGTCTTCCTGGTAGGTAAGTGGCTGATATCCAAATATCTCTCTGGATACACCATTGCCAAATTGTATTAGCCAGATTGTCACATGATGTCGATTTGTTTCCACCCATGTGGTTAATGTATGCTACCACGGTGGTATTGTCTATCTGTAGTCTAACATGCTGGTGATATGACCCAGTACAATATGATTTTAGGCCATGGAATGCACCCAACATTTCCAGGTAGTTTATGCCCAGTGTGAGTAATAATGATGCCTCCTGAGCAGTCCATCTACCTCCACAGCTGGTGATGGTATTGGTGGCTCCCCACCCAAGTGCACTGGCATCAGTTTGTAGTACCATGGAAGGGTTACTGACAATGATTGGATTGGAACAAAGCCAGATGTTATCTATCCACCATTTTAGTTCCATTTTAGCTTGATTGGTAGTTTCATAGGTCTGTCAAAGTGACCTGCATTAATTTAGAGTGTTTGTATTTTTGCTCTCTGTAAGTTTTGGTAATGTAGAGGTCCAAATTGTGTGGCTGGAAAGGCAGCCACCATTTTGCCAATTACTTTTGCTACCAATCTGATGGATGGTTTGCTGATGTCAATGAGGTTATTGCAAGCCTCTATTAAATCTCTAGCCTTTCCCTTAGGCAGAGTCACCGACATGTGAACTGAGTCAATGGTGAACCCCAAATAGTCCATAGTAGTGGAAGGCGTTAGTTTAGATTTAACTGGATGGATAATAAATCCCAGTTTTTCAAATAACTGTTTTGTGGCTGTTACAGTTTGTTTGGCCAATTCCAAAGTTTTGCCCACAATGAGTATGTCATCTAAATATGCCATGACCATGTGTTTACGTTTCCGTAGAAACGCTAGGGCTGGTTTCAAAATGTTTGTGAACAGCCTGGGGGCTCATGATAACCCATTTGGCAGTGCTTTATACTGCCAGTGTTGTCCCATCCAGTTGAATTTTAAGTAACATCTGTGGTCACCTCGTATAGGCACTGAATAGTAAGCATCTTTTAAATCGATGCTGGCCATGAAGTAACCTTTGGAAATTAATTGTTTAGCAGTAACAAAGGTTTCCATTTTGAAGTGAATATATTGTACAAATGTATTCAATTTTGTCAGATCTATGATGATGCGACAACCACCATCTTTTTTGTTTTTGGTAAATATATTGGACACGAATTCTAATGGTTCATGTTGAGTTTTCTCAATTACACCTTTTACGTAAAGCCGCTCCAGTTCAGCTTGCGCTTTTGATTTTTCTTTATCAGAAAGCACGAACATTCGGTTCGGTATATGTTGAACTGGAGGGCTGTACATGTGTATAAACTCTATTGTATATCCCTGGATACTGCTTAAGATGTAAGTATCGGTTGTTAACATGCTCCATGCATTCAGAAAAGAGTGTAATCTCCCCCCAACCTCCATGCTCCCTGTATTTTGTAGGGAACCAGACCCACCTACCTCCATAGTTACCAGTGGCAGGTTTACTTCTTTTTTGTAGGTTCTTCGCTGCTGTTGTTGCGCTGGTGTCTGGATTTTCGGTTTGGTTGGCGTTGGAGGTCCCCGCATCTTCCAAGAAGGCCGGCCTGGGCCATGACCTAAAAAGACTCATGTTTTGAGTACCGGGCCTTCGAGCTTTCACCAGTTCTGCTGGTGGATGCGTAGGGGTGCTGTCTTTGGCTGTAGTGGGTTTTTGTTGGAGTCTCTTTTATTAGTCCCAGGGTTTTTGCTTCCTCATCGAGCTCCTTGACTTGCTTCAATAGGTTGCCTCCAAACAATAGTATTGGTGGTTTTGTTGTCCCAGGTTTGCACAGTCCCTGCACCCCTTGCAAACTTGTCTTTCCTTCTGCGACCCCTCTTCCAGGTCAGCCCAGAACTGACCCGCAGTGCTCCCCTCTGATGAGGTAGAAGCACTGTGCAGCCCTTCAAGAGGTACTGCTGTGGGTTTATCATAGGGCCCACAGTGACCCGACTCCATCTCCCGGAGTCTGTCACGTTGGAGCAAATGCTCCACACACTGCTCCATCCGGCTCCAGCGCTCTCGGTCGCTGGCCGCCCGCGGTTGTTCAAAGTCGGACTCCTCTGAGTCCACGACCTTGTTTGTTTTGTGTCTAGCCTTACCGCCCGGCCGCGTGGATCTGGCCGGTGCGAAGGCGACATCGGGCACAGCTGATCCCACTATCGGTGATCCGAGTGCCACTGTCTGCTGCTGGCTGCCCGCTGCTCCGCGGTCCTCCCTCACCAGCTTTGTCGCAGCCCGTTGGTTTCTCCACCTGTAACCAGCATGGGAAAACACAAAAAGACCGCAGCTCTTACCTGCAGGTCCTGGTTTAAATTGTCGCTACGGGGGAACGTCGTACCACCCCGCCTCCTCCATTTTCGACTTGTCAAAAGTCGACGGCCCCATTCTGAATAGTCTCCCGCCTGGCCGTGGTGTTCTGGCCGGCGCGGGACAAAAAGTCGGCACAGCTGATCCCTTACGGGGCTTGTGCCTTCAGCTGCTGCTGGCTCCCGCAACTTCGCGGTCCTCCCCAGCCAGCTTTACTCGCAGCACTTGTGGACACTATTTTGTCCAGCTTCCCCCCTGTGTAAAAACAGCGCGGGGACAAAAACTACCGCAGAGTAAATCACTTACCTGCAGGTCACGGTTTCAAACTTACCGCTGCGGGGGAACGTTCCACCCCGCCTGTCGTTTCACAAGCGTGAAAGCAATATGACACGCATGCGTCCTGGCGGGCTTCTTCACGTAGTCATTCACGTGACTCCGAAGTAAAATCTGATCTCCTCTTCCTACATGTGCACCATATTTCCCTCCCCCCAACCATTCCTTGCATATCCACATGCCTTTCTAAAAGCCTCTTAAACGCCACTATCGTATCTGCTTCCACCACCACCCCTGGCAGGACGTTCCAGGCATCCACTACTCTCTATGTGAAACAAACGTAACGCACAAGAAGAACGTCTGAAGAAGGGTTTCGGCCCAAAATTTTGCCTATCTCCCTCGCTCCATAGATGCTGCTGCACCCGCTGAGTTTCTCCAGCATTTTTGTGTACCTTCGATTTTCCAGCATCTGCAGTTCCTTCTTAAAAACTTACCGCACATCTCCCTTAACCTTTTCCCCGATGATCTTAAAGCTATGCCTTCTAGCATTTGATATTTTCACCTCGAATAAGGTTCTGACTGTCTACGTCATCTATGGGTCTCCTACTTCTATCAGGTCTCCCCTGAACCTCCAACACATCAGATAAAAATATCCAAGTTTGTACAATCTCTCCTTACAGCGAAACCCTCCAAATCCAGGCAGAATATACCTGCACTCTCGCCAAATCTCCATATACTTTCTGTAATGAAACAACCATCCTCCTGCACACCATCCTCCGAATGCTGTCAAACCAAAGTTTTATATTGCTGCAGACACAAGGAACTGCTGTTGCTGGTTTACCCAAAATGACACAACTAGGGGCAAGAGTAACTAAGTGGGTCAGGCAACATCCTGGAGAACATAGCTAATATCCCTGGATAGCTGATGTTTTGGGTTGGGACCTTCTTCGGACTGAGACCTGAAACATCACCTATCCATGTTCTCCAGAGATGCTGCCTGACCCGCCGAGATAGTCCAGCTTTTGTGTCCTTTTATAAAGCTGCTTCATGACTTCCTGATGAGTGTCATGTGGGGCAACAGTAGTTGCTGCCTTACAATGCCAGAGACTCAGGTTAGATCCTATCTACGGGTTCTGTTTGTACGGAGTTTGTACGTTCGCCCCATGTCCTTAGTGTGCATAGGAAAGCGCTAGTGTGCGAGGATCACTGGTCGGCACGGACTCAGTGGGCCGAAGGGCATGTTTCTGTGCTGTATCTCTAAGCTAAACTTCATTAAATTATACTCAATGTGTTGTTAAGGGTCTTGCCATTAACTTTACACTGATATCTGAGTTTTGAGTTTTAACAGTATGTAAGCAACATTGTGAATTTCATAGAAAAATAAAAAATAGGTGCAGTAGTAGCCCATTCGGCCCTTCGGGCCAGCATAGTCATTCAATATCTTCATGGCTGATCATCCAAAATCAGTACCCCGTTCTGTTTTTTTCCCCATATCCCTTGATTCCCTTAGCCCGAAATGCTAAATCTAACTCTCTTGAAAACATCCAGTGAATTGGCCTCCACTGCCTTCCGTGGCAGAGAATTCCACAGATTCACAACTCTCTGGGTGAAAAGGTTTTTCCTCATCTCAGTCCTAAATGGCCGACCCCTTTTTCTTAAACTGGGACCTCTGGTTCTGGACTGCCCCAACATCAGGAACATATTTCCTGCATCTACCCTGACCAATCCTCTAAGAATTTTATATGTTTCTATAAGATGCCCTCTCATCCTTCTAAATTCCAGCAAATACAAGCCCAGTCGACCCATTCGTTCATCATATGCCAGTCCCACCATCCCGGGAATTAACCTGGTGAACCTACGCTGCACTCCCTCAATAGCAATAATGTCCTTCCTCAAATTAGGAGACCAAAATTGCACACAATACTCCTGGTGCAGTCTCACCAGACCTCCTGGCTCTTAAACTCAAATCCTCTCGCAATGAAGCCTGCAGTGAGAGTGGAAGGTCACAAGGTATTAGAAGGAAGGTGAAGATATCAGACTGAGTACCAGAGTAACGGGGAGGAAAAGGTCAGCCGAGCAGAGCAAGAAAAGATAATGGCATGAATAAATGCGAACTATAAGTTTCTCTCTGCTGTGAAATCAACAAAAAGTAACTTGAGTTTATATCCCCTATCGTTGCACATTTTTCAGCCTTTATTACTTTAGCCTGAGCTATCCTTTTAGGTTGAATGGAACTGTCACTTCATATTGGAGCGCCATATTCTATTAATGATCAGCCTATGTGAGGATTAAATGTTTTGTGCACCGGGCTGGTTCAGGAAATGTGGTACAGGTGTGAGCTATTAACAAGGTGCTAATTGTGTAGGTTATTTCTACACAAGGTGAGCACACAAGTAGGGAACATGTTGTGACTAAATGAGAGTTCAGCAAGGTATTAACTCTATCATTGCAGAACAGATTTCTTTACGTAAAAAAAAAAAATGGATGCAGATTTTTTTAAACAGACGACAGATGGTTTGCTGGTGAACGGTTTAAGACAGTGAGACACAGACGTCAGGTGGCAGAAAACAGAGATGGACATGACTCTCATCCAGTTCATTTGGAATAATATTTTTCTAAGTTCCAAGTAAGGAACTTGGAGCTTAGAAAAATATTGGCAGTATAGAAACATTGAAAATAGGTGCAGGAGTAGGCCATTCGGCCCTTCGAGCCTGCACCGCCATTCAATATGATCATGGCTGATCATCCAACTCAGTATCCTGTACCTGCCTTCTCTCCATACCCCCTGATCCCTTTAGCCACAAGGGTTAAAGGGTATGTGGGATTGCATTTGTTTCTTTATTCACTTTAGTCTGAATTCAAACTTAATTTGGTTTTATGAAATTATCGAGTACAGTAACCGCCAAAACAAAATCACAAGATTAAACCCACTGTGCTATGTTGACAAAGCGAAATAGAACAAATATGATCAGTTGTGAACTAGCATCAGAAAAATCGATTAATGGTTGAGTCAAAGTGCCTGGGGAAGTGGCCCTCCAATCACAGTAGATTGTAAAATCAAAAGTATTTGTTGGCAAAAACACAGGAATAGAATTAGTTCATGACATCTCCTGCTCTTTATTATTCCCAGCTCTCTAATGATGAATATTCCAATATTCCTTAAAAATAAACATCACATGGAGAAGTTCAAACTGATGTTCAATCTGGGCAAGGTCTGATGGCCACAGATACTAACGTGGCCCCTGCATTACAGGGGGAAAAATATATATTTTGTCCTCGACCATTAACCATGACTATTTCTATTGGAGGATTGATTGATGCAGAGGCTTTTCCTTATAGCAGCTTAAAGGGCCTGTCGCACGTTGCGAGTTTACCCAAGAGCTCTCCCGAGTTTAAAAAAAAATCAAACTCGTGGTACTTCATCACGAGTATTTTTTTACTCTTGGTAATTTTTCACACTGTTGAAAAAACGAGTTTCACGAACTTATCGCGTTTCCCGCGTACCTGTCGTTAGCGTTATGAGCCGCAATGAGATGTCCACGAGATCCGACGTACCCGCTATGTACATTCTACATACTTACCACGAGTTTGATTTTTATTTAAACTCGGGAGAGCTCTTGGGTAAACTCGCATCGTGTGACAGGCCCTTAACTCTTCATTGTTCTTTTCTCCGTTCTGATGAAAGGCCGCCAACCTAAAACACAAAGAGCGATACAGTGGTAGAGTGTGGTTGCTAGAGCCGCTCTCTCACAGTGCTAGACACCCTGATTCAATCCTAACCTTGAGCGTTATCTGTGTGGAGTTTGCACGTTCTCCTTCTGATTATGTGGGTTTCCTCCTGGTGCTCCGGTTTCCTTCTACATCGCAAAGACTTGCCGAGTTGTAGGTTAATTGGCCTCTGTAAATTGCTCATAGTGTGTCAGGAGTCAATGCAAAAGTGGGATAACTTAGAACTAGTGTAAACAGGTAATCAATGGTCAGAGTGGACTCGCTGAGCTAAAGGACCTGTTTCCTTGCTATATCCTTCAATCAATCATTCAGTCAATCAATTAACACTGTTTCTTATTTCAAAGATGTTACCTGACCTGCTGTGTATTCTAAGCAATCTCTGCATTTATTTATGTTTAATATTAATTTGCCAGTCAGCTTCCATGTGGTCCCATGAGATCTTTATTTCCACAGTATTTATTCATGTGGTACTTTATTGAATGACTTAGAATTCCAGGCACTCTACACTTACTAGGATTTCCTTTATCTGCCCTTTTCATGATATTCTCAGAGCACTAATAAATGTGTCCCATATCATTTCCTTATCCTAAAATCATGTTGATTCTACTTAATTGTATGATGATTTTATAAATATTTAGTTGTTGCTTTGTTAATAATGAATTTATACTTTTTCTCGTTGGCAGGTGTTAGGCCGTCTGGCCTAAAGTTAATGCTTTAAGGGCCTGTCCCACTTGGGCGTCGTTTGCGCGTCAGGCAGGAGGCCGCGCGAGGATTTTGAGAATCCCAAAATCCTGGGGCGCCGCGCACTACCGCGCGTCACTGCCTACGCCCCCACATCTGACCACGCGCCATGTGTGCGTAATGCATGGCACTCGTGCGTTATGCGTGCGTTACACGCGCCGTGACGCGTAAATGAAGTCGCGTAAATGACGTCATTCCTTTGACCTAATGTGTCATTCCTTTGACCTAATGTGATAGGTTAAACACCAGAAGCTTGTGAATCATAGTTCACTTTGCAACACAACAGAAATAATTGAATCCACAAAATACAATAAAATCTATGGGCCAGGACAAAATCCTATATGTGACTTTGAAGATATATGCACCTGGGAGCAAACCACGGAAATATGTTGGGTGTCGTGAACAAAATAAAAAGGCACATATTCAATATCCCAGACTATCAGCAAATAAATTAAGTGGCTTCAAATTTACAACCGTGAAAAATCTACATATACACTTGACTTCCCAGTTCTGGTTAGGCCAGAACAAATTTGTTTTAGATTTGATCAAGGCGTTAGATGCAAGAGGTGAATGCCAAAGAGCTGAACACAGCTGACATTTGCCTGGGCACTTGACTGAGTATGTTGCAAAGGCACAAGGTACTGCTCCAGCCAGTGAAGGAGTTCTGCCCATTAATCTGACTCGTGCACCTTTATGAGATGCTCAGTCAAAAGCTGCCATGTAGTGTCTCGAGAGATATCTAGTATCTCATATAGAGATACCAGGGTTTCATTTATGCATTCATTTATTGGGATGCCAGCATCGTAGGCAGGGTCAGGGTTTAATCCTCATTCCTAATTACCATTGGGAAGGTAGTGGTGACCTGCCGCTGAATAGGAAGTCTCATGATTGTGAACCAGCTCAGAGAGTGGAGATGTGAAGGTATTTATGGAAAGAATCTCAACACGTGGACAGCAAGGCACATATTTATATATATGCACCTGGGAGCAATCCACGGAAATACGTTGGGTGTCGTGAACAAAATAAAAAGGCACATATTCAATATCCCAGACCATCAGCAAATAAATTAAGTGGCTTCAAATTTACAACCGTGAAAACCGTGATGGCGGGCATGAACATTGAATTCTCCCAATTTTGCTAGCCCTTGCTGTCTCCTCCCCTTCCTTAACCTTCGAGCTGTCTCCTCCCATCCCCCCGCCCTCGGGCTCCTCCTCCTCCCTTTTTCCTTCCTTCTCCCCCCCCCCCCCCCACCCCCTATCAGTCTGAAGAAGGGTTTCGGCCCGAAACGTCACCTATTTCCTTCGCTCCATAGATGCTGCTGCACCCGCTGAGTTTCTCCAACATTTTTTTGTACCTCCGCACATTTGCCAAAAGCAGGTTACACATTCGACAAGGGAATTCATTCCAAGGCAGAGGTTATAAGACTGGAGGAGGATCCAAAGCTATGACAGGCTGAGGCCAAGCTGAATTTCAATCAGATCGTGTACATTTTAAACATGTGGCATGGGTTGACCTTGGGATGGGTGAGGAGGGAGTGGTTTAATGCTTTATAGGCTGTGGAAGTTGTATGTTGCATATGCTGAATTTTTTAGGAAGGAACTTCAGATGCTGGCTTAAACTAAAGATAGACACAAAATGGTGGAGTAACTCAGCGGGATAGGCAGCATATCTTTCGATAGAAGGAATGGGTGACGTTTCGTGCCGAGACCCTCCTTCTGAAGAAGGGCATCAAACTGAAATGTCACCCATTCCTTCTATCCAGATACAGGTATGTTGCTTATTCCGCTGAGTTACTCCAGCATTTTATGTCTATGATATGCTGAAGTTGCTGGGTTAAAAATGAAGCTTCCGAGTTGTTTAAGTAATATTGTGTACAGGACATTCTATCTGTCATAATATAACATAATATAATATTTATATAGTGCTTATTTATCCTCTCTTCAAATTTAATACCTGTCAAGCTCTTAGAAGGAGACAGCTAGCATTTAATGATATAAACTACAGGGACATTATTGTCATATCTGAGTCAATCAGTCTGACTGAGCTCTGAATTGTTATCTGCAGCAGCTCATATATTCACCCTGCATATGTTATGGAGTCAGAATTTTCAATCAAAATGACTTTTAATAGACCTTAGACTTAGATATGTGTTTATACACCAATATTTACAGCTCCAGCACAAAGCACGCCAGCCTCGAATTAAACGAAAATCCCCTGGAAAAAAACAGAAATTCACAGTAAACCCATCAAACTGAGTTCGGAGAAAAGACATCCTCAAATATCAATGCGAAACACAACGTGCTGGAGGTCAGGCAGCTTCTGGGGATAGAATGAACAGGCTCCCTTTCAGATCGTCACTCTTCTTCAGACTGCTTGGAATAAGGGGGAGAAAGTTGGTAAAGGGTGGTGGGGGGTTGGACAAAACCTGGCAAGTTACTGTGGATAAAATTAAGAGGGTGTGATTAGCAGATGGGTGGTGTAAGTGACAGAAGCTATAGAGGTAAAAAGGAAATAAGAGGGTGTCAGGGAAGGAACGAGGAGGAGAAATGAAATGTAAAGCCAGAGGGAGGGATGTGGGTGGAATGGGACAGTTGGGAGGGGAAAGAGGGGAGAAAGAAGGGAAATGGGGAATCAGGGATGGGTGATGACTGTATAAAGGGGGAAAGGAGCAGGGTGACTGGGGGGGGGGGGGTGGGGGAAATGGGGATACACCAGGGTGGAGGTGTGGGGCATGGGAAGGAGAGAGATGTTCAGGGAAATATTACTTGAATTTGGTGAATTCAATGTTCATACTGTTGGGTTGTAAATTACCCAATTGGAATATGAAGTACTGTTCCTCCAGTTTGCGTATCCAAGGAAGAAAGATTAGTGTGGGAATGGGAATGGGAGTTAAAATAGTTAGCAAACAGAAAAGTCAGGTCTGAATGACTATGGTGCTAGATATTGGCGGGTTCAGTTTTAGAAGGCAGGTATTTGATCCAGAGAGGACACACTCTACAATGTAAATAGAAACAGCTCAATTCTCTATGAATCTAGAGAACTATACCCTTTAAAGCATTTCAGCATTTATCACTTCTACTCACACAGACTGACAAAAAAATTGAAAATCATAAAATCTACAAAGTGCTAAACATTCAGTGTCAAAAAGCATCATTCATTGCCACTAGAAGGCTGTGAAGGCCAGGACTATGGATATTTTTAAGCCAGTGATAGATTGATTCTTGATTAGTAAGGGTATCAGGGGTTAAGGAGAGAAAGCAGGAGAATGGGGGGTTAGGAGGGAGAGATAGATCAGCTATGATTGAATGGCGGAGTAGAATTGATGGGCCGAATGGCCTAATTCTGCTCCTATCACTTATGACCTTTTGAGCATTCGTGGAACGAGAAACAGTGTTAATGTTTAATGTCAAAGACCCTTTATCATGCAAAACAATTTTGTTTAGTTTAGTTTAAAGATACAGCGCGGAAACACATCCTTCGGCCCACCGAGTCTGCGCCGACCAGCAATCACCCTGTATATATCCCGGGTCTCTGGCAATCCCACCAATCCCTTTCTTTTCTGGTCCGCTACAGCTAATTCTCACCCACATGTCCATCCAGTACTATTTCATACTTGTTGTCACTTGTCTGCACCAAGGAGTAATTTATAGAGGCCATTTAACCCACCAACAGATCTTTGGTATATGGGAGGAGACCACAGCATCTGGTACAAATGCAGAGTCACAGCAAGAACATGCAAACTTCAAACAAACAGTAAACAGGCAGCACCCATGGTGAAGATTGAATCCAGGTTGGTGGAACTGGTGGTCACAACACTGATTGTTGCATCACCATGTGTCCACTGAGGAGATCATCCACCTATTTTCAACATCTGGACCAAAATTGTGTACCAAAAGTAGGTATTTTACAAAACTTACCTTCAGCGGCGCTGCAGTTCTGCCACTGGCCGTGTACGCGACTTTTATGCCTTTGAGGGGGGGGGGGGGCGGGGTTAAAATGCGTTTTTTCTCCTACCTGTCCTGGATATATTTTCTCGGAGTGCAAGCTTTTGCTGAAGAATTGTTCCGACGGCCGTTCTGTGAATTTTTTTTTTAATCGCCCGACAATTTCAGCACTGGAGTAATTTAAAAATCAGCTTCTAAAGCCGTCAACGCCGACAATGGGGACGGATTTCACGTACGGGACAGGTAAAGGAAAGCAGTTTATTTTACATATAAACGTGCTTCTTAGGATGCCTTTAAACCACATTTTACATAGCGAAACGGTGATTTAGGGCCCATACGAACCGGCAGCGTTTTTCCTGCTGATATGGGGTTTAAATTCACCGCAACCGCAACGTTCCAATCGATCACGTTCCACAAAAGCCCACTCGCAAGATGATTAAAATGGCCATTAATTTACGGGAATTAAACACTAAATTCCTTCCATTTGGCCTATAAATCCATGACAATGAGATTTTAAAATCATGTTATATTGTGAATTCTTGTGTGAATGTTATTTGGACACTTAGGCTATTTAAAAATGTTAATATTTTCTTAAGAAATGGAAGGATGTTTAGATCTAGTAATTGAATTTTGTAATTAGCTACAATTGTGTAACTAACTAATTATATGCTTTAATTTCAGGTCATCCAAGTAAGATTGTTTCATATTTGTTTCAGAATGTTTCAATCTATAATAACTGAAATTTCTTTCAGTTTTCTTAATTTTTAAGAAAGTTATGGGCTTTTGACTGTCCTCGATCACAGCTTTTGTGTAAAGTCAATGGAAAAGCAATAGGGAACAAGATGCCAATTTCCGAGTATGAAAATGGCCGTAACATTTTTAATACTGAAGATATGAAAGTGAATTAGGTGTCAAGTTATACTTCTTTTTATGCTTTATCTGATGGGATAAATTGCAGACTTGATTTTTTAAATATCAAAATTTTGTGACATTGCTACCAAAAGCCTCCATGACTTGGGAATCAACATCAATCAATAGGTCCTCAAACTAATGCCATATGTCGGATATATAGCAAGTCTTAACTTAATGGACCAAATCCAATGGGTGGGTTTGGCAGTTAAAATCTACTCTGTTTGGTTGCATACAAAGATATAGAAAAATCCTGAAATTATCTTCTCAGCCCTAATCTTGGAGATTGCAATTTAGAGAGGTTGGCCCCAGTAGTATGTTCTGCACGTCTGTCAAATATTTTTTATTCAGGTATCAGGCAGGAAACTACAGCCTTACAGTAGATTTCAGAGTGGGTGCAGGGCCTTGGGATTAGTTTAATTTAGTTTAGAGATGCAGCACGGAGACAGACCCTTCGATCCACCAGCAATCCCCGCACACTTAAGGGCCTGTCCCACGAGCATGCGACTCCATGCGGCAAGCGTGACCTAACGTGGTCGCTTGAGCTGTACGACCCCGCGGGGCCGGTCCCACTTCGATCGCCGGAGCCATATGGAGTTGTGCGGAGCTGGTCCCGGGTCTCCGAAAAACTGACCGTGTTCAAAAATTCCGCGCGGCAACGGCCTGCCGGCCCGGAGCCGCCTCGACGCCGTATGCACCGCCTCGACGGGTGTGCGCAGCGTCTCGACGCCGTACACAGCGTTTTGACGCCGTACGTCACGCTCGAACTTCCCGCGGACTTCGCTCAAGCTTCACGTCACTCACTCGACCTCCGCGGGGCCCCCGCTTCCGGTTTGGTCGCGCTTGCCTCATGCAGGTCGCATGCTCGTGGGACAGGCCCTTTATACTATCCTACACACACAAGGAGCAATTTACAATGACACCAAGCCAATTAACCTTCAAACCTGTACGCCTTTGGAGTGTAGGAGGAAACCAGGGATCCCAGACAAAGCCCACACAGGTCCACGGGGAGAGCGTACAAACTCCGTATAGACAAGCACCCGTCATCAGGATCGAACCCGGGTGTCTGGCACTGTAGGGCAGTAACTTTACCACAGTGCCAGCGTACCGCCTAAGGTTCTCCATCTGCTCAATGTACATAGGAACAGCTTATTTCTGTTTGAACCTTGGGACCAATACCATTTCAGTATCCCAGGGATATCGGAATCCGAGGAAGGGTGACCGACAGTGTAGGAAGATGAAGAGAGGGCCAGTGGAAAGGGCGTGTGAGTGTGAGTTTGTGTGTGTATGTGTGCACGCACGTGTGTGCATGTACACGTATGCACTTGGTAGTCGAGAGGAAGATAAGAGTGTACAGAGGGGCAACGGAAGGAAGGGCAGAGCAAGAGAAAGGGAGAGAAGAGTTGGAAGAAGGGTAAAAAGAGAGAAGGAGGAAAGTGACTGAGTGGGACTGAGTGAGAGGTGGGGGAGAATAGGACGGGTTTTGATGGAGGATGAAGTTTAGTGCCAACGGTTCTGGAAGTGCTGGACACCAAAGGAAACATAATTAGTGGGGAGAAAATGTGGCAGAGGGAATCTTACGGAGCAGGTAGTGGGCAAGAGTATGTATTTGAGTCAGTACCTGCTTGAATGTGTGCTTGTGGATGTCAGGCATGATATAACCACCTCCAGTATTCAGCACTGTACAGGCAAGAAGAAGGAGATGGGAGTCAATGAGAAGAGAAGCAAGTGGCAGGATGGATTCAAGGTTCCAAAGGCTGCATCTGGTTTCTATGGTGCTTCTTTGTGCTTCAGGAAGCTGTGATGAGTCACAGCACAATTCTCTTATGGCACCAGGGTGAAACCTGCAGCAGAATCTCTGAATGCTTGATTGGAAGTTGTGGGAAGGTCATTTGTAGGGGACAGGCAGCATGCTGGTGGAATTATGAGGACAGTGGCACTTTCATAAACACCATGTTATGTGTATCCATCAGCCCTCACTTTGCCTGCTGGAGTGGTATGTGTACTCTCTGTTCCACATGATTATCTGATTTAAGCAATGCCTCACTTTCATGGTGATATTAGTACATTTGGAAATGTTCAAATGTTTTAAAATTGGACGTTGTCGTCTTTTGTTTTCTGATCTTATTTTATTATTTTCCACCCATTGAATTATTTTTTTATTCCATGATCCTATGTCTGTACATTTTCAACTGCTAATGCTTGAAACCTCCCTTTTCTAGTGGTGGCGGAGTGGCTCAGTGTTGCAGCGGCCCCTTCAGCCTGTCTGTCTTTTTTTTTTTTTTTTGTGTCTAGTTAAGTGTAGTTGTTCGTGTTTTTTAATACTGTTTTTAACTGTGTGTATGTGGGGGGGTGGGGGGGGGGGGGGAACTTAAAAAAATCTCTTCCATGCACGGGAGACCCGACCTTTTCCCTGTCGGGTCTCCGTTGTCGTTGGGGCCTAGCACCGTGGAGCGGCCTCCAGCCGGAACAACCTGGGGGCTCCAGTCACGGAGCCTGTGGAGCTGTGGACTACTCACCATCGTAGGGCTGGCCGGCCTCGGAGCGTGGGGAGCGGTGGTGGCTCGCTGCTGCGGCCCGACCCCGGAGCTCGGACGCTCCAGCTGCAGCCGCAGGTCTGGTGGACTGGGACATCGGGAGCTCGCGGGTTCGGGTGAGAAACCGCTTTCCGGAGCTCCCGCAACTCGACTTCTCCCGCCCGTGTCACGGGGTTGGAACGACCCGGAGCGGGACCGTGCATCGCCTGGTGCGGCTTTAATGGCCGCGGGACATTCCAACACCGACCAGGGGCTCCAACTTTGTAACTTTTAGCCCTGGAGCAGGACCGTACATCACCCGGTGCGGCCTAAAATGGCCGTGGGTTACCATCGCCCGCCTGGGGCTTCGACATCGGGAGAAAAATGGTGCAGGGGAGAGAAAAGACTTTGCCTTCCATCACAGTGAGGAGGAGATTCACTGTGATGGATGTTTGTGTAAATTGAATTGTTTGTATGTCTTATAGGAATTGTCTCTGTTTGTATGGCTGTGGAAACTAAGTTTCGTTTGAGACTCACTGAGGTTCAAATGACATGTAATAAATATTCAATATTCAATATTCAATTCCTTCCATCCAATGAAAAGGAATGACGAAAAGCACTGGATTAGAATAAAGAGCTTTCAGAGCAAGTTAAATATCAGTGCCAGCAAAGATTTCAATGTGTAAACAGTGTTTTATTTTTACCGTGGGTGCTGGGGTGGCCCCATTCTCCATTACACACTCCTAGTTGATTCAATGGAAAGCAATAGAAAGAAAGAAAAACATCAGAGATATAGCTGGAAATCAAATATAGTCCAAGTATCTCCAATAAGCGGAGGTACACAAAAAAGCTGGAGAAACTCAGCGGGTGCAGCAGCATCTATGGAGCGAAGGAAATAGGCAACGTTTCGGGCCGAAACCTATCTTCAATAAGCAATGCTTTCATCTCACATCCTATTTCAAGGTTTTTTATCCATTAATTGAAATGGATTATCAGGCACCACTGAAAAAAACAAGGAATGGACAGAGGATAATATGTTATGTACTTTAAGGGTGATTTTACAATTGGTGGTCAGCTATATCTAGTACCCTCTGTACAAACTCCAGCTTCATTTCCTATATTCTTGGAATGCGCTCACTGTAAATCGGTGAATAAATATTAAATGCCACACAGCCATCCTTGGCAAGACTGACTTTTATGACTGATTCACCATACATTCACACACTGAGCCCAAGCTTGATATCAGCAACTGTCAGATGCTGATGCGGCACTTTTCCTGCCAAGAAGAAACATAAACAGTTTGAGAGAAACCAGTGTGCCTTTGCGTTTTCTCCTACAAGTAGCTGATACATCAGAATTGGCAGAGTCTGGGATTGAACTGTACGCTCACTCTCTCAGCTGGTGTGTGGCACAGGGGAGAGTTACAACTGTCATGTTTTGGTGGCCTTAATGCCCTGGTGATTTGCATCAAAATGATTATCCGAGCCAGGCAAGCACTCAACCACAAACAACTCCGTTTACTTTGTTACTTTAATTCTATGGGAAAATAAATGTCGGAAGATTTAAATATTGGTAAATTATATACTGTGTTTTAAGAAATGTTTTGAAAATCAGCAGTTTCAGATTAACTGCAATCAAATCCTGAAATAATGATGTGGGGAATGACAATCAAAACATGTGAAATCAAACGGGAGTTATTCAGACTCTGTTGTCCAAGCCGCTGAGGACGTCCCCCAGCCCCGACGTCGGACTTACATCACCCCGGCGGTGCGAGCCTGAACATCGGGCCGCCCGTAACGGCGACTGCGGTGGGCTCGGGGAGGCCCCGACCATGGGTGAACATTGGGGAACATTGGAGGAAGAGACTGACTTTGGTGCCTTCACTCACAGTGGGGAACGTTGATTCTGCTGTGTGGGGATGTTTTATGTTAAATTCTATCGTGTGTTGTGTTCTTTATATTATTGTATGGCTGTACGGTTATCTCATCTCACTGTGCCATCTGGCACATGTGACAAATAAATGTATCTTGTATCTTGTATCTTGTAGAGTGGTAAAGAACATGTATAGTATTCTTGCCTTCATTGCCCGGGGCATAGGGGATAAGAACCAGGAAGTCATATTGCAGCGTTATAGGACTTTGGTTAGATCACATTTGGAGTATTGCGTGCGTTTCTGGTCGTTCCATTACAGGAAGGATGTGGACCTTTTGGGAAGTGAGCAGAAGAAGTTTACCAGAATGCTGCTGGGAATAGTGGATATTAGGTGCAAGCAGAGGTTTGACAAGCTTGGACTATTTACTCTGGAGGCTGAGGGGAGATCTGATCGAAGTATATAAAATTATGAGAGGCATATATAGGATAAACAGTCAGAACCTTTCTTCCACCTCCAGTTTAAATTCCATTAGGAATATTTTGGAGGACCAAGAAACCAAGAACCAAAAAAACAAGAACCTAGGGAGGAATTGAGAGGGACCTTGGAATGCAGTTCCATAGATCCTTGAAGATGGCAACACAGGTGGATCCTAGTGGCGGCGCGGCTCTGGCTGCAGCGGCTCTCCGGCAGTCCTGTTTGTTTTGTGTTTTTTGGGTTGTTTATTTTCGTTTTGGTTAGTCTAGTTTTGGTTTTTAGTTTCTGTTTTGGGGGGGGGGGGGTTGAAACGGGGCTTGCTGTCTCTCCCTGCGGGGGAATGCAACTTTTTTGTCGTATTCCCCTTCTCTGCCTCCGTCTGCGCTGAGGCCTAATGGCGGAGCTGGCGACCTCTAGGCTCAGGAGGCAGAGCCCGCCAGGACTCGCCCTGAGCTCGCTCCCGTGAGGACGGCCCGGCTCGGGGCTGGAACAGTGCTTTCGTGAGGGGCTGTGACGCTCCCGTGAGGACGGCCGGCCCGAGGAAGGAACGCTGCTCCCGTCGGAGTGGCCGAGCTCGGGGAGGTACGGCGCTCCTAGCCCGAGGGAGGAGCGGCGCCCATGTTGGGGCGGCCCAGCCCGAGGGAGAAGCGGTGCCCAGTCGGGGTGGCCCAGCCCGAGGGAGGAGCGGCGCCCAGTCGGGGCGGCCCAGCCCGAGGGAGGAGCGGCGCCCAGTCGGGGCGGCCCAGCCCGAGGGAGGAACGGCGCCCAGTCGGGACGGCCCAGCCCGAGGGAGGAGCGGCGCCCAGTCGGGGCGGCCTGGCGCGAGGCTGAGACGGTAACGGTACTCACGTGAGGGCGATCCGGCTCGGGGCTGGAACGGTGCTCCGGTGGCTGGGACGGTGTTCTGGCGGCGGTGGCCTGAGTCCGGGGTTCGGCCGCGGCCCAGCGGCTGCGTCAGCAGGACTGGTGGGCGGCAGCTTCGACCACCCCGGGCCGCGGTGTTTGAGCCGCGGGACAGTTGTAACATCGCCCGGGGGGTATCGCCTCAGCGCAGAGGGAGAAGAGGAGGGAAGAGACTGGAGACCTAAGACTTTTGCCTCCATCACAGTGAGGAGATGTTGGGTGAACTCACTGTGGTGGATGTTAATATGTGTTTATTTGTTGTTTTTTATTGTATTGTATTGTATGTATGACTGCTTCAATTTCGTTCAGACTTCGGACTGAATGACAATAAAGGCTATCTAATCTAATCTAATCTAAATGATGTGGATATGAAGCCATATGGGATACAAATGTCGCAGCAGTAGAGTTATTGCCTTACAGCATCAGAGACCCAGGTTCGATCCTGACTATGGGTGTGTGTTCTCTGTACCGAGTTTGTACGTTCTCCCTGTGACTGCTGGGTTTTCTCCGGGTGCCCCAGTTTTGTCCCACATTTCAAAGACGTGCGGGTTTGTAGATTAATTATCTTCCGTAAATTGTTCCTAGTTTGTAGGGTGGAACTTGTGCATGGATGATAGCTGGTCAGCATGGACTCGGTGGGCCGAAGGGCCTGTTTCCATGCAGTCTCTCTAAACAAAACTAAACTAAACTCAACATTTTTCACCTGCCCAATTTTTGGTGTTATTGAATTGAATGGAAATAAAACCATGGCGGACTGTGAAATAGGCTGAACAACTTGCAACTTCATTGCTGATATTACACCAAAGGTTCGAATAAAGTGGGGTTTACTCAAGTCATGAAGGCATATTTTGGTCTTCCATCTACCAAGTCTGATCTAGTTACTGATTGTTTTGAAGTCAAAGTCAAAGTCAATTTTATTCGTCACATGCCCCCGAAGGTACAGTGAAATGAATTTACCAGCAGCGATACACTTAAAAAGAACACACAATACATAATAAAATTTAACACTAACATCCACCACAGCATTCTTCACTGTGGTGGAACGTAACAAAGTTCAGCCAGTCCTCCTCCTTTGTTCACCCGTGGTTGGGGCCATAGACCCTCCGTAGTCGCCGCTACAGACAGCCCGATGTACAACCCTCTCGTCGGGATGATCTGAACTCCAACGCTGGGACGGTCGAACACATTCCGCGGCTTGGAGGTCCCGAATCGGCACAGAGTAATACTTCTGTAGTTTTCTCCCATCATATTGTAACTTCCCACTCAAATTCTTTAATTATGTTTATGCTAGTAGTCATCAAAAAAAAGTTACAGTGCCGACAAATGCTGGAAATCAAGTGTGAAAATGGGAGGTGACAGATGATCTGGGAGAACATGACAGAAAGGTAAAAACCCAGCGAGATTCAGGTATGTTCAAAATACTGTTAAGATGACCCAAAAGAACTGCTGTAGAAGAGGAGTAAAGAGCCAGAAAATCCACCATGGTAAAGTTTGAATAGTTAACTACTAAGCCATCATTACTAAGCCAAGGTATTAACCATTGCAGCATGGTTTGAGAGATGAAACAGGGTTTTGAATACGTGGTGAATTTGGAAAGATGTGTACGTGTCAATTGACATGGGAGGCGATAATGATCCCATTTCAGAAGATGGCTGAGTAGAGAATTGGAAGTTGCTAGATTGACAGATATAGATCACAACCTGAAGCATCCCATAAAGATCTGGTTGGGTAATATTTTCCTGTCTACTCACAGAGCATTGCGAAGTTCAATGACGCCCCGTCATTCCATAGAAGCTACAGAAGATCATTATCAGAAATAACACAATGACAACTTGATGTCATTGTTACCACAGGAATGAAACTGAGTTAAATTACAATGAGTGTGCATGAGCCATCTCTCTTCACTCAGCACCTGCATCAATGAATGAATGAATGAATGAATGAATGAATGAATGAATGAATGAATGAATGAATGAATGAATGAATGATTGAATGAATGACTAAGTTTATTGACCAAGTATGTACACATACAAGGAATTTGCCTTGGTGCTCCGCTCACAAGTAACAACACGGTATATATCGTAAACAATTAAGAATAAGACATAAAACATTAAAACATTAAGAATAAAACATTATAGTTTAAACATGTGAATGAAATAAAACACCAGAACAAAAGGAGGCCACAGACCCCTGGTTATTGAGTAGAGCTACTGCTCGTGGAAAAATGCTGTCCTTATATCTGGCTGTGGCGGCTCTGACAGTCCGGAGTCGCCTTCCAGAGGGATGTGCTTCAAAGAGTTTGTGGCCAGGGTGAGAGGGGCCAGAGATGATCTTACCCGCCCGCTTGCTTCCTGGCCCTTGTAGTGTACAGTTTGTCAACGGGGGGAAGGCTGCAGTCAATAACCTTCTCGGCTGATCGAACGATTTGCTGCAGCCTCCGGATGGACTGGACAAGCTAGATGTAGGAAAAATGTTCCCAATGTTGGGCGAGTCCAGAACCAGGGGCCACAGTCTAAGAATAAAGGGGAGGTCATTTAAGACTGAGGTGAGAAAAAACTTTTTCACCCAGAGAGTTGTGAATTTATGGAATTCCCTGCCACAGAGGACAGTGGAGGCCAAGTCACTGGATAGATTTAAGAGAGAGTTAGATAGAGCTCTAGGGACTAGTGGAGTCAAGGGATATGGGGAGAAGGCAGGCACGGGTTATTGATAGGGGACGATCAGCCATGATCACAATTAATGGCGGTGCTGGCTCGAAGGGCCGAATGGCCTCCTCCTGCACCTATTTTCTATGTTTCTATGTTTCTATGATATCGTGCTCGGTGGTTGAGCCAAACCAGACCATGATTGAGAAATTGAGGACAGACTCAGATGGCAGCATAGAATTGAACCATCATTGCCTGTGGCAAATTGTGACATACACAAATTCCTTGTATGTGTACATACTTGGTCAATAAACTTATTCATTCATTCAATCATTCATTCATTCATTCATTCATTCATTCATTCATTAATTCATTCATTCATTCATTGATGCAGGTGCTGAGTGAAGAGAGATGGCTCATGCACACTGATTGTAATTTAACTCAGTTTCATTCCTGTGGTAACAATGACATCAAGTTGTCATTGTGTTATTTCTGATAATGATCTTCTGTAGCTTCTATGGAATGACGGGGCGTCATTGAACTTCGCAATGCTTTGTGAGTAGACAGGAAAATATTACCCAACCAGATCTTTATGGGATGCTTCAGGTTGTGATCTATATCTGTCAATCTAGCAACTTCCAATTCTCTACTCAGCCATCTTCTGAAATGGGATCATTATAGCCTCCCATGTCAATTGACACGTACACATCTTTCCAAATTCACCACGTATTCAAAACCCTGTTTCATCTCTCAAACCATGCTGCAATGGTTAATACCTTGGCTTAGTAATGATGGCTTAGTAGTTAACTACACATAGAGCTGGTGTGAATGCATAAATACCAGTTAAATATCAATACAATAGATATCTACAGTTGTGGTTGATTAAAAACCACAGTCAGCGCCAGAGACCCAGGTTCAATCCTGACTTCAGATGCTATCTATGTAGAGTTTGCATGTTCTCCCTGTGACTGCATGAATTTCCTCCTTGTAGGTATGTTGCAAAGCCTACCTGAAGCGTCACTGAAAATCTGTCCCAGCCCGTGTGCGTGATTTTGGCGCCGTTTAGAGGGGGGCGGGTTTAAAACACGATTTTCCCTAGGCTGTTCAAATCGAGGTTTTTCAGCCTTGTTAATTATTAACGAAAAATCGCTGGAAGATTCCGTAGCTGGAGCTATTTTTAGTTTTAAGGGCTTTCTTTACTTGTTATAGTAGGTTAAAAATTAACCTCTAAACCCCCGACCGCCGACAACGGGTCGGATCTCATACAGGGGAAAATGGAAGGTAGGCTGTTTATTTTTACGTTAAAAAGGGCTTCTTAAGATCCCTTTATACAAAGTTTAATGTTGCGAGTAGCTAATTTGGGCCCCATTATATTCCGCAGTATTTTTCTGGGCATTTGAGGGCACAAATCTAGCGCAATGTGAATGTTCTAAACCAGCGCGTTCACAGGATCCCACTAGAAAGCTGATTTAAATGGACTTTAATTTACAGCAATTGAACACTAAATTCCTTCCATTTGGCCTATAAATTAATGTAAATGAGATTTAAAAATCATCTTTTATTGTGAATTATTTGTGAATATTATTTGGACACTTAGGCTATTTAAAAATGTTAATCATTTATTAAGGAATGGATAGATGTTTAGATCTAGTAATTGAAGTCTGAAATTAGCTACAATTGGGTAACTAACTAATTATATGCTTTAATTTCAGGTCATCCAAGTAAGATTATTTTATATTTGTTTCAGAATGCTTCAATCTATGATAACTGAACATTTCATTCAGTTCTCTTAATTTTTAAGAAAGTTATGGGCTTTTGACTGTGTACGATCACAGCTTTTTTGTTATGTCCATAGAAAATCAATAGGGAACAAGATGCTAATTTCCTAGTATGAAAATGGCCATAACTTTTTAAATACTTGAGATATGAAAGTGAATTAGGTGTCAAATTAAACTTATTTTTATGCTTTATCTGATGGGATAAATTGCAGACTTGATTTTTTAAATCTCAAGATTTTGTAACATTGCTACTCCTTGTGCTCCATTTTCGTCCCACATTCCAAAGACATGTGGGTTTTCAGGTTATATGGTCACTGTATGTTGTCCGTAATGTGTAATGAGTGGATGCAAAGTGGGTTAACATTGTGAATGGGTAATCAATGGTTGCAGTGGATTTGTGGGATGAAGGATCTGTTTACAAGTTGTATCTTTAAAAAATAAAAGCAAAAGAGTAGTCACTTTACTTACTCAGTCATCAATGTAGGACCGTTGAAAATCTTTTAAAAAGCCAGATGTATCCTTGCCTCATAGCATTTTCAAACCTAGGAGGTGGAATCCTGGTTGTAGCACTCACATCGAGTGCACTCGTAAATATTTCATAAGTTCATAAGTTCTAGGAGTAGAATTAGGCCATTCGGCCAATCAAGTCTACTTTGCCGGTACACAAAAATGCTGGAGAAACTCAGCGGGTGCAGCAGCATCTATGGAGCGAAGGAAAGAGGCAACGTTTCGGGCCGAACCCCTTCTTCAGACTCTGTCTACTCTGCCATTCAATCATGGCTGATCTATCTTTCCATCTCTATCCCATTCCCCTGCCTTCCCCCATAACCCTGGCACCCTTACTAATCAAAAATCTCCGCCTTAAAAATATCCATTGACTTGGCTTCCACCTCCGTCTGCGGCGATGAATTCCTTTTATTCTGCGGCTGTGGCCTCTGGTCTGAGACTCTCCCATTAGTGGAAACATTCTCTCCACATTCACTCTAACCAGGCCTTTCACTATTCGGTTAGTTTCAATGAAGCCCCCCCTCATCCTTCGGAGCTCCAGCGAGTACAGGCCCGGCTCATCATATGTTAACCTAATCATTTGCTGGGATTTCCGAGAGAGCCTGACCCCGAGAAGAAATGATGAGCAGCAACTTTTACAAGTTCAGATTTATTGTGTCAATCCACTATAGAAGCTTGGACATGTTTTTTCTCATTCTACTGATAATATATTTGTATTTTTTAAAAAGCCTAAATTAATGCAGTTATGATCTGGTAAATTATATTTTTGGTAAATAAATTAATTTAATTTTCAAACTCTGCACTAAATTCAACAGTACCAATTTTGTAGGAGGTTAGTTTTATAACCTTGTCTGAAACAAATATGTTGGAAGCTTTGTTTTATTTAAACAAAGTGGAATTTATTTTTCTAAGAACTTGAAAGAAACTTGCTGATCCCTATTTCAACACAATATGATTTCTGCCAAAGCTTTAATCTGGTTGTGTGCTTACACCCTAGTGAAAGTGTCACTGTATTTCATCTGTTGGTGGGCTGCTTGAAAAAGCAATGGAAACCCTTTTCTTAGTTCCTGCTTGGATATAAACAGTAACCTTGCCTATCAGTGTGTCTGAAAATTGTGCAGAGTTTGCATTCCCGGAGCAAGACGGCGTTTCTTCTCATCTCAATCAATGGAAGAGAAACTGGGTGCATTCCATTACAGGCATGTGGTCATCCTAACCAGTTCTCCTTCTGCATGCAGGTCAGGTAATACTTAACACTGAAGCAGAAAAGAGGGGAACAAAAGCAACAAAGTTATGATTCATGCTGTTCCGACCTTAGTCAGACCCTCACCTGGAATATTATGTTCAGTTCTGAGCACTGATGCACAGGAGGACATATAGGCCACAGTACACATTGCCCAAGATAAGGTCAAAGGACTGTACTATTGGATAGGCTGCATGTGAGGGTTGTATGCACCTGAACATAGATGACTGAAGGCAAATATAAGCACGGACTTAAAGTAATAACGGATGTAGGTAGAATTAATGGAGAGGCCTTGATATTTACAGGATGCATATAGTGTCATTAGGGATTCTCGACATCATTGACACAGTCTACTTCCGTTTAGTTTATTATTGTCACGTGTATCAAGGTACAGTGAAAAGCTTTTGTTTGGGTGCTATCCAATCAAAAAAATTATGATACATGATTACAATCAAGCCGTCCACAGTGCACAGATAAATGATGAAGGGGGCAACATTTAGTGCAAGATAAAGTCTGATAAAGTCCAATTAAAGATAGTTAAAAGTCTCCAATGAGGTAGATAGGTCAGGATGGCACTAGCTGATAAGAGGATGGTTCGGTTGCAACTGGGAATAAACTATTCCTGAATCTGGAGGTATGTGTTTTGAAACTTCTGTATACCTCTTGCCTGATCAAAGTCAAAGTCAAAGTCAAAGTAGCCTTTATTGTCATTCAGACCTTGCGGTCTGAATGAAATGTTGTTGCCTTGCAGTCCTACATATAGTAAAAATAACAAAAACACACAATAAACACAAATTAACATCCACCACAGTGAGTTCACCAGGCACCTCCTCATTGTGTTGGAGGGCAAAGGTCTTAAGTCTTTGTCTCTTCCCTTCTTATTCTCCCTCTGCGCCGTGGCGATCCAGGCTTCAGATGTTGTGACCCCACCGGGCGATGGTGAGTAATGTCAGTCCCACGGCTGAATCCGAGCTCCGCGAACGGGCCGATTCAACTCCGCGGCACGGGGTGGCCGCTGCCGCCAGAACACTGCCCCAGCTCCGATGCCGGGTGGCCGCTGCCGCTGCCCCAGCTCCGAGGCCGGGTGTCCGCTGCCGCTGCCCCAGCTCCGAGGCCGGATGGCCGCTGCCGCTGCCCCAGCTCTGAGGCCGGGTCGCCGCTGCCGCTGCCCCAGCTCCGCTATTGGGCCTCAGCGCAGACGGAGACGGGGGATACAACAAGAGAAGTCGCATCCCCCCGAAGGAAGAGACCAAAAACATGTTTCTCCCCCCCACCCACACACATACACAACCTAATAAACCAAAAATTAACTAAAACAGGACAAAAGAACAACAAACTAAAGAAAAAAACAGACGGACTGCAGGCGAGCCGCAGCTGCTAAGGCAGCACCGCCATCTTGGTTTGGATGGGAGAGGGGAGAACATCCAATGACCAGGGAGAGACTTATCTTTGATCATGCTGGTGGCCTTGCCAAGAATGGAGTCAATGGAAGGGAGGTTGATTTGCGTGATGGTCAGGGCAAGTCCACAACTCTCTTCAATTTCTTGCAGTTTTGGGCGGACCTTGTCCATCTAAATGCACGTATATCTTATCTCTCGTAATACTCTCTAGTCATTTTCTGACCACAGATGTTAAACTCACTAGCCTATAGTTCTCAGGATTTTCCTTGCAGCCCTTCTTAAATAGAGGCACAATAATTACCATTCTCTAGTCTTCCAGCACCTCCCCCGCCCTTTACTCTTTCAGGAACATGCATGCCCTGAACTCTTGTCAGCACACTTTTAAAAGCATCCCATTTTCCAGACATTCCTTTTCCTGCAAACAACCTGCTCCAATCAATTTGAGCAAGTTTCTGTTTAATTGTTGTCTAAATTGGCCTTGCCCCAATTTAGAATTTTAACTTGAGGGCTTGCCCTGTCTTTATCTATAACTATCTTAAAGCTAGAAGAACAGTGGTCGCTAGTTCCAAAAGACTCCCAAGCATTTTTGAGCCCCTCTGAGGGGGCGCTGTAAACAGTTTATGTATATGTTGTTAGGTCTGTCTACCATTGTATGTATCAAATTAGTACCTGAACTGATGTGAAGCACTTTGGTCAAGGCGAGTTGTTTTTAAATGTGCTATACAAATACATTTATTATTAATATTATTATTATTATTATTATTATTATTATGAACACCTTAGCCACTTGCCCCATCATATTTCCAAAGACTAGATCAAGCACTATTTGCCTGAGGAAAGTTTCCTGAACACATTTGATGAATTCTGCCCCATCCAAACCTTTTGCACTATGAATAGTCCCAGTTAATACTGAGAAAGTTAAAATCACCTAATATAATAACCATATTAACCCTGCAGCTGCCTGCAATCCGCTGGCATAAGTGCTCTTCTAATTCCCATTGGGGGCTTGTAGTACTCTCCCAACAAGGTGATCATCCCTTTTTTTATTTCTCAACTCCACCATATAGCCTCTCTTGAACATACACAAAAAAAGGAAAAAGCAAACAGCAATAGTTTTTGTGGGTAGCTGAGAAGCAGAGTTGAGATTATGATCATATTGTCCGTTATCTTATTCAATGGCAGATAATTATTGAGTATCCCCATGCTCTATCCTACTCTACAGTGATAAATGTGTTTGTATAAAATATGAGGAGTCGGGCTACACATTGTCTCACACTCAAGACTCGCTACTTCTAGTTCCTCCACCAAGTGTACAACACTGCCCTCTGACAATGAGACCCTAGAAAATATAAAGGCCTACAATAAGACCCTAGTAAATGTAAAGGCTGACAATGAGAGAGACCCTAGCAGATGAGATATCTTCCAATATCTCAGCAACTGCTTCCAAGGAGGACAGATATCACTAATGTGTTCACCAGAAATGTTTATGTTCATTCAGCAAAAATGTTGATCACCTGAAGATAAAAGTTTGTGAAGATCAAGACTCAAACTCAGCCTTAAGCTTATGCTCTATGGGGCAGGAGTGGTCACACTTTTTATTGGTACTTTCTCGATAGCTGTAACGCTATGACACTGCAGAATTGTATTCTGCACTCTGGATTTGTTTTCTTTTATGCATAACTTGTTGTACTTGTGTATGACTTGACTGTACTCGTGTATGGTATAATTTGACTGGGCAGCATGCAAAACAAAGATTTTCACAGTATCTCAGAACACTTGACAATAATAAATAAATACTAATATCAAAGAGCAGAAAATCACAGATGCTGGGAATCCGAAACAGGAACTGAAAATGTTGGACTCACTCAGCAGGTAAACACAGCATGTAAGAGGAAAGAAAGAAAGATGCTGCTTCAGGGCAAGGACCCTACTTGAGAACTAGAAACGTAAGAAAACAAGTGTGCTTAAAGTTGCAGAGTGTGGGTTGTGATGAAAGAACAAATGGAATGTCCTTTATGGGGTGCAGACTAAATCTGTCCAAGTGACACAAATACCCTGATTTTATGTAAGAGAGGCAGAGGAATACATATTGATCTTAGCTGACCCGCCTGGAGAAATGTAAGTGAAGGAAGATGATGGCAGAGGAGAATAAGAAAAAGACAATAACTGGACAATGCAGTTGCTGGAAAACTTGTTTAAAAGAGAACACGGGGAATAAAGATGAAGGAGAAGTGGCCAGTTTTCACACTAACACAAAAAGCCAGCAGTTCTAAATTCAATATTGAATCCCACGGTTTGCAAAGTGCCTAGTTCAAAGATGAGGCCCAATCTTTTATTGGGTTCCTCAAACTTGTATTTGAACTGTGTAAGAGATTAAAGAGGGAGAGATCAAGAATTATATATGTTTTCCTTTTTAGAGAACTGTGAGTCTTTAGAATACTCATATGGCGGTGGAAACAGAGACTAATTTCATTGTGACTATATTCTTATTGCTTTAAGAAAGCTTTTGTAGAATATCAAGAGGAACAGAACCCTGGTCTTGCACATACAAGCATTGCTCAGAGCCTTCAGCCCAGGCCTTCCCAACAAGAGAATGGTAATGGGCGTCAGTCCAACGTTACTGAGGCTATAGTAGCAGGGGTGATTTTAAATCAATGTTACATCCTGATTGATGACATCGCCCCCTGATCTGCTTAATTCTGAAATTGTTTTTGCGACAGAAAATGCCAACCCTTACTCAATATTTTAGCCAGTGCAAAATGTAGTGGAATCATGTAGGTACACATTTTGCATAAATTCTGATCCAAATAGACATCTGTCATAACCATAGAGTTATAGAGCATGGAAACAGGATGTTCAGCCCAATTGGCCATGCCAATAAAGTTGCCCCATCACTAGGCCTTTATGCCCCATAGAGATTCCCCTACACTAATCCTCCCTGCCCACATTTGGATCATATCTCTCTAAACCTTTCCTATCCATGTGCCTGTCTCAATGTATTTTCAATGTTGATATGCAGAATCAGTACCCTGTTCCTGCTTTTCCCCATATCCCTTGATTCCGTTAGCTAACTCTCTCTTGAATACATCCAGTGAATTGGCCTCCAATGCCTTCTGTGGCAGAGAATTCCACAGATTCACAACTCTCTGGGTGAAAAGGTATTTCCTCATCTCAGTTCTAAATGGCCTACCCCTTATTCTTAAACTGTGGCCTTGCTCTCATCAACCTTTTTGGTTACTTCTTCAAAATGTTCCATCAGATTTGTAACACATGTACAAAACCATGCTAACTATTCCTAGACCAGCATGTTCCTTCCTTCTCGTCCCAACTTGTATACCCTGACAGATGAAACCTTCTTGACCACCCTATCTTGCAGTGCCGCTACTTACAAGGAACCTGCGATCTTAGTACCCTTTGTTCTACAACACTCTCAAAGGCCCAGCCATTCACTGCGAAGGTCCCACATTGGTTTGCCTTTCCAAAGTGCAACATCTCATACATATCTGCATTAAACCCCATTAACCATTCCTCAGCCAACTATTATGCCGGTAATTTCTAATAGCCATCTTTGCCATCTACGATATCACCCACTGTAGTGGCATCTGAAAACTTAATAATATACCTTCTACATTCTTATCCAAATCATTGATATAAGCCACAAACAGCAAAGGCCCAGCACCGATCCTTGGGCCATACCACTAGTCACAGGCCTCCAGTCTGTAACACAACCTCCACCATCACCCCCTGCTTCCTTCCACGAAGCCGATTCTCTATCCAGTCGGCTCTCTTTCCCTGGATCCTGTACCATCTAATCTTCCAGAGTTGCAGAACCTTATCAAATGCCTTGCCGATGCCAATAATAATAATAATAATAATAATAATAATAATAATAATAATAATAATAATAATAATAATAATAATAATAATAATAAATAATAAATACTTAATTCATCCCCTCAGGGAAATCCAGAACATATTGACAACATCCATGGCTTTGCCCTCGTCAACCTTTATTTGTTACTTCTTCAAAAACTTCCATCAGATTTGTAAGACACAATTTCCCACATAAAAACTATGCTAACTATCCCTAGTCAGCCCCCATCTATCGAATGCATATATATCTCATCCCTCAGATTACTCTCCAATAACTACCCCACTGCTGATGTTAGGGTCACTGGTTCATAGCTTTTCCTTGCAGCCCTTCTTAAATAAAGGCACAACATCAGACACCCTCCTGTCTTCCAGCAAACAATGAACACCACGGGGTTCAATCTAATGTCCCTTTGCTTGGCTTATTATTATTGTCACATGAACCAAGGTGCAGTGAAAAACTTTGTTTACATTCTATCCAGTTATCCCATATCATATCTGAGTACAATCACATCATACACAAGTACAACAGATACAACAAGTACAACAGGTAGTCCAGGAAAACATACCAGAGTGCAGAATATAGTGTTACAGCAATAGAGAAAATGCCATTAATAAATATTTGAGGAATTCATTGTGGTTGGAGATCAGGACTGCACCCTTAAGGGTCTGTCCCACTTATGCGACTTTTTTGGCGACTGCTGTCACCCGTCATATGTTGTTACAGGTCGCCGGAAATTTTCAACATGTTGAAAATCCAGCGGCGACCAAAACAAGGTACGACTCTTTGGACGACTGCTCATGACCATACAGGCTTCACCATGTCGCCATGGGGCGGCTGTATGGTCATGAGTAGTCTCCTAGTCACCCAAAGAGTCGTAGCGTCTTTCTGGTCGCTGCTGAATTTTCAACACGTTGAAAATTTTCAGCAACCTATGACGGGTGGCGGCAGTCGCTGAAAAAGTTGTGTAAGTGGGACAGGCCCTTTGGCTTATTAAAGGACTGTTCATGGTCTGATAACAGCAGAGGGAAGTACTGGACTGGATTACATCTCAAACTTTCTGCATTTTCTTGCAGTCTTGGTAGAGCCATTGCCAAACCAAGCTGTGATGCATCTCAATAGCATGCTTAATGTGGTGCAACTGTGGAGGTTAGTATGAGTAATTAGAGACATGCTGAACTTCCTTAGTCTTTTGAGGAAACATAGAAACATAGAAACATAGAAAATAGGTGCAGGAGTAGGCCATTCGGCCCTTTGAGCCTACACCGCCATTCAATATGATCATGGCTGATCATCCAACTCAGTATCCTGTACCTGCCTTCTCTCCATACCCCCTGATCCCTTTAGCCACAAGGGCCACATCTAACTCCCTCTTAAATATAGCCAATGAACTGGCCTCAACTACCTTCTGTGGCAGAGAATTCCAGAGATTCACCACTCTCTGTGTGACAAATATTTTTCTCATCTCGGTCCTAAAAGATTTCCCCCTTATCCTTAAACTGTGACCCCTTGTTCTGGACTTCCCCAACAATCTTCCTGCATCTAGCCTGTCCAACCCCTTAAGAATTGTTTTCATTTTTTTTTAATAGACGCATTAGTGTTCTCTCTTGGGTGTAGCTTAATGTAGTTGATCCAAGTCAAAATGGTGGTGAAATTTACTCTCAGGAAGCTCTTGACCATCTCCACTTCAACCTATTGATGCTGACTGAGGAATGTACACCACCTTGTTTTCTGAAGTCAATAAGTAGTTCCTTCACCATGCTGACATTGAGAGAGAGGGTGATGTTTTGATACCATGTTACTGAGCTCTCTACCTCCTTCCTGTATTCTATTTCATCATTGGTCAAGATCTGATCCATAACAGTGGTGTCATCTGCACACTTGTCAATGGAGTTAGAACATAATTTGTCCACTCAGCCTTGAGTATATAGGGATTATAGTAAGGGGTTGAGAACACATCCTCGTGGGGCACCAGTGTTGAGAATTATCATGGAGGATGTTTCATCACCTTTCCTCACTGATTGTGGTCTATAGGTCAGGAAATCGATGTTCTTGGGGCAGAGGGGCATTGTTGTCTCCGAGATCCAAGGGTTTGGAGATGAGTTTATTTGAGATTATGGTGTTGAAGGTGGAGATATGGAGTTGGGGGAGGTCAATAAACAGTAGTCTAATCCAGATGTTCCTCCTGCCTTCTTCCCAAAACCTCCGACACCCGCACTAATCAAGAATCTATCTATCTCTGCCTTAAATATATCCACTGACTTTGCCTCCGCAACCTTCTGTAGAGAGAAGTTACAGATGACCGTGAATGCTCCTGCCAGCTGCAGGTCCCGAGGCCACAGTAGGGGAGTTTATTCAGCCCAATTGCTTTCCATGGGTTCACTCTCTCGAAGACCGTTCCGACATGTGTGACAGTGGTTGTGGATACAGGCACACCTGGGGCTGTCTGGGCAGCTGTTGTCATTCCATCGACCTTCTGCATAGGTGTGTAGGAAAGAACTGTAGATGCTGGTTTAACCCTGAAGATAGGCACAAAAAGCTGGAGTAACTCAGCGGATCAGGCAGCATCTCTGGAGAAAAGGAATAGGTGATGTTTCGTGTCGAGACCCTTCTTCAGACATTCTCCATAGAATGCATAGATACAGTTATGGGCTTGTCCCACAGGCGACTTTTTAGGCGACTGCAGGAGACTATGCAGTCGCCACATGGTCACCACATGTCCGCGGGTGGTTGGCGGGGAGTCGCCTTCATGGTCGTGACGAGTTCCCGCATTCTGGGAACTAGTGGCGTCCTCATTATAGCCGCCGCAAATTTTTCAACATGCTGTAGATGGGTCGCCAGGACGTCCTAGTGGGTTGCCAGGAGGTCGAAGGTTCTCGTAGGTTCTCGTAAGTTGAAGCCGGTGCTGACCGATGAATTCATTGGCTCATTGGGAAAAAAAACGTAAGCAGTAGTTTTCAGAACCAAGGATAACCGACTGTTATGTTAGGGTCATGTTAAATGTCCACGGAGCTTTACAGCCGTGTATTTCTGGCTTCTTAAATTGTCTCCACGCCTTCTCCACTCCTTCTTCCTCCATTTCTCCCCTGTCCCCCCCCCCCTCCCCCTCTCTCCTCCCATCTTTTAAAGGACTTACCGTACACTGTGCTTTATCCGTCTTAATTACAACGCCAACCTTCCTGTTCATCGCGGTGTGTGTCTGTATCACATTGGCTTTGCACCGTGTGAATTTCACCCAGACAGCGCTCCCCCCGCTTGCCCTGTCCCTCGCCTGTATAACGGGCTGGTGAAGGAAGGTGTGTGTGTGTGTGTGTGTGTGTGTGTGGGGGGGGGTGGGTGTGGGGGGGTGTGTGGGTGTGTGGGTGTGTGGGTGTGTGGGTGTGTGTGGGTGTGTGTGTGTGTGTGGGTGTGTGGGTGTGTGGGTGTGTGGGTGTGTGTGTGTGTGTGCTGAAAAATGGCCTAAATGGGACAGGCTCATTAGTGGCGACACTGACCACCTGTATTTTATCGTCCTATCTGTCCATTTTCCATCTATTTTCATCCGTACACCTGGAAGGGATAATTCCCAAGCTTCACATATAATTGGAGAGAAAACTCAACTGGAACTGAGTTCAGCTAGCCTGGACAGTTGCCAGGCAACTGAATCCATAGTGCAGTGTATTGTGACTGAAGACACAATGGCTCTGGATATCCTCATTACTGTGTATTTTTATTCCCATTGTATGAATTAAAGTAAGTTAACACATTTAAAAAACAGGTTTCAGCAGCATTTTAATGGCCCACCTGAGTAGCCCATCACAAAATTGAAATAGGTAAGCACTGGATATCTAAGCTACCCATACTGTACTCTGAATAAGGATAATCAGTTTGCTCAGAACTATCCCTCTGGCAATGCCTGTTAAATTGATATTGATCTGACACTCAATTACTACCAAGCCTAGGATGCAGCGGATTTCAAACAGGACATCAGTATTGAACAGCTTATTGTGTGGAGGGGCCCATCTTATTGCATTCAATGTGGTCTTGTGAATGACCTGGAAAGTATTGGAGAAAGCAGTCTTTATTGTGGCCAATTACTTGGGTATTCTCTTGGCCATTTACTCACCTAGACTTTCATGCAGAAAGATTTGTCTGTGTGGAGTCATTAAGGCAGTCAGCTTCAGAAGCTGAAATAGCAGAGGACATCAGATGCATGACTACAAATGTTAATGTAAAATGGGCAGAATGTAAATAATTGGATATCGACTGAGCAGACAGTGATATTCAGCCAGCAGAACATGCCCAAGGCATCTGTCTCATTATAGCATAGCAACCAGACAACAGGTTGTGATGCCTGCTCGACTATTTTCCCGTAACGATCGATGGATTTATGCCATCACCTACCTCATCAGATTGGAATTCCAAATCCATGGTAGTTAGAAATAGGCACAGCAGGTATTATTGCCAGTTAAACCCCAGGCAGCGGAGAATCAAAAGATGAACAATCTTTCAAACAATATTGCAAACTTCTGTGAGGACTAGCATGCTGTGAAAAAATTGGTCAGAACCAATTTTTTAGCCTTTACCCTATTGACACGGGGCTGAATCGTGGCGCACTGGACCCATTGCCCAGAATTGCCGCTTGTAATCCCTGCATGCCTGCCGATACCTGGGCCATTCACACATGGTTGCCCTTATTGGCCTTCTGCACCTGGAGTCTAGTGGCAAGGTTTGGTCAGTCGCAGAGTATTAGGTTTATAGTGCAGAGCTGCTGCCCCAGGACATCCTGACAGACTTCAATACCATCACAGAGTGGGTACTGCATGGAAGGAGGCTAATCATGTCATAGAAACATACAAATATAGAAAATAGGTGCAGGAGTAGGCAATTCGGCCCTTCGAGCCTGCACCGCCATTCAATATGATCATGGTTGATCATCCAACTCAGTATCCTCAGTCATCGAGTCTGTACCGGAAGACAAATAATTGGGCACTTTGTCTTTGTCAAAGATATAATTGAACTGAAATTTCTTTGACATTGAAAGACTTAAAAACTATTAAAATTGTATAAAGCAATTCAAAAATTAAGTCATTTAAAAAAAAAAGAATTAAAGGCACATAAAATCATAAGTAAATTACATATATTTAATGAAAGAATTTATCATATTTAATTTTGCCTCCTAATCTCTTGAATCCAACAACAGGTCTATTGTATGATCATAGAAGCGATCGACGTTGTTACGTTGAGGAATCGCAGTAAGCCTGGACCCTGTGAGTGTTCTCCATAAGAAGTGTAGCAGTGGAGTAAACTGACAGACATTGTACTTGGCACTCAGACACTCCTCCACTTCCACCGCCCCCAGGTCTGTCATTTAATTCAGGGTTCAGTGTGCATACACCAAGGTCCAGGTTTTATGCCCGCAACACTTCCATTTAGAACCAGAAGGACTCTGCCCTCTTTGCATGAATGCATTGTCTGCCATGCCTCCTCAGATAGCACATTTACTTTATATAGAAGGATCATGTACCTTGTGGCTCACCAACAATAATTACAGGTTGGCGTGATCCACCACATATGTTACAAGGATCCTCACAGGGTGGAATCAAATACAATTTTATGCTGAACCACGTAACAAGATATTTTTTGAACAGCGTAAATGTTCAAAAATAGGAGCAAGAAAGAGCCTTTTACCTTTCAAATCTACTCCACCATCCAGTAAGATCAGGTCTGGTCTTGATGGTGGAGTAGCAAGATGGATTCAACAGTGGCTGAATGGGAGATGCCAGAGAGTAATGGTGGATGGTTGTTTGTCAGGTTGGAGGCCAGTGACTAGTGGGGTGCCACAGGGATCTGTGTTGGGTCCACTGTTGTTTGTCATGTACATCAATGATCTGGATGATGGTGTGGTAAATTGGATTAGTAAGTATGCAGATGATACTAAGATAGGTGGGGTTGTGGATAATGAAGTAGATTTTCAAAGTCTACAGAGAGATTTACGCCAGTTGGAAGAGTGGGCTGAAAGATGGCAGATGGAGTTTAATGCTGATAAGTGTGAGGTGCTACATCTTGGCAGGACAAATCAAAATAGGACGTACATGGTAAATGGTAGGGAATTGAAGAATGCAGGTGAACAGAGGGATCTGGGAATAACTGTGCACAGTTCCCTGAAAGTGGAATCTCATGTAGATAGGGTGGTAAAGAAAGCTTTTGGTGTGCTGGCCTTTATAAATCGCATTGAGTATAGAAGTTGGGATGTAATGTTAAAATTGTACAAGGCATTGGTGAGGCCAATTCTGGAGTATGATGTACAATTTTGGTCGCCTAATTATAGGAAGGATGTCAACAAAATAGAGAGAGTACAGAGGAGATTTACTAGAATGTTGCCTGGGTTTCAGCAACTAAGTTACAGAGAAAGGTTGAACAAGTTAGGGCTTTATTCTTTGGAGCGCAGAAGGTTAAGGGGGGACTTGATAGAGGTCTTTAAAATGATGAGAGGGATAGACAGAGTTGACGTGGATAAGCTTTTCCCACTGAGAGTAGGGAAGATTCAAACAAGGGGACATGACTTGAGAATTAAGGGACATAAGTTTAGGGGTAACATGAGGGGGAACTTCTTTACTCAGAGAGTGGTGGCTGTGTGGAATGAGCTTCCAGTGAAGGTGGTGGAGGCAGGTTCGTTGGTATCATTTAAAAATAAATTGGATAGTTATATGGACAGGAAAGGAATGGAGGATTATGGTCTGAGCGCAGGTATATGGGACTAGGGGAGAATACGTGTTCGGCACGGACTAGAAGGGTCGAGATGGCCTGTTTCCGTGCTGTAATTGTTATATGGTTATATGGTTATATGACTGGTGCTTGACAGAATGTCATACTGGAAAATTGGACAGAAAAATCGTCATCCTTTCTCTGATCTACTCTCCCATTATATGAAGAGAGATACAAAATGCTGGAGGAGCTCAGCAGGACAGGCAACATATCTAGAGAGAAGGAATGGGTCACGTTTTGGGTCGAGACCCTTTAGTCTGAGAGTCAGGGGAGAGGGAGTCTAGAGATTTGGAGGGGCAAGGTGTGAAAACGACAGATCAAAGCAGACGATGATAAGGAAATGTAGAATGGTTCATTGTTGGCTGAGGGGAAGGTGACAAGGAGGCATATCATCAGTAAAATTAAACAGAAGAACATTGAAACTAGTCGGAGAACTAGGGGAAGGACGGAGAGAGGGGAGGGGGATAGCAACAGTTACTTGAAATTGGAGGAACAGCATCACATATTTTACTTGGGCAGCTTACAACCCAGCTGTACGAATATTGATTTTTCTTACTTCAAGTAACTAACATCTATTTGCTCAGTCCACGGTGGAAAAAACAGATCAATTTGTTAACATGCAGGACAAACATATTATTTCTGAGGGCCACTCACAAGAAGAGAGATTCTGAAATTCCTGACAAGTTCTTTGCTGTTGTCAGTCTGATTGTGCTTCAACATTTGATTTCTCATGGAGTCCAGCAACAGCTTATCAACTTACCACTAAAGTACTATGAAACTACTACTCCTGCACCTATTTTTCCATGTTCTATGCTTCTATGTTCTCTCCAGAGATGCTGCCTGTCCCGCTGAGTTACTCCAGCTTTTTGTGTCTATCTTCTCTTGCGATGCTACCTGATCCGCTGAGTTACTTCAGCACTCTGTGTCTTCATTTCTGCAGTGTTGACAAAATAGAGCAGAATAGAGCAGAGCTTTATGTCTCACCTCTGAGATACTTTAGGTGTTTTACTCTCACTTTAAAAAAAAGTAAAGTAAAGTAAAGTATCCTTTATTGTCATTCGGACTTTTCAGTCTGAACGAAATTTCGTTTTGCTTTGCAGTCATAACATAGAATAAAATACCAAAACACACAATAAACACAGATTTAACATCCACCACAGTGGGTCTACTAGGACCGCCTCACTGTGATGGAAGGCAAAAGCCTTAAAGTCCATGTCTCTTCCCTCCTTGTTCTCCCTCTGCGTTGAGGTGATCCAGGCTTCCGATGTTGTGACCCCGCCGGGTGATGGTAAGTAAGTTCCGCGGCTGAATCCAAGCTCCGCAAACGGGCCGGTTCAAACTCCGCGGCCCGGGGCGGTCGAAGCTGCCAAAGCTGCCACCCTCCAGTCCAGCGGACGAAGCTGTTGTTGCGGGAGCTCCGGAGAACCGGTCACCAACCTGGGACCTGCGAGCTCCCGACTCCCGCCGGGTGATGGTAAGTAAGTCCCTCAGCCGAGTCCACTGGGCCCGCGGCCGAGCCTCCGAGGTTCCGAAGTCGGGTCGCCGCCGCCGCAACGCCACCACAGCCCCGAAGTCGGCCAGCCTCGCGTTGCTAAGTCCTGGTTGGCTCTGCCACCGGAGGCTCGAGGTCGGTCCCAGTTGGAGGCCACCAGCTCCACGATTAGGCCTCAGCGCAGACGGAGACGGAGACGGGGGATACGACAAGAAAAGGTCGCATCCCCCCCAAAGGAAGAGACTAAAAACAGGTTTCTCCCACCCCCCCCAAACATACACAACTAAAATAAATTGAAATAAACTGAAACAACAGGACAAAATAAAACAAAAAAAAGAAAAGATGAAGGGACTGCAGGCGAGCCGCAGCTGCAGGGCAGCGCCGCCACTTCCGGTTTTTAACTCTATAAGTCCAGTGCACAGCGGCTGGTTTGAGGATATTTTTCTTTGTCATCTTCAATGTACATTTAGGACTGACTCACTCACAGACCTAAACGTATTTTTTAAACCACTTTGATGATGATCAGATTAAATATGACAGATGTCAAAACCCCCTAAATATTTCAGTATATACAGTATCGAGAGGTTGTAAGCAGTGGTTTTAATATTAATCGAATGTTCACAGTCAGGACCAGTATTGAGATCACATTTCATTGACAATTTGTGGCCATGTCACGTATTAAGGACCAACCTTGGATGCATTCTGAGAATTTTTGGTATCATTTTCTGCCATAAGCAGGTCCCACGCACATAATCATCCAAGAATGTTTCATATCGGCCAATATCTACTTGTGGAGAAGTTAGATGAGAGGTCACCCTTCGAGACAATGGGTGAATTGGTGGGGTGGGGGGTTGGCAATAGTTATCAAACTTCTACTGCAGAAAGCCGAAGAGTCTAAATGAAGAATATATAATCAAGGCTGATAAAAGCAGATTTCATGAAGACTTAATGAAGACCAAGAGATTAGACCCAATATCAGGATCCGATCAGCAATGCTATTGGTATTGATTTATTATTGTCACGTGTACCAAGTCCAATGAAAAGCTTTTGTTTGCCAGCAATCCAATTCAATCAGATAGTACTTTACACAAATACATTTAAGTCAAACGCAAGTAAGGTTAAGAGATACAATGACAGATATAGTTTTCAGCATTGTAGTGCCGTGGTTCCAGAGAAAAAGTCCAATGTCTGCAATGAGGTAGGTTGGACATTTGGGAATACAGCCTAGCTATTTATAAAACCATTGAGATGCGCCATGGAAAGCATTTTATTGGGATACATCACAGCATGGTTTGGGACACAGCTCCATCTAAGACCATAAGAAATTGCAGAGAATTTCGGACACACCCCAGAGCATCATGCAAACTAGCCTCTGTTCCATTGACTCCATCTACACTTGCACTGCCTCGGCGAGGCCTCCATCTTCGATGGCTCATGGATTATTCTCACCCCGGACACATCCTCTTCTCCCCTCTCTAATCAGGCAAGAGGTACAGAAGTCTGAAAGCTCATACTTCCAGATTCAGCAACAGTTTCTCACCAGCTGTTAACAGGTAACTCAACCATCCTATCACCAACTAGAGAGAGGTCCTTAGCAACCATCTAGCCCATTGGAGACCCTCAGACTAATTTAATTGAACACTGCTTCCTTAATTTTCATTCACCTTAGGCAGGTCATGCATGTTGAACCCTGCATCATGCTGCCCAGCCCATGTTACAGGGGAGAAAACTGAGTAAGCCCTATTCCAAAAAGTCCAGCACTGGAAACCCGATTCAAATAGGTCTTGTAATTTTGGCGTTTTTCTTCAGGGAAGCAAGTCCCACATCTCCCCTTCCAAGATTGTAACTCTCACTCATCTATATACCTAGCTCGAAGCCTGACATGTATCCACATCCATCAATCAGCTAATTCATTCTGAATCCAATCATCTCCGTATACCAACCTAGTGACATAATCATCAACTCACTCATCTGCCAACCCAGTGTCACCACCTACATCTGCAAATCGGGTGATACAGCCTGAGTCAGCAGCCCACACCTACAACTCTCCCAACAATTGGCACCTCTTCCAAATAATGTTGCCACCCTGATTACCCATTGCACCGTGCCTGTTGACCCCACCCTCCAATATCCATCCTTAGCAGTTGAGCCTCATCAAAATCCCCTACCAATCCTTCCCCAGACCTACCTATTTATCTGATGGCACCAGACCACTCTCCAATCCTTGAAATGTCACCACAAGCCACGCTGCCTCTTTCCCCTGCAAACCCCAGAAGTCACCCTAACCTCCAACTTACCTGATTTTTTTCACCCACAAGCTGATGGCAAAGTCTTTGAGTCCCTGTACCACTGAATTCCCAGCAATGTGTCCTTCAAATAAATGTGTTCGCACTACGCACCCAACTTTTTTTTGTTTGTTTTTTTTTGTTTTTATTTATTTTATTAGAAGTTAATACAGTACAAAACAGTACAGTGGAACCTAATTTTAGGTGCCAACTATGCCATACCGTAGTCCATTCTATGTACAACCTCTAGTTTTATGGTTTGAGAAGGAAGTAAGCAAGACAAGAAAAAGAAAACAATAGAAAGGGGAAAAAGAGGAAAAATAGATGGTAGAGAATAGAAAAACGTGAAGTGTGTATATATTAAAAAAAAGAAAAAGTGGAAAGTAGAAATAGGAGAGAAGGTCCCTTAAAAAAGAAATTTCCAAATCTTTATTCGGAGATGTAGATCTATCCACGGCATAAACTGAAATCAGCAATCTTTACAGTACCGCTGCATCACATGATTCCAAAAAGTCGATGAAAGGAGACCAGCTCCTTAAGAATTGGTCATATTTATCTATTAGTCGGAGTCTCATTTCTTCAAGGCGTGCTATGTCCATCATATTCCTAATCCACATTTTAACAGTTGGTATGGTAGTATTTTTCCAAAATTTAAGTATCAATTTCTTTCCAATTATTAACCCATAATTAAAAAAAACGTTTTGGTCTTTATTTAAATTGATATCTTCTACTATTATTCCAAATATAATCCATTCCGTTTTAGGTTCTATTCTTGACTTGAAAAGCTTTGTAAATATATCAAATATATTGACTTCCGGTTGGCGCCACGATGTGAGTGGAATCGCGCCATTACAGCTCCGCAAAAAACAGAATTTAAAACGGGGGTAAAAGGGTCAAACAAACGCACTTACCACAGGAGATCGATTGCGAACGGCTCCGGCAGCGTTTAAAAGGTGCGTGACGTCATCAGGCGCGCGATTTTAAGAAGAAATTATGACCCAGCGCTCCCCTCCCCCCACCACTGGAAAAAAAGCTACGAGAAGGGAAACTGGCCTCAGCTCGGGAGCTGCTTCTGCTGCTGCTTCTCAAGAAGATATCTCACAGAGGAAAGCTGAAATGGAGGAACTTAAGACTACCATTCTAGGTGAGATAAAGAAGCAGAGGAAGGAGTATATGGAGGAGATAAAGAAGCAGAGGAAGGAGTATATGGAGGAGATAAAAAGTTTAAAAGCGGATATGCTGGTGTCTCACGAGAAAAATAAAGAAGATAAAGAAGACTTAATAAAACAAGTTATAACGACGGTAAAAAGTATGATGGATGAGTGGAAGGAAAAGGCTAATGCCGAGTTACAAACTCAAATTGAGGATGTAAAGGATATAGCTGCTGGGATGGAAAGAAATCTGGATGACAAGATAGATCCTACTAAAATTTCGCTAGACCAACAAGGCGAAGCAATTAAAGTGCTAACTAAAATTGCTGAAGTGAATACTAAGGAGACCGAAAAACTCCGTGCCGAGAACAAACGCCTCTTAGAATTATTACGTAAAACAAACGAGAAATGTATTGATCTGGAGGGACGCCAACGCCGTAAAAATTTGCGTATAGTTGGTCTGAGCGAAGGTCGTGAGGGGAGTCAAGATCCTCGAAAATTTGTTGCAAAACTTTTAATGGATATTCTGAATTTGGATCATGAACCCCTGTTGAGCCGTGCACATAGGGCTCTAAGACGGGCCCCTGGGATAGGTTCATCGCCCAGACAAATGATTGTAAAAGTCGCCTTTGACCATGTCTTCGAAGAAATGATGAAGATAATAATAAAAAAGAGAAACCTGAAATACGAGGGAGACAACATCAGTATTTTTAGAGACTTCCCAGCAGAAGTGGCCAAGAAAAGAGCACTATTTAAAGAAACAAAAGGTATCCTGAGGAATGTACAGAATACTAAGAATCTGAGATATGGCTTGATGTACCCAGCAATACTGAGAGTAACTTATGATGACAAGGAATATCGTTTCGTTAAGCATACTGAAGCATTGAAATTCGCCCGAGACATACAGCAGAAGCCAGAAGATGAAGAGAGAGAAGATGCGGAGGAAGAACCCGAGGGAGAAGGAGAAGGAGAGGACTGAACTTTTATCATCGACCTGTGGTTATGAAATATTCACTTAGAAGGAAGTGGAATAATGGGCATTTAGTAGTAGTTCTGTATTAATTATTAGAAAATATTTAATTATTCCATGATAATAGTATTACATATTATAGTATTAAATATAATTGATATTAGTAATTAGCAAATAGTAATATGAATAATAGAAATAATTACTAAGTACTAAGTATATAAAGTTAGTACCCCACCCCAATATATATAGCATTTGAGATAGGAGCTGGTATAATCAACATCTTTTTTTTTTATTAAAAAAACGGAAGTCTTTAGATTAATGGCCACGTTAGTGTGGCTTTCACCTTCACATACTACACACTATACAAGTGTAGTTTCTTTTTTTTCTGAGCACCCTATTAACACCCTTTACTTTTTTTTTATTATTGATATTTCTTATTGTTTTTGTTTTTTATTGATCTTATATTATATATTATTTGAATGTAGATGTGAAGGATATTGTGTATTTAGTTTAAGAAGACATAGATGCGGATTAAGGTGGATAGAAATTCTCATTGGATTGATGTCCGGGTGCAACGGGGAGCTGAGGGAGTCAAGAAGGCTACTCCAAAAAAAGCCGCCCTAATAGTAAAATGCATGATATAAAGGTGAAGACTGGGGGTGATGGAGTAACCTTCTGCAGTTGGAATGTAAAAGGAATTAATGAACCAATTAAAAGGGGAAAGGTGTTAGCTCAGTTGAACAGATTGAAGACAGATGTCATTTTCCTTCAAGAGACTCATCTTAAAAAAGATGCTCAACATAGATTAACAGCTAAATGGATTTCTAAGGTGTATCATTCTACATTTATTCATAAATCTAGAGGAGTTGCAATAATTATTCGCAAAGGTATACCTTTCATACAAAGTTCTATTATAGAGGATAAAGAAGGCAGATATGTAATAATTACAGGGGAATTATATTCAAAAAAGGTAATTTTAATGAATATATATGCCCCTAATTTTGATAATCCATTATTTTTTAAGAAAATATTTAATAATATTCCTATATCCACTCAACACAATTTAATAATTGGAGGTGATTTAAATTGTACTTTAGATAACTATCTAGATAGATCATCTGCAAAAAGGAAAGCCGCCTCGAAATCAAGTAAATTCATAAATGCTTTTATCAATACATCTAATATTAAAGACATCTGGAGGTTAGATAATCCATCCGGACGAGAATATTCTTTTTTCTCGCCCGTACATGGAACCTATTCGAGGATAGATTATTTTTTAATAGATTCTAAATTACTTCCTTTTACGTATGATGCAAAATATCATAATATTATCATCTCGGATCATGCGCCATTAACATTTAAGATAAAATTAAAAGATATATCTAATAAAACTACTACCTGGAGATTTAACCCTCAGATATTAAAGGACAATGACTGTTGTAAATATGTGATGGATCAGATTAAATTATTTTTTGAAACTAATGATAATCCTGAAACTTCTCCATCACTATTTTGGGACACATTTAAGGCATTCATGCGTGGCGCAATAATATCCGCACAAGCACATCTCAATAAAGAAAATCGAAAAATAGAACAAAATTTAGAAAATGAGATAAAACGTCTAGATAATGAAAATATAAAACAGCCTTCCAAAGAGTTAAGTAATAAAATTGCATCAGTAAAATATAGATTAAATAAAATATATTCTAATCAAGTGATTAAACTTTTTCAACAAACTAAGCAAGTGTATTTTGAATTTGGAGATAAGCCACAAAAATTACTAGCACGACAGCTTAGAAAATTAGAAGATGAGAAGATGATACACGGAATTAGATCTGAGTATGGAAATATATTAATTACTCCAAAAGATATTAATGATAGATTTTTACAATATTATAAAAATCTTTATTCGTCAAAACTAACAGGACAAACAGATAGTATGGAAATATTTTTACAAGAATGTCAAATCAATAGCTTAGATCAGTAAGGTAGAGAATTGTTAAATGCTGAAATAACAGTAAAAGACATTATAGAATCAATTAGTTCGCTAAAGAACGGAAAAGCAGCGGGCCCAGATGGCCTGAGTGCAGAATTTTATAAAAAATTTCAAGATCTGATTTCCCCAAGATTACAAATAATGTATAGATATGCATATGACCAAGGAAAATTACCAGAATCTTTAAATGAATCCACAATTACACTCATCCCTAAAGTAGATAAGGATTTGGAAGATCCTGGATCATATAGAGCGATTGCCCTTTTAAATACAGACCAGAAAATATTAACTAAGGTCTTATCTAGGAGATTAAGTTTAGTGATCTCTAAATTAATACATTATGATCAAACAGGTTTTATCCCAAAACGTTACTCATCCCATAATCTCAGACGTTTGTTTAATATTATATATTCAAAAAGAATACGAGATACGGAACTAGCGGTTATATCACTAGATGCAGAAAAAGCGTTTGATCAGGTGGAATGGATGTATTTATTTAATATAATGGAAAAGTTTCAATTGGGGGATAGATTTTGTAAATGGGTAAGAATTTTATACTCGAATCCTATGGCAAGAATTTTGACTAACCAAATTTTATCAGCCAAATTCAAACTCTCTAGGGGATGCAGACAGGGATGTCCGTTATCACCCTTATTGTTCGCATTGGTGATAGAACCATTGGCGGAAAAAATTAGATCTGAACCTGAAATATATGGCTATAATACTGATACAACAATTAATAAAATTTCTTTATATGCAGATGATGTTTTGATTTACATTACAAAACCGGAAATTAGTATTCCCAACCTGCTAAACATTATAACTAAGTTTGGTGCATTTTCTGGGTATAGGATTAATTGGGATAAAAGCGAGATTATGCCAATGACAGGAATAAATCTAAATACATTACAACAATACCCATTAAAAGTAGTTACAGACAAACTTAAATATTTAGGGATTAACGTAACTAAAACTCATAACTCATTAATAAAATCCAACTATCCTCAACTATTAGATAAACTTAGAAAAAATATTTTATATTGGAAAACACTTCCTATATCCATGATTGGTAGAATAAGTGCCATAAAGATGGTATTTCTACCGCAGTTGTTATATTTGTTTCAGGCTATTCCTTTTTTTCTTCCGAAAACTTTTTTTTTAAAAATTGATAATATTGTCAATAGTTTTATTTGGGATTATAAAAATCACAGAATAAATAAAAAACATCTATGCAAAGCTAAGATAAATGGAGGATTAGCACTTCCAAACTTTTTATATTATTTCTGGGCTGTTCAGATTAAGAATATGAATTTCTGGTGGGTAAATATGGATCATGAACCGACATGGTTAAATATAGAAAAGGAAGACTGTCTACCTTTCAATGTAGGTTCGATAATTTTTGCACCAACGGAAGTACAAAAAAAATATTATAAAGACAACCTAATAATATATAATAATAGACGTATTTGGAAACAAATAGTTAAGACTCTACATTTGGATAATCTCTCATTTAGATTACCAATTATGAATAATCCATCGTTTAAACCTGCTATATTAGATGGGGGGTTTAAACAATGGGATGATTTAGGAATTACAAGGATAGAACACCTTTATAGAAAAGGAAAATTTCTTTTATTCCAGGAGTTACAAGATATTTATGGATTGTCTCCACAACATTTGTTTAGGTATTTACAAATTAGAGATTATATTAAATCCAATACACAAGATTATAAAAATAAAGAAGCAGGATTGTTAGACGAACTGTTTAATTTACATCCAAATACAGAAAAATTAATAGCCTATATATATAACATCATTTTGGATAAGGAGAATCCAATAACGGAAACATATCGTCAAGCATGGGAAAATGAAATGGGATTGGCTATAACAAAAGAAAACTGGGAAGAAAGTCTACAACGAATACACCGGTGTTCATTAAACGCCAGACATATACTGATACAATTTAAAGTATTATATAGGTTACACTATTCGAAAACTAAATTAAATAGTATTTTTCCGAATCTCTCCGCTATTTGTGATAAGTGCAAGAAAGCAGAGGCAAATTTAATACATAGTTTCGTTACATGTCCTAAATTGAATTATTACTGGACAGAAATTTTTAAAGTTATTTCTGAAGTCATCAAAGTTAAATTGGACCCTAACCCAAAGCTAATAATATTTGGAATTCCGGATTTACATCTATCATTTACAGTAAATCAAAGAAATTTCTTTGATTACTGTTTGATAATTGGGAAAAAAATCATATTGAAATTTTGGAAGGGAACATTATCCCCCACAACCAAAATGTGGGCAACAGAGATGATGGAGACGTTACATCTGGAAAGAATTAGATTTGTCCTATTGGACAAGTATAATTCTTTTGAACAGATATGGTCTCCATATATACAGTATTTAGAGAAGTAGCTGTTCTTGGCAACACAGCTCGGCGTGCACCCTGCGGGATTTGGTGAGAATAATTCATTTTTGGAATTAACATATATGTCTTTATTGATACTATCACTTGTAGTAGTGTTATTAATAATACATATTGTGGTTACTCAAATTTTTTTTTTTTTTTTTTTTTTCGTTTCTCTTTTCTTTCTTATATATAATCAAATTATTATTTAATCACTCTCTTAATGATTTATAACTGTTCTATTCTTTCTCTATCATTATTTCTAAAAAAATAGTAGATAAGTATTACTAGTGTTTTACTTAATGCAAATTGAATTAATTTGATATAAAGTTGTTTGAAGCATTGTAATTGATTATCTTTAATAAAAAAATATATTAAAAATAAAATAAAATAAAATAAAAAATAAAAAAAATATATCAAATATATCGCTTCAAAATTTATTCAACTTTGTACATCCTACAAATGAATGTGTTATATTAGCGTTTTGAAACAAACATTTATCGCATCTGGGAGAAACGTTTGGATAAAATTTATTCAACCTCATTTTTGAATAATATAGTCTATGTAATAATTTGAATCTTTGAATGCACCATTATTAGCTACGATTTCTAGACAATTATATAATCCCAAATAGGTAATACTAAGTGAATATAACATGCTATCAGGTTAACGTCTAGCTGCTTAAATTACAAACAGCGGCATTGATCTTATTTTTATTAATTCTGAATCAGCAGCCATCAACTGCTACTGCTGGTTTGTTGAATGAATCATGTTAGCTGCAAGGAAATTAGTTTAGTTTAGTTTATAGATGCAGCATAGAAACAGGCACTTCAGCCCACCAAGTTCATCAATCACCTGTTCAGACTAGTTCTATGTTATCCCATTTTTGCACCAACTCCTTAAACACCAAGGGCAGTTTCCAGAGGCCAAATTAATCTACAAACCTGCACGTCTTTCAAATTAGGAAGCTTTATTGATGCCCTCACCTAAACTCTCATTGGTGGACGAGTCTGATTCAACAAGCAATCTATAATGTTCATTGTTTTTCCCCAGGGAAGAAAATCCCACATTTCCTCCTTCCAAGCTCGTAACTCTACCTCATCTATATGCTTTAATTTAATATAATATAATTTAAGCTTTATTGATGCCTTTACCTTAACTCTCATTGCTGGAGGAGACTGATTTAACAACCAATCTATATCTTCAGTTCATCCCCCAATCCCTCTGTCACGTGTGTGATAAGGTCTAGCACCAGGCACCTTCCTTCACCCATCAATGTTGTTTGGTCTTGGCCCTAAGTCTTAGAAAGAATGCTGTCACAGATCCCAGGAACAATCCTCACAGATCACAGGAAAAGTCCACACCCTTCCCATTTCTAATGTAAAGTGGAAATCTAATTGTACAGCTTCTGAAAGTGTGTTTAAATCAGAAAGATGGGAGTCATTTCCAGGTGTTGGCAATTTGTTTCAATCCTGAGCTGCATATCTCTGAAGACCTGCTTACTACAAATTAAATAACTTTCAGGCTTCATACTGAAAGCCTGATCGATGGGCACATCGTTATGATGTCGCAAAGGCCCTGAAACAAATCACTGGAGTGGGGACTGGAATGATATTTAATGAAAATATATATTTTTTTCCAATGCCTTCAATTTTCTTTTCCATGAACTTTAATGAGAAAGAAAAGCTCTGTAACAATATGAATTTTTACAATATGTATAATCTTTTAAATCATGTAATGATGAATCATAATGTTTACTTCATCTATTAATTGATAGTTAATGTGTAATGTATGGTTATATATAATTTGAAAATCTTTAATTAAAACTATAACAAATCTGTTATTTTTACTATTTTCACTTCACCAGAATTTGGCAGCAATTTGTTACATCAACCACGTTTTGTTTATATCACTGATGTTTGGCCACTGTTGTGAATGAAAATGTCCACAGCATGCAGGTATAATGTATTAGAACATTTCTTGCCATGACTACATAAAGGACTTTGTAATTAGAAATCTGAAGAGAGGAACTTGTTGAATATACAATGCCATTGGCAATTAATATGAAATGAAGATTCAACCTTCACACTGAAAGACTCCCCTTTATATTTGAGCAGATATTTTAAGGATTGAATTATAAATTATTCTTTCTCCTGTCATTTCAAACTATCGCAAGAATATTGAGGCTGCTCTGATAGCACTTATTTTTTTGATAGATCTCTGATATCCTCATTTGCCTCTTCCTTGTACAATGTGTTTCCTCGATAATATTCCAGGAAAGAGATTGATCCACCTTTTTCATTTATGCTCTATTTCAGTATCACTTTAGATCTGTTGATGGTGCTGATTTTAACTCCTGCCTGCCTCCCTCAAACTATTCCTTAACCCCACCCCCCACCACCCTCTCACCGGTGTTGAAAGGGGAAGAGGGGCACACAAGGTTGTAGATTACAGAGGGGGGGATAGTGGTCTTATTTCCAACATATTTTCAGTTGCCTAAATTCAGATGCTGGAGAATCACCTGCCCCTGTGGAGCAGAGGACTAATTTATATGGCAGCGCCATTTCCCAAGGAATATAATCAAAATGATTGTTCAAGTTCAAGTTCAAGTGAGTTTATTGTCATGTGTCCCTGTATAGGACAATGAAATTCTTGCTTTGCTTAAGCACACAGAAAATAGTAGGCATTTACTACAAAACAGATAAATGTGTCCATATACCATGATATAAATATATACACACATGAATAAATAAACTGGTAAAGTGCAAATAACAGAAAGTGGTTATTAATAATCAGAGTTTTGTCCGAGCCAGGTTTAATAGCCTGATGGCTGTGGGGAAGTAGCTATTCCTGAACCTGGTTGTTGCAGTCTTCAGGCTCCTGTACCTTCTACCTGAAGGTAGCAGGGAGATGAGTTTTGTTTAAACTGCATTAGGTTTCTAACTAGCCTGACGACAGCAGGAAACTTCCACACAGATGGCTCACCCAAATAACTTTTTTAAATGTTTTCTTTACTGATGAGCTGATGTTAGATGGATGCATCTCAATAAAATGCTCTCTACCGCACATCTGTAGAGGTTGGTGAGAGTTGGTGGGGACATGCCGAACTTCCTAATCCTTCTAAAGCGGCCTTTTCACGGGGCGAGTTGACGCAAGATGTCACCAGAGTGAAGAGGTCGTGGTCCAGCACGAGTCTCGCACGATATAACGGCAGTAGATAAAGAGTTCCCACGGTACTCGGCATTTCTGCTATTTGTGCGAGTGAACTTGTCCGTTTCCCGAGCTTTCCCGTTAAATCTTGAATGAACATCGTGAACTACACGTGACACAAATGATGTAACTTTTTTTTTCACACACTATATATATCCTCCCTTGGTTGAATTGGCTCATTTGGAGACATATTTTACTGTGTATGTGGGAGACACAGATGGACTGAGCACAGTACCTCGGTCTTACTGTGTGTGGGAGAGGGGGAGAAAGAGACGTACACTCACAGAGGCAGAGTCTCTCAGCCTGTGTAAGAGGGAGGGAGAGAGAGAGAGAGGCACACACAAGGTGGATGTGAAATCTCACCTGCCTGTTTCAGTGACAGACACCCGCCGTCAGTAAATGAAGACACCCCCATCTGTCTCCCCCTCCTCTCCCTCGACTCTCCCACCTTTCTCTCCCAACTCCAGTCCCGTCCCGACCCCCTAGGAAACTGAATAGAGCACCAGTCAACTGCTGCCTGTGCGCTGATATAACAATAAAAGCTACTTTACTTTACTGAGTTAAAGAGTTCCCACGGTAGACTGTAAAACTGGGACCCTGGTTCTGGACTCCCCCAACACCGGAACCCTTCTTCAGACAGCCTAATCGGAATTGAGTCTGAAGATGTGTCTCGTCCCGAAACATCAGCTTTTTTTCTCCAGAGATGCTGCTTGACTCGCTGAGTTACTCCAGCTTTTTGTGTCTGTCTTCGGTTTAAACCAGCATGTGCAGTTCACTCCTTACACGGGTCTCTGTACAACATTGATTGGTAGCGTTCCGGACCCCTGGACCCGAGGACTCCGACCTGTATCTCTCAAAGAAGTACATGTGAAAAATTTCTCACGGACCATAAAAATGCGTAACCTTTCAGTAAAGTCCCTTTTAAAGTCCCTTTTAAAGATTATAGTTATTTTCTTGAATCTCATTAACATAACTCATGAATAAGTTGATGTCCATATGCGGATGCAAATCTTTATTTTTATTTATTTTTTAAATTCAATCCCACATAAGATAATTTTTACTCACCTACTGTTCCCTCTGTCCAGCTTCCGGGTTCACCGTTCGCAGGAGTTCCCACGGTACCCGCAAGAGTTATTACGGATATCGCACTGGCCACTACGTTCATATAATGTTGCAATACTCAACCACAAGTGTACAAGTCACTCTTGGAGAAATTCAAACTTTCTTGAATTTTCTCCCGAGTGACCAAGTTACACGATGACCTGCCGTTAGCGCTACGGTGGTCCACGGTGGTCCACGAATGCCGCACTGTTATCGCACGAGGTTCCCACGATGTTAAACTCCGGTTAACTCTTGCGTCAAGTCGCCCCGTGAAAAGGCCGCTTAAGGAATTAAAGTCATTGTGCTTTCTTGGCCATTGCTTCAATATGGGTGGCCCATGAGAAGTTGTTGGTGATATTTACTCCTAGGAATTTGAAGCTTTGAACCATCTCTACTGGCAATGCAAACCAGGGTATGTGTACCGCTTCACTTCCTGAAGTTTATCACTATCTCCTTTGTCTTGTTGATATTGAGAGAAGGGTTGTTGGCTCGACACCAGGTCATGAGGTTCTCAATCTCCTTCCTGTACTCCGTCTCATCATTATTTGATATCCAGCCCACAATGGCGGTGTCTTCTGCAAATTTGTAAATTGTTGTGTTAATGTGCCTGTGAAGCTGCAGCAAATAAGACTTTCGTTGTTCTGTTCCCAGTGCATGTGACAATTAAACCCTCTTGACTCTTCATGCATTATCTGTTTTGCACCATATTTTTATCACAGTGGAAACCTCAACTGAAGTCCAGATCTTCACCTGAGCTAACATAACTGGCTGCAGGAACATTAACGGCTGAGGTTCCACTAGATGCAGACAATGTCTGTCTGCCAGCTGGATTGCTGTCCTTTAAAAACTCTCAACTACAATTCCATGGATGTGTGTGATGGGCTTTCATCATTACACCATATAGGAGTAGTTGCTGGGAGTTCATGATAACAAGCAATAGATCCGAGGTGTTGGTACTGTTAAATGAAGACACTCCATGATCCAAAAACAGCAGCACCAGAGTTGTCCTATAGAAACATAGAAAAATAGGTGCAGGAGTAGGCCATTCGGCCCTTCAAGCCAGCACCCCCAATCAATATGATAATGGCTGATCAACTAAAATCAGTACCCCGTTCCTGCTTTTTCCCCATATCCCTTGATTCCTTTAGCCCTAAGAACTATGTACAATAATTCTCATTTGTGCTCAGTATCTTACAGTATAAAACACGTACAATTTTATCAGTAGTTAATACTTTTATACAGAATGCTTTTATATTTCCTCTTCATGAGCGCAATCAGGATCTGTTCCTTGATTATGTGGTGATTCTGAAAAGCCAAGAGAAGTACATTATAACTAATCTGTAACAAACTCTGTCATTTAGCAGCATTGTAACTTTAAACGGTAAAAGATGATATGCTGGTATTTAGGCAAGAGTGAGTGACTGGGAGATTGAGCAATGTTTAAAAGATGCCAGGACAGGAATAGCACTTAGAAATGTGGCAAAACTTGTAATAGTGTCAGGCCATGGACTGTCAAGAAAACACTGGTCAAATGTGCCTTAAAATATGTCATGGCTTGGACTTTCTTCCTTTTTCAGTCACCCGCTCACGCATAAGTTCCAACCAAACACCATAACACAAATTATTCATTCCACAACCAGTGATTAATGGATCTTCGAGCCAATATTATAATGTGTTCCTTTTCTGCTTCTGCAGATCCACCACAAGATCCAGGAACAGATCCTGTTTGCACGCAAAAATCCAGACCAGCCCAAATGTCCCGCTTCACTTACTTCAAAATAATTACCGCAAATGTAAACATATTTACCCAAGAAATCCACAGAGAATTTGAAGAGTACAAATCAGGCGGGTTGAAGCCTCATCCCCTGCAAATCACCAGAGAGCCACACATGGAGCCCTCCTTTAAAAAACGATCAACATCTGATCACTATTTAATGATTCAATGTGTATATTTTTCATATTAGGTTGTGCTATAATGCATATTCTGAGGGCCCATCTTTTCAGATGATAATGCAACAACAAATGCAACTTGATGTAGTTATGGTGGCCATTCCCTGCCGTTGAAGAATGTGCAAGTGAAGCTTCCAAATGGTTCTTTTGGGAGTATTCTAGATTTTAGTTCTCATTACACTTTAAGAGGAGAAATGAAGAATTAGTGAAACGTATCTAATATGTTTAGATGATGGCATATTACCTCACACCATTAAACCTTTCTCCCAAACTAGTTTTTCAGCTGTCAGATCACGTGGATAATCTCTACCCAACAGATTGGGTGGAATCTTATCTGGACAGAGTGAGGTCACAAGCAGGGGAGCACTGCATTGCTCCATTTTTCTCCAAGCTGCCTAATCCTTGAGTAATTATTTACAAGTCTGCACGCTGAAAGAATTAAAGAGTTCCTTTAAATGACAACGACATTGTGGAGAACTTTAATGAAGTGGCTCTAATTTGCAAATTCATCAGATAGCAGATTCAGATCTAGCAAGCATGTGCTCTTGACATGCATGAAGTCGGTCTGATGTTTTGACAGATTTCCTGTACGTGAACTATGCCAACAAAAACTCCAACAAATTCACTTTGAAACTCAGGTCCAAACTCTCATTTTTCTTTGTAAATGTTGGCGGATGTCCAAAACTTCCAAGAAAAGAATAAGGTGGTATCATGAAACTTTAATAGTCACTACACAGAAATAGATTTTAAAAAAGGGTCTGAATAAATTTATAGTGAAATCAGCCTTCCAAAAGCTTCTTGCACTTTATTGACCCAACATTGATTTTAAAGCCAAAAGAAGACAATCAGTGAGCAAATATATATTTTTTCAATCTTACACCCTGACCCTACAGGAAATAGAGATTTGGGGGTTAATTAAAGATGTTTTGGACAATAGACAATAGACAATAGATGCAGGAGTAGGCCATCCGGCCCTTCGAGCCAGCACCGCCATTCAAAGTGATCATGGCTGATCATCCCCAATCAGTACCCCGTTCCTGCCTTCTCCCCATATCACCTGACTCTGCTATCTTTAAGAACTTTATCTAACTCTCTCTTGAGCATGACATTTGGATGACACTTTTAATGGACAGGAATTTTCCCAAATAAGGATGGTCATTTTCCTAATGACAACTGTTCCACCTACAATAGACAAGATATCTTGACCCAATACACTCCCAATTATCCCCTTGATCTCACCAAAGTAATGTCATCTGCTTGAAAAGATAAAAAGAAAAGAAAAATAACTTCAGAGCCAAAAAGAGTAAAGAATATTTTGAAATAATTATTTCAACCTGTCTGGCATTCAATTATACAATTATACAATTATACACAACCTCAAATGAGGTTCAAATGAAATTTGGTTTCTGCAGCCATACAACAAGAAGAAACATTTTTACAAGACACACAACCAACTCAATTCACACAAACATCCATCACAGTGAATCTCCTCCTCACTGTGATGGAAAGCAAGTCTTGTCTCTCCCCTGCTATCCATCCTCTCCCGATGTTAAAGCCCCCGGCGGGCGATGGCAAGTCCCGTGGCCGTTAAAGCCGCGCCTGGCGATGTAAGGCCCTGCTCCTGGTCGTTTTCAACCCCGTAACTCGGGCTGGAGAAGTTGCCGTTGTGGGAGCTCCGAAAAGCGGTCTCCCACCAGGGACCCACGAGCTCCCGATGTCACCGTCCACCGGGCCTGCAACTGGAGCATCCGAACCTCCGGAGTCGGGTCGCAGCCGCACGCCACCACAGCCGGCCAGCTCCACGATGGTAAGTCCGCAGGCTCCGTGAGTGGAGCCCCCAGGTCGTTCCAGTTGGAGGCCGCTCCACGGTGCTAGGCCCCAACAACAACGGAGACCCGACAGGGAAAGATCGGGTCCCCCCGTACAGGGAAGAAGGGAAGAAGGAAGAGACCCAAAAGATCCCCCACCCCCCTCCCCCCCGCATATATACACAGCTAAAAACAATATAAACCACAACAAACTACACATTCACGGGACAAATATTTTAAAAAAGACAGACGGACTGCAGGGCCCGCTGCCGTGAGGGAGGCGCTGCCCACACAAACTTAACCCATGAGATCACACGGACCAAGCTCGACATGCTGCAATTTTAGTATTCTCACACTGATGAGTCTCAAGTTAATATTTTTTTTAATTTCCAAAGAAAACTTTCAACGGGATGCAAGGCCGCATTGCAGTGAAATGACAATGATATTTTGCTCACCAAATTATCAGCTGACACCATCATTCTAACAATTCCTAAGATTGATCAACAATGATTCTGTTGAATGGTTGAACAATGCTGAGGGATTGATTGACGACACAGGAGAAAGCAGATGATGGAATCTGGTGGAAAAAAACACAAAAATGATTGGACCCAAGCAGTCGTTCCAGGTGCAACAGAGGTTCACCTGCATCTCCTCGAACCTCATCTATTGCATCCGCTGCTCTAGATGTCTGCTGATCTACATCGGTGAAACCAAGCGGAGGTTGGGCGATCATTTCGCCGAACACCTCCGCTCAGTCCGCAATAGCCAACCTGACCTCCCGGTGGCTCAGCACTTCAACTCCCCCTCCCATTCCCCATCCGACCTTTCTGTCCTGGGTCTCCTCCATGGCCAGAGCGAGCAACACTGGAAATTGGAGGAACAGCACCTCATATTCCGCTTGGGGAGTCTGCATCCTGCGGGCATGAACATTAAATTCTCCCAATTTTGTTAGCCCTTGCTGTCTCCCCCCTTCCTCAGCCCTCAAGCTGTCTCCTCCCATCCCTCAGCCCTTGGGCTCCTCCTCCTCCTTTTTCCTTTCTTCTCCCCGCCACCCCCCATCAGTCTGAAGAAGGGTTTCGGCCCGAAACATTGCCTATTTCCTTCGCTCCATAGATGCTGCTGCACCCGCTGAGTTTCTCCAGCATTTTTGTGTACCTTCGATTTTCCAGCATCTGCAGTTCCTTCTTAAACACAAAGATGATTGTCCAGTTCTTGTTGCTAGCTCCAAGTAACCTTGTATACAACCTGCCCCTGCCTTATGAGAGAAACCCCTTCACAACTTAACAAGCTTCTTTAGCCTCTTCCCAATTCTGATGAAGTGAGTTTGAAAGGTTCCATTAACCGCTGCTCTTCCCACAGATGTGGCCAGACTTCCTGAGTATTTTCAGCATTGCCTGTTGTTAAATTTTAGATTTCTAGCATCTACATTTTCTTTTTTCACATGAATGAGAATTTTGAATCTGAAGTGCGAGGGAAACAGGAGACACTGGTGGACAAGAGTGAGATGCAAATCAAAGAGGGCACATTAGAGTGGAATTTTGTGTAAACTACAGTTTGAGGGCATTGAAACTGCAAAGTCTGGAAGCAACAAAGGTATGGATGCAATTTAAAACACAAATGCACTGAACCCAACTAAGTGGGGCAACTACCAGCTCTCTCAATATTTAGATCTAGAAAGGTCCAGTTAAATTATGGCTGGTATCTAGATTTTCAGTTTCACATGAGGTTCCCAAAGTTTCACCATAACTTCAGAATGAGATCAACAAATCTTGTGAGAAATAATGTAAATGGCTTGGTGAAAATCAGAGTTCTCGTTGTTCACTCAGTATTGCCACTTTATGTCGACATTTTTATTTGCTTATTTTTAAGATAAAGTCCATGCTGACAATGCTGCACTTCTTATCCATGCTCAACCCCCCTCCCAAGGTTGCATTTGTCTTCTGAAATTGCACCAGATTACCCAAGTCTCCCTCATTATTTCTTGTTGAGACTTCCAGGATTTAAACCTTTTAAAAATAATGCAAAAATAGATATCCAGGTCTGAACCCTGGGTGACTGAGATGATGATGGAGTTGACAGTGGTCTCATGATTTTCTTGTTCCTGTATTTGCAGGTCTTGGAGAAAGTGTGTGCGGTGGAAGTATTCTTGGTGAGATGCAACAGTGCACATGGCAGAGTGTTGAGACATTTCACTGGTGCTGGAGATGGTGAATACCGAGCTCAATGTCGGAGAGCCCAAGTGAAGAAAATGCTCTATTACATTTTATCATGAGTCTTTTTGTAATATTGGTTGTAAAAGGATCATTGTTACTTTAAGACTACTTCCTCTGTAGGTACTGCAGCGTGCGGTTAACTTGTTTGCAGGGATGCTTCCCAAGCCAGCCTCCGCCTCTGAGGAGCCAGTGCAATAAACAATCATGCCTGCTGGCAGCTCCTGAAGTCTGTGTGAATTCATTCAGCATCTCACCTCAGCCCATTAGAGAATCCAGAGACAACAGTTATCCTGGCGTGTATCTTGTATATGGTGGCGAGGCTATGAGAAGTCTTTGGGAAAATAGTTTTCACAAATGATCCAGCTTTGCCCAATAGTGATAAATGGATAGTTCAGTTAATCACCAGTTAATTCCCAAGATGTTGAGGGTTGCATACTCAGTCGTGGTGCCGTTTTTTTAATCAGGTTCAGGTTTTAGGTCATTTCCGCGTTTAAGATGATCATTGCCTGCCATTTGTTCCTTGTGACTTCTCCCTTCTAGAAAATTCTATTGTATTATCTAAGGATTGCATTGCTCTGCTCCCCATTCCCCCACCTCTCCTCAATAATACTCCAGTCCATGGACATAGGATATGGAAAGTAAATCTTCTTAAAAATATACCAGAACATATTTTAGGATAAGCATCAGCCATGTTGCAATGTGGACAATTTTGGGTTTACTTGGTGAGATGCAACTTGGACAGATCTTAAAAGCTGCGCCTGCTAAAAGATGAAGAAGATTAGGTGAAATGGCTGATTAAAATTCCAAGTCTGCCTTATCTTTTCAACACGTTGCACCAAACTCTGAGAAGCAGTGCAGGATAGAAGGATTCCCTTTGGCACGTTGGGGCAGCTTCGACTCTGTGTAAATGTGGCTGGCAGGATATATCCCCAAAGGGCAAACATAGATTCCATATTTAGGAAAAGATAGGAAGACTTACATTTATGCAAAGGCTAACACATCCTTTCAAAACATTCCTCAACACTTTACAGCCAATGAAATGTAGTCAGTCTTGATGGGGAGGAAACGCTGTCGCCAATGTGTAGTCAGTAAACACCCACAAACAGCAATGTGGAAGGTCCTGGCAATCTGTTCCCTTTACTAAATGAAAGTCAGAAGAAGTTGGAAAAAAGTTCTGATGAAGGTTCACAGACGTGAAACCTGTCTTTTTCCCTTTCCCCTAATGCTCCTTGACTTGTTGAGTTTTTTTCAGCATTTTCTGTTCTTGTTCCTATGAGTTATGCTGAAAGACAGATAAATATTGGCCACTTCCCCTTCTTTTCAAAATAGCCCCCTGCAGTTTTATAAGTCAATCTAAAAGAGAAGATGGGGTCTCAGTTTAAAGCCACATTCAAAATAGACTACTTCCAACAGTGTTGTTCTCCGTGGTCTTCAACCAGCTCCAAGGGGTGGAGCGCAAATCATTTAGATCTCTGTCTCTGACCCACGAGGACATGGGATATCAGCAGTAAGTTTGGGCTCAGGTCTAGCCTGCTTAATTTGAGCAAGTGCATTAATAGCTCCATCCATTAAAGTAATACTTGCCATCCTGATGCATCTGCATATTTGAAATTGACGCCACCAGTGTCCTCCATAGCTGCCTGGGATGAAACTACAGCACAAATGCTCAGAGTAAAATCTCGGGACAGTGGTGCAGCGGTAGAGTTGCTGTCTTACATCGCTTGCAGCGCCAGAGAACCGGGTTTGATCCTGACTACAGATGCTGTCTGTACGGAGTTTGTACCTTCTCCCTGTGATGCCGTGGGTTTACTCCGAAATCCGTTTCCTTCCACAATCCAAAGACGTACAGATTTGTAGGTTAATTGGCTTGGTATAAGTATAAATTGTCCCTAATGTGTGTAGTACAGTGTTAATATGCGGGGATCACTGGTCGGCATGGACCCGGTGGGCCGAAGGGCCTGTTTCCGCGCTATCTATAAAACTAAAACTAAAAGTTGTGGTGAAGTGACCTTGATGAGACCAGAAATGTCTTGAAGAGCAGACGTTAAGAAGTAACAACTGGGAACTTAATATTCAGGGTTGTACATTCTATAGAAGGGACAGGCAGGTGGGCAGAGGAGGCGGGGTAGCTCTGCTGGTGAGGGATGGAATTCAGTCCCTTGCAAGGGAAGACATAGGGACTGATGAGGTAGAGTCACTGTGGATTGAGTTGAGGAATTGCAAAGGCAATTTCTTTGCCATGCAGGCTGAAGGTGGTTCAATTCACTTTCAAAATAAGTAGAATGGCTAAAATAAATCTGAATGACTTAATGTGTGACAATTCAATGTGCAGATGCACGCGCCTATGTATTAATTTTCAGCTCAGTGAGTTTGCTGCAAGCTCATAAGCATTTTCCACTTTTTAAGTTTCCAAAGGCCATCCAGCAATTGGTGGTTTTTTTCCACAAAGGTCAGGTATCCATGTGGATAGATCACCTTCAATTTCCCTGTCACCTCTTTACCAGGCATCAAGAAGACAAGGCTCATAACCACTACGTATGCAGTCTGACCTGTTGAGCACTTCCAGCATTTTGTGCATTGATCCATTTTGGGGATATTTTCATTGGTTTCTCTTCACCCTTCAGCCTTTTGCATTTTAACTGCTTTTTAAGCAACTAAATTGCTTTTTAAACTCTCACTTAGCACATTAAGCACACAAAATTCAATTTATTCCAGGGTATATCACTCTGCAGACGATTTCCAAATGAAATTGCCCCAATCAAAACTTAAATAGGGTTTTTGCTTGTACAATCTGAGTCCATTTACCTGACATTTTCTCAGTGCAATATTAGCATTATTCTTACAGCACCCAGTTTTGCCTGTGCCCACTTATGTTGAAACATACATCTCTGCACAACAACCATCATGGAACAATCTCAGTTGAAATTGGAAAAGGTTGCTCTCGTTTGTTGTTACACTGGCTATTTAAGGGGACACTCTGCTGACATAGGGAAACTTGGCTGGCAGATTTCAGGACTGACTGTCGACTGGTCAGAACCTTCCAAAGTCTACAAAGTGTACAAACTAAGTGTTAGTGAAGACGATTGTGAATCACAGGAAGAAGTCCTTCATGGCCAATGCCACGTTTCCAGGAAGCAGGCATGGCTCCTTCTTCCTGAGGGAGGTCACGTTTCCGGATGTTTTCTGCATTTAGCCTCAGATTCAGATTAGTTTATTGTCATACCCACCGAGGTGCGATGAAACTCCTTGTTTGCAAGAAGCTCGTGGAGTAAACAGTATACATAGATTCAACAATAAACAAAACGAGTGCAAAACTGCAAAATGGCGCAAGGATTGTCGTGCAATCTAAAATAATGTTAAAAAAAGTGGTCTAAAAATAGCCAAATGAGGTTGAGTTAGGAGCAAGAGTACATGACATTAAGAGTACATTAAAAAAATCAAATCATCTAAACGCGCAGTAAATCTGAAACAGACAGCCTATCATATGCTATCGGTCAAGGCTGCACTAATTATATCCTGCACAAGTCCGGAGTTAATTCAAGTTGGACAAAATGCCTTGGGTGAACAGTTGTGCAATTGGCATAAGATTGACATTCCGTCAGGTTTAAATCCATACAATGAAGATTATAACCTCAAGTTTAGACTGTCTTAATTTCAATAAAATTAGTCAATAAGAATCTAGCCTTCTGAAAACACATGTGATACCATGGAATGAATCTTTCTTATAGTAGGTCAATTAGTAAATTACTTTCCTGTTTCTAACTGGTTAGAAGGGCTGTAGTGAGAGAAGGATGGTGTGGTTACCATGGAGGGCAACACAGATAACATTTTTTGCCTGGATCCAGCACCAACAATTCTTGGAAAATGTTAACCCCCTCCGCCTGTTCAGTAACCAGCAAACTCATCAATCAACAAAATTTCTATCAAGAATTGGGTGGAACGGTGGCGCAGCGGTAGAGTTGCTGCCTTACAGCGCTTGCAGCGCCGGAGACCTGGGTTCGATCCTGACTACAGGTGCTGTCTGTACGGAGTTTGTACGTTCTCCCAGTGACCTACGTGGGTTTTCTCCGAGATCTTCGGTTACCTCCCACAGTCCAAAGGCGTACAGGTATGTAGGTAAATTGGCTTGGTACATGTAAAAATTGCCCTTAGTGTGTGTAGGATAGCGTTAATGTGCAGGGATCGCTGGTCGGCGCGGACCCAGTGTGCCGAAGGGCCTAAACTAAGTTCTGTATGTGAATGTGCCCAGCCTCACCTCCACCTCTTGGTGCTGATTGTTGAGTACAACCAGAACCGTGATTGATAAAGTAACTCGTCACATACAGGGTGTCAAGCATAGTAGTTTAATTCAGATCTTCATATTCAGTTTAGGAAAGGAAAATTACATGCACAGATTACACTTCATAATGTGTAGGAAAGAACTGCAGATGCTGGTTCAAATCAAAGGTAGACACAAAATGCTGGAGTAACTCGGCGGGACAGGCAGCATCTCTGGAGAGAATGAATGGGTGACGTTTCGGGTCGAGGCCCTTTCAGTCTGAAGAAGGGTCTTGATCCAAAATGTCACCCATTCCTTCTCTCCAGAGATGCTGCCTGTCCCGCTGAGTTACTCCAATATTTTGTGTCTACCTTACACTTCATAATGTTTGCTAAAGCCATTATAATTTATTTTCCAGTGGCTGGTCTGTTTATCTCATAAAAAACATAGCTCAACTATGCAGAGTGAAGCTGTATACTTATACAGCAGACTTTATTGTGAGTATTATACTTCCTCTGCTTGAATGTATAAACTGGAAAATAAGCCATGTTCCAAAATGTTTCAACTGCAATCTGCACAAATGCTAAAGCAAAGGAAGTTGATCAGGATTCAACTAAACGTAGCCATTCTTCGTCATGGATCCAAATTCATTCTCAATTTCACCACAGTTTAACATTAAAATGAATGAAGCTTCTTCTCCCTTTCAATTTTCAGTTGACTGTTGTCACTGAGGGACATTCTTTGTTGTTACAGGCTCTATACAAATACTAAAAAGTCCCAGAGCAACACTAAGTTAAAGCTGCGGACTCGTAGCCAGAGCGGTTAAATAAAATGTGCCTCGTGTCTCATTTGTTAGGAAAAGTCTTACGCTTCTCCATTTCAGTTTACTAACTCGGTCTCAGCCATAATTATGCAAGATTAACGTGGGCTTTGTAGAAACAAGGAACTGCAGAGGCTGGTTTATAAAAAAAGACACTAAGTACTGGAGTAACTCTGTGGGTCCAGCAGTATCTCTGTAGAACATGGATGTGTGATGTTTCACACCAGGGCCCTTCTTCAGACTGATTGTAGTGAGGAGGGAATAAAGCTGGAAGATAGAAGGGCAGGACAAAGCCTGGCAGGTGAGGGGGTTTTGAAAGGCAAAAGATAAAAAGTGTGAGACAAAAGGATTGACGAGTTGTGAATTGGGCAGCGAGAGGAAGGAATGTAGGTGGAAGGGCAGGGGAGGTGAGAAATAGGTGCAAGTCTAGGTGGAGCACAGGGAAAAGGTGAGGAAATAAGTGGAGGGTGGGGTTGTGGGAAAAGAAGGGAGACAGGGAGGGTTTTATAGTTACTAAAATTGAAGAATTCAATGCTCATACCATTGGGGTGTAAACTACCCAAGCAGAAGATGAGGTGTTGCTCCTCAAGTTTGGGGGTTCCTCATTCTAGCAATGGAGGAGGCCCAGGACAGAAAGGTCAGTATCAAAGATCATAGAGCAGAGCAAGATGGTCCACTCCTGCAAAATCCTGGACTGACGTGTAGTACGGAACGGAGGGGGACGTCCGCCATTTTAGCAAACCCGACCCAACTTCCGTTATGCCTCTCGCAGTGTAATCAGCAAAGATCATAGAGTGGAGTCGGGTCGGGTTGGTTTCGGGTCGAGACCCTTCTTCAGTCTCGACCCGAAAGGTCATCCATTCCTTCTCTCCAAAGATGCTGCCTGTCCCGCTGAGTTACTCCAGCTTTTTGTGTCTATCTTCGGTTTAAACCAGCATCTGCAGTTCCTTCCTATACACAGATCCGTCTGTCCAGTTGAGGGCACAATTGGCAATCGAAATACAACAGTGAGTGTTCAAGGATGATTAATGCACCTGGCTCCAGTTTATGTACTTAACTTCATCCCGCGTTGAAACCGATCCCGGGGTGTATTAATCACCAGTAAATACATCCTTCATTCCCCTCTTTTCATTACTTGTCCGACAGTTTCTAAAATCGACGCAATAAATGACAGAAATTAGCACTTTACACCACCACAGTATACGAGACAACCCACCATCCCTACACAATGCTTTGGGCCCCATTTGAATGGGTGAAAAATACAGTGATTCCGAATCTCGCTGCACTTAGCCCAGGAGAGTTATTTTCTTTACTCGTTTCAACGTGCGCAAAAGCAAATGACAATATAACATGAAGATTCTTGCCACAAACAACCAAAAAAGCTTGTAATGATTGGCATTTTATTAACATTTCACCTTTTCATTTTGGATCGAATAAATAAAAGTGATAGACGTTTACATGGAATTGGAAATATTTTTTTTATTATGGGTAGCATTTCGGAGATTTGTAGAGAAATGGAACACTTAATGTTGAGGAACACTGAATGTTGAGGTTAAAACCGGCATGTAATCCGACGCTTAAAATGCCTGCGTTTTATAATCTAAATATTTATTTGCTGTAAAATAAATAGTTATACATGGTCATAGCTGGTTACCCTATATTCTACTAATTGGTATTCAAATATATATTTTTTTAAACGCGTAAATGATAAATTGCAGGAACAACGTGTTTATAAAAGAGTTTACTTCAGTTGTGATTAGTTAGTTAAATGCGTCCTCTTTAACGGATATTGTGGGAATTATAAACGGTGTAAACCATTTGAAATAGAAACCAATTATATTTTCCCAAAACAAAAATCGAGGAAAAATGTCCTGAGTGTATGAATTCCTAGTTCACAATCAAGAATGCATCAAGAAACATCGGATTATGTTGATTTTAGACTCCCAATATGATCCATTAGGAACCGCGACAGTTCTGTGTGTGGAACACACTTGGGCAAATGAAATGCATCGGTCTTTAGCGATTCAGAACTGTGTTCTGCATTGCAACAATTTCATACATATTGAGCTAGGAGCTAAAGCTAGCGTCTGCAATTTTAGAGCACAGCACAATTATAGGTAATCAAAAGAAAAATAATTAACTATCTAACACCTGGGTGAGAAGGGTCTAGACCTGAAACGTCACCCATTCATTCTCTCCAGAGATGCTGCCTGGCCCGAACAGCTGAGTTACTCCAGCGTTTTGTGTCTATCTTCGGTGTAAACCAAAGATCATACAGCGGAGCAAGATAGTCCACTCCAAAGATCATAGAGCGGACGCCATGACCAACGATCATAGATTGGAGCGGAGACGGAAGCCGGTTACGGAAATGGCGCTGAAGAGATTACCCATGACCTACTATGGCCTTTTCAACGAGTGGACTATCTTGCTCCGCTCTATGATCTTTGGTCAGTATGAAAATGGGAAGAGGAGTTCAAATGGTTGGATTAATTACAAATCAATGGTATTCTCTGTTAGTGAATAAGATTGTTCATTATTGTTTTCACTGATTCAACATTTTAGTGAAGTCTTTTAAATAAGACTTTCAAACACGGATGTTAAGTTTCTATAAATTCATATTTCATAATGGGAAATAATCATTTTCAATTATTACAATTACGTACTAGAAAGTCCCAGGGCTGCTCTAAGTTAAAACTGTGGACGTACCACGTATCTCAGTTGATAGAAAAAGTCCATTCTTCTCCATTTTTACGTTTACTAACCTTAAGAACAACCTCACAGTCTGACAAAGCCTAACCTCGCTGTAATAATTGGAGTACTCATTGCTCCAATGTCCAAAATCGTAATGGAACCTAGAACCAAATTAAAACCAATGACCTACAGCAATAATTAAAACTAAAAATTGATTGAGACTGATTGATTGTGGATGATCAGCTGCACTCTTCCAATTTTGGCTTCATGACATCCCTAATTCTCTCCTCTACGCCACACTACCTTTACAACTGCCATGAACTCAATCTAATCAATTCCTTCCTTCAATCTTTCTCTCCTTCTACCTGTCTGCCTATTTCAGGATTCTCCAGAAAACCCACCATTTTGATAGTAAGATTAAACGAGAACTTAACAGTTTGAAGTTTGATCTTTATTTTATGAGGAGTTACGTTGAGGGACTACGTGAAGAGACCCCGTACAGGCGCACACGCGTCAATCTTCAAAGCAGCGGTGTGAAATCACAGATGATAGTTACCGAAGACTAATAGTAAGCTCCGTGAGACAAACATAACTTACCTTTGATCTTTATTAGGGTGGGAGCGGTGGGCACGTAGTCCCTCAACGTAACTCCTCATAAAATAAAGATCAAACTTCAAACTGGTAAGTTCTCGTTTAATCTTACTATTTTACTTCGGAGTCACGTGAGTGACTACATGAAGGTTTTAAAGCTTCTGTGATTTCAGGCCATAGATTCAATCCAGGCGTCTCACTGCATTTGATTGACTCTATATGAGTGAAAAACAATCAATAACATGCAACCATAACATTGATGTAATCAGTTAATGGTTTTTATTTATCATAAAACATTTTTTGTCCCCTTTTTTATCACTGGGGAACATTTAATACTGAATCCAAAACAGTACCACCAAATACACCAGGGTCTGCAATCTCTTTATGGTAATACTTGTAAAACATCCGTTCATTTGCCCATCCTGCGGCCGCGAGGATATGGTCAATTGGAATGTCCAAATCCTTGGCCGCCGATGTTGCCGCCGCCCTGGTGGAATGAGATTTAAATTTGTCAGTATCAATTCCTGCATCCAATAGCACCTGCTTCAGCCATCTGGAAATAGTTTGTACTGACACTTTCTTATGTGGTTTTTTATGGCTGATAAATAATGCGGATTCTGCACCTCTTAACTCCTTGGTGGCCTCAATGTAACATTTTAAATGTGTCACTACACATAGTCTTGGATCCATAGGATATGCTGTAAAGACCAATTTACACCCCGTGACTCCTGGTCTGCTCTGTTTTAGTAAGTCATAGACATAGAATGTAATTGCCTCTGTTGTAATTCCCATTCTGTCTATATGTAATTTGTGTAACGTCTGTACTCTTTGTGCTGAAACTAATGCCATTAACATGACTACTTTCATGGTAATTTTGTCCAAAGACAAATTTGAAATGGGACTCCATTCCCGAAGTAACATGAGTACATCCCTCACATTCCAGATTTCTGTATATCTGGGTCTGGGAGGTTTAGCATTGAAGATTTCCTTCATGTATCTACAGACCACGGAGTGTGATCCTAGAACCTGTTGTTCAGATGCTCTCCATAAATATGCAGAGAGGGCACTCATTGCAGTGTTGATCGCACTATAACTTAAATTTACATCAAAATGTAATGTTTACAGAAATTCTAAAACATCTGAAAAGTCTGCAGTGTGGCATGAAATGTTTTGTCTTGAGCAAAACTCCTCCTATTTCTTAATGTAAGAACTGTACTGCTTCTGTACTGTACTGATCCCCCCAGGCTCCTGCAAATACATCCATAGTGCGATTTGATAGTCCTCTTCCGACATATGGCCTTTTTAGAATCTGCAAACCAACAAATCAATATGATCATGTAAAGGATGAAAATCACCAGTTACAGGGTGCATGAGTAGGTTTTCTTGTCTTGGAATATGCATTAGAGGTTCTGTCACCATTTTTAACACTAGTGGATACCATGGTTGTGTAGGCCAATCTGAGACCACCAACAATCCTGAAGCATCATCCTGCTTGATCTTTTGTAGACACCTACTAATAAGACAAAAGGGAGGAAATGCATATAAAAACATTCCACCCCAATTTAGCGAGAATGCACCCACCGCTGTTGCACCTGGATCTGGTTCCCATAAAACATATTGAGGTAATTGATGGTTCAGTCTGGATGCAAACAAGTCAATTTCTGGCTTTCCAAATTTTTGAACAATGTTATAGAAAATCTCACGATTTAACATTCATTCTGTATTGTCATTAAATTTTCGTGACCTACTGTCTGCAATTATATTGAATTTACCTGGGAGGTAAATTACCAAAACCCAAATGTTTCTAATAATGCACCAGTGCCAGATAATGTTTGCCAATCTCTCACAAGCTTCTGACTTGATTCCACCCATATGATTGATATATGCTACTGCCGTAGTGTTGCCAATCTGAACCTGCACATGCAGATTTTGCACATTAGAGCAAAAAGCTTTAAGCCCATGAAATGTACTTAATAATTTTAGATAGTTAATTCCATGTGCTTCGAGCAAAGGTTCCTCTTCCACATGCCATCTACCTCCACAGCTGGAAATGGTATCAGCAGCGCCCCAACCTAGCGCACTTGCATCAGTCTGTAAAATGATAGCTGGTGATTCAACCAGAATTTTTCTGGAAGAATAAGGAACACCCTTAATCCACCATTGTATATCATCAATTGCTGTTTTTGATAGTTGCATGGGCCTATCAAAATGCCCCGAATATCTTTTTAATGCTTGGGCCTTTGCTCGCTGCAGTTGCTGATAATGCAGTGGACCAAACTGTACAGCTGGAAAAGAAGCAATCAGTTGCCACTTGCCTAATTGATGGTTGATGTTCTGTAATTAATTTGATACAACCCTCAATTAGCTGCAGCTTTTTGTCCTTGGGTAAAGTCACTATCATGTGTTCTGAATTAATAGTGAACCCCAAGTAATCAATTGTTTTGTTTGGAGACAGTCTAGATTTATCTGGATGTATAAGAAAGCCCAGAATTTGAAATGTGAGTTTGACTTCTGATTCTGATGCTTTTGTTGTAGCTTCAGTGTCCCCCACAATTAAAATGTCATCCAAATAAGCCATTATCAAATGGCCCTGGGCTCTTAACAATGCTAAGATTGGTTTTAGCAATTTTGTAAACAGTCTAGGGGCTGAGGTTAAGTCATTAGGCAATGCTTTGATCCAATCCAGTTAAATTTCAAATATCTGCGATCATTACAATGCACAGCCACAGAGTAATATGCATCTTGCAGATCTATGCCTGCCATATAGCATTCTGTTGAAATTAGCTGCAAAACATTAGTAAATGTCTCCATTTTGAAATGTTTATACTGCACAAAAGGGTTAAGACTTGTTAGATCTAGAATGATTCTACAGCCACCATCCTTTTTTGGTCTAGAAAAAATACTAGATATAAATTCGTGGTTTTGATAGACTGTTTTCTCAATAACCCCTTTGTTACTCAATATGTCAAGTACTACTTGAATGTTTCTATTCTCTTCTTTAGAGAAAACATGTATTCGTTTAGGAACATGTTAAGTAGGAGGATTTAAATGTGGGTAGAATTCAATTCTGAACCCCATAATACTGCACAGTATAAATGCATCAGATGTTATTTTTCGCCATTCTTTTAGGAAGAATTGTAACCTTCCCCCAATTTGTGAATGTGAAACATCTGATATGTTTCTTTCAGAACCAGAGCCACCTACCTCAGGGTTTGCTGGTGTCACCTTTTGCACCTTGCCCCTTGTGGGAATGCCATGTCCTCCACGTCCTGGAGCAGCGCGCCAATAACGCGTATACGGGTACGAGCGACGTTCCTTCACCAGCTCCAGCCACCCTTCAGTGCCTTCGAACTGACCTGCCAAACATCGGTGGTTTTATCATGCCCACGGTTTTTGCCTCTTCATTCAGGACTTTCAGTTTTTTGGCTAGATCTTCTCCAAAGAGTAAGCTCGGCAATTGTATATTAGATGGTTTACAGAGCCCTGCAAACTTAGGATGTATGTTAGGTCTTATCGCACTTTTACAGTTTATTTCAAAGTGTGCATTACACATTAGTCCCAAAACATCCTGTTGTGACGGTGTCACATTTCCTTCTTCCAGGTCTCTGGCAAACGCCGTAATGCTTGACCCCATTAATCTCATTACCTGCTGTAACCTCGTTTCTTGTGCGCATACTGCAGTGCCCAAATAACCCCATATTTCACTGTTTAATGCTGGGACTGCTAGCAGTGCGCAATTCTGCGGGATTTCATATTTATTAACAGTCTCATCCATCGTCAGTTCTTCCAAGTGATGGGAAAGCAGGTAATTTATACTTTCTGCTATTTCCTCTGGCAAAGGTTGTCCCTTGTGTCTAGGACTTGACATTTTTTGGGCCAGACCTGGTAATTTGAGCTGTGTTATTGGGCTCTGGTCTTCATATGATTCATTGTCAGAATCTTCTGGATATTCCTTCTCATAATAGGGTTCACCTATTTCTTCTTCAGGTGTTTCATGCGCTGGCTCTCTGATAGGCCTACGCTTAATAAACCCTTTTGGGGGTATTATAGGCTCTTCCATAGAACCATACTCTGGCAGCCCTTTTTTGGATGCTGCTAACGCTGGGTCTCCTGTAGACCAATGTCTGTATTGTCTTTCTTCAGACATTTCTAGTGCTGGCTCTCTGCTAGGCCAACACATATATTCTTCTTCATAAGGCATTTCAGGCGCTGCCTCACTTGTAGGCCAACGTTTCCCAGGACCTCTCCTGGGTGTTCCATACGCTGGCTCTCCTGTAGGCCCGCGGTAACTGTACTCCTTGTGGAGTTTGCCTTTATATATCATTTTCCCCATGAGGAATTCCAATTGTGAAACCTGGTCTGACATGGCCTCCGGTTCTGACTCATCGGAGTCCACCGGCCTGTTTGTAAACTGAACTTTTTTCTCCCGTTTTAGCAGTCGCTGGTTTTTCTACAGCCGACTTTTTAACGGGGCGCCCGCTACTCTCAGACATTCTGCCCTCTTGAGTTCTAACTGCGGTGCGCTTCCCTTTACTTTTCCCACTTTTCTCCATAATTAAACTTGCCTGATTCCCAGCACGGTCTCCACGGAAGAAAAATGGCCTGAAAGTGAAAATAAAATTACATACCTTCAGGTTTTCTTTCACTCACCGCTTGGAGGGCTCTGCTCCTCCCAACGTGGTCGCAGTCGCTATGCGTGTGCGCCTGGACGGGGTCTCTTCACGTAGTCACTCACGTGACTCCAAAGTAAAATCAAGCATCGTTATCCATCCAATTCTGTAGCAGTGTGTGAATTATTGGGCAATGCTTCCATGAAACAATTTGGGATGTTTTGCAAAGGAAAGTTGGCAATGTTGTTGATAAAACTAAAACATCTAAAGTTTAACTAAAGTCCATCCATTATCACTATAAGGCATATTACTGGAAACTATTGCAATTATATTTAAATGCCTTGTAGATGGACTGTTTAATGACAATACAATTTTCTCAGGCTGTTGGAACCTCTGCTTAAACTTCTCCAAACAGGCTTCTGCTTCTGTTCTAACATTTGAGGGGAACTAGACAACGTGGCATGCTCTTTAACTATGAGTGCAGGGCAAGATCTCTGCTCCTGCTCCTGAACTTGGCTGCAGCATTGGACATGATTGAGCAGACCATCTTTCTCCCACACTTCCATCCTGTTGCCCAGCTGGCAGCAACTGCACTTGTCTGGTTCCACTCTGCTTCACCACGTAGCCAAAAAATCTTCTTTTGCGGTTTCTGTTCCTGCATCAAAACTTCTGGATATATTTTTGGCTGCCTCTTATATTAATGTGCAACTTGTTCAATTCTTGCCATGAACTGTGTTCTGTGGCCACAAATTCCAGCTGGTCGCTCTCCGAGGCAGAGGTAGACTGTATGCACCCACTTCCACATCTGCACCATGGACTGTTTTTGATCTGTTTCTGCCCACCTGCTCCGGAAACTCTCCCCCATGATCTAGTAACAGCTGACTTGATTATTTCAATATTTTCTTGGCCACTCGCATTTTCCAAATCCTATTAGTTTGAGCTCATCCAAAACTCTGCTGCCTACATTTTAATCTACGCCATGTCCTGCAATCTTATTCTCACCGACCTGCACTGACCAGTTCTTAAACATATACAATACAATACAATTACAACAATACAATTCAATTTATTGTCATATTATAATTCCCATCCTGGTATTCAAATCCTCCCATGACCATACTCCTTTCATATCTCCATAATATCCTCCAGCCCTCTGGTACATCTGAAATTCTACAACTTCAGCGTCTTGTATCTCACATTTCCATATCTTTACCATTAGCACTAATGGTTTCAGCCATCAAGGCTTGAGGTTCTGGAGTTCTGTCCCAAAAATACTCTGTTCCCAACTTCTCTCTTCTCAATTATTACCCTCCATAAATTTACCCTCCTGACCAAAGAGTTGCTCACCTATCCTCATATTACTTGTTCAAGAAGAAACTGCAGATGCTGGAAGGTAGACAAGACTGCTGTAGAAACTCAGCGGGTGCGACAGCATCTATGGAGTGAACGAAATGGACAACGTTTTGGGCCGAAACCCTCGCTAGAATTTAGAAGATTGAGGGGGGATCTTATAGAAACTTACAAAATTCTTAAGGGGCTGGACAGGCTAGATGCAGGAAGATTGCTCCCGATGTTGGGGAAGTCCAGGACAAGGGGTCACAGTTTAAGGATAAAGGGGAAATCTTTTTGGACCGAGATGAGAAAAACATTTTTCACACAGAGAGTGATGAATCTCTGGAATTCTCTGCCACAGAAGGTAGTTGAGGCCAGTTCATTGGCTATATTTAAGAGGGAGTTAGATGTGGCCCTTGTGGCTATGGGTATCAGGGGGTATGGAGAGAAGGCAGGTACAGGATACTGAGTTGGAGGATCAGCCATGATCATATTGAATGGCGGTGCAGGCTCGAAGGGCCGAATGGCCTACTCCTGCATCTATTTTATATGTTTCAGACTGATGCAGGGTGGGGGGGGGGGCAGGAAGAAAAAAGGAAGAGGAGGAGCCAGAGGGCTGAGGGCTGAGGGAGAGCCGAGAAGGGGAGGAGACAGCAAGGGCTACCGGAAATTGGAGAAGTCAATGTTCAGGCCACCGATGCCCAAGCGGAATATGAGGAGCTGCTTCTCCAGTTTCCGGTGGTGCTCAATCTGGCAATGGAGGAGGCCCAGGACAGAAAGGTCTGACTTGGAATGGGAGGGGGAGTTGAAGTGCTGAGCCACAGGGAGATCAGGTTGGTTAATGCGGACCGAGCGGAGGTGTTCGGCGAAATGATCGCCAAGCCTACGCTTGGTCTCACCGATGTAGATCAGCTGACATCTAGAGCAGTGGATGCAATAGATGAGGTTGGAGAAGATGCAGGCGAACCTCTGTCGTACCTGGAACGACTGCTTGGGTCCTTGAATGGAGTCGAGGGGGGAAGTAAAGCGACACGTGTAGCATCTCTTGCGGACGCAAGGGAAAGTGCCCGGGGAGGGGGTGGTACGGGTGGGAAGGGAAGATAGTACTCCAGGCATTCCATTCTCTAGGCCCCCATCCCCTCATCTTCACCATGGATGTCCAGTCACTCTACACCTCCATCCCCCACTAGGATTGTCTCAAAGCCCTCCGGTTCTCCCTCGCCCGGAGAACTAACCAAAACCCGTCCACTGATACTCTCCTCCGCCTAGCGGACTTGGTCCTTACCCTCAATAACTTTTCCTTTGACTCCTCCCATTTCCTCCAAACGCAAGGCGTAGCTATGGGCACGCGCATGGGCCCCAGCTATGCCTGCATTCTTTGCATTTCTGCTGTTTAAATTTGTCTCCATTATCGCTACCATATCTAAAACTCCTCGCAAAACCCCTGACTGTGACTCCTCAGCTGACTTTCTATCATTTTGTTTTGTCAGTTTTTTCCTTCCAGCTTTTATTCATCGTGTTACTTATCTAGTCTCTTGCACTCTCGTATTCCCCTCCCTGCTAAATTACCTACACAGAACTAATTAACCTCCCCTTAAGTTCCCGCTCCCGCTGAATTATAAGACTCTTTTCTGCACTACTTTTTCTGCCATGCATCCACCTGCACTATTCTCCTGTTCCTGTACAATCCAGCTTGTGATGTTGGCAATGAACATAATATTATACCTGATCATGCACTGTCCTGGATCATTGTCCTATATACAAGTTCTGTGAAACTTAACCTTTCCTCTACCTACGTTCTAATGCAGATTGTGAATTCTAGTTGCTCTCTTACCAAAATGGACTGCAATGATACATTAATATTCTCTTGAACTTCTACAGGTGTACGGTGGGGAGTATGTTGACTGCTTGCATCATGGTCTGGTTCGGCAACTCGAACATCCAGGAACAAAAGAGACTACAAATAGTGGTGAACACTGCCCAGTCCATCATAGGTACTGATCTCCTTACTATCGATTGGATCTACATGAGGCGCTGCGTCAAAATAGGCAGCCAGCATCATTCAAGACTCACACCAGTCTGGTAATGCTCCCATTTCACTCTTGCCTTCATGAAGTTTGAAAATTGTAACATCCAAGTTCAGGAATGGATTCTTCCTAAAAATCATCAGGCTATGGAACACTACCTCTAGTATTGGTCTAACTTATGACCCAAGTAGAAGAATGGAAAGGAGGTGGGGGAGTTGCATTTCTGATTAGGGAGAAAGTCGTAGCTGCATGTAGAGAGGAGTTCTTGCAGAGCTCACCCAGCAATGCCATATGGGTAGAGTTAAGGAATAAGGAAAATCCAATGATGAGATTATACTATGGGCCTCGCACAAGCCACTTGGAGATAAAGGAACAGATATGCAGGCAGATCATGGAAAGATGTAACAAGCAAACTGGGTTGTTCTGCTGGGTAATTTGAACCCCAAATATTGACCAAGAATGAGGCCAAGGGCTTAGATGGGGCAGAATGTATTAAGTGTATCCAGGATGGTGTCTTGGAGCAACATGTACGGTAGATAATCCATATTGATCAGGACCATATCGGGGTCTCTATCTACTTATGTTGTCACTTTCAGGGAACCATGGTCCTGCATCCCCACATCTCTTATTTTCTTCCTGCCATTTACTATATACTATACTTTCATTTTGCATTTGACCTCCCAAAGTGCAAACATCATACTTGCCCTGATAAAACTCCGTTTCTGCCATTTCTCCCACTCAAAGTTTCCACCTGATCGTGTCATATGACAACAAATGAAGATGTTTGCTAGAACCGAATATGACAAAAAAGTTCAATGTTCTGGTATCTTCATCAGTCTCAATTACCAGACCATAATATTTCTAAATACAGGTTTGATACATTCTGGTCTCCTTCAATTCTATCAAATAAATTGAGATTTGGTTTCACACCTTCAGAGAGCATCTCTCAGTTGACTTCAGTGTAATCTTTTTATACATCAACAGCACTACATTAGTCTGCCTCAAGTGGCTAGCTCTCAGTTTTGATTGGTCCCGATTGGCTTTGCATCAATTTATTGGCATAGATACCGCTAATTGTTATTCTTTCCACAGAATTGTCCTTATTTTGCACTGGATTTTCAATTGGTTCTTTGAATGTAACTCTGACCCCTAGGTTACACAGCTCATCTCTCTACACTATGGGGCTCTTCATGTGTTGCCGGCTGAGATAAATTTTTAACCAACATTATGCACATTTTCCCCCTATCCAGGGCATTTCTTCTTTATCTCTTCATGTTGCCACCCGCAATATTTAAAGCATGTAAGCCACCTTCGTTTTATTTTCTCTGTTCTGACCTTTGTCCCGTGCATCACAATAGGTAATTTCTTCTGTCGGCCATTTCTATCCGGGCTTTGGATAACTCTGCAGCTTTGCATGTCACTATGTACTTTTGCAGTTAACTCTGTGTCGTGCAGCAGCCATTCCCACAGGCTGGTCTCCCAGGGCCCACCATTCATTCACACCCTGATGATTCCAGCCAACAAAACTGCAAAGCTGCAATTATCTGCTAACAATCACAGCTCCTTGAAAAGGTTTCTCAAAATACTGGCTACTGCGTATGTGTAAAATACTGATATCAATCAATCATGTCATTTCTAGATGCATTGCAATGTGCATACAATGCATCCAGTGGATTCTCCAGGTTCTTATTTGAATATTGCATAGAATGGCACAATTCTGTGTCCATGGCTACATTTAGAATCTTGTGGATATTGTAGATTTAATAAACATTAGCCATCATGTGATCAGATGTCAACTGCTCCGATGTGGTTAAACTTCACCATTGCCTCCAACCAGATTTCAAAACCTTTAAGAAAGAACTGCAGATGCTGGAAAAATCGAAGGTAGACAAAAATGCTGGAGAAACTCAGCGGGTGAGGCAGCATCTATCGAGCAAAGGAATCTATTCCTTCGCTCCATGGATGCTGCCTCACCCGCTGAGTTTCTCTCGCATTTTTGTCTACCTTAGATTTCACAGAAACATAGAAACATAGAAAATAGGTGCAGGAGTAGGCCATTCGGCCCTTCGAGCTTGCACCGCCATTCAATAAGATCATGGCTGATCATCCAACTCAGTATCCTGTACCTGCTTTCTCTCCATACCCCCTAATCCCTTTAGCCACAAGGGCCACATCTAACTCCCTCTTAAATATAGCCAATGAACTGGCCTCAACTACATTCTGTGGCAGAGAATTCCAGAGATTCACCACTCTGTGTAAAAAATGTTTTTCTCATCTCAGTCCTAAAAGATTTCCCCTTTATCCTTAAACTGTGACCCCTTGTTCTGGACTTCCCCAACATCGGGAACAATCATCCTGCATCTAGCCTGTCCAACCCCTTAAGAATTTTGTAAGTTTCTATAAGATCCCCCCTCAATCTTCTAAATTCTAGCGAGTACAAGCCGAGTCTATCCAGTCTTTCTTCATATGAAAGTCCTGACATCCCAGGAATCAGTCTGGTGAACCTTCTCTGTACTCCCTCTATGGCAAGAATGTCCTTCCTCAGATTAGGGGACCAAAACTGTATGCAATACTCCAGGTGTGGTCTCACCAAGACCCTGTACAACTGCAGTAGAACCTCCCTGCTCCTATACTCAAATCCTTTTGCTATGAATGTTAACATACCATTCGCTTTCTTCACTGCCTGCTGCACCTGTGTGCCTACTTTCAATGGTACACAAAAAAGCTGGAGAAACTCAACGGGTGCAGCAGCATCTATGGGGCGAAGGAAAAAGGCAACGTTTCGGGCCGAAACCCTTCTTCAGACTGATCGGGGGTGGGGGGGCGGGGAGAAGAAAGGAAAAAGGAGGAGGAGCCCGAAGGCTGGGGGATGGGAGGAGACAGCCCGAGGGCTGAGGAAGGGGAGGAGACAGCAAGGGCTAACAAAATTGGGAGAAATCAATGTTCATGCCCCCAGGATGCAGACTCTCCAAGCGGAATATGAGGTGCTGTTCCTCCAATTTCCGGTGTTGCTCGCTCTGGCCATGGAGGAGACCCAGGACAGAGAGGTCGGATACGGAGTGGGAGGGGGAGTTGAAGTGCTGAGCCACCGGGAGGTCAGGTTGGTTATTGCGGACCGAGCGGAGGTGTTCGGCGAAACGATCGCCCAACCTCCGCTTGGTCTCACCGATATAGATCTGCTGACATCTAGAGCAGCGGATGCAATAGATGAGGTTGGAGGGAAGGTCACAAGGTTTGCCTTCTTTCAATGACTGGTGCACCATGGCACCCAGGTCTCATTGCATCTCCCCTTTTCCTAATCGGCCACCATTCAGGTAATAGTCTACTTAACTGTTTTTGCCACCAAAGTGGATAACCTCACATTTATCCACATTATACTGCATCTGCCATTTGCCCACTCACCCAGCCTATCCAAGTCATCTTGCAGCCTCCTAGCATCCTCCTCACAGATAACACTGCACCCCAGCTTCGTGTCATCCGCAAACTTGGAGATGTTGCATTCATTTCCCTCATCCAAATCATTAATATAGATTGTAAATAGCTGGGGTCCCAGCACTGAGCCTTGCGGTACCCCACTAGTCACTGCCTGCCATTCTGAAAAGGACCCGTTTACTCCTACACTTTGCTTCCTGTCTGCCAGCCAGTTCTCTATCCACATCAATACTGAACCCCCAATACCGTGTGCTTTAAGTTTACATACTAATCTCTTATGTGGAACCTTGTCGAAAGCCTTCTGAAAGTCCAGATATAACACATCCACTGATTCTCCCTCATCCACTCTACTAGTTACATGCTCGAACAATTCTATAAGAGCCGTCAGACATGATTTACCTTTCATAAATCCATGCTGACTTCAATTCAATTCAATTCAATTCAATTCAATTCAATTCAATTCAATTCAATTCAAGCACTTTATTCATCCCCAAGGGGCAATTTAAAAGGGCGCATTACAGTAGCTTTTAAAAAAAAAGAAAGGGACACAAACAACATAACGAAGAGACAAACATTCAAAGCTACTCTCTGCACCGACCGGTCGACCGCACGAGCAGTGACCCGGCAAGGATTGTGTTGTCAGCAGCGATACAATAATAAAGAACACACAAATTGTAACACAAACATCCACCACAGCATTCATCACTGTGGTGGAAGGCACAAACATTTGGCCAGTCCTCCTCCATTTCCCCCCGTGGACAGGACCAGAGTCCAGAGTCAGTCCAGGATCGGCTCTTCCTCGCCGGAGACCGCGGCTTTAGATTGTTGTAGGCCGCAGGCCGGCGGTCAAGATTTAAAGTCCCCGCCGCAGCCAGAAGCACCGTAGACTGCAGGGCCGGCGGTCGAAGCTCCCCTCCAGGGGTGATGGTAAGTCCATGCCGGCCCCGCGGTAGAAGTTGGCCGTGGGCCGGCAGTGATGGCTTCTTCTTCCCCCGGGTCCCCCACGAGGGATCCCGGGCTGTAGACGCAGCACCAGCTGGAGCTCTGCAGACCGCGGCTTCAGGCTGCGACTTCAGGCTGCCGGCTGCCCGGGGCCAGCGAAACGGAGCGCTCCCCTCCAGCGAGCCCCAGTGAGGGTTCACCCGCTCCACCCCGAGAGTCCACTCTGCGCCCGCCGCTGAAGCCCCGGGCATGTCTCCGGGAAAGGCTGCGCCGATCCTTGATGTTAGGCCACGGGGGAGGCGACCTGGAAAAAGTCGCCTCTCCATGGAGGAGGCGACCGAAGCGGTTTCCCCCTAAAGAGTTTTGAAAAATTATCACCAATGCATCCACTATTTCTGGAGCTACTTCCTTAAGTACTCTGGGATGCAGCCTATCTGGCCCTGGGGATTTTTCGGCCTTTAATCCATTCAATTTACCTAACACCACTTCCCAGCTAACCTGGATTCTCAGTTCCTCCATCTCATTTGACCCCCGGTCCCCTGCTATTTCCGGCAGATTAATTAAGTCTTCCTTAGTGAAGACCGAACCAAACTAGTTATTCAATTGGTCTGCCATGTCCTTGTTCCCCATGATCAATTCACCCGTTTCTGACTGCAAGGGACCTACATTTGTTTTAACTAATCTTTTTCTCGTCACATATCTATAAAATCTTTTGCAGTCAATTTTTATGTTCCCTGCCTGTTTTCTTTCATAATCTATTTACAATATATATTAATGATTTGGACGAGGGAATTGAATGCAACATCTCCAAGTTTGCGGATGACACGAAGCTCCGGGGTAGTGTTAGCTGTGAGGAGGATGCTAGGAGGTGGCAAGATGACTTGGATAGGCTGGGTGTGTGGGAAAATGCATGGCAGATGCAGTATAATATGGATAAACATGAGGTTATCCACTTTGGTGGCAAAAACAAGAAAGTAGACTATTATCTGAATGGTGGCCGATTAGGAAAAGGGGAGATGCAATGAGTGTCATGGTACACCAGTCATTGAAAGTAGGCATGCAGGTGCAGCAGGCACTGAAGAAAGCGAATGGTATGTTAGCATTCGTAGCAAAAGGATTTGAGTATAGGAGCAGGGAGGTTCTACTGCAGTTGTACATGGTCTTGGTGAGACCACACCTGAAGTATTGCGTACAGTTTTGGTCTCCTAATCCGAGGAAAGACATTCTTGCCATAGAGGGAGTACAGAGAAGGTTCACCAGACTGATTCCTGGGATGTCAGGACTTTCATATGAAGAAAGACTGGATAGACTCGGCTTGTACTCGCTAGAATTTAGAAGATTGAGGGGGATCTTATAGAAACTTAAGGGGTTGGACAGGCTAGATGCAGGAAGATTGTTCCAGATGTTGGGGAAGTCCAGAACAAGGGGTCACAGTTTAAGGATAATGGGGAAATCTTTTAGGAGTGAGATGAGAAAAACATTTTTCACACAGAGAGTGGTGAATCTCTGGAATTCTCTGCCACAGAAGGTAGTTGTGGCCAGTTCATTGGCTATATTTAAGAGGGAATTAGATGTGACCTTTGTGGCTAAATGTATCAGGGGGTATGGAGAGAAGGCATGTACAGGATACCGAGTTGGATGATCAGCCATGATCATATTGAATAGCGGTGCAGGCTCGAAGGGCCGAATGGCCTACTCCTGCACCTATTTTCTATGTTTCTATGTTTCTATTTTCCCTTTCCTAATTAAGCCCTTTGTCCTCCTCTGCTGGACTCTGAATTTCTCCCAGTCCTCTGGTAGGCTGCTTTTTCTGGCTAATTTGTATGCTTCATCTTTTGTTTTGATACTATCCCTGATTTCCCTCGTTATCCACGGATGCACTACCTTCCCTGATTTATTCTTTTGCCAAACTGGGATGAACAATTGTTGTAGTTCATCCATGCAGCCTTTAAACGCCTTCCATTGCATATCCACCGTCAACCCTTTAAGAATCAATTGCCAGTCTATCTTGGCCAATTCACGTCTCATACCCTCAAAGTTACCTTTCTTTAAGTTCAGAACCCTTGTTACCGAATTAATTATGTCACTCTCCATCCTAATGAAGAACTCAACCATATTATGGTCACTCTTGCCCAAGGGGCCACGCACAACAAGACTGCTAACTAACCCTTCCTCATTACTGAATACCCAGTCTAGAATAGCCTGCTCTCTCGTTGATTCCTCTACATGTTGGTTTAGAAAACTATCCCGCATACATTCCAAGAAATCCTCTTCCTCAGCACCCTTGCCAATTTGATTCACCCAATCTATATGTAGATTGAAGTCACCCATTATAACTGTTTTACCTTTGTTGCACACATTTCTAATTTCCTATTTGATGCCATCCCCAACTCCACTACTTACTGTTAGGTGGCCTGTACACAACTCCCACTAGCTTTTTCTGCCCCTTAGTGTTTCGCAGCTCTACCCATATTGATTCCACATCCTCCAATCTAATGTCCTTCCTTTCTATTGCGTTAATCTCCTCTCTAACCAGCAACGCTACCCCGCCTCCTTTTCCTTTCTGTCTATCCCTCCTGAATATTGAATATCCCTGGATGTTCAGCTCCCAGCCTTGGTCACCCTGGAGCCATGTCTCCGTGATCCCAACTATATCATAGTCATTAATAGCTATCTGCACATTCAACTCTTCCACCTTATTACGAATGCTCCTTGCATTGAGACACAAAGCCTTCAGGCTTGTTTTTACAACACTCTTACCCCTTATACAATTATGTTGAAAAATGGCCCTTTTTGATTTTTGCCCTGGATTTGTCTGCCTACCACTTTTACTTTTCACCTTGCTACCTATTGCTTCTACCCTCATTTTACACCCCTCTGTCTCTCTGCTCACACATTTAAGAAACCCACCACCTCTTATTCTCTGTTTATTATCTTTTTCTTCTTTCCCCCCTACATGTTGGGTCTGAGTGCTTCCCTTCTCTGCCTCCTGCCTCACACACTGTCTACTAGCTTTCTCTATTTGAGTCCCTCCCCCCAACCGTTCTAGTTTAAAGTCTCCCCAGTAGCCTTTGCAAATCTCCCCGCCAGGATATTGGTCCCCCTCGGGTTCAAGTGCAACCCGTCCTTTTTGTACAGGTCACACCTTCCCCAAAAGAGGTTCCAATGATCCAGAAACTTGAATCCATACCCACTGCACCAGTCCTTCAGCCACGCATTTATCCTCCACCTCGCTCCATTCCTACTCTCACTGTCGTGTGGCACAGGCAGTAATCCTGAGATTGTTACCTTTGCGGTCCTTTTCCTTAAGCTTCTTCCTAACTCCCTAAATTCTCCTTTCAGGACCTCTTCCCTTTTTCTACCTATTTCAAAACCTGATCATCAACATCCTGAATCAAGACAAGCATATCCAAACAGTAAGATGGACAATCCTTTCACCCCCTCTTACAAAGCCCATGCAATCTATCTTAACTAAATTGCAATTCTCTAAACCTGCTATCATCCTTAACTTTGAATAGTGAATCCTTCTCATTGATGGATTTCTGGAAATTGAAGATGTATTACTGTTCTGAGAATCTCTATCTTCCTGCTGTTCCATAAATCCCATCTATAAAAATGTCTTCCTGGAGACTTCACACTTACAGGCAAATGCATCCTAAAATCGATGCAGACTACTCAGTTTTCCCTATCATATGTTTGTATGTCATGATAGCTTAATTGAAATAACCACAGGCAAGACAATGCCAGAGTGAGGCCCAGAGCAAATTGGAGGAACAACATCTCATATTTCGCTTGGGTAGTTTACACCCCAGCGGTATGAACATTGACTTCTCTAATTTCAGGTAGTCCTTCTTTCTGTCCTGGGCCTCCTCCATTGCCAGAGTGAAGCCCAGCGCAAATTGGAGGAACAACACCTCATATTTCACTTGGGTAGTTTACACCCCAGCAGTATGAACATTGTCTTCTCTAATTTCAGGTAGTAACTTGCTTTCTCCCTCCTTCCCCTCCCCTTCCCAGCTCTCCCACAAAGCCTACGTCCTCCGCTTCTTCCTTTTTTTTCCCCACCCCCTCTCCCCCCCTGACATCAGTCTGAAGAAGGGTCTTGACCTGAAACGTCACCTACTTTTCTCCATAGATGCTGCCTCACTCGCTGAGTTTATCCAGCATTTTTTGTCTACAGGCAAGACTTATTGCCTTTTCATGTCTCAATAAAGCTATCGTCATGTTTTGCCCCTTTAAGTCCTGTGACTGCCTTGATACTGGTAAAAAGAACTGAGAAATTCAGTTCAAGACCAGGGTTACATGCCCGAACATTTTCAAATGAAACAAGAATTTATATTGCAAAACTGCTAAGTGAACACAACTGATTACTGTTATGTGGGAGAGGAATTCTTAGCATTGTTGTAGTTGATTAGGAGCTGATCATAATCTCAGCTGGGTTTTTTCAAGATTGTTGGGAACATTTCACCGTATTTAGAATAGCCGTTTTGTAAAAATGAACTCATGCAAAACAAACGATAGCAGTACCTTTACAACATCAGTGTTTCACTCAAACAAACATGCTATCACTCCTACAGAATGGTGATTGGTACAGTATATGTCTTCACATTACATTGCAGAGCTATGTCTATCCAGTACCCATGCTTGCATCTCGGCTTAATCAACAACTAGTTTTCATTCCATTTTTACCCAACCAATTCAATACACGTATCAAAAATGGATAATGCTGGGGATGTTCAGCAGGACACAAAGTGTCTGTGGCAAGAGAAACAGAGTGGATATTTCAGTTCCAAAATCATTTGTCAAGTGGGTCAAGAGTTGGCAGATGAAATTTAACTAAGAAAAGTGTTAGGTAATGCATTTTGGGAAGTTAAACTAGGCAGGATTTACACAGTAAAAGGCCTTAGAGAGAGTTGTAGTTGTAGAACAATGGGATCTAGGAGCACAAGAACATAGATGTCTGAAATTGGTGATTCAGAGAAATACGATGATGAAGAAGGCATATGTCATTCTTGCCTTCATTGCACATGGCATTGATTATAAGAGTTGGCACAATATGTTACATCTGTAGAACATGTTGATGAAAGCACACTTGGAGTATTGTGTGCAATTCTGGTCACCCAGCTATAGGAAGTGAGTCATTAATCTGAAAATGATTCAGAAAATATTCCCAAGGATGTTATTGAAGGGCATGAGATATAAAGAGAAGGTGAATTGGTTGGGAATCTTTTCACTGGAGCACAGGAGACTCAGAGGCTACCTGAGAATGGTATGAGGGGAATGGATAAGGTTAATGATCAGTAATTTTCCCAGGAAGGAGAGTCAAATATTAGAGGGCATATATTTAAGGTGAGTGTGGGGGGGGGGGGGGGGGGGGAGATTTAAAGGGAACCTGATGGGCAATGTTTCTGCACAGAGACAAGTACGTGAATAGAAGAGGTTTAGAGGGAGAAGGGCCAAATGCAGGCAAATGTCATTAGCTCACTAGGCAACTTGATTGACATGGATGAATTGGGCCAAAGCGCCTGTTTCCGTGCTTTATTACTCAATGTCACTATACTTCAAATGATTGTTGACAAAAGCTGCTCTCTGTTGACCACTCCGTAAACGCAAAACAAATGAGATTTCCAATCGAAAACTTACAGCAGAAAATCTAATACAAAGACATTTCTGAGGTGACACATAATGAGCATTTAAATAAATTAATGATTGATAACAATTGGGCTGAAATTAGTTTTATTAATTTTTGGGGAGGTCTAAAACGACTCAAAGGGGGTCATAATTTGTGGATTTAACATTAGATAACAAGAAAACAGGAATCTTGAACATAAGATTCTTGAACATTACCATCGCTTCTTCAGTGATAGATAGAAACAGAGAAAGAGAGAGAAGAATTCCAGCATCTGCAGTTCCTTCTTAAACGAGTGAAGAAAGTGGCCAGATGGAGCCAGATGGGGAAGGGAAGCATGGAGGTGGATTCAGAGGCTGAAAGGTGGTAAGCGGAGAAACACGAGGCTGTAGATATTGGAATCTGATAAATAATTAAAGGTAATAAGAAGGACCAGTTAAAAGAGCAAAAATTAGAAGACAGAACCAGAAGGGGGGATGGACAGGAGATCCTTTAATTTCCACATATAGGGCAGAATTTCCCTTTGCATTCAGCATTTAAATTCTCCTTCATATTTCCATTTCTTACAAATTACAGGTATAGCCATGGGCACTAACAAAGATCCTAGCTTTAGAGTCATGGAACATGAAAACAAGTTTTTCTGCCCAACATCCATGCCAACCAAGATGTCCATTTACACTAGTCTCATTTCCCCATGTTTGACCGATATCCCTTTAAATCTTTCCTAATAATAATAATAATAATAACACATTTTATTTATGGGCACCTTTCAAGAGTCTCAAGGACACCTTACAAAAATTTAGCAGGTAGAGGAAAAACATGTAAGGGGAATGTTACAGAGAAAGGTTGAACAAGTTAGGGCTTTATTCTTTGGAGCGCAGAAGGTTAAGGGGGGACTTGATAGAGGTTTTTTAAATGATGAGAGGGATAGACAGAGTTGACGTGGAAAAGCTTTTCCCACTGAGAGTAGGGAAGATTCAAACAAGGGGACATGACTTGAGAATTAAGGGACTGAAGTTTAGGGGTAACATGAGGGGGAACTTCTTTACTCAGAGAGTGGTAGCTGTGTGGAATGAGCTTCCAGTGAAGGTGGTGGAGGCAGGTTCGTTTTTATCATTTAAAAATAAATTGGATAGTTATATGGATGGGAAAGGAATGGAGGGTTATGGTCTGAGCGCAGGTATATGGGACTAGGGGAGACTATGTGTTCGGCACGGACTAGAGGGGTCGAGATGGCCTGTTTCCGTGCTGTAATTGTTATATGGTTATATGGTTATATGGTTATATGGAATGAAATAAATAGTAGAGACATGACTAGTACACAAAGTAAAGACAGAATACAATTCAAAACACAATATGAGGCAATTAATGCACAGATGAAAAGGGAGGGGGACGTGGGGCTAAGGATAGGCAGAGGTGAAGAGATGGGTCTTGAGGCGGGACTGGAAGATGGTGAAGGACACGGAATTGCGGATCAGTTGGGGGAGGGAGTTCCAGAGCCTGGGAGCTGCCCTGGAGAAGGCTCTGTCCCCAAAACTGCGGAGGTTGGACTTGTGGATGGAGAGGAGACCGGCTGATGTGGATCTGAGGGACCGTGAGGGTTGGTAGGGGGAGAGGAGGTCAGTGAGATATGGGGGGGCCAGATGGTGGAGGGCTTTGTAGGTGAGGATCAGGATTTTGTAGGTGATCCGGTGGGAGATGGGAAGCCAGTGAAGTTGTTTGAGGACTGGAGTGATGTGATGCCAGGATTTGGTGTGGGTGATGTCGGGCGGCTGCGTTCTGGACCAGTTGGAGTCGGTTGATGTAGGTGGAGCTGATGCCAAGGAGAAGTGAGTTGCAATAGTCCAGTCGGGAGGAGATGAAGGCATGGATGAGTCTTTCAGCAGCGGGAGGTGTGAGAGAGGGTCTGAGTTTGGCGATGTTGCGGAGATGAAAGAAGGAGGTTTTAATGACATGGCGGATGTGAGGCTCAAGGGAGAGGGTGGAATCAAAGATCACGCCAAGGTTGCAGGCCTTGGGAGATGGGGAGACAGTGGTGCCATCGATGGTGAGAGTGGGGTTATTGATTTTGCTGAGTGTGGCTTTGGAGCCTATGAGGAGGAATTCTGTCTTATCGCTGTTGAGTTTGAGGAAGTTATGTTGCATCCAGGTTTTTATAGCTGACAAACAGGAGTTGATATGGGAGAGGGGGGGGGGGGGGGGGGGGGGATTTGGTGCCGAGGTAGATCTGGGTGTCATCGGCGTAACAGTGGAAGTCCAGGTTGAAGTGGCGGAGTATCTGACCAAGGGGGAGGATGTAGATGATGAAGAGGAGGGGGCCGAGTACGGAGCCTTGGGGAACGCCTTGAGTGACTGTGGCTGTAGCAGAGGTGTGGTTGTGGAGAGAGATGAAGTGGGATCTGTTGGAAAGGTAGGAACGGAGCCAGCTGAGTGCAGAGCCTTCAATGCCGAGGTCCTTGAGTCTGGTGAGCAGGATGTTATGGTTCACTGTATCGAAGGCTGCGCTCAGGTCGAGGAGGATGAGGATGTTGAGGGAACCAGTGTCAGCAGAGGTGAGGAGGTCATTGAGGACTTTGAGGAGAGCAGTTTCTGTGCTATGGAGGGGGTGAAAGCCAGATTGGAGGGGTTCAAGTAGGTTATACGCAAGGAGGTGGGAATGAAGTTGCGACGCAACGATACGCTCCAGGGTTTTTGAAAGAAAGGGGAGGTTTGAGATTGGGCGATAGTTAATGAGAGAGGAGGGATCAAGACCAGGTTTCTTTAAGATTGGTGTGACAGCAGCAGTTTTAAAAGCGGAGGGGACAATTCCTTGGGACAATGAGGAGTTGAAGAGATTAGTGAGGTAGGGGCAGAGAACGGGGAGGCAGGACTTCAGCAGGGGAGTGGGGAGAGGGTCGAGGGAGCAGGTAGTGGGTTTGGAAGAGCTGATGAGTTTGGAGATTTCAATAGGGGTGACCAGGTCAAACTGGGAGAGGAAGCAGTGTGGAGGAGGGGTAAGGAGGTCAGTGGAGATGTTGAAAGGAGGGGCCTTGGTAGGTGGTGGAGTAGATGCTGGGGAGTCGGGTACAGGGGATAAAGATTGATAGATGGTGCTGATTTTATCAGCGAAAAAGTGGAGGAATGAGTTGCAGAGAGCCGGAGTAGAGGTAGGGAGAGTGTTGGCTCGAGGCTCCTATCCATATACCTGTCCAAATGTCTTAAAAATATTATTATTGTTCCTGCCTTAGCTAATTCCTCTGGCAGCTTGTTCCTTACAATTACCTCACAGCGTGTGAAAAAATTGCCCCTCCGTTCCCCTTTCCCTCTAAACCTATGCCTTCTACTTCTTGATTCCTCAACCCTCAGCAAAGGAACATGTGCATTTACCTTCTCTGTAACCCTCATGATTTTATGCACCCCCATAAGGTAACCTATGCTCCTTAGAATAAAGTCCGTCTGCCTAATGAGTCCCCGCAACATAATTACTTATCTTTTCTACACTCTTCATAGCTTAATGGTATCCTTCCTATAGAAGGGTGACCAAAAGTGAACACAATACTCCATGCGCAACCTCACCAACGTCTTGCACAACCACAACATAAGGCTCAACTTTTATACTCAATGCCCTTACTGATGAAGGCCAGTATGCCAAAGGCCCGTTAATCAATGATGCCTCTTTCAGGGAATCATGTGTTTGTACCCCTTGCTCCCTCTGTTCCACTATGCCCGCCTCTTCTCTGTCTATGTGAAGCAGTCTTTGTTCCAGGCCTACTCCAACACCATCCCCCAACTCTTTATCCATTGCATTGACAAATGCATTGGTGCCGTCTCCTGGACCTGTGTGAAATCTGTTAATTTCATCAACCAAGTCAATCCATTAACCTCCACTCTGCACTCAATTTTACTTGCACCATTTCCGACACCACTCTCTGCTTTCTGATCTCTCTGATTCCAACTCAGAAGACAAGCTATCCATTGATATTTTCTAAAAAGCCCATTGATTTCCACAGCTACCTAGACTACACCTCCTCCCACCCAGTCTCCTTTAAGGACGTCATCCCTTTCTCTTAGTTTCTCTATCTCTGCTGCACCTGTTCTCGAGATGGGGATTTCCACTCCAGGACATCTGAAATGGTCTCCTATTTCAGGCAATGTGGCTCCCACCCAATGTGGTTGACCAAACTCTCACGCAAATGCCCTGTATATCAAGCACGTCTGCTCCCACACACAACTTCCTCCAAACAGAATAGGGTTGTAGAGTTCTCTTAGTTTTTAACTTTCGCCAGCTTCCACATCCAGCACATCATTCTTCAATATTTCTGCCAGCTATAATGTGATGAAATCTCCAGTCACTTCTTCCCTTCCCCACCCCTTTCTACATTCCTCAGGGACCACTCTCTCCATGACTGTCTCATGGCTTGCTCATCCCTTCCCACTCATCCCTCACTATCCATTGGCACATTCACCCACAACTAAGGAAATGTAACTCTTGTCCCTACACCTCCTCCCTCACCTCTATCCAGGAGAAAGAAAGGAATTGCGAAAAGAGCACAGTTGTAGTGGGCTCTCTGAAATTAGATCATCCAATGCTCAGACCATAGGGTTGTGGAATGTCCAGACAGAACATGGTGTTGCATTTGGCCTCACTCTGGCAGTGGAGAAGATCGAGGGCAGACCGGTTGTTATGGGAATGACAAGGGGAGATGAAATGGCTGGCAACCAATCGCTTAAAATGGTCATTGTGGACACAGTTCACGTGTTCTACTGAGATGTTGCCCAGTCCACACTTAGTCCTGATGCCAAAATGTTGACTATTCCTTTACCTCCATAAATGTTGCCTGACCTGCTAATTCCTCCAGCGGTTTGTTTTCTTGCTCCAGATTTCGGTGTCCACTTGTACAACGGGATCTGGGGGTCCTTGTTCATCCGTCTATGAAAGTAAGCATGCAGGTACAACAGGCAATGAAGAAAGCGAATGGCGTGTTGTCCTTTATAACAAGAGGAGTCGAGTATAGGAGCAAAGAGGTCCTTCTGGAGTTGTACAGAGCCCTAGTGAGACCACACCTGGAGTATTGTGTGCAGTTTTGGTCCCCTAATTTGAGGAAGGACATTCTTGCTTTTGAGGGAGTGCAGCGTAGGTTTACAAGGTTAATTCCCGGGATGGCGGGACTGTCATATGCTGAGAGAATGGAGCGGCTGGGCTTGTTCACACTGGAGTTTAGAAGGATGAGAGGGGATCTTATAGAAACATATAAGATTGTTAAGGGTTTGGACACGTTAGAGGCATGAAACATGTTCCCGATGTTGGGGGAGTCCAGAACCAGGGGACACAGTTTAAGAATAAGAGGTGGGCAATTTGGAACGGAGATGAGGAGGAACCTTTTCACCCAGAGAGTTGTGTGTCTGTGGAATTCTCTGCCTCAGAGGGCGGTGGAGGCCGGTTCTCTGGATACTTTCAAGAGAGAGCTAGATAGGGCTCTTAAAGATAGCGGAGTCAGGGGATATGGGGAGAAGGCAGGAACAGGGTACTGATTGTGGATGATCAGCCATGATCATTTTGAAGGGCTCGAAGGGCTGAATGGCCTACTCCTGCACCTATTGTCTATTGTCTTTTGTCTATTGTCTTGTGTATCCTTTCTATAGAAAAATCTCTTTGTTTTCTAAATGCCTGGTTTATGATAGTATTTATGTTTTCATAAATACTATCTGCTTTCCGGTGCCTCACCCACCCATTGTGCTTCAGGTCTGACCCCCAGATACAAGCATTTTGACAATAAATATTTAAAAGCCGATTCCATCCCCACTAAATGTCCAAATGCATACACTTTCACTGAAGAATCTCTGCAAAATTGCCAAAGATCAAAAGCCAGTTGTAACAATCCATCTGCTACATCATTAGTGTTACATATTAGTTCAGACGGAGGTTCAAAAAAACACTGTGGCACGTAGTAAGCCAATGGAGATCTCCCAGACTCTGACCTTGAATGAAGATGAAGTCGTCAGCCAATTGCATTCAGACCTTCAACTGGGGAAAATATACTTTGTTGTGGCAACAGAATGATCAAGGTTTGTGAGTTTGAGCCTATCGGTGTTTTATTTTTAAAATAAGCAATCATTTTTCAAACGTCTCCAATAGATTTGCTTTTACTTTAAAACGCAAACAATTGTTCATTGCATCTTGATGAAATGTGAGTTCAGCTGTCCCTGCTGGAAGGCATGTAGCTAAAATGCATAAGTGAGAATTGCAATCTGCCATTTTTCACACAGTTTTTGAACACATCTTATGTTCCTTTCACTCCTCAAAAATTAAACCATTTGTAAACTATTCTCTGCACAATATTTACGTCAGCACTTTCTTTCATAATATCTTTGGAATAAATTCTCTTGCCAACCAAAGGCACCATTTAACCAGAATATAGAAACAACCAGAAATGATTAAATCAAATCGTGCATAATTGACATTTATTACTTAATAGGTTATTCCCCTGCCTACAAAATGTCCAGTTTCAGTCTTTATTTCATTACACATCTATGACCCACAATTTATATTTTTGTCATAAATGTCTTTCCAACTTTAATGCAACTACAGTTTTAGCAATTAAACATTTTAAACAATATTTCAGAGTACAGTACTACTTTAAACTGTATTCTGAATGACATTAACTTTTTATTTCCAATTACATTCAATAAATTATTCACTTATATTGTGAATATAATTGGCAAGATGAAATCCAAGTTATAAAAACAGCAAGGAAAATATTACAGGCATCACTGAATTAAACATAGTTAAATTATCAGTCACAGTCGCATCGAGGATGCCATTTCGGCGACTTTTGCCAGCTGTTTTTAGCAAACCCAAATTGGACTTGTTAATCCCTCTGCTCATCTGTTTCTAAGTGTCATTTCCTCCATTCCAATGGGAAACAAATGCACGGCCTTTAAATTAATACTTTCATCTCTCCTTGCACTCTCAATGCTCGAGTCAAAAGGCTGCGGCCAAGAAATTTGAGTGCCTCATGTTGATTTCTTCAGTGCTATACACATTACACATTAAATATTTCTCAATTAACAACGTTTTCCAGGTCATTTCATGTTGGTCTGCAAGTTTGATTGGGCTGATGACAACTTTTCATGTTACATGTCATTCTTCTTGCCATGCTGTTTTTTTAATTACTGGCATTTGAAATTTGGTAAAATATTATAAACACATCAGTCATTGGACTGTCACCAGTCAGCCATGTTTCTCTGTAGCCACATGAACTAAAGGGCCATTATAAATTTCAGATCTAACCTGCAGTTTGAGGAGTACAGATCCAATGCAAAATTCAGAGTGGGACTTGAGGGAGTGGCACTGGAAGGGTTCGAGTTCACACATGTCTACAGATCATACTTGGTAAACCACAAGGCATTCACCTCTTGTCCATTCTCCGAGCCACATCATTAGCAGCAGAGTGGTGCATCTTTTGTGTCAAATATTGCTCTAAGGGGCTACAGTCTTGTGAATTAATTGCATAGCGAAGTGAAGGCAAATTTAACTTGGAAAAACAGTCACGTGCTGTTTCCCGTATTACAAATTGTTGCTCCCATGAGAATGCAACTGCGCTGTTCGACTAAATTGCAATTATAAAGTGCAATCCCAGTGCTCCATCAGCAAAAGATTCCTGGGCTTCTATGTTCAAATCCCACCCTTTTTAAATAAATACAGAATGGGGAGGTAGTGAAGGGCATTCATCCATTAAATCTGCTCAGGTGGCCAATTCCAATGTTACTATGAAGAAAAACACAATGTTCTCTGGCATCCTGACAAGCATTTACATTGCCTATCATATTTGCCTAAGAAATAACAGTGGCATCACTTCAAAACCTATTATTCAGTGAGGAATTGCCTTTGAGACATAAAAAGTGCGAGATCATTTTTTTTTTGTTACAAGTAATACCCTCAGAAATTATTTAGAAATCTCTAACAAATGTGGTGCAAGAGGGTCTAATGATATTGTCGTATGAGATGTGCAAGTGTTATTGTTCAACCTGGTCACTAAAAGAAATACAATAGATTTTCATTTATGAATTTCAATAACATTTATGCATTTTATAGCTTGAGGAGTTATAGATCAGAGTTACAGACTACAGGCCCTGGATTACTGACTACAGGCTCAGAGTTACGGACTACAGGCCCTGAGTTACTGACTTACAGCCTAAGAGTTACCGATCTACAGGCTGTGAGTTGCTGACCTACATGCTGAATGTTACTGACAACAGGCAGTGACTTAAGGGCCTGTCCCACGAGCATGCGACTGCATGCGGCAAGCGCGACCTAACGTGGTCGCTTGAGCCGTACGGCCTCGCGGGGCCGGTCCCACTTCGATCGCCAGAGCCGTATGGAGTTGTGCGGAGCTGGTCCCGACATCGCGCGGGGCTCCGGAAAACTGACTGTCAAAAAATTCCGCGCGGCAACGGCCTGCTGGCCCGCAGCCGCATTGAGGCCGTACACACCGTCTCAACGCCGTATGCAGCGTCTTGATGCCGTACGCAGCATCTTGACGCCGTACGCCTTCGCTCGAACTTCACGTCAACTCGTACGGCCCCCGCTTCTGGTTTGGTCGCGCTTGCCGCATGCTGGTGGGACAGGCCCTGTACGGGGATCACTCGACCTCCGCGCGGCCCCCGCTTCCAGTTTGGTCGCGCTTGCCGCATGCAGTCGCATGCTGGAGGAACAGGCCCTTTACTGACTACAGGCTGTGAGTTGCTGACCTACAGGCTGAATGTTGCTGACTACAAGTGGAGAGTTGCTGGCCTACACGCTGAGAAATACTGACTACAGCCTGAGAATTACTGACTACAGGCTGTGAGTTACTTAATGTTTAATGATGCTTTATTGGCACATGTACAAATGCACAGTGAAATTATTTTCTTACGTACAGTTCAGTAAAGTATTGTCATTACCTAAGCACAATAATCGATTAGCAAAAGCCGACAATACATACATTATTGCTCTCTAAATGCCAGACACTGCCTGATACAGTTTCTTTTTATTTTATTTATTTTTTATTTTATTTATTTTTTTATTTATTTTTATTGGAAGCAATTGTACAAGGATTAAACGCTCAGCATCTACAATTATACAATTATTGTACAGCTTCATTTTTAACCTTATAACCTAAAGCAAGAAAAGAAGAAAAGAAAAAATGAAGAGATAAAAGAGAAAACAAGATAAAGACCCTTAAGCTTCCAAAGCAGTGCAGAGGAAAGAAAAAGAAATAAGAAAAGAAAAGATGGAGATATACCTTGCACCCCCCCCCCCCCCCCCAGCCATCGGAGCATCGGATTTAAATTTAAATTTGTGTTTCACCATACTATTGTTGTAAAAATTCAGTAAAGGGTATCCATGTCTTAAGAAACTGATACAGTTTAAAGTGCAGCACAGGCTATAATACTCAAAGACCAAATTGAGCAAGATTTTCCCCTTTTTGTGATAAATGTCAATCTCAAGAAGCCACCTTAACCTTCAGTTTGGTACTGTGTAAAAAAAATAGAAAGTTTTTGGACGGAAGTATTCAGCGTCATCTCTAAAACACTGAAAACTCCACTAGAGCCAGACCCAAAATTGATAATACTGGGAATATCAGAGGCATGTAGCAACCTTACGGTCTCTCAAAGACGCTTTCTTGATTACGGTCTAATTTCAGCAACAAAACATACTTACATTTTGGAAAAAGACAACAGTCCCCTCAGTGAAGATGTGGATTACGGAAATGACAGATACACTACATCTAGAAAGATTTAGGTTTATCTTGATTGACAAACCAGAACAATTTTTTTTAATATGGTCTCCTTTTATGGAATTTCTTGAGCAATCCAATGGTTGAACACAAACTCAAAACTGACTGTAGGGCTGGGTGAGCGGGCACATGGGTGGGTCGAAGGACATATCTCCTCCTCTTTCTCCTTTTCATTTTTCTCTTTCTTTTCTCTTCTCTTTCTTCTTTTTTCAGTTTAAAATTCTGCTTGTAAAATGTTAAAATTGAAGCTGTGCTAGAGTTGTAGAATTGTCAAGTTACTTTTTTTTTTGTACAATTGCTTCCAAAAAATACAATTAAAAAAAACAATAATCGATGAGAAAAGTGTACAGATATAGTCCAGTGAGATAGGTGCTAGAGGCAACAGGTTTTAGCACCACTTCCAAAGCGCAGTCCGCACTCTAGGTCTTGTGAGTGAAGCCCGATCCAGGCATGCCCCAGACTGCCACAGGGCCTCCAGACATCATCTTCCTTGGTCGTGTAGATCGACCAGCGAACCAACATCCCTCTCCTTGCACGTCCACCTTTGTGCCCCGGGGGTGCCTCCTGCAGCCGACCTTGTGGGCGCGGGAGGCCAGACCCCGGTCCCTCTCCTATCGGCCATGCTCCTTGCATCCATTGTCACCAGCCCCATCCTCTCCAGAATCTGGTCTTCAGGGGATGAGCAGGGGCCGCCTCAATGGCTTCTGCACTACAGGCAGTAGCCGACCGGGACTTGGAAAGTGCGGCCACGGGGGACAAGCAGGGGCTAGTTTGGCGGCTTCTCCAGGGGCTTCTGCCACAAGGTCCGCCAGGAGCTGAGAACTACAGGCTAACAATTACTGACTACAAGCTGAGATTTAAGGGCCTGTCCCACTTACGTGTCCTTGGCACGCAAATTACGCGACCTCATCGTCACGTTGAGGCGCACGGGCATCGTGTGACCGCGCAGGCCGTTCCCACTGAGAAGCGTGGAGGTGTATGTAGTTGTGCGTGACATCGCGCAGGGCTCCGAAATTTTTGTAGCGAACAAAATCTTCGAGCGCCAACGGCCTGTCGCGGAACTGACGGCCAAAGGGGGACAGGCCCAAGACCCTGGCGCGACGCAACGTCTCACCTCCAACAGCAGCAGAAGCAGGAAAACGATCGCCGAGCTCAGCCTGGGGCTCATGGCCGTTGTTGTTCGGATCCGCCGCCACTTCTACTCCCAGAGCGGGGCCAAGAAAATTGAAGATGGACACAAAATGCAGGAGTAACTCAGCGGGATCGGCAGCATCTCTGGGGAGAAGGAATGGATGACATTTCGGGTCAAGACCCTTCTTTTCAGACTTAAGAAGAGTCTCGACACGAAACGTCACCCATTGCTTCTCTCCGGAGATGCTACCGGTCCCGCTGAGTTATTCCAGCTTTGTGTCCATCTTCAAATGACGTCATGCGCTCTAGATGGCTGTGCGGTCGAATGAAATCGCGCGCGACCTCCGCGGGACCGTCGCGGCTCAACGCGACCACGAGGTCGCGTAATTTGCGTGCCAAGGGCACGTAAGTGGGACAGGCCCTTTACTGACCTACAGACTGACAATTACTGACTGCAGGCTGAGTATCACTGACCTACAGACTGAGATCACTGACCTAAGGCAGAGAGTTCCCGTCTACCGGCTGACAATTACTGACTACATGCTGAAAATTACTGAGCGACAGGCACAGAGTTACTAACCTACTAGAAGCCAAGAGTTACTGGTTTCTTCTGGAATTACAGAAAAAATAGCAATGTTGTTTTACCGTCAGAACAAGAAATAAAAATACTCTTGCCCTTGCTGCACCTACGCTCTTTAATACCTCAAAATATAATTAACTTGACAGTGACACAGCATATGAAAATATTTAAATATTAAGATCCATACGTCTTGCTTTTAACCTTTGATACATTATACAGTGTGTTTGTTATATTAAGTATTAATTTACTTAAACCAGGTCTAACACCTGGAATTACAGAATCACTGACATTTAGTTCATGACATATAGGAAATTAGAATCGTCCCAGAGGAACAAAGCTAATGGGAGTGTCGGGTATCATAGTCAGATGTTTCATCATGCTCACTGGGTTCTCAAAAACATATTGCCTTATCTTTGACTCTCAAGAATCCTTCTAATCTATCTATATATTACTAAAACTCTCATCTTGTTTGTCTGGATGTCTGCATGTGAGTGAGATCCTGGAATTACGCCAAAACGGTACACGATAACGCTACAATTTTTGCACCACCTTACTCACAATTGTCTTGTGGTGTGTTTTCATCAAGTTTCGTTCAGATTGATGTTATATGTTACAAGTTATTCACATTTTTAACTTTACAAAATCCTGTTTGAGAAAGAATGACTTGAACACTGCAGTGGCAGGAAGAGGATGGGGAGAGAGTGCTTGAGGATAAGGGGAAATGAGCCCCCCTGTGCATTTGGGGGCTACGGGTGAATGGTGGAATATTGCGCTGGGGGAACAGGTTGCATTGGGGGACCAGACCTCCTGTATGACAGGGACCCAATGGGTCCTTCTTGGTCCAGTCGGAGAAAAAGTATATTACTAAAACTCTTATCTAGTATGTTTGTTTGTATGCGTGCGTGCGTGCGGGGGAAGGAGAGGGCGAGGTGAGGGAGGGAGTGGGGGAGGGAGGAGGAGAGGGGAAAGAAGAGGTAGGATGAAGAGGATGGGGAGGGAGTGCTGGGAAATGGAGGAGGATAGGGGTAGGAAGAGGAATGGTGAGGTAATGGAGGAGGGGAGGGGGAAAAGGAGGGGAGCGGAGGGAGAGGGTGAGGGGAGGAAGCAGAGGAGGGTTGGTGGATGGTGGGGAGAGGGAGGACAATGGAGGAGGGGAATAGGCGACTAAAGAGGGAGAGTGAGATGTGTTCACATTGATCTTATATTTTACATGTTATTGTCATTTTTAACTTAAAAAAACGTTGCAGTCGCGCTCCCGCTTGCCGGCCGCGCCGGCGCAGTTGGGGGAGGGTTGCCATGACTTGCGTCACAACGGGGATCTCGGGACCCGTCAGCCGCGCCAGCTTAGTTGAGGGCTATGGGTCAGTGGTGGAATATTGTGTTGGGGGACGGGGCCCAATGGGTCCACACTTGGTTTAGTCACTGCTAAAAATATGTTGAGCATGCCAACATCCAGAAAATGCATTGTGATGTTTGGAAAACAGCAGCCATTGTAGAACCAGAACAAAAAGTCGAACTGAATCATGTTAAAAACTTTGAGAAAAGAGCTCTCATCTTGTGTGTCAGTATCAGGATTCTCCTCCAATTTACATCATAGCTCATATATACTTCAGTCTGACTGTAACAGATATGTTACACATGGTCTGTCAGAATACTAGCATGAGTTCGAATTGTACTATGGTAGCACAGACATTAGGTAATTGAGTTATAAAAATACATAAATTTGACAAATGGTTAGAATATCTTTCCTCATATCACCTATAGAAACATAGAAACATAGAAAATAGGTGCAGGAGCAGGCCATTTGGCCCTTCGAGCCTGCACCACCATTCAATATGATCATGCAACTCAGTATCCTGTACCTGCCTTCTCTCCATACCACCTGGTCCCTTTAGCCACAAGGGCCACATCTAACTCCCTCTTAAATATAGCCAATGAACTGGTCTCAACTACCTTCTGTGGCAGAGAATTCCAGAGATTCACCTCAAAAAATGTGTGTGAAAAATGTTTTTCTCATCTCGGTCCTAAACGATTTCCCCCTTATCCTTAAACTGTGACCCCTTGTCCTGGACTTCCCCAACATCGGGAACAATCTTCCTGCATCTAGCCTGTCCAACCCCTTAAGAATTTTTGTAAGTTTCTATAAGATCCCCCCTCAATCTTCTAAATTCTAGCGAGTACAAGCCGAGTCTATCCAGTCTTTAATTAATTAATCATCAGCGATGAACACTTGCCAAATGTTAAGCCACTCTGAAGATTAGATTAATCTTTTACCCTATTTTGTCCCAGTAATTCAGACATGTAACTTAGTTATTTTCCAACCCCATACCTGTAAAATTACTTTATTCTGGAATTAAGCATAATTCCGATCAATTCTGTGTAGAATTGATCACAACTCAATCTTTCACCAATGGCGTAACTTATATCAGTTATGTATACAACACTATACAATATTTCCTTTGTACAAAGCTTCCATTGTTCCAGAATCCAAGGTGTGCTTCAAAATTGATACAATCAGGAAAAAAAACAAATTGACAGTAGTGGTTTTTAAAGGAGGATTTTGGAACAAATCTCAACCTAGCATTGGAACCCGGCCCAGTCAGAATACTAGTTCTTTAATTAGTTGGTAATTATAGGTCACACGTGCAAACCCAAACCTACTAGATGCCCTCAGCCCTGGCATGTCCACAGCCCTGATTTTGCATATCCAATGCCAAGGTATTGATCACTACCATGCCAAGGCTGTGATCACCCAGGACCCCTGCCAACCAAGGCACTGATCTGCAGTCACAAACCCGCCCCAGTCCAATCCCCAGGCAGCCCCCCCCCCCCCCCACATCCAAAACTCTGATCTCCTGCCACCACTGCAAGGACAGCACTCTCCAGGCAATCCCAATTGCCCCATGGATTTCCAGGCACTCTTACCTATCTCTCCTCCTCCTCCTTTCTAATGACACCCGTGACCCAGGGCACTGATCTCCTGCTCCCCCTCCTCATCTGAACTAAGGAGCCACACTCAATTCTTACCTGCACCACAATTCAAGACACTGATCAGCACAGTTGCAGCGTGCCTTTTGCAGATCAAACAGTGTTGCTTATTTGATCCATGTCCGGTTTTGCTGCTGACCTGATCCATAATCCATGTCAGGTTTCCACACTACCACGACCACCTGGTGGAATGCGGGCAGGTATGTTGGTTAGTTCAATTTACGACTCAGAGCCTACAGTACTAATTTTGATGGTCTCTGTATGTATTCTAATTAAAGTGCGTGTTGTGATATATAATAACTCTGTATCAATAGTACTTTGCACACCTTTTGCTCCCACCCACCTTCTTGCTGCCCAACAAGCGGTTACAATCACCTCACCAAGTCTTCAATTACCGATAACTACCTCTTCCTCCCTCCAACTTGTTCACCACTTATCCAAAGATCTAATCTGCAACAATCAACTCCACCTGATATTCTGGGAGAAAAGATGAGAGAAGCTCTCTCTGGTTTAATATATAATGCATATTAGGGAGAACACTCTTGCTGCTTCTGGTCCATGGAAAGGTACGTTCAAAAAATCAACTTAATTTTTTTAGGGGCAACTTCCTGCCAATGCTTTAAGGGCCATTCATGAGGTTGCAAGAAAAGCCAAATACCTAGGCAAGGTAGGTCTGATACCCACTCTATTCAACATACACAGCTTGGGACATAGACCTGGGTGAAAGCATACAGTTTGTTTCCGAGGGTTGGGAACCAAGAACTAGAAGGTATAGGCTTAAGGTGGGAGGGGAAAGATTTAACAGAAATCTGAGATAAAGTTTTTTCACACAGAAGTTGAAACATGTATGGATCAACCTGCCAGAGGAAGGTGGGTACGATAACAACATTTAAAAGACGTCTGGACAGGTACATGAATAGAAATAGTTTAGATGGATATTGGTCAAATGCGAGCAAATGGGACTTAGGTGGTACAGTAGGTGGGCATTTTGATGGCATGGACAAGTTGGGCCAAAGGGTCAGTTTTCATGCTGTATGACTAAATGACTTGTTTACTGCAGTCTTCAAGCTTGACTGTTCTCGATGATCAAACTAAGAATGTATTTTATCTGTGTCTTGTGGCTTTTCACAACTCCACAAAAATTCTTTGGGGATCAGGGATATGGTTTTATTTAAATGGTGTGTCCAGAATTTAGCTTTAATCTGAATCTGGAAGGTCATTTTCAAATTCTACTTTTTATGATATATTATCTGTGCTTTACCAAAGTTGAATTTATTAATTGTATTTATTATTGATATTGTTTTGAAGCTTAGAAAACTTGCTTCACATGCAATATAATATTTCCTTACACAATGCCATCTTGTGGAGTCATGAATAGAACAACACAAAAATAAATCATACTTCTCAGAATTATGTTTCACTGTTTTATTTTTTTAACATTTGTTTGATGAAGAAGTAAAATTATTTTATATAATGGGTTAGTAAAGTAACGGAAGCAGCAATTAAAAAAAGTGTGATTTCCAAAGTCTCTACAAAGACAAGGTTCTTTTTTATTAAAGTTTTCTTACTTACAATGTTCTTATAAGGAAACCAACACTTGGCATGGGCTAAATTTTATTTTTTTAGATAAAAATGTAAGAATATTCACATTAAGAAGCTTCCTCAATTCATCGAGGGAAACAGGACTTTGAAATTTTATCTTTTATCATTTGGGCTGTCATTTCACTGTGAATGTTTAAGATTGTGCTTCTCCAATTATTTTTAATTTCTTCCACAATGCACACAAAGGGTTATATTTTTATCCAATATGACTGGCACAATAGCAAAGCAAATAATTTAAAAAAAAAATTTTTTTTTTAAAATTATTTATTTCGAACAGAATAAAAGAATAAAAAGCAAGTCTGAAACAGCATATAAAAAACAAAACAAGAATATTTATAAAGTGTCATAAACAATATCTATAAATAAATGAAATCGTATGTGTCCAAAAAGGAGCAGGAAGAAGCCAAAGCTTATTAATTCCCACCCCTTATTCAACTGCTTGTAATTATACAAATACAAATTATCTTATACAAATAATGACCCATTTGCTGTATTGCAGCAGCTCCCACTTCTATTGAAGGTGACTATGTCAGGGCAGAAGCAGCACATTGTAGACAGGACACACGACAGAGGGTTTAAACCCCACAGCTGGAAGCTGAGGGGAGATAGTGGCTGGTTGCGCTGTGTAATGCTGAGCGTCATTATAGGGGGGCAGAACGGTGGACTGTTAGGCAGGTTTTAGAGATACAAAATGGAAACAGTCTCTTCGGCCCACCGAGTCCACGCCGACCAGCAATCACCCATAAACTAGTTCTATCTTACACACTAGGGGCTAATTTAGTGAAGCCAATGAACCTACCAACCTGCACATCTTTAGAATGTGGGAGGAAACCGGAGCACCTGGAGAAAACTCGCGCAGTCACAAGGAGAACGTACAAACTCTAGATAAACAGCACCCGTAGTCCAACCCAGATCTCTGACAGTGTTATGCCCCTGTCCCACTTAGGAAACCTGAACGGAAACCTTTGGAGACTTTGTGCCCCACCCAAGGTTTCCGTGCGGTTCCCGGAAGTTTTTGTCAGTCTCCCTACCTGCTTCCACTACCTGCAACCTCCGGCAACCACCTGCAACCTCCGGGAACCGCACGGAAACCTTGGGTGGGGTGCAAAGTCTCCTGAGCTTTCCGTTCAGGTTTCCTAAGTGGGACAGGGGCATAAGGCAGCAACTCTACTGCTGCACCACTGTGCCACCATAGGCCTTAGACATTTTTGATTTACTGGGCTGTGCAGGCATTACACCTAAACATAACCTTACTCCTAGGTACAATCCTAAACAATCCAGTAAATATATCAAAGGTCATGGGAACAATTTCCACACAATACTTCAGAAAGATGCCACTTGCCCATGCAGTTTTGCCATACAATTATTAAAAGAGAAATAGTAAGATTAAACGAGAACTTACCAGTTTGAAGTTTGATCTTTATTTTATGAGGAATAACGTTGAGGGATTACGTGAAGAACCCGCCAGGACGCATGCGTGTCAATCTTCAAAGCAGCGGTGTGAAATCACAGATAACAGTAAATGAACTGAACATAGTAAGATTAGAGAAATAGGATACCAGTTGAACTTTATGATCGAGGGTGGGCGTGGAGGGCACGTAATCCCTCAACGTTACTCCTCATAAAATAAAGACCAAACTTCAAACTGGTAAGTTCTCGTTTAATCTTACTATTTTACTTCGGAGTCACGTGAGACTATGTGAAGATTTTAAAGCTCTGTGATTTCATGCCGTGGAAACAAGTCCAGGCGTCATACACAGCATCAGTGGGCCAATGATGAGTGAACATTAATATTGCATTCAGACATGACATAAATATAGACATGTTGATGCTATTAATGAACAATAGTGTGAATCGTAACCTCCCTCAACCTGGAGGAAGTATGAACCATACCTAACGTAGATGTGGCAAATACCCCCGATCTGGCAATGGGTTTATTCTGAATATTTGTACAGATTAATAGTTTGACCATCCTGCAGCAGCTAGGGTGTGGTCCATAACCCTGCTGCTGAGGTATAGCGGTCCTGGTAGAGTGAGACTCAATTTCAATGTACACTCCTGTATATGCCAGACCCATTTAACACTCTGGAGAAGGTTCGTAGTGATTCCTTCTAACGAGGTTTTATGTAACTAACAATATTGCTAGTCAAAGTCTATGAGGCTCTTAGGGACCTTGACATACTGGTGTAGATGCGTGATCACAGGCAACCCAAGGTCCATGGGATATGCAACATCTAGCTTGGTCTGTGTTCCTGTCTACTCTGCTTGACTAATCATAAACAAAACATGTTATTATAGCCCGCAGATATGATCATTCTATCCAGTGTAGCAATGACTGGACCCGTAGCGCTGTACTCAGCGCCATGGCATAACCACTAGTACGTGAGTTAGACCAAGGACAGGGATGTTGCTGGAGCTCATCGGCGAAGTGACGTAGCACAATGTTAACAACACATATCTCTGCGTCCCTAGGCCTAGGAGGTTTTTAGTTGACGACACCCTTCATTATCTAGACGTCAGAGGGTGAGACGTCAAATGATGAGGAGGTACTTCAGGCACAGTAAATGGAATTATAACGATGTTACAATCCCATAAAACTGAATTTCAATGTGTCAGCCATCCGTGCCGAGGTAAACGTAAAGAAGAATAAACAATACTTCCCATCTCCTATGCGGTTTGCTGCTATTTGGTGCTCTCCCTGCAATCTGCAGTGAGCACTCCTAATGCTTATGGTTAGACAACCCGAGCCGCAGGAAACGGTCTCGCAGAGTCTGTAAGTCTATGAATTGATTATATCATGCAGAGGATGGTTTCAACATCACAACTGAACCAGCATCTTTTTGTCCGGAAATAACCATGTAAGGTTTTATGCTCATTCCCCACATCAGTGGGAACCATGGGTATATAACCCAGGCAGGCATTATGAAAATCCGGAAGCGGGAATCTTGCTGAATTGTGCAAGACCCGTCTATTGAGGCCAAATGGAGGAAGACATAAAAGAACATTCCTCCCTAGTGTAGCGAGAATGCACCCTTCGCCACTAATATGCCTCGTATTTTTTGCAACTGTTGATTGAGCCTGGATGCAAGCATCTCAATCGTTAATGTTCCATCGATCCACAATGTCATTAAATACTTTGTGATCACACATTCATTCTGTGTTGTTATTGATTTTGCATGATAATACACCAGTGCTAAATGCGGTTGGGTAAAACTATCACCGGATACTTTGATTTGATTGTACCTTTGTGATTAACATATACCACCACCAAAGTGTATCACCTTGGACTTGTGCATGCAGGTTATGCATATCCACACGCCCTTTAATGCACAGAATGCACCTGGTGTCCATTGGCAGTTGATACCTTGACTGAACACTTGATAACTCATGCTAATCTCATCCGCCTCCGTAACTAGAGATGGTATTAGTAGATTTCCCATCTTTGGGCAATAGCATCAGTTTGGAAATGACCGAAGATTTACAGATGAGAGGTTTTTAGTGGAGCAACGCTGAATACTGTTCGTCCATCATTGTGACTTTGTTAGTTTCAGCTGAGAATAGCAGAGGTCTAATCTTTTGTCTCAGAGCTGATCCCAGACAAATAAATGGTTTGATTGTATCCCAACAATCAATAGTTTCAGTTGGTATCAACTTAATTTGAATTTAACTGGATGGGTGAGAACCTCAATTTCTCAAATATAGCTATGTGGCTGATAAGGCTAATTTAGTAAAATACAGTATGTTCAATATCATCCAGATTGGCCATGCAACTTATTTGTTAGCTCTGTGCAGTCGAAGCACTGATAGTAGTGATTTGGTAAATAATCTGGAAACTGAAGTTAGCCCATTTTGCAACGCTACTGAGTGTATCATTGCCTCATCCAGTTAAATTTCAAATATCTTCAACCCTGTGAAAGGAAATGATCACATGGAAGTTATTCAGAAATGTCTATACTGCACATGCGGGTTGAGGCTGTTGACAATGATCAGTCCATATCCCATATTGTGAGCCTGCCTTGAAAGGCAACTCCAACCATACCTGTTGTGCAGTATAAACTAATCTTATGTTATCCCAAACCAGTGTAAATATTCAAACCAGTTTAAGTATTACCAACTTGTATCCATGACAGGAGACATCATCGATGTGGCTCCATACCTTTATCCGAATGGGAGGACTTGTGCAACCCGACCCAGGAGCTGCCTCAACCATGTGTGCATGATTTTGCACTTCTGCTCCTGGGAGGTAGAGGAGCTTGAGTACGGGGTTGGCGCATCTTCCAGGATGGCCGTTCTGGGCTGTGGCCTAAAAAAGACCTTTGTCCTGGTTGTACGGCCTTCAAGCTTTCACCAGCTTCAGTTCATCGTGGTTTGCTGGTGGGTGCGTAGTGGTGCTGCCGCTGGAGATGTGAGGTCTTGTGTGATGTTGTGGCCTTCCTGAGCCTGATGGCCCTCGTCGAGCTCCTGCTGCTGGTTGTGTTTTTCCTGCACCTCCTGCACACTTGTGGTATCTTCAGCCAACCCCTGTCTTCAGAGTCAGCCCAGAAGTGACTCCTAATGCTCCCCTCTGCCGAGGGAGATGCATTATGCAGCCCTCAATAAGGTGCTGTCTTGGGCGTCCTAGGACCCCATGGTGACTAGACTCCATATACCGGAGCATGTCACATTGGAGCATCTGCTCCATCAACCGCTCCATGCGGGATATGCGATCAGTTGCTCCCGCTGGCGGTGAGTCTTCACAGCCCGACTCGTCCGAGTCTTCGGCCTGTCCGACATTTGCTTGGCCTTCCCACCAGTCTGTGGTGTCAATTCCGACTGTGCAGGTGCCAGGTCGGAGACTGATGATCGATTAGCGGTCCAGGTGTAACCAACCCATGCTGACTGCCCGCACTCCCGCGGTCCTCCGCAGTCAGTCTCCATTTCGACTTAGTCCATGGTTCTTTCCTGTAACACATCCTCACAGAAATAGAACTAAACAGCCTGAGAGTAAAGAATTTACCTGCAGGTCCTGTTTTAACCCTTCTGCTGCGGGGACAACGCTCCTCCCCCCCCCCCCCCCCCCCCCCCCCCTCCCCCTCCCTCCTTCGAGCTTGGTCTCGAGGTCCTTGTATGCAGCCGGGGTTCCCTTGTAGTCGGGCCTTCCCCCCACCGCCGTGCTGGGTATCCCCATGGTTCTTGCAGCAGGGATTATTATTATTATTATTATTATTATTATTATTGCTTTATTTATATAGCACATTTTAAGTCAACTTGCATTGACACCAAAGTGCTTCACATAAATTAAATAATAAATTTACATACAAACCATAGAAAAAGGTTAAAAATAAAGAAAGAAAGAAAATGGACACAACACATTATAGAGTTCAACACAAACATCCCCCCACAACAGAATCAAAAATGTCCACTGTGGGGAAAGGCAGCAGAAAGTTAAGTCCTCTTCCTCTGAAACACCCGAGGTCGGGGCCCATTTGTGGCCTTGCAGCCAGTCCGATGTTTTCAGGGCCCTCTTGCCGTGAAGATGGAACACTGGCGTCGGGTGAAACAATTCCTCAAGCGGCTTGGAAAGTCTGGAGCGGCTGCCTCCTCCCCGGAGACCGGAGACCGGGGCACTCGTAGACCTCAGGCCACGCCGGTTGGAGCTCCGACCCCGGCGAACTCAATCCCTGGCTCCGCGGCGCTCCAAATCCAGCGCCGCTCGCGGCCGGACGCCCGCAGCCACAGCTCCGCGATGTTTGGATCGACGGCCACAGCGCTCCGGAGCTTACCGCACGGCGACCCGGCAAGGCATCGCCCGCTCCGTGATGGTGTCCTTGCGCTGCGCCACAACCGAAGCTGTAGTCCCGGCCGGTCCCGACAGGAAACGCCGCCCCATTCTCGATGGTAGGCCGCGAGGACGGGGCGAAGAAGCAGCTCGGAGGGATGCTGCCTCTCCGACCAGGTAGGGGACTAAGAATTAAAGTTTCCCCCTCCCCCCCCCCCCCCCACCCACCACATAAAAGACCTCCACTAACATTTTGGACAGGACTTAAAATAAAAAAAAGGTGAAGAGACGGACTGCGGGCAGGCTGCCATACACAGACGGCGCCCACAGTTATCAGTTATCAGGGATATCCCCGCGGTCCCTGTGAAAGGGATAGCCGTTATATACATTGTCGGGGGGTATCCCCACTGTGAAGGTGCCACTGGCACCAGTATGAAGCCGCTGGCTCCAACGCCAACGGCCCGAGAGGCGACTTCTCCGCCGCAATGCTCCCGTCTGCTACCCGTATTTGAGGCGGCTGTGTGTCGGGGTATCCCCACTGTGTTTTCCCAGGTGCCACCGGCACCAGTGTGAGGCTGTTGGCTCCAATGACAGCGGCCCGAGAGGCGAATTCACCGCCGTCCGCTCCCGCATTCCGCGGTCTTTAAAGCGGCTATATGTCGGGGGGGGTATCCCCGATGTTTTCGGGTATGCCCGAGGTCGTGACCGGTATTCCCTTGACTGGGTCCGGACTTCGCCCCGGGCTTTACAGGACCTCTAAGTAGTGGTCCTGCAGGAAGGTAAAACCTGGAAAAAGTTTTAAAAACTTACCTTCAGGTCTGACTGCTGGCAGGAGAATCGCGTCCACCCTGCCAGTCGTACGCAATGCGTTAGTCGATATGACACGTATGCGTCCTGGCGGGTTCTTCACGTAGTCACTCACGTGACTCCGAAGTAAAATAGCTAAAGTTGCTTTGGCAACTTGCTTCTGTCACACCATGCAAGATCCAGGAAACATTGTGACAACTATTACCAAAGCTATATCATAGATGTCTACTCAAAGCCTGTAGTCAGCTGTTAAGCCTAGGTAATTAGCTTCAGCTTACGCGATCTCTGACACATGGAACAAATGGTCCCTTCAGGAGATGCTGGCTGCATCAGACTGCAACTATTCTCACTGTAGTTATGTTTAAGAAGGAACTGCAGATGCTGGAAAATCGAAGGTAGACAAAAATGCTGGAGAAACTCAGCGGGTGAGGCAGCATCTATGGAGCGAAGGAAATAGGCGATGTTTCGGGTCAAGACGCTTCTAGTACAGCAGTCTGAAGAAGGGTCTCGACCCGAAACGTCGCCTATTTCCTTCGCTCCATAGATGCTGCCTCACCCGCTGAGTTTCTCCAACATTTTTGTCTACCTTCACTGCAGTTATGTCATGTTTGTTGCTGAGGCTTGATGTTTGCAGGTGAACTCTGCTGCAAGACCATGAACTCTGTTCAGGTTTCTTGCGCAGAGGAGATCCCTGAACTGCTGCCTATGGCCCTAGAGGGGTCAGAGGAATCTTACACAGAAGAAGGGGAGATTATCTGCTGTAGAAAAGCTCACTGTTATGGTATACCTTCCCCTTTGGAGTCTGGCATTGGAAAGAAAGGATTAGAATAGATTCGAGGGATGTATTTGAAGAGGAGAGATGCTTGGCACTAGTAGAGCTAGAGTCAGGCAGAGGGGAAGAAGAGTGAAGGTTGGAAACAGATAGTGATGCTAACTGAAAGGGATTGAATGAGCCCAACAACGGGGAAGCATTTAGGAAAAGGCTTTGTCGCCCTCTCCCACCTCGACAACAGAGGCACTTACGTAAGAATGCTGTTCATCGATTACAGCTCAGCATTCAACACCATTATACCCTCTAAACTGATCACCAAACTCGGTGACTTGGGCATCGACCCCTCCCTCTGCAACTGGATACTGGACTTTCTAACCAACAGACCCCAGTCTGTTAGGTTAGACAAGCACACCTCTTCAACCCTCACCCTGAACACAGGGCTGTGTGCTGAGCCCCCTCCTCTACTCCCTCTTCACCTACGACTGCACACCTGTACATGGTACTAACACCAACATCAAGTATGCAGATGATACAACGGTGATTGGCCTCATCAGCAACAACGATGAGTCGGCCTATAGGGAGGAGGTCCAGCTCCTAGCAGCATGGTGCGCTGACAACAACCTGGCCCTTAACTCCAAGAAGACCAAGGAGCTCATTGTAGACTTCAGGAAGTCTAGGGGCAGCACGCACACCCTCATCCACATCAACGGGACGGAGGTGGAACGTGTTTCCAGCTTCAGGTTCCTGGGGGTCAACATCTCCGATGACCTCTCTTGGACCCACAATACCTCAACACCGGTCAAGAAGGCTCACCAGCGTCTCTTCTTCCTGAGGAGACTGAAGAAGGTCCATCTGTCTCCTCAGATCCTGGTGAACATCTACCGCTGCACCATCGAGAGCATCCTTACCAACTGTATCACAGTATGGTATGGCAACTGCTCTGTCTACGACCGGAAGGCATTGCAGAGGGTGGTGAAAATTGTCCAACGCATCACCGGTTCCTCGCTCCCCTCCATTGAGTCTGTCCAAAGCAAGCGTTGTCTGCGAAGGGCGCTCAGCATCGCCAAGGACTGCTCTCACCCCAACCACAGACTGTTTACCCTCCTACCATCCGGGAGGCGCTACAGGTCTCTCCGTTGCCGGACCAGCAGGTCCAGGAACAGCTTCTTCCCTGCGGCTGTTACACTACTCAACAATGTACCTCGGTGGTTGCCAATCACCCCCCCCCCCGGACACTCCTCCCACCAGGAAAAAAAAAATACTATGATTGTATGCACGTTGATAGATTTATTTTTTGCTCATATTTATGTCGCTCTTCTAGGGAGATGCTAACTGCATTTCGTCGTCTCTGGGCTGTACACTGCACAATGACAATAAAGTTGAATCTGAATCGGGATTTGTGCAAGGCAAAGACAATGCCAAAGAAACATAGCAAATGAGTGAGCAGATTTCTGCCTCTACTGAGGCACAGTCCATTTGAGCTGAACCAGCATCTTTGATTCCAAGAACAGCAGGTAGCTGCTGCTTTGCTAATGGTGTTTTCAATTGGTAGCAGAGAGCCGGGGGCTATTGAGTTATCTTGGCAGCATTCTGAAACCTAAAACATCAGTCAATCAGTCTGGGCTATATTTGATTTTCATACAGTTTTCTGCCTGGTATTCTTGGAACCAGTGCAGAAAATGAGCCTCCTGTTCCCTCTGAGTGTCAAGATATTTCCCGCAGCCTCTGGCTCTCCAGCACTGAGAGCTTGTCAATGCAACCAATTCTGCTTCACCCGTCTGTTGGCAACCCATTTGGCATGTCACAGTCTAAGCTGGCACATAAACTCATTCTGGGCATAACATGAGAACACCTGTATCTCAAAGAAAAGAAGACAGTCAGACCTCCAGCAACCAGGAAGTTGCCACGGAGAAACCACTGTGGTCCAATTGTAGATTCCAAACCTAAAAGGAGAAATACAAAAAGTAAGAGGCACCAGTGTTGAGTGAATATGGATGTATTGTTTAGATGAATTTTGTATACAAACATGTGTTTTGTTCCATTGAATTTCTTGTTGATCCATTCATTCTGATGAAGCCATCTAATTTAATTGACTTTGGTTCTACTCATGTTTTTCATTCCTCACTTCTTTATTCTTACATATTAGTTTAGTTTATTGTCATGTGTGACAAGGTATCATGAAATGTTTTTATTGGTTGCTAACCAGCCAGCGGAAGGACAATATATGATTACAATCTAAACATTCACAGTGTACAGATACAGGTTAAGGGAACAATGTTTAGTGCAAGGTAAAGCCAGATCAAAGATAGACAATAGACAATAGGTGCAGGAGTAGGCTATTCGGCCCTTCGAGCCAACACCACCATTCAATGTGATCATGGCTGATCATCCCCAATCAGTACCCCGTTTCTGCCTTCTCCCCATATCCCCTGACTTTGCTATCTTTAAGAACCCTATCTAGCTCTCTCTTGAAAGTGTCCAGAAAACCGGCCTCCACTGCCCTCCGAGGCAGAGAATTCCACAGACTCACAACTCTCTGTGAGAAAAAAGTGTTTCCTCGTCTCCATTCGAAGAAACTGTAAAGCCAGCCTTGGTATTAATGTCTATGCAGTTGTCAATGTGAGATCACCTATGCACATGGATGCAAATTGCATCCTGTCATCTCATGCAGTCCCATTCTCGGGTGATGTTTTGCCTATTGCTCAGATCAGCTTGAAGGGATGGTTCACAAGAGAGGATGTGGTTTTTCATGCCATGTCATGAGGTTACAATGTGGCCTCCATTGACTGGCACAGTGAGCAATAGACGTTGCCAGCAACAGCCTGCTATTGTCAAGCTCCCTTATACCATGGTGATTTAATATTAGCAATAATACTGGACTGGTGTAGAAGGTTCATTATGATCACACTGTACAGGCTGTGCTCTCTCAGAATTCAACCGTCTGCAGAGTGACATCACGTCAAGTTTGATCTAATAGATAAAGCTAATATGCACTGAGTTGAGATAATTTGGGAAATGTGAGGATGTATTGGATTGTGTGATTACACTAAAACCTGTCAAACGTCAGAAAGCCAATCCATGCTTCATGCCCTTTCATATGAGAAATGTTATTCGAAGGTCATTGTGGGGAAGAAAACCTCAGAAGGTTAGGCTAGATTTGTATGCCTGAAGCACATCATTGTGCAACACCAATGTCATGTTTCTTCTACATAGGCTCATTAGAGCTTGAGGACAGTGTGGCTGTCAAATAATGATGTCGAGTTATGCCACCGTGTTGAAGGTTGCAATTGCAAATAAGAGCAAGAGCTTACTGAATGTATTTCGATCAAGTGCAGCTCCTGCCTGCTGGTTCCATTGAATCAGGAAGGCATTATTTAGTATTCTTCGGACCTCTTTTAGTGGCCCTGCTGTTTTCATTGTTCAGTATTGCGAGTAAGGAGTGTCATTCATATTATTGCAAGATTTCATGATGATTACAATCTCTACCTTTTCAATGAAGTATTCTGCTTTAAGTAGGTATGTTGCAAAGCCTACCTGAAGCGTCGTTGAAAATCTGTCGCTGCGGGTGTGCGCGATTTTGGCGCCGTTTAGAGGGGGGCGGGTTTAAAACGCGATTTTCTCTAGGCTGTTCAAATCGAAGATGTTCAGCCTAGTTAATTATTAACGTAAAATCGCTGGAAGACCCCGTCGCAAAAGCTATTATTAGTTTTAAAGGCCTCGTATAATAGTTATAGTAGTTTAAAAATCAATCTCTAAACCCGCGACCGCCAGCAACCGCAGGGTCTCATAAAGCAAATAATAGAAGGTATGCTGTATATTTTTACATTAAAAAGGGCTTCTAAAGATCCCTTTATACAAAGTTTAATATTGCGAGTAGCTCATTTTGGGCCCATTATATCCCGCAGTATTTTTCTGGGCATTTGAGGCACAAATCTACCGCAATGTGAACGTTCTAAACCAGCGCGTTCACAGGGACCCACTAGAAAGCTGATTTAAATGGGCATTTATATACAGCAATTGAACACTGAATTCCTTCCATTTGGTCTATAAATTAATGTAAATGAGATTTAAAAATCATGTTTTATTGTGAATTATTTGTGAATATTATTTGGACATTTAGGCTATTTAAAAATGTTAATCATTTATTAAGAAATGGATAGATGTTTAGATCTAGTAATTGAAGTCTGAAATTAGCTACAATTAGGTAACTAACTAATTATATGCTTTAATTTCAGGTCATCCAAGTAAGATTATTTTATATTTGTTTCAGAATGCTTCAATCTATGATAACTGAAAATTTCATTCAGTTCTCTTAATTTTTAAGAAAGTTATGGGCTTTTGACTGTTCACGATCACAGCGTTTTTGTTATGTCCATAGAAAATCAATAGGGAACAAGATGCTCATTTCCGAGTATGAAAATGGCCATAACTTTTTAAATACTTGAGATATGAAAGTGAATTATGTGTCAAATTAAACTTATTTTTATGCTTTATCTGATGGGATAAATTACAGACTTGATTTTTTAAATCTCAAAATTTTGTAACATTGCTACTTTAAGCAAACCCTCCAGGCAACATCTGGCTGACACTAAAAATTGAATAGAGAGATTCAGTCTCTTATTCATTGGAGACAGAGTATGCATTTATTCTTAGCTAAGTAACATTATTGGAAATATTTTTTGATGCAGTATAGATTGCTGTGTAGTGATCACAATAATTGATTGTATTACATTGTGTAGGAAAAGTTGGATACCATTGGGCTTACAAGGTAATATGCAGAAGGCTGTTCTCCAGGGGAAGCTTTGGATGAGGTTCTTGATGCTGAGAGTCTGTCGTGAGTGGGGCCAGGTTCCGGAAGTGGCGTCCGTTTGTCTTTTCTTTTTTTGTTGTTTTCTTTTGTCCCATTGTTACAGTTTATTTCGGTTTATTTAGTTGTGTATGTGTGTGGGGGGTGGGTGTAACATGTTTTTTGACTCTTCCTTCGGGGGGTATGGGACCTTTCTTGCCGTATCCCCCGTCTCCGTGTCTGTCTGCGCTGAGGCCTATCGCGGAGCTGGCGGCCTCCAACTGCGACCGACCTCGAGGCTCCGGAGGCAGAGCCAGGACTTACCAACGCGAGGCTGGCTGACTTCGGGGCTGTGGTTGCGGTGCGACCCAACTTCCGATCCGACTTTGGAGCCTCGGAGGCTCGGCCACGGGCCAGTGGACGACATCGTCGGGAGCTCACAGGTTGGTGACCTGTTTTTCCGGAGCTCCCGCAACAACAGCTGCGTCCGCTGGACTGGAGGGCGGCAGCTTCGGCAGCTTCGACCGCCCCGGGCCGCGGAGTTTGAACAGCCCGTTTGCGGAGATTGGATTCAGCCGCGGGACTTGCACACCATCACCTGGCGGGGTCACAATATCGGAGGCCTGGATTGCCTCAGCGCAGAGGGAGAGCAAGGAGGGAAGAGACAATGACTTTGGGACTTTAAACTGTGTTGAGTGTTTGTTTTGTTATTTATTCTATGTTATGACTGCAGGCTAAACCATTACGTTGCACTGGAAAGTGCAATGACAATAAAATTGAATCCAATCCAATCCAATCCAATCCACACCTGTCTTTCCATTCTCTTTTTCCGGCTCCCTCTTCCTAATAGTGATACTGGCACTCCTGCTGTCCTCTTTGCCTGTCTTCAGCCTGCTTCTTATAAGCAGATAATGGTTGAGCTCATCAGAAGGCCAAAGCATGCAATACAGAGCTGTCCATGACAATGGAGAACACCCTGAATGTCGAACAATGTAGATTGTTGAGCATTCAACATTGTAGAAAAATGGCAATGAAGGTAGATAGGGAGATGAAGAAGGCATTGGGCATGCTGGTCTTCATAAATCACGGCAATTCAGTATATAGTTTGGTATGTTATATTGCAACTATACAAGTCATTTATGGGACCACACTTGGAATGCAGTTCTGGTTGCCCAGCTATGGGCGGGATACAACTATGTTGGAAAAGGTGCAGAAAAGATGCCTGAAGATGTCACTGGGACTATAAGGCTTGAGTTGTAAGGAGAGGAAGGATAGGCTGGAACTATTTTCACTAGACCATAGGACTTTGAGTGGTATATAAAATCAGGCGTATCGATAAGGTGGATGGTCACAAACTTTTCCCAGGGAAGGGAGTCTAAAACTAGAAGGCAGAGGGTTAAGGTGAGAGGAAAGATTTAAAAGGGATCTGAGGGGCAAACTATTTCCACAGAGGCTGGTAAATATTTGGAACAAGTTGCCAGAATAAGTTGTAGAAGTGGGCACAACATTTATGGGCGGCATGGTGGTGCAGCGGTAGAGTTGCTGCCTTACAGCACTTGCAGCGCCGGAGACCCGAGTTTGATCTGGACTATGGGTGCTGCCTGTATGGAGTTTGTACGCTCTCTCCGTGATCGCGTGGATTTTCTCCGAGATCTTCGGTTTCCTCCAACACTCCAAAAACGTACGGGTATGAATTGGCTTGGTATAAGTGTAAATTGTCCCTAGTGTGTGTAGCGTTAGTGCAGGGGTCGCTGGTCGGTGCAGACTCGGTGGGCCAAAAGGCCTTTTTCCACGCTGTATCTCTAAACTAAACTAAACTAAACTAAACTAAACTAAACTAAAAGACAAGTACATGAAAGAAAGATTTGGAGGGATAAGGACCAAATGCAAGCAGATGGTACGTGTTCAGATAGACATTTTGATTAACATGGATGAATCGGGCTGAAGGGCCTGTTTCCATGCTGCATAACTCTAAGACTCTATGCTCTAGATCTCCTCCTGCATGTTCTCTGTGGGTGCTTCTGATGCCTGAGAAGTGCTTGTTGCACATCCCTGTCATCCATCGGGAGGCATGGTAGGTGTAAGTAAATCCCCATTATAAGTTAGTTTTGTTTTTAGAACAGCGTTTAAAGCCACAAGGAAGACCTGTGGGCAGTGTGCAGTGTAGGTTGAGAGTGTGAAAATACTGTGCAGCAGTCTGGCTATGAAATCTAGTTAAGTAGGACTGGCTCTTTAAATAGCTCTGTTTTCTGAGAAATAAGCTTTAGTGAAAGCTGTTGTTCTCTGAGTGAACAACGGCTGACATTTATAATACTAGTGTTGGCAAAAATCTTGCCAATGATGAATTTTGGGTGCTGTACTACTATTCACATATTTGGAAGGAGTTTTACATCAGACAAAACTTGTAAGCAAAAATCTCTATTAAAAATAAGGTGCCAACTTTACCAATGTTCACTTTCACATCAAAACAAAATAAATCTACATTAAGATGTTTTTAATTGCCACAACGCTGTATTTCTTGGATTTGTATGAATACATTCCTAATCTGTTGTCTTTTAGGCACTAATTCTGATATATCATTGCTGCACAACTTAAAGTGATGTTATTTCCAGTATTGTCTTTCATAAATCTCTTACATGAAATCTTATATTAAGTTCTGTCTCACCAATTCATTTCTTGAGCCTTCCACAATCTCCAAATCAATATCCTGTACTAGATGAGTGAAAATTTCCACCAACTAATCATTCAGGAAGACTGAAGACTAGAAATTACTTAACATAATTTTTTTAAATTTAAAACAACAGTTCCATGCACAATAAGACCGAACTAATATCCAAGCATAGTCTGTTAATTGACAAGCAACATTAATATTACTGAAATGCCATGCTATGTAATAATAATAATAATAAATGTTATTTATGGGCGCCTTTCAAGAGTCTCAAGGACACCTATGTAAACATCACCTCTTGAGAATCAACTGAATTGCCTTCATAAAATCCTGCATCGTTAGCTTCCTGATAGTTGTTGTAAACCAAGAGGTTCACTACCACATAATACCACATAAATACTGTGGCTACAACAGCAATTAGAGATCGAGTACTCTGTGGCTAGGCACTCACCTCCTTACACTCCAAAATCTCTTCTCAGCTTCCCAAAGAGTATGACATTATATTGTGAACTCTGTTAGATGAATCCAATTCCGACAACACTCAAGAAATGCGATACCATCTAGGAAAAAGCAACATATATCCAAAACCCGGAGCATTCATGCTGTTCACTATTGGTTCACTGTTTGCAATGATTACCCCTACAAAATGCATGGCAGCAAGTTGCTAGGTTTTCTTCACCAATAACGGACAAATCTGCAAAATCTGCTTCTCTGAATAAAGAGAGAAAATCATAAGAACATTACCTGTTCATCACTTTCATTCCTGACATGTCCCCCCCTTTGGAACATGGGCTGAAGAGGGCAGGCATGGAGATGGACATCGGGTCGTGGGATGACCAAAATGGAGGCAACGGCTACAACTGCAGCTGGGACTGTAAAATGGTGCCAAAATGGTGCCTCTTGCATATGGACTCAGTGGGGTGTTTGTACTTATGTACAGGGATAGTCCTGCTGAGCTGTACGCAAAAAACGTATTTCAGTGTACCTGGTACACGTGACAAGAAAGAAACCATTGAATCGTTGAACCTTGGATGTAAATGCTGCCGGGGGGAAAATCCTGTAATCCCCGTGTAACAATATAGTTGGAAAACCTTTATTCAAGGAATGAAATATTTAAAGGCAGCTCTCCTCCATCTTCTCGAACATTCAGGATTGATTATTAAATGCCAGACCTACCAATGAAATGCATGTCCCATAAGTGAAGAAAGTTAAAGAGACAGACTATTTCACATTCAACTTCAGTTCCTATTTCATCTTCTCTCTCTCACATTTAGTCTATGATTATCTGCTTAAGCACAACTGTTGAATAAAATATCACACAAAATTAACATTTGAAGAAATATTTATGCATCTAATTGTTCCAAAAGTGGCAAACATTCATGAACCAACTTTGTATATTATTTTAATGAGTACCTGGCATATACCTTGGCCTGTCTTCTGCTCAGTAACCTCCAGTATGGCTGATCGAAGACTGATGACATGTAATTGTCAAGCTTTCAGATGTTAACTTTTGAGGTTGATTACCTTATCTCAGAACATTAATAGATGAAGGTAACTTGCCAACTTACTAGCTTTTAGCAAGATGACAATTCAGGTTTTATGCGCATGTTTCTATCAGATCTGATACATTACTATGTTCCCAACTTGTTGTTATGTTCCCAACTTGTTGTTTGTCTGCTGATTTTTAATTCTCAGTAGCCAGTAACAATTTGTTTTCCCCATTCATTTCCATCCCTTTATAACGTTAAATATTTCAATTAAATTATTTCTTAAATTTCTTCAGTTCTCAAATGGAATTACAAAAATGAGCCCGCATCACTACAGATTAATATTTAATAGACTAGACCAATTTTCGTCTGCTTAAATATTGCTGAGCACTCAGACTTCAATTAAATCTGTTTGAAACTGCAGCTCATTAAATTTTATTTCGTTTATTTTATTGTCTTGATGTGTTTGTGAACATTAGAAACATTCACACATTCAATCAATCTCCCTTCCATTGACTCCATCTACACTTCACGCTGCCTCAGCAAGGGCACCAGGTAATCAAGGGCCAGTCACCCCGTCTTCTCCCCTCTCCTATCAGGCAAGAGGTAAGAGGTTTGAAAATGCACACCTCCAGATTCAGGGACAGTTTCGTCCCAAGTGTTATCAGGCAATTGAACCATCCTCTCGCCAGCTAGAGTGTGGTCCTGACCTTCCATCTACCTCATTGGAGACCTTTGAACTATTTTTAATCATACTCTATTGGACTTTATCTTGCACTAAACGTTATACCCTTGATCCTTTATCTGTACATAGTGGATGGCTTGATTGTAATCATGTATAATGTTTTCTTTGACTGGATAGCATGCAACAAAAAGGTTTTTACCTCTATACACGTGACAATAATCTCGATACACGTGACAATCACGTTACCTCGATACACGTAACAATAATATTAGCTGTAGGGTGCCTTGAGATTGTAGAATGTGCCAAATAATTGTGTGTTCTTTCATTCAAGTGATCAAAAATTAACCTGCCTATCACAATTAGGCAAATTAATTTCCATAAGGGTTTACTATTCATGCAGTAATCTGTAAAAAAAAAACAGAATCCCACAAAAATTGATGCAAGCACGGGTTTCCTGTGACATTTATTGCAAGTTATGGTGGATAAGTGGGTGAACCTTTCCAGTTCAATTAATTATAATTAACATAAACAACAAAATTATTAAGTCCTGCAAGGATGTTTGATCAATCTTTGTCCTCTGATCTTCCAAGATAGGACCTGCATGGAATTTTCAAGTATTTTTTAAATTAATTATACAGGTATAATATTGCAAATTTTAAAGAGCTAAAATAAATAAATCCAATAATAAACCAACTTGTCAAGTGTATGAGGTTGAATCAAGAGATAACTATAACAAAATCAGGGCAGCACAGTGGCACAATCCTGACCACAGAGTGTGTATGTTCTCCCTGTGACCACGTGGGTTTCCCCGGGGTCCCTCGGTTTCCTCCCACATTCCTACGATGTACAGGTTTGTAGTTTACTTGATTTCTGTAAATTATCCCTGGTGTGCAAGATAGAACTAGTGTGAGCGGGTGATCATTGGTCGGTGTGGACTCGATGGGCCGAAGGACCTGTTTCTGTGCTACATCTCTAAAACTAAAATTAAAATCTCACTGACCTAAATTTATTCAGCAGAGTAGATACAAGGAACTGCAGATCCTCTGACACAAAGTGCTGGAGTAGCACTGTGGACCAGGCAGCATCTCTGGAGAACAGGCTTAGGTGACATTTTGATTTGGGGTCCTTCTTCAGATAGATTGTGATGATGGGGGGGGAAGGATGCTGGGGAGAGGAGGGGCAGCACAAAGCTGGGAAGTGATAAGTGAATACAGATACACCAACTGAACCATCCAACCAACAACTAGAGAGCTGTTCTGAGCTGCTGCCGACCTCATTGGAGACTCTTAGACTATCTTCGATCGGATTATACTGGACTTTATCTTGCACTAAACATTATTCACTTCGTCATGTATCTGTACATTGTGGATGGCTCGATTGTAATGATGCATTGGCTTTCTGTTGACTGGTTAGCACACAACAAAATCTTTTCACACTACCTCGGTACATGTGACAATAAACTAAACTAAACCACCCCCACCTATAAAACCCCTCCCTCACCTGCATCCACCTATCACTTGCCACGTTTTGTCCTGCCCCTCCCCTCTTCCACCTTTCTTGCACTCCGCCACAATAGATCTAAAGAAAGTCCCATTCCAATACGTCACCTATCCACGTTCTCTAGAAATGTTGCCTGACCCTCTGAGATACTCCAGCCCTCTGTGTCTATTTTGTATTCATCATTTGACAAAGATTGCAGATGTACACACTGCAATTGAAGTGGATGGCTCATGAATAGATTCAAGTAAGATTCATTTGCTTCCTGACATGATTGGACATGGGAGTATCAGAGGCTTCTAAATTATATATATATACTGTATTTTCCCTTGACTAGCTTCTTTTTCACTTTATTCCTGTGGACGGAGGAATAATCGGAGAGGAGGAGACGCAGCAGAGCCCCAAGCAAATTGAAAATGTTATTTAAGCTGTTGGAAGCCTGCATTGAAAGGAACTGTTTGTAAAAGGTTTTCTTCAGAACTCAGAGTCTCTAGATTAAGAGCCAGTTTCTTAAATAACCCTAAGACACAGTGCATAAGGAGGATGTGTTTGGGAAGGATTATTGCTGTTGATCTATACAGCCTGGCAGAACAGCAACCCAGTGGTCATAATCTTCCAGTTGCAGTCAGAGTCACCACTGCTCATCACATTTTTTGCCACTGGCTCCTTCCAGGCAAGAAACAGAATGTGAGATTATTCAGATATATCTCATCTCCAAGGCATAATAAATAATATTCATGAAACCATCAGGCCTGGGAACAGCTTATGAACATTCGTTCATTCTATTAATGTTAAATTGGTGTGCAATTACTGAAAATTATTTGTGCAATGTTGCACCAGTTTTACTGGCAGCTACTTTCCTAGGAGAAATTTCCCATACAACATATGCTGAAGAAACTCTAATCCCTTCATATTCACAACTGCCATGAGAGGCATGAACTCATCTGAAACAGAGCATACCACATAATGAACTAAGGATTAAGATTATTTCATTGCACAGAGTGCTCTTTACAACTTAGCTCTGGCAATGTGGCCAATCATTTCAACTTAGCTGCTTCCCACATAACCTGGTTTCTAAAATTATGCTAACAGGTGACAATATTGCATGCACCTGCTACCTAATCAACTACACTGTTAAATATTCACAACTATGCCAGTGCTATTAACTTAAGTTTTCGAATTATTATTATTTTTGTTGTTATGGATCCATATCACACAGATATAGGGCTGTGGTCCACTGGATGGTGTCAATTGCTCACATGGAAATCTCTGAAAGCTTATGGCTGGTGACTTCTCGGAGTTTGAATCTTCTTGCAGGTTAACATGTACCAAGCAGTCTGAGCTGTCTGAACATTGGCATTCATTGAGAGTGTGGTGGGGAAGCAACCTCAACATCACATTGAGTAAAGGCTTTATGTGGAACTCCCCTTTAATTACTATCACTCCCAGGGTTGGGACTCAGCACATCCACTCATTTATGGACCAGCAAGTTGGGGAATATGAGTGATGCCTTCAAAAATCCATACTAAAGCCTGCATGGTAGTTTCCTGATCTTCCTGGCCTCCTGTTTCGAGAGCTTGGCTGGAGAACAGTAAACTCTTCAGCATTGATTACAAAATGGTGAAGCCCTTAATATTTTCTCTCGTTGTGAGGATAGCCCTTGAATAAATTCATGTTCATAAGTTATATGAGCGGACTTAGGCTCCTATAACTAGCGGAATTAAGTCTACTCTGCCATTCAATCATCAATGAGCCTCTTGGAAAGATGTTCCTATGCTGAGAAGATTGTGGATGTTGAGTGAAGATTGTGGATGTTGAGCACCAAGAAGGAGAAGGAGGACATCGTCAAGAGTTAGGACAATGGACAACAAAGATGACAGGCATCACCATGCCACTTTATGTTAAGCTACACTTTGTGCATTTACTCAGATTTCATTCAGGGACCTTATTCAGAGAAGCCCAATATCCTTTCTGAACAGCTTTGGATGGCTATTGGTTTCTATGTCACTCCAGCTTTGAAAGAGGAGTAGGTCTGATGGTTGTTGCCCAATCCTGCTCCTCTGTGTTCTCCCAAACAGAGCAAAGGTATTAATAAATAAGCATGACTGACCTGGAGAGTGTTCAGTGTTTTCACTGCAAGATGCTTGTTGAAAGGTTAAAGGAACACGACAATGAGAATGGGAAAGTGCTGCACTACAAGAGAGCATGTGGAACATGAAATGAGGCAAGAATCATGAAAGAGGCAAGTGATGAAGCTGGATTGCGTGACAAAGTAGTGGTCACTGTGAAGGGAGGAAGTAGGAGAGTGTGTGTTTAGAATGAGAATGAGATATCCCACAGTAGAGTCTTGTGTTGGCTGCTGAAGGATAAATTGTAGAAGGTGACATTTCTGAAGGTGCTGGGGGAGATATGAAATAAAGGTACATGTGTTCAGAATTTGGAGAAAGCAAAATTTGTATACGTTATTTGCAGGAAAAATCATTAAAAACATTCAGGTCCTGAATTTATGCACCTGGAACTGTAAATCGTTGTGAAGTTCTGCCAAGTGGAATTAGTATTCTGGGATTGCCCCACTACTCAGTTACAAAAAACTGCCTGATTTGAGATCTAGGCTGTTAACACAATGCCAAGATTATGTAAGCACTTCCAGATTTTCTTGTCAAACTAATTGTCCCATGCAATGTGTGCCTTAAACGAAGCAAAGGAAATTCATTTCGATTTGATTATGTTGAGAAAAGGAACATTTTCCAATTTTCAACTGAAACTGTAGGCTTCTGCTGAAAAGATTCACATGATATCTGGATCCATAAACTGATAAAAAACATACTTTTTTGTGTTGGTGATGATGCTTTTTGGTGTTTACCAAACACGTGGTGCAAGCCAAATGCCCATTCATAGAGTTCAGACTGTTTGTTAAAGACAATAATTGTTTTGCAAAGGTACACAAAAAAGCTGGAAATTTTGCTTCAGTAAAGACATTACTTGTCTTTTTCATTTTATACCTTGAAACGTGATGTACATATATAATTTGTGAATTATTAAGCCAAGGTATATGAATTTCTGCTTCTTTTGAGACACAACTGGATTTCTGTCAGTCTTTCAGTTGATGGCCAATCAAATGATGCTTCCTTGCCTTCCCTCCCCTCACTGATGCAGTCCACAATTGCCGAGTCATCTGAAAGATTCTGCAGGTGGCAGGAATCTGAGTTATATCTGAACTCCGAGGTGTAGATAGTGCACAGGAAGGGAGAGAGGACAGTCCCCTGTGTTGCTCACTATCATGTCCGAGACACAGTTCTGTAGCCTGACATATTGTGGTCGTCCAATCAGGTAGTTGGTGATCCAGGACACCAGTGGAGCATCCACCCGCATCTTCATCAGTTTGCTTCCTAGCCGTGCAGGCTGGATGGTGTTAAACGCACTGGAGAAGTAAAAAAATATGACTCTCACAATGCTTCCTGGCTTATACAGGTGAGTACAGTGGCAGACTGGCCAGGGTGTCAGCTTGCCCGATGGCAAGTGGGCCCCTGATGAAGTGGGCCCCCTATATCGTGGGCCCCTGATGAAGTGGGCCCCCTTTGTCTCCTGGCAACCAATATTTTTAGACCCAGTCCGCCACTGGGTGAGCATGGGAACTTTGGAGCAGGTGGATGATGGTGTCCTCAACCCCCATCTTTGATTGGTAAGCGAACTGCAGGAGGTCCAGGCAGGGTTTAACCAGAGGTCGCTGGTGAGTGAGCACCAGCCTCTCCAGGGACCTCATGATGTGTGAAGTTAGCACCACCGGTCTGTAGTTATTGGAGGAGTTGGGGCGTGTCCTCTTCGGTACAAGAACCAGGCTGGATGTCTTCCACATCACAGGAAGCCTCTCCAGGCTCACGCTCAGGTTGAAGATATGCTGGAGTACTCCGCACAACTGGCTGGCACACTCCTTGAGTACCCTAGGGCTGACATCATCGGGACTCGAGGCTTTGCCTGGGTCTAACTAAGAGTCCATTAAAAAAAAAATAATAATTACAAACATTTGAATTGTTCCAAGGCTAGAAGATTTTCTGAATTTTATGATTCTGTTAGGTCCTAATTTGTACCCAAGAATTTATTTGGTTGTTATTTAACTCTGCATATTTTTGTATGTTTAACTCTACACAAAAAAAATCTCACCCAAGTTTATCGTCCATTTTATCGTCCAATGTTACAGTTTCCTGGATTCAACATTGACATCAACACCTTCAGGTAATTCACTTTCCTTGTATCAGAACTAGCCAGTCATGCTGTAGGTCATCCATCCACAACATTGGCCAGACTTGTTGTATATATCATACAGCCTTGCAATTCCAAGTTAATAAAGTGTTTCTTTGTTTGAATTGGCCTCACAGCTTTTACAATGCTTTGTTCGTGTTCTCGCGCTCTCTCTCTCTTTCTCTTTCTGTCTGTCTGCTTTTTAGTTTTTGTTTGCGAAGCACATCTGTGCGTTTGATGAAATTCAGAACTTGCCGCTGCATGAAGAAGAACATAATACTTATGCTTGCTAGGTGAAGGTAGCTGAAAAATGGAAAGTTTTCCATTTTATATCCTCGATGAAATAATAATTTTACATCTTACCAAGAATTTCCAAAGTTAACCTCTTAAAATCGTTGTTGATGAATTGCCTGCTCGATGGCTTACATCCAAACTAGAGGATTGTTTCCAGAACTAACTTTCTTTGTTGTTGACTGAAAGTATGTTTGATATTATAGAACAATTAACAATTGATTTAATAGCTCTATAACAGAATATGTGATTATGGAATGAACATTCTTCATTGCTTGTGAAATTTAATCTTGACCCGATTTATAAATTTAGAGTTGTTATTTCCACCACTTGATATTACTAATGTGGTAGGTACACAAAAATGCTGGAGAAACTCAGCGGGTGCAGCAGCATCTATGGAGCTAAGGAAATAGGCAACGTTTCGGGCCGAAACCCTTCTTCAGACTAATGGGGGGTGGGGGGCGGGGAGAAGAAAGGAAAAAGGAGGAGGAGCCCGAGGGCTGAGGGATGGGAGGAGACAGCCCGAGGACTGAGGAAGAAGAGGAGACAGCAAGGTCTAACAAAATTGGGAGAATTCAATGTTCATGCCCCCAGAAAGCAGACTCCCCAAGCGGAATATGAGGTGCTGTTCCTCCAATTTCCGGTGTTGCTCGCTCTGGCCATGGAGGAGACCCAGGACAGAGAGGTCGGATACGGAGTGGGAGGGGGAGCTGAAGTGCTGAGCCACCGGGAGGTCAGGTTGGTTATTGCGGACCGAGCGGAGGTGTTCGGCGAAACTATCGCCCAGCCTCCACTTAGTCTCACCGATGTAGATCTGCTGACATCTAGAGCAGCGGATGAGGTTGGAGGAGATGCAGGTGAACCTCTGTCGCACCTGGAACGACTGCTTGGGTCCTTGAATGGAGTCGAGGGGGGAGGTAAAGGGACAAGTGTTACATCTCTTGCGGTTGCAATGGGAAGTGCCCGGTGAGGGGGTGGTACGGGAGGGAAGGGAAGAATTGACAAGGGAGTTACGGAGGGAGCGGTCTTTGCGGAAGGCAGACATGGGGGGAGATGGGAAGATGTGGCGAGTGGTGGGGTCACGTTGGAGGTGGCAAAACTGACGGAGGATTACTCGTTGTATGTGACGGCTGGTGGAGTGAAAGGTGAGGACTAGAGGGACTCTGCCCTTGTTGCGAGTGCGGGGATGGGGAGAGAGAGCAGTGTTGCGGGGTATGGAAGAGATCCTGGTGCGAGCCTCATCTATGGTGGAGGAGGGGAACCCCCGTTCCCTGAAGAACGAGGACATTTCAGATGTCCTGGTGTGGAACGCCTCATCCGTGGAGCAGATGCGGCGTAGACAGAGGAATTTGTAGTAGGGGATGGAGTCCTTACAGGAAGCAGGGTGGGAAGAAGTGTAGTCCAGATAGCCATGGGAGTCAGTGGGTTTATAGTGGATGTCGATCAGAAGCCTCTCACCTGCAATGGAGATAGTGAGGTCAGGGAATGGTAGGGAAGTGTTGGAAATGGTTCAGGTTTATTTGACTGCCGGATGAAAGTTAGTGGTGAAGTGGATGAAGTCAGTCAGTTGTGTGTGGGTGCAGGAGATGGCACCAATGCAGCCATCGATGTAGCGGAGATCGAGGTCGGGGATAGGGCCCTGGTACGTATTGAACAAGGATTGTTCGACGTACCCGACAAAGAGGCAGGCATAGCTGGGGCCCATGTGTGTGCCCATAGCTACGCCTTGTATTTGGAGGAAATGGGAGGAGTCAAACGAGAAGTTATTGAGGGTAAGGACCAGCTCCGCTAGGCGAAGGAGAGTATCAGTGGACAGGTATAGGTTGCTTCTCTGGTCGAGGAAGAACCGGAGGGCTTTGAGACCATCCTGGTGGGGGATGGAGGTGTAGAGTGACTGGACATCCATGGTGAAGATGAGGGGGTGAGGGCCTAGAGAATGGAATGCGCGGAGATGACGGAGAGTGCCTGAGGTGTCTTGAACATAGGTAGGGAGGGATTTAACTAAAGGGGATAGGATGGAGTCAAGGTATGTGGAAATGAGTTCGGTGGGGCACGAACAGGCAGAGACAATGGGTCTGCCGGGACAGTCAGGTTTGTGGATTTTGGGGAGAAGGTAAAATCAGGCCGGGCGGGCCTGGGGAACGATGAGGTTGGAGGCTCGGTCGGGCAGGGTGTGGGAGTTGATGAAGTTGGTAATGATGCTGGAGATGGTGGCCTGGTGCTCGTCAGTGGGGTCATGGTCCAGGGGTAGGTAGGAAGAGGTGTCCGAGAGTTGGCGCGTGGCCTCAGCTTTGTAGAGATCGGCGCGCCAGACTACCACGGCACCTCCCTTGTCGGCGGGTTTGATGACCCAATCTGAGTTGTTGCGGAGTGAGTCGATGGCAGTACGTTCAGGGGGGGAGAGATTGGAGTGAGACAGGGGAGTGGAGAAGTTGAGGCGGTTGATGTCGCGACGGCAGTTTTGGATAAAGAGTTCTAAAGCCGGAGGGCCACGAGGGGGGTTCCACGAGGAGGGGGTGCGTTGGAGACGGGAAAAGGGGTCATCAATGGGGGGCGAGGACTCCTTCCCATGGAAGAACGCTGTGAGGCGGAGGCGACGGCAGAAGAGCTCCAAGTTGTGGTGGGCGCGGAACTCATTGAGGTGGGGACGGAGGGGGACAAAGTATGTGGTATATGCTTCCAGATAAATGAATAAAACCAATGTAGAAAGCAGAGTTTGCTCAAGAGCAGATACAGAATACTTTATTGAATGAGGTGTTCACCACCATTGAAGAAAGTGCTTAACTATAAATTCTCAAATGACATCAAATTATACATGCCTTGTGACAATGACTAAATTCTTTCAAGTGTTTAGAATGATCTGGTGATGTAAGTCACCTGTACATTATTTAGTTCTGTAACGATAAGTTCTTGTTCTGTTATAAAATTGTAATGTTAATGATGTGATTCTTTCTATAATATTATTTAAAGCTAGGTGATCATGATCATATACAATGCAAAATAATGATTTTTAAATACATATTTGTTTAACGTTAAGGCATCTGATTATGCACCATTTGGAAAATGAAGGGAAATGGTAACAAGTTTACAGGAAAAATGTGGAAAGATTTCAAACTCTCCACAGGAAAACATTTTAAATGGGAGCTCTGTGGAAATTTTGATTGCCATTGTGTTGTGTGTAATTATATTGCCATCTGAGTTTGGTAATAGTTACATTCTCAGAAATAGAGATGCTGTGCCATTAACTGTTGAGTGGATCAGTAAATTGTTGAAGAATTATTGTTGATGTTCATGAAATCATGACAATGTTATTTTCTTGACACATCTTACTTTATATCTTGATAGCCATGAAGTAATTACTGAAAAAAGGAAACAGTACTAAGTGAGTTTTTCCTGTGTCTGGGATAGAGTACATCATACATATTCCGGGCATAACGAATGCTAGAAGATTGGGCGGGTCATGTTTTTATACACCTACCATTTAAATTATTGGCAAAAAAATGGTTGGGTTGGACATATGATGGCAAAAAAAAAAGAATTGTTCAGGAGAAAATGCTTGTCTGTGTTTCAGGCTCTTTTTAGAAGCATTAACCTCGCTTTGTAACAGTCTTGGTCTAATTTGCCTGAAAGCCTTTAATACCAGAAAAGGGGTAAGAATGTGGTTTATTTTAGTAAATGCAAGAGCAGTGGACATTGTAATGTTGCTGACACAAGGAACTGCAGATGTTGGAATTTTGAGCAAAACACTAGAAATGCTGGAGTAACTCAATGGGTCAAGCGGCGTCTGTGGACGGAATGGATAGGCGATATTTCGTGTTGAGACCCTTTTTCAGACTGATTGTAGTCAGGGGGAGAAAACTGGAAAAGCACAGTAGGAGTGGGACAAAGCTTGGTAAGTGATAGGTGGATACAGGTGAGGGGGGGTTGATAGCACACTGGGGTGGGAGGCACAGGAAAGAAAGAGGGGCTGGGGGTATTACATAAAATGGGGGAGTTCAATGTTTATACTGTAGGCTTGTAAACCACCCAAGTGTAATATAATGTGCTGTTCCACCAGTTTGTGTGTGGCCTAACTTGGGCAATGGAGGAGGCTAAAGACAGAAAGGTTGGGATGGGAAGGGAAGGGGACTTAAAATGGTTAGCAAACAGGAGATCCAGTCAGCCTTGAGTGGACAGAATGCAAGTGTTTGGCAAAATGGTTGCCTAATCTACGCCTGAATTTGCCCGTGCAATGGAGGCCACATCAGGAGCACCCAATGCAGTAGATGAGGTTTGAAGAGGTAAATATGAACCTCCGTTGCACCTGGAGGGGCTGCTTGGATTCCTGCATGAAGACGAGGGAGGAGGTATAGGGACAGGTGATACACCTTTTACGATTGCAGGGGAAAGTACCTGGGGAGCAGGTGGTTTGGATGGGAAGTGATGTGTGAACCAAGGAGTTGCAGAGAGAGTGGTCTCTCTTGGAAAGCAGAAAGTTGTGGGGATCCAAAGATGTGGCTGCTGGTGGGGTTATGTTCAAGGGGGCGGAAATGGTGGAGAATGATGTGTTGGACGTGAAGATGTGACTGGTGGTGGGATATCATTGAAGGTGGCAGAAATGTCGGAATGCGTCAATGGAGAGATGTGACTGGTGGGGGGGATCATGTTGAAGGGGGTGGAAATGTTGGAGAATTATGTAATTTTGCTTCCTGCCCATTGGTAACAGTGAGACACATAAAGCAATTAGTGCTTGGTCATTAGAATGCTGGTATGGAGCCATAATTGTGGTTTTTTATCTGGGTGGGCAGACAATTAGTGTTGTAGTATTGAATCCCACGACAGAAAGCAAAGAACAAACGACACTTAGCTGAGCCAGATACCTTTTGTCACGCTTATTCCAGAAGTCCCTTTTACTTACATTCTCACCAATCATAACCCATGTGCAAATAAGGCCAATTAGTGTGTCTGACCTTGGAGTTGTTATTGACCTCTTGTGGCTGGACCTTCTCGTGTGGCTGCGAGCGAGTTGCCAGCGGTGACAGGCTATATGCAAAACCAACGTGGGCATGAAGGCGACACAGTGTCTACACTAAGGTGTCTGCCAATACAGATAGGTGGCAAGATCAGGGTTGGAGAGTGAAATTAATGGAGATTCATACATGGGACATGAATGTCTGTAATGTTCTTTTGGGGTAAAACATGGACTGTCTATATATTTTTAAACCTGTTTGAAAATGTCTGGAAGGCCCTTTGAAACATAGACAATAGGTGCAGGAGTAGCCCATTCGCACTTCGAGCCAGCACCGCTATTCAATATGATCTTGGCTGATCATCCAGAATCAGTACCCCATTCCTGCTATTTCCCTTCCTTGATTCCGTTAGCCCTAAGAGCTATATCCAAATCTCTCTTGAAAGCTTCCAGCGAATTGGCCTCCGCTGCCTTCTGTGGCTGAGAATTCCACAGATTTACAACTCTCTGTGTGAAAACATTTCTCCTCATCTCAGTCCTAAATGGCCTACTCCTATTCTTAAACTGTGACCCCTGGTTCTGGACTCCCCCAACATCGGGAACATTTCTGTATAACAGGGAAAGGATGACCCACAGAAATTGAACTGGAGTCTTACAATGGGTCTAGGACTGTGATTTGAATATTGAAATAAGGCTTCTCCCTGTTTAGGGTGAAAGTATTAATAATTCATTTTGAGGCCTAATTGAAACTGCTATTGAAGTGGTATTGAGCAACATTTTCATTATTGATTTTGTTCATTTTTATCAGGGCGGAAATCCCGGGGGGGGGGGGGCGGGGGGAACAGGTGGGACACGTTTTGAGAGGTGGGGGGACAGTTTTTGTAATCCGGATTTTAAAACCCAGTGAAATCTCCGCTTTCCACGAGACAGTGGGGGTGGGACTGGTGATCGAGGGCAAGAGGGGCGTCGGTCAGCAGGCAATGGGGGCGGCACAGACCTGCGCCTCATCCACAGCCAGGATCGATCCCGGCTCTCCGGCACTGTCCCGTCCCCACCCGAGTGCCTTTGTGCGAGAGGGGAAAGATTAACCTGAGGAGCAATCTTTTCATAGAGGGTGGTACATATATAAAATGTGCTGCAGGAGGAAGTGGTTGAGGCAGGTGCAAAAACAATATTTAAAATTAATTTAGGAAATTGAATACATGAATAGGAAAGATTTAGAGGGAGATGAGCCGAAGACAGGCAAATGGGACCAGCATAGACAGACATCTTGGTCAACAAGGGCGAGTTGGGCCACCGGGTTTGTTTCCGTGCTGTATGATAGACAGAACACACCCTGGGTGTTCACTTATATAGCAATCCTCCAACATTAAAACAATACACTTTGATAAGCCCAACAAAAACTATTAAGCAATTTTCCCACATCAGAAAACAAAATCTGTTCAATGACATGGTGGCTTATTTAGCTTTGCACAGTTGAATTTCTTTTCAACAAAACACACAAAAAATCTTAAATGAGGTAAGAAGAACCTGGGGCTTTGCATGTTTATATCTGATGAATGTAATTTTAAAATGTGAGTCACGTGTTGCGTATATATCTCATTACAAGTACCTGCAGTATCTCTTACTCCTATAGGTGATGCTGCATTGAGTTGTTCCTTTTAAACTTGTCACAGTGAATAAGACAAAATAATTGATATTGAATATTGGGAGTATTTTGTGTCCTGTCACAATCTTCACATTACATTATTCTGCTTATTCTCCAACATTGTCCCCCAGATTAGAGTTTATAAATAAATTAGAGTTAATACGTTAAAAAGAACGTCTTTACATGTAACATTAAATTTACTGTAACATGAAACATAAAAATTACTTTTATGACCTTCAACTTAAAGACTCCCTTTCTCAGTTTATCCTTGGATTTGTTTTTTTTGTTTAGAGCTGTGGCTTTGGACTTGTATTTGCAAGATTCATCAGCACTATTCATTCAGCTTTCAAAAGATAATATGAACATTGTTAACATAGAACAGCACAGGAACAAGCCTTATGGCCCACGATATCTGTGTTGAACATAAAGCAAAACTAAACTAATCCCTTCTGCCTGTGCATGATCCATATCCAACCATTCCCTACAGTATCTGCTTCCATCACCATACCTGGCAGCACGTTCCAGACACCGCTCACACTCTGTGTATAGAAAGCTTACCTCGCACATATCCTTTAAACTTTCCCCCTCTCATCTTAATGCTTTGCCCTCTATTATTTGCCATTTCCACTCTGAGGGAAAAAATTATGACTATCTTTCCTATCTAATAATTTTAATAATAAATTTATTCTCATCTATATAATCTCATCTTGACCACTTCCTGTTTGCACTGTGCTTAGATTTTAGAAAAAACGCTACCACATATGGCTGTGATTTTTTGGCCATCTTACTCAGAGTGTTCCTCCGCTGCGCAGGCCCCGAGGATTTTTCCCATCGATGAAAAATAAAAGACAATAAAAATTAAATAAAATTTAAAAATCTTGAGATTCTCTCTCCTGTCAATCACTGCCATGAAGGCCAAGCCCCCTACAGTGGAAGGGGGGAGGTACTATAAAACCCGGAAGTGTGGGCGTGGCTCAGTCTGTCTGCAAGATGGCGAGGGAGAGGTCACGACTCTGTCTGAGCTGGGCAACTACAAAACACTGTGAGTATGCAATGTACTTGAATAAATGATTTGTTAGCCCTTTATGAAAATGAAATGCATTGTTTGGCCTGCCCTGTGCTTGAGACTGCAATGGCAATGGAAATGAAGTGAAAATGCAATGAGCTGTTTGGCTTGAGCCTGCCCTGTGCTTGAAAGTGCAATGACAATGGAAATGAAGTGAAAATACAATCAGCTGTTTGGCTTGGGCCTGCCCTGTGCTTGAAAGTGCAATGTCAATGGAAATGAAGTAAAAATGCCACCAGCTGTTTGGCTTGAGCCTGCCCTGTGTTTGAAAGTGCAATGGCAATGCAAATTAAGTGAAAATGCAATCAGCTGTTTGGCTTGGCCTGCCCTGTGCTTGAAACGGAAATGCCAATGGAAGTGAAATGAAAATGCAATGAGCTATTCGACCTGCCCTATGCTTGAAACTGCAATGCAATTGGAAATGAAATGAAATGAGTTGTTTGGCCTGCCTGAAACCACTAATTTCGGCCCAAAAGGCCCCTATTAGCCGAGAAACCAGTCCCTTTTGCTAAAAATGCCCGTATTTGCCCAGGAGGAACATTTTGGCCCAAAAGACCCGTGCCAGGCCAGGAAAAGTCCAGAAAAAGTGCCTTTCATTGAGATTTCACTCAGATTTCACTCAGATTTTTTTAAAAGAGCCCCTTCAGCCCATCAGGCCTGTACTAGCCCAGGAGTCCCTTCGGCCCATCAGTAAGTATTCCCCCTGTAAGTATTAAACCTTACCCCAATATTTTTTCTCCCTCCCTTCATTTGCTCCCTGTGAGATCCAGGCCAGGATAGACTTTCCCCCTTCATTGCTGTGATCTGCAGAAAAAGATGAAAATGTCTAAAATTGATTCTCCACCCTCTCCCCCTTCTCTCTCACAAAGTCTCTCACCTGTTTTGGCCAGAATTTCTGGCAGTTTCTGAGCTGCCAGCCCACCAGGCCTGAGTGACTGATCTGCCAGTCCACCAGGCCTGAGTGACTGAACTTCCAGCCCACCAGGCCTGAGTGACTGAGCTGCCAGCCCAAGAATCCATTCAGCCACAATGTCCATACTGGCCCTCTGGAAACCAGTCCCTTCAGCCCACAACACCCATACTAGCACTGTGACCTTTGACATCCTTCTCCGCTGTCCACAACATCACAGTTTTTTGTGTCATCTGCAAATTTAGCAATCTATCTGTTTTTTGTCTGAGACATTTATATATGTCACAAACAAGTTCAACAACGTTCCCACCATAGATCCATGTAGAACTCCATTGGTTACAGATATCCAGCCAGAATGCAACCCGTTTACCACTACTCTCTGTCGCAGCGCCACACGTTTATTTCCCGACAGGTGGCGCCACAAGTCAGCAGCCTCGCTAGCAGCTGTTCGTCATTTCGAGTTTTTTTTTGTTTTTAGTATGTCTAAAAGTGTTTTTAGTGTGTTTTAGTGTGGGGGCGGGGAAGGGGGAAACTGTTTTTCAGTCACTTACCTCGGTGGAATTCGACTTTTCTCCTAGTCGCATTTTCGCCCTCCCTTGTGGCCTAACAGCATGGATTGGTGTGCCTCACCCGGAGTCGGGCCCGGAGCTTCAGCAGCGGGCGCAGCGCGGATTTTCCATCGCGGAGCCAGGCAATCCCACACCGGGGGGTCGCCAGTGCTCCGATCGCTGGCCCGCGGACTACAACATCCTGAAGCCACGGTCTGCGGAACTTCTAGCCGCGGGCGCAGCGTGGACTTTCCATTGTGGAGTCTGGGATACCTTGCTGGGGATCGCCGGAGATGAGCTCCGACCGCCAGCCTGCGACCTATAACATCGTGAAGCCGCGGTCTCCGGTAGGAAGCGGCCGATTCGGGACCTCCAAGCCGTTCATCCGTCCCGACGTCGGGTTTCGATCATCCCGACGAGAGGGCTTGTACATCGGGCCGTCCGTAGCGGCGACTGTGGGTTCATGGCCCCGACCACGGATGAACAAAGGAGGAGGACTGACTGGACGTTATTGCCTTCCACCACAGTGAAGAATGTTGATTCCACTATGGTGGATGTTCATGTTGTATTCTACTGTGTAGTGTGCTCCTTTTGATTGTATGGCTGCATGGTAAATCAAATTCCACTGTACCCTAATTGGTGCATGTGGCAATAATGTGAACTTGAACTTGAACTAAAATGCCCTTTCTGAATCCAAATTTCCAAGTCACTTTGGATGCTATGCATTGGAATCTTCTGGATCAGACTACAATGAGGGACCTTACCAAATACCTTACTGAGGTCCATGTAGACACCATCCACTTCCCTACCAATAATAAACTAAATTAAACTCGACTAACCCCTCATCAATCACTTTTGTCACCTCCTCAAATCATGCCCTGGACAAAGCCAAAATTTGGAAACAACGAACTACAGATGCTGGTTTACGCTGGAGTAACTCAACGGGCCAGGCAGCATCCCTGGAGAAAAAAGGATGGGTGACATTTCATGAAGGGACCCTTCTTCAGACTCTTCTCTTAGTCTGAAGAAGGGTCCTGACCTGAAATGACACCCATCCTTTTTCTCCAGGGTTGCTGCCTAACCCGTTGAGTTACTCCTGCTCTTCAGGATAATGCCATGCTAGCCGTTCCTAGTTAACCCATTCTCTTTCAAAGGAGAGAAAATCCTAATCCTGAGAGTCCTTACCATTAGCTTCCCTACCATTGATTCACCAGGTCTATAATTTCCTCGATTATTCATATTTCCATTGGAGTCACAGAGTTATGAAGTCACAGAGCACAGAAACAGTCTCTTTGGCCAACTAAGATGCACATCTATATTGATCACATTTGACCCATAAACCTTTCCTATCCATGAGATCCTTTCCTTTCCTATCCTGTTCAAATGTATTTTAAATGTTTTAATGATACCTGCCTCAACCACTTTCTCTGACAACTTGTTGCATATTCCTACTACACTCTGTGGAAAAAGTTGTCCTTGGTGTCATTATTAAATCTTTCTTCTCTCACCATAAACCAATGCCTTCTACTGCTTGATTCCCCAACCCTGGGAAAAAGTTGTATGCATTCACCGTATCTATGCCCCTCAGTAGTTTATACATCTCTGTAAGAACATCTTTCAACCTCCTACACTGCAATGAATAAAGTCCCAGCTTGCTCAACCTCTCAGTATAACTTAGTCCCTTGAGTTCTGGCGACATCTTCATAAACCTTTACCGCACTTTTTTTCAGAACTGAACACAGTATTCCAACTTCACCAAAGTTTTGTACACTTCAACATAACGCCTCACCCTTCTAGATTCAATGCCCTAACTGATTAAGGCCACTGTGCCAAAAGCCTCCTTCGCCACACTGTCCACCTTCAACTTTCATCACTATTTGCATTTTGGAGAAAATTGAGAAGCTTTATTGAGATGAAAAAATTATTGAGAAAAGTATTAAAAAGTAGCTTTGTTTGGGGAAAAAAGCCATTTTAATACTATATTGTATATCAGTGCTTCTTAAACTATTTTAGTGTCATTCACCCTTGAGTCTTTATCTCAAAATTTCATTCACCCTCAACTAAACGTTCTTATGTTTTTTGGTAATTTCCGTCTTATTCTCCCTTGTGTATAATTTTATATATAATTTAATCCACTTTATCCACTGCTTGCTTTCCACCATGTAGTATATTGGCAACGATTTTCAAACACGGTTTGACAACTTTCTCAGCCTCTGGGTGTATGGCTTTTTTTCTTTCATGAGCACATGCGCTATTTGAAGAGAGGCAAGAAGAAGTGTCATTCTTTACCATCAACTGGAAGAAATTCTGCTGCTTCCACAAATAGTCACGAGTGTTTTTGAAAAACTGTATGGACTTGTTTTGATGATTGCTATGTTTTGTTCTTAAATGACTGTAATTTTGAAGGAGCCAGGCACTGGTTGCTATATTTTACACTGCAAAACATGCACTGAGCTGAGGGAGTAGGATATTGCTAGTTCATCTTGGGGAAGGAAAAAGCCACACTCAATATATTCTTTGTTCCACTTTCTTTTCATGAGTTTTGAAGAGAGGGTACTGGTATTTCCTCTTGAGATTAAGTTTTTCCTTGCCCGTATCATTAACAGAGTCATAAACTGTAACATAGGTAACTGCATTTTTAAGTTTGTTATTCTCAGTTTCCTTTTCACCCTTCACAAGTGACCTGTCTCCTGAACATACCTCCTCTTGAGTCCTGTTCGTTTCACTTTCTTTCAGAAATGAACTACTTCCTTCTGCACACTCTTCCTCTAGAGCTGGTTTCTTTAGGTACTTCAACAAGGACAATAGACAATAGGTGCAGTAGAGACAATAGAGTAGGCCATTCGGACCTTCGAGCCAATGTGATCATGGTTGATCATCCCCAATCAGTACCCCCGTTCCTGCCTTCTCCCCATATCCCCTGACTCCGCTATCTTTAAGTGCCCAACCTCTCCTGAAAGTATCCAGAGAACCGGCCTCCACCACCTTCTGAGGCAGAGAATTCCACAGACTCACCACTCTCTGTGAGAAAAAATGTTTTCTCGTCTCCTTTCTAAATGGCTTACCCCTTATTCTTAAACAGTGGCCCCTGGTTCTGGACTCCCCCAACATCGGGTACATGTTTCCTGCCTCTAGCGTGTCCAAACCCTTAATAATCTTATATGTTTCAATGAGATGCCCTCTCATCCTTCTACACTCCAGAGCATACAAGCCCAGCCGCTCCATTCTCTCAGCATATGACAGTCCTGCCATCCCAGGAATTAACCTTGTAAACCGACGCTGCACTCCCTCAATAGCAAGAATGTCCTTCATCAAATTAGTGTCTTAATTTGAAAGCAAAGAAAAAACAGAAAATTTGAGTCTATATGAGCTGAATGAGTTCCACTGCAGGTTCGATAAACAGAAACTTAACCCTGGTACCCCCTCCCGCCCCCTCTCCAACCAACACTTCACACCTACTTAAAACCTGACTCCAGTCTGCAAAGACTGGGCCCTTTCCCTCCCACCCACCCCTCTCGAATCACAACACCCACTCACAGCCTGACTGCAATAGAAACAAATATATAAATATCTGAATAAATTAAATTATTCACCCTTCATTCACCCCTCTAGTTTAATTCACCCCAAAATAATTCATTCTCCCCTCTAGTTTAATTCACCCCAAAATAATTCATTCTCCCCTCTAGTTTAATTCACCCCAAAATAATTTTCATTCACCCTTGGGTGAACCATTCACCAGTTTAAGAAGCACTGTTGTATATAACTACAGGTCGTTTCATGTTGTGCATTCTCTAAACTTCGAAATGTATTTGAAGTTTCAAGATGGGCGAGTCTTCATTTTGCTGACATTATCTATCTTTATTTTTGAGCATTGGGAAGTATGATTTCTATTTCCTTGGATTTTTTACGAGAGATCTGGATTGCTAAATTCTTGATAGAGAAAGAGAACAATCAAACTACTTACATTCGGGGAAAACAAGTTGCAACTTGAGTGCAAATTACTTTGACAGAAATAGTTGATGGAGGGGAGGGAGATATTGAGAAACATAGAAAATAGGTGCAGGAGTAGGCCATTCGGCCCTTCGAGCCAGCAAGTAAGTTGAGCAACTAAGGAAGTAGGGAATCAAGTTATGGAATATGGAGAGAATAACTCGCCTTGGAGCTGAAAGCAACTGAACGTGAAGAATGGGGAGGTAAAAAAAGTGCTTTGTTGACAGTGAAGCAAAGACTAGGGCAGTGTGTGTGGTGGTGGGGACAGAGGAGTTCAACTTCAATGCATAAAGAATGAAGTCATGACGGGTATGATAGAACATTTGTTTAAATGGATGAGGAAAAAGAACGGACTATAATTTCTTGACAGTTCACATGCCAAACACACTCCGCAGCGGTTGGTAATGCCTTTCTGAAGCAGAATGTAAAGTTTAGAGAAATAAAACATACGTTGAGAAAGGTCCGGGACAACAGTCAGGTGGGGACAATCATATTCTCTGCGCAGTGCCGTGTGTGATGGGGCGCTCTGCTGACCCACATCCTGTCGAGTAGTTTATATTCTACAAATCGTGGCAAAATCCACAAGGATGTAGCTGGGGTTAAGCCTGGTGGCCTTTGCAATGGTTTTGTGTTGGCTCTTGCCGGGTTACTCCTTGCATTTCGCCCAGTGCAGTGTAAATACAAACAGCCTGACGTCAGGGCGGCGAGGGCTGCCAGAGGAGACTCAGCGACTCGCCAACACCATCGGGCAACAGCCCGGCGGAGCGAAGGCAGGCAGGCGGACGGACACTCTCCTGGGCAGAAAGTTTGCCCCTGTTTCACCACGCAGTTTGTGTTTTGTTTCGCGAACTTGGCCTGTATTAAGGAATACAGCCCCCAACTGTTCATTCGGGGAGCCGAGCCGAGCAGAGCCTCCAGCTGCATGATTGCACAGAGAGAGAGATTTAATGATCTGTACTGTTTTGTTAAAACAATAAAAAGAGTATTGCACCTTCAAGATCTTCGATCTTTCTTGCTGTAGAGTCCGCTGACCTTATATCGCAATGACTTGGATGTGAAGGTTTGTGCACACTCTCTCTCTCTCTCTCTATGGACCTCTATATATATTTTCAGTAGGTATTAGGCCAGCAGAGCGGTGGTTTCGCGGTTTATTAACCTGACTGTCACTGACAGCCCGGAAGATATCTCTGCAACGAGTATGAAACGCCCCCCGATTGAAATCGCCGAGACTCCGCGCTGATTGACCTTTCCTTCCCGAAATAGAGTGCGATGTGGAGAGGAGGTTGTCAAGTCTCTGGTTGCTACGCCCAGCCCAGCCCAGCCGGACAGCTGCGGCTTTATTACAATCTCCAGATGCGAAGTTTAACTTTTCTCTTGTGATTATTTATTGGGGATGAGGGAACGAGGCCGGGGGATATGAAAGGGCACCTCTCCCCTCCTCCTCCTCCCCGGTAGGTTTCGTGTCGGCATAAAACTGAAAGCTTTGCATGAAAATTGTGTGGGGGGTTTTTTCCACTTGAGGCAACCATTAAAAATGAACCTTTAATCAACCCACCAAGCATAGTCGTGGGGTTTTATTTTTGCATTGCGTCACTCACGCGGAACAATTTTGTCCCTTATTTTAACAAAATAAAGCAATTCCACTGACTGAGGTTTTGTCAGCACAGGCTGGCAGCAGTAAGTGGCAGAGAGGTACCGGGCGATGAGGCTGGCAGATGGTGTATTTGCGGTGCATTGGGCGGGGAGGCGAGCTCCGGGCGCTGCTGCGCAAAGTTGCTCCTCGCTGCGGCTCTCCGCTCCCTTTGCAACTTGGCCTCGGAAATGTCTTTGCAGCTCCCGCCCGAGTGGCAGCTCCGGCAGCCACTGGCAAGGCCAGGGCTATTAAAAGTCCCGCAGAGCACCGCACGTCCGCTTCGCTTGCAGCCATTCGGCGGCGGACACGGGCGGGTCTCCCGCACTTTGCGTGCAATTGGCGAAGAGTTTGCAGAGGGACCCGCCCAATCTTTCCGTTCTCACTCCGCCCCTTCTTTGGTGGAAAATAATACATAACACGTTCGAGCAGACACTCGCATATATTTTTATATTTTAAAGATCTATATAATGAGTGCACGTTTCGTGTTTGATCTGAATGTGTCCTTGCGCGAATCGGCTAGAAAGCGTTAAAAACAAGTCGTCGGAGAAAACGGGTAAGTGGCAGAAACCACCGCTGACAGTTTAATTAATGTTTTGCATTATTATTGACAGGACGACTGAAGTTGTAATTGAGAGTTAAGTGTTGCCTGGTAAATATTAAGGCATCAGATGAAGGATAACAGAGCTCCAGCAGTTGCGAGGCGAAATGCAAGAAAGTGATCGAGGGTTCAAAATCAGTAACTCGCTGGAGCAGGGCAGATCCAGGCGCTTCAGCAATAACAGCGATCCAGTTCCGTGGAGTCGTTTCATTGTCGAGTCACCTGTAAATAAGAACCCGAGGGGCAATATCCCAACTTTTGCAAGAAAGAACAAGAGGAATTCCTTTGGGGTTCAGTACAAATCCCAGCTGGCTGAGTATAAGTTAGTTCTGCATATGCTTTATGCTACATGCACCTGACTTTAACTGTATCGTCCAATTATTCGTAAACTTTCAGCAAGAGAAGGGAGAAAGTTGCAAGATTTTAGTTTTAATTATCTGATCTGGGATAGTTATTCTTTGCACAATTGTCTGTATGGAAATGTATGCATATTTAAATATCACCTGTGTCAACTTGTGTTCTTAAATGTGCATTTTAAATGTTTAAGTAACACCTCATGACCAATTGCTTATAAGTTGATAGAACTTGCACAAGATATCTTTCTGCATCAAATCGTTTGGTAATAAGCTGTCTTCGTGTGAACTTCAAAGCTAGTTAAACAGATAATCTGAACTCTGAAGTAGCTGCGGTAAGTTTTACCCTGAAATACTAAAGGGCATAGGAATGTATTTAACCACTAGTTAATTAGATTTACTAAAGGTAATGCGAATTGAAAAAAATTGGAGCCCATTTTATACTTGTACTGATGCATGCATTTTATCTGTCAGAAAAGGTATAATAGGATGGATTATGTTTAAATGGACTTTAATTTTGTTATAGGTGTATTAAAGAGACAGCTATGGAGACCAAAGGATATATTGACTACCCAGAAGTAATGAATATTGGAAGACAGTGGCCTCTAAACAAACTTGCGTTGAGTGCTGCGGACAATGAAATTGGTAGCTGTGACAGCAATGAAATGACTATTGTTAATGTTAGTTGCATACCACCTGTTTCAAAGAGTGATAATGGAGAGAGGAGGCAGGAGGTCTCTCCCATCCTTCATCATCAACCACCTTATCAAATACAACATCAGTATCAGCACCCTGGTTTTCTTGCTTCAGATCCAAAGTGTCATCTCGGATCTGCTAAAGAACTCTCAAAAACTGTTGCAGAGTCTATGGGTTTGTATATGGATTCTGTAAAAGATGTGGAAAGCGAGTTTACCTACAGCCTGCAGACTGAACAAATGGAGGGGAGGTCCAGCAATATTGCTGAAAAAGATGAACAAGAATTGAACCTTCAAGAGGAAAAGGTGAAAGCTATCTTGTCACAGAGAGGGATGAGACGATGTTCTTCATCCTCTAGTCCTGGAAGAAATAGTCGAGGTTCATGCATCTCCAGTCCTATAAACTATAATAATTTATGCTCTTCAGTATCAAGTCCTAACAATATGAACTCTTGTGTTCCTAGTCCTGCTAAAATAAATTACTTAGCTCTATCTAGTCCGGACACTGTTAGCAATTTGGGATCTTCCATCTCTAGTCCTGATAACATCAATAATTTGAATAATTCTGTCACTAGCCCAAATGACATTCATTGCGCTGTCTCAGGTTCTACCAAGATAAGTAGCCGAACCATGTCAAGCCCTAGTACTATGAATAGTTTGTGCTCTTCCATCAGCAGCCCTGTCCATGTCAGTAACCTGTGTTCTTCAGTCTCCAGTCCTAATAACATGAATTCGCCTCTTTCCACTCCTACTAATCTCGCTTCCCCTCATTCTGCCTCCACTAGTAATACCCTTTTGTCCAGCCCTAATAATAACAGTGTGCCCTCTTCTGTCTCCAGCACTGCTGTAAATAATATGCACTTTCCCAACTGCAGTCCTGCTACTGGGTCAAGAATGATCATTAATCTGAATCAGAACCCAGCAGGAAGAAATCAGATTCATGAGGAAATTAATGTATTTAAAGAAGAGAAAACAAAAACTGATTGTTTAAAGACAGGTTCAATTAACATTGGCAATCCTGTTCAGTTTATAAAAACAGAAGTAGACAGTGATTTTGGCGATTCATGTTTCCTAAGCAGAGGTAGTTCAGACCTATGTAATTCAACGTTCTCAATGCCTTTAAAATGTGAGATGAATGAAACTGCCTGTCTGAACACAGGGTATACTGGCCAAGTTTCAGAAAATCCATTTTCAGAAATTGCACATCAGTTGATTGATCTCAAGACAACTTATGGAGATGTGTTTGACCTTTATGGGAGTTTAGGGGCACTTGCATCTTCCTCCAGTTCTAGTTATGGACATGATGCCTTTTCACAACCAAACACAACAGTGATCAAACAGGAGCCAAGTGACGAGGGCTACTGCCAAGCCACCTGTTCACCCCCATCTACCATTGTAGGTGTTAATTCAACTGGACAATCGTTTCATTACAGAATTGGAGCCAGTGGCACAATTTCAATGCCCTGCCCCTTTATGAGGGATGCGAGGCCTCAGCTTTTAAATTTAATTACTCCTGTGTGCACTGTACTTGGATCCTGGAAATCACACTCTGTCATGCCACAGAACTCCATGCCTGCTGGAAAAAATGACGGCTATTCACTGCAAGGATACGTTCCTGAGAAAATGTCACGGTGAGTTTGGCAATAATTTTGTATTTTTAATTACGTTGTGAAATTAATTCAAGATCATGCTTCATCTGTGCTTTTACAAAAAACATATAACATTGTGTTTCGCAAATGTCCAGATGAAAGTGAGAGGATTGGTATAGTACAGAAATTTCTTGATGTCTTACCTGATTAAAGAATGCATACACTTTGTAATTTTGCTGATGAATTGGGAACATGATCTCGTGTGTACCATTAAATAGAGAATATACAGATGTTAATCTAAGATTGCTGAAAGCAGAAAATTAGTGCTGTGTTGCATATCTTTTGTAAATCATTAGAATTATTTCTCAAGATGTTTGTTGATGCCTTTTAGAGAAAAATTGAGTGTTCTGAAACTCAATTTGTTAAACAGGAAAGCTTCCGCGCATCAGGGGATTCTCTGAATTTTGACCTGTACAGAACAGTGTACATTTGTGGTGTATTATGATGTTGGTGTAAATATGAGTGGTCATCAAGTGACAATATGGAAAAATATGAAGTTGTATCATGATGTTAGGATTTGTAATTTGGTTTAGTCAGATGTAGCAGTTTTGTTTTAATCTTACTTGTTTTAACATGCTAAAACTATGTAAATATATTTGGGAAGGTTGGATTGGAATGGAGAAAATTAAAATAATTTAAAAAGTAAATTATTCACGTATTATAGGCAATTACAAATGGCATGCATCTTTAATTCAGTTTTGAGTTTCTGATATTCATGACATTTATTCCATGGTCTCTGGTTGATTGAACTATAGTTCAATTATTACCTTATCATTTCCAACTATTACCTGTCTTTCGGGACTAAAAGTATTTGAGATGATTGGATACACACCTAATTGTAATATAAGAGGAGCATTATTATAAATGTTGACTCCTTTTTTGCCTAATAAGATTTATTTTTGTATCTGAATTTGTATCATATTTGAATTTACTATATAAAAAAATATCTATTTGTAATTTGCTCCCACAATGAGTTGGTATAATATGCGTTTAATATGATAATAGTGTTTCGAAGTCACTGTAATTAAAAGATACGCATGAAACATTGGCAAATATTATTTAACTTGGCAGAAATGGTACATGTGTTATCTATTAATGGTAACACAAGAGTTAATAAACTTTACATATTCTTCAACATTTTAAATTCATTTACATATACTGAATGTTTGATTTATTTCTAATATTTAATCAAACTACACTATAATAGTTTGAATTTTGATGCCTGTATTTATTTTATACAATGAGAAAAATGCCCACACCTTTGAATGTTACATTTTAAAATATCTACATTTGATAGCTTTCTCATTTGTACCTGGATAATAGTATATGCTCCCTGGTCAGAATTTCAAGAGAGCAAATCGTATTCAGTGCTTCTGTTAATACGGAGTTCAGATATCAGGACTCTTAATGTCTGATTAAAATGATAGCAGTTCAATTTTGTTTGCTGATATTTTTGGGGCCACAGCCTATTGATGCAGGTTTGGAATCATCGGTGGTCCATGCTGCTATTTTAAAGCAGATATTACGCAGACCAAGTAAATAGCTTGGTTGTATGTTTCAGAGGTAGGTAAAAGTATTTAACAAGGAAATGCTTGAGTGAGTTGTAGTTTTCAGGAGTTCTACTCATTCTGGCTGCACAGCAGTGGTTTTCCAGCTTCTGAATTAGCAGGAATTTATGCAACTGAATTATTGTGAGCATAGCTTGTTGATGCTCAAATTTGCATTATATAAAATCTTGTATTGCCATTTTATTTTAAAAATCATGTAATTTGCGTACAAAAGTCAAAATTATGGTCAAGCAAGTGAAAAGGGCTTGATATTTTGAATGGTTTGCATACATAGTCAATGAATGGCGGTGCTGGCTCGAAGGGCCGAATGGCCTCCTCCTGCACCTATTTTCTATGTTTCTATAGTGTTCAAACCTCTAAAACATAGTTTGTTGTATTAGAAGGGCCAAAGGGGTCAATGGAATGGGTTTGGCGAGTCGAATTAAAGAAAATCTCAAAGCTTATTATACCTATAATTAAAAACAAGAAGTTAACTAGGGAGAAGGTAAGACTACTCAAGGATCAAGAATAGAATTCAGTAAGCTATTGTGGAAGACCAATATTCAGCCTAGAGGTCTCTGCCAAGTGGAGAAAAATCACATGTGGTTAAAGTGCACATTGTCAGATATTAATAAAGGTTTTTTTTAATACATTTTGGTTTCACCATGTAGAAATTACAGCAGTGTTTATACATAGTACCCCCATTTCAGAGCACCATAATGTTTGTGACGCAGCAATGTCATGTAAATGAAAGTAGTCATGTTTAGTATTTTGTTGCACATCCATTGCATGCAATGACTGCTTGAAGTATGTGATTCATGGGCATCACCAGTCTCCTCTGGTGATGCTCTGCCAGGCCTGTATTGCAACCGTCTTTAGCTTATGCTTGTTTCGGGGCTAGTCCCCTTCAGTCTTCTCTTCAGCATATAAAAGGCATGCTCAACTAAATTCAGATCGGGTGATTTGACTTGGCCTTATAGATTGACTTAAGGGCCTATTCTACTTGGCGATTTTTTTCGGCGACATTGACTGACGTATCATGTCATCGAAAAATTTGCGGCGTGATGACGCATGACGCGCTGTGTTTTTTTCGAGTCTCACAACATTTTTTTGTTGCTGCTGGAATTTGAAATGTTCATAATCATTTGGCGACACTGATATGACACCAGCCGTCTCCGAAAAAATTGCTAAGTGGGACATGCCCTTTATGGAAAGAATTATTTTGTCATCAGCTGTGGAGGTCTTTCTTGGCCTGCCGGTCCCTTTGCGATTAGTAAGCTCACCAGTGCTCTCTTTCTTCTTAATAATGTTCCAAACAGTTGGTTTTGGTAAGCCTAAGGTTTGGCTGATGTCTCTAACAGTTTTATTCTTGTTTCTCAGTCTCATAATGGCTTATTTGACTTTCATTGGCACAACATTGGTCCTCATGTTGATAAACAGCAATAAAAGTTTCCAAAGGTGGTGCAAAGACCTGAGGTCAGGGAGCTCTCTTATACCTTAATGAAGGAGGCAATTAAACACACCTGAGCAATTACAAATGCCTGTGAAGCCATGTGTCCCAAATATTATGGTGCCCTGAAATGGGGGACTATGAATAAACACAGCTGCAATTTCTATACGGTAAAACCAAATGTATAAAAATGGCCTTTATTAAAATCTGACAATGTGCACTTTAATCATATGTGGGGTTTTTTTTCTATTACAAATCTCAAATTGTGGAGTACAAAGGCAAATAAATAAACGATGGGTCTTTGTCCCAAACATTATGGAGGGCACTGTATTAGGTAAATAACAATTGTGGTCATATTTTTATAATATTTATATTTTTGTAATTGCACTATGTTTTCATTACTTGGATTAATTTAGTTAATTAGAATTCAATTTATTTTAATTCAGTTAACATCTTAATACTCACCTTTACATTCATTTAAGCTTCCACTCTCCAGTTTCTAGAAATGTAGATGTTGTAGTTTCTACCTTAAATCTCACAACCTCTTTTCCAAATAGTTCTTTGTACAACAACACAGCATATGTTATAATGAATCCATAGATGTGTGATGACTTGAGGGGGAAAAAATGCAGTCTGCATTTTCATGGGTTTCTGCAGATTTAGGTATGCTTCAGTGTTGCACAATATGGCATGCAGTCGATAACAAACTCAGTGGCTTTTTCAATAACTTGGAAGTATAATTGAAATATTCTATTTTGTTCATATTTTGTGTTAACGTATGTTGTTAAAAAAAAACTTTTGGCTTGGTCATTCTATACGGAAATGAAATAACCTGTTCATGTCTCTAAGTTGAACTTATGTGGGTCTGAATGAATTGTAAGGAATGTGCTCCTGCCTTTTGCAATTGAATATTAGACCACATGTCCAGTTCAGTTTATGAAATACATTCCTGTTATTACCAGATCATTTCCTGTCCATTAATATTAGAGTTGCTATTTCAGTCAACAATATTTCGATGACCATAACAGTCACCGGGAAATATAAAATGTAAAATCCGTCTTCCATACTTGTTGTCATCCTTTGTGTTTTTTCTAAATTAATATTTTCCATATTTGATAGAATAATTCTCAGAGGGTTAATGTGCTGCAAACTCAGATGGTTTTTAAGTACACTTTTCCATGAATACCATTAAAAGTGGAGCTTTATTTTGGAGTAGCTGTCAGTTCAATTATAGACAATAGACAATAGGTACAGGAGTAGGCCATTCGGCCCTTCGAGCCAGCACCGCCATTCAATGTGACCATGGCTGATCAACCCCAATCAGTACCCCGTTCCTGCCTTCTCCCCATATCCCCTGACTCCGCTATTTTTAAGAGCCCTATCTAGCTCTCTATCGAAAGCATCCAGAGAACCGGCCTCCAACGCCTGAGGCAGAGAATTCAACAGACTCGCCACACTCTCTGAGAAAAAGTGTTTCCTTAAGGTGCCTTCAGCAGAAGTGATAACTTAGATCTGTTAGCATTATAATCCTACCAAACTGCTTCAGTTGTTGCACTTCATAGAATTTATGTGGCATGTCTTTGAAAATAAATTGTAAGTGTGTACATAAAGGAATGGGAATGAGTAAGTATATAAAATTGATTAGAGATTGCTTTAAATGCAAACGTTTTCTTGATCGTTTAAAAACTGCTGAATTGGTTTATATCAACGTAGTGCTGATCAGCATGTATTTTAACACATTGTTTTCAGGGTATAAATGATCTGTTTAGTTTGTTGGTGCTATCATAATATTGGCAATTGCTTCCAGATGAGGAGAAAGGAAGTACAAGTATTTTATAGAATTGTTTTTCGTCTTGACAGATTATCAGGACACAAAAATGCTGGAGAAACTCAGCGGGTGCAACAGCATCTATGGAGCGAAGGAAATAGGCAACATTTCGGGCCGAAACCCTTCATCCCGAAACGTTGCATATTCCCTTCGCTCCATAGATGCTGCTGCACCCACTGAGTTTCTCCAGAATTTTTGTGTACCTTCGATTTTCCAGCATCTGCAGTTCCTTCTTAAACAGATTATCAGGACTCCTGGAAAAGGACTTTGTGGCTTACGATTAAAATTCATTTGGAAAATTAACAATTATAGCTTGGATTTGTACAGCAACTTTAGTGTAGAAAATCCCAAAGATAATTCACAATATAATTAAACACAAATTAGCATGGAGAGGAGATATTATAGCAAGGTGATTATTAAATTAGTTAAAGAGGTATATTTTAATAAAATGTTAAAGAAATGCATTGAATTGAAGAGGCAGAGTTAAAATTTGGGAGTAATTGGACCAGCTGATCACATCCCATTGCTGGTAAGTCCACGTGTGAGGAAAGTGAAACAAGATGCCGGAGTTGAAAGAATAGACATTTTTGGAGAGTTGTGGGACTAATGCGCAGATGAGAATTTTAAATATGCAACCGGGATTGTTGAGGACTGGAAGCTAAACCATTTGTATTCCCATTGCTATATCAATTTCCCTTTATCCTCTTTTCATCTGGTCCAAGAGATTTTTTATTCTACTATTTTTAAATAATGAACAGAAAGGGTTTTCTGATTGAGCCACAGAAGTGACAGAATGAACATGAGTGTTTTACAGCTGGTACTGACCAAACATCAACTGTGCACATTTTTCAATGGTTTGCTGAACTAATAAATTAAGATTTAGATACGCAGGCTGGAAGCAAATATTTAACTTGAAGTTAGCTTGAAGGGACGCAGTGGGGAAGCACATATGCAGTAGTGACTGGACAGAACAATTTTGCCCCAGTTCACCATTACTGCTTTTCTTGAGACTGTTGGTGGTCATATCAAAAAATACTTGGCAAATTGTATTCCCAGAAAGAGCCTTTCAGCGGTGATTTAATAAGTTAGGGAATGAGTGTAAAAAGAGAATGTTTTTTTTTCTGCAAAACTCTATTAATATAAATTAAATCCAGTAGTGCTTTCAAATGATTCAAACCGTTTCCTGATTCACTCGTTCACAGTCTTTTGATCAATGTCTATTTATCCTCGATCCCTCACTATTTTCACCCTACCCCCTTCACAATAACAGATTTACAGCCATCCACCAGCTATCCCCTATTGGTGGATGGCTGTAAATCTGTTACAGCCAGCCCTATTACAGCCATCCACCAGCTATCCCCGGTCACCTCTTCACCTACTGTCCTCTCTCTCTCGTATGTCTAACCATCTGGTCACAGAAGCCAAATTGGATTTCCAAGGCAGGTGTGCAGCAGAGCATAGACCCAGTTGCTACTGGTGTTTGAGTGATAGGTTCACACCAAAACAGGTTTTGACTGGTTTTAATTGGTGCATTAACTTACCACCTGTTAGTAACTTAACATTAGGTAAATGATATTTTAAAAATCATTAAGAAAAAAATAATATTGAATCATTTGCTGGTGGCTTTGATGCATAGTAATCAGTTTCTTATTAAATTAGAAACATAATATTTTAAAGATTTAATAGCCTTTTTTGTGACTGCACTCTCAATAAATGCTTATTTGGGCAAATTGCTTCGAATGTGTTAGTGCAATTTCTAGTAGTGAAAACAGCAGATCCATTATTTTATAGTTAAACAGAATATACAATATCAGAATTTATTTCATCCAAACCATATTCATTTAGAAGAAAGTAAACTGATTCTATGTTATTCCCCCTCCCTCCTAATTGTCAGTAACTTTCTCTTCTCCATCTAAAGGGCTAAGTTCCATTGGAAACCTGCTCTGACATGTCTGCCAGAGATCTTCTTTCATTAACAGCAACAAACAAACACAGAGCTTTTCAGTTGTCACGTTCAATGCTTCATCCTTAATTACATTAGTTTCCACTGCTCCCACCCAAAAAAAAATATCTGGTATATTATTATTTAAAATAGCTAACAGCTTTGGTTGTAAGCCAAAAATGTGAAGTATTAAAATAATTCATTTGCTGCTGAGTGCTCTATAGAAACTTTGAGAATATGGAAGACTGCATAAATACAAATGTGTTCTTTCTTAAACCTTGTAACATTGTGTGTTAAACTGTTGAATTATTGAGCACATTAAGTGTGGAAGTAAATGACTGTCCTGAACACGGAGGAGATTGTAAAAGTCTGCATGATACCCAGCTGTGTTGGTAAGAGCGATCAAACATTCATCACTGGTGATAGTTTCTGATGAAACCTGAGGGTAGGATCCAGCTCTCGTCTTTGGATGCAGGTGGTTTGCCCAAGGCATATAAAGGTGTTATGCAGGCAATTTGGAGGAATGTATAATTGCATCATCATGAACATGAGTGATTACATATGTGGCTCATATCAAGGTCTAGTTTCCATAAAACTGCCATCCTCGTGAGTGAAGCAGCAATGATAATGTTCCTGGGTTGGTCCTTGCAAGCGCTCAGAGAGAGAGAGAGAGAGAGAGAGAGAGGGAGAGCTGATGTTCCATTAGGGATCATAGATAATAGAGAGGGGATTTTCAACTAAGCCATTTATTAATGAAGTATTTTGAAGTATTTCTTATCAGAGTCTAACAATCCTTTTCTCGCAGAGAAAATTGCAAGTATTCATCTCGTCAAACATAGACAGTTACAGTTTTGCAAACATGCAGCCTTCATCAGAATAAGAAATATTAAAGATAAACAAGGCTTGCAATTAATGCACGCACACACACTAATAGATTCTGCTTGTGGAAAACACCACATGGTTAAATAAAAGGTAATACTAACAATAGACAGAGGAATATTGAGAGAAATTAATGAAGTTAAACGTACAATGAAACAGAAAGAATCCTGGCTAGGCCAAGATCGATGGAGGACTTTGGTATTTGGACATAGAAGGATAAAAACCTAGCAAGCAGAACATAATCCCATGGCCCAGGATTAGTTTGGGCAGATAATCCATCTCTGTCACACATAAGAATGTAAAATACCATTGAAGTTTCTGTCTGTGCTGCCGTACCTGGTTTTATTTGCAACTTCAACTGTAGCACTGTGAAACATCCATATTGAATAATTCAAGGAACGTAATTTTGTTGGCTCAATCCCATATCCCATTGGCATGATATACTGTAGCGTTGCTGAAACTATGTTGAACCAGCAGACAGAGCTACGAGGAGAGCAAAATAATAAGACATTCTAAAAATATGTAAAACTGGGTACTTATAGCTTCTGTGGAAGTAACAGATTCTTTGGAAAAAATTGGTTGAATCCATATGTTGTACCAGGTATAATTTGTTTTCTTATTCCAACTGGATCTGGATGTATGTTACTCAAAAATGAGGGGTTGGGGATGTGGGAAGGCGCTCCAAACACAAAATAGCCACAAATAACGAGAGACCTTAGTCCTCAAGAGTTTAGTATTTCACAACAGTGAAAAGGGACTTGGCAGTGAAAGGAGGATTAGATTCTGTAACATTATACTGTAATGTCTATGATTTCACACCCAACAAATTTAGAACATTCATCACATATACAAGAAAGAATCCATGGTCTTAACAGCAACATTCCTTAAAACATTCTTTCTGTTCATACGTGTAGGAAGGAACTGCAGATGCTGGTTTAAACCGAAGACAGACACAAAAATCTGGAGTAACTCAGCGAGTCAGACAGAATCTCTGGAGAAAAGGAATAGGTGACATTTCGGGTAGAGACCTGTCTATAGACTGAGATTCAGTGGAAAGTGAAACGAGAGATAGAGACGGTGATATAGAGAGATATAGAACAAATGAATGAAAGATATGCAAAACAAGTAACAATGATAAAGGAAACAGGCCATTGTTAGCTGTGGGCTAGGTAAAAATGAGGTGCAGACAATGAGATTCAACAAGATGGCTTTTAAACTAGTACAAAATTGGTTTAGTAATAGGAGACAGATGATGATGGTGGAGGATAGGTTTGCGATTGGAAGCTTGCGACCTGTAGTGTTTTACAGGAGCATTGCAGGGACTCTTAATATTTGTATGTACATTAGCAATTTGGATATGAAAGTAGCATATAGGGTCTCGACCCGAAACGTCATCCATTCCTTCGCTCCATAGATGCTGCCTCACCCGCTGAGTTTCTCCAGCATTTTGGTCTACCTTAGCATATATGATTAGTAAGTTTGAAAATGGCATGAACATTTTTGAGTTATTGATAATGAAGAAGATAGTCACAGGCGATATAATGATATTGATCAGTTGTATAATGGGGCAGAGACATGGAAGATGAAATATAATCCTGATCAGTACAAATTGATGCGCTTTCAGAAGATGAATAAGGGTAGGACAAACACATTGTATAGTGGGAATTTGGAAGTATTGATGAACAGAGGGACTCTATTGTGCAAGTCCAAGGATCCCTGAAGGTGGCAGCACAGGTAGATACAGTGGTCAAGAAGGCACAATGGGACACATGCCTTCAATAGCCTGGGAATAGAATATAACAATAGGGAAGTTATGATATAGCTTTATAAAACATCGGTGATTATGCTGCTGAGGAATTATGGAGCGGCCCGGATATATAATGGGAGAAATTAGTTATAATCACGTTTCGCTAATTGATAAATGTAATTAAATTTACTTGCATACATTTTGAATACAGACAAGATCCATGTGGTTGGATGAATAAATGACTGCATTAGAAACACTTGCATTCAGAGAATGAGTTTCTGAAACAAAATCATCTCCATCTTAAACAATTACAAAGCGGGAAATGGCTCCTGTTTGCAAAGACCTGAGGTCTCCTGGCTGGTAAATTGTGATGCGCTTCAGTAGCTTCTTGCTGGGTGGCAAGAGCTTAGTGCAAACTTTTCTTACGGGATGTGAACAATTATTTTAACTTACCATTTCTATTTTGAAAGACACCTGGTCAATACAACCAAGGCGGTTGCACTAATATTTGGGCGGTTAAATGTTATCAGGGTGCTAAAAGCATCATTGGACTTGGTTTAGGTGTATGAAGAGGCTCGCATTTCAAATGGTTCTGTCATTTGCCTCAAACTTCCTTCATAAGTGAAGTGTTGGAATGACAGCAACTGTGAATAAAAGTATATTTCCTTTGACAATGTTAATTGTGCTTGCTCTTTTCCTGTCTGTTCCCAGTCATGGTAGGTTACAATTCCTGTCCTTAACACAATAGTTGGGACATTGAAGCAGAAATTATTGTGTTATTGCACTTCAATAAATAATACATTGTGCACAAATTGTCCAACTCAGTAGCAATATGTTCCTTTACAAAACATATGCTCTTTTATAATTCTAAAATATTACAAAATGGCTATTTATGTTACTAAAGAACAGATTCTTACATCACATCATGCAACATTAATGGGGGACAAATGTAATTATAGTTATATGAAGGTTTTTGAGTTTTTAACTTGGTGTTTATAAGCCTTTATGGAAGAAAATAAAGAATGTACACTATGTTTAGAAGCTTTTGGAGTTAAATGTTTCTGTATTTGAACTACCAGATACATTGTAGTTCACTGGTGGAATTTATATCAGTGACAAGGCTTTTTGTGGTTAATAATTAAGAATAAACAAACAATGATGAGTATTATCAAGTGACTTTTCCTCCAGTAAAACTGCAAACTATTAGTTTGAAGAAGGGTCTTGACCCGAAACGTCACCCATTTCTTCTCTCCAGAGATGCTGCCTGTCCCGCTGAGTTACTCCAGCATTTTGTGTCTACCTTCAATTTAAACCAGCATCTGCAGTTCTTTCCTAAACTATTAGTTTGACATGTGTGACTTTATATTATGACTTTGAGTGTAGTTTTGGTTAAATATGTGGGAGGCTTTAGGCTTGCGGCCATTACTTTAGTGATATTCTAATGGAGGTGTTTGTATCTGTTTTGCCTGGTATAGATCAGTGGCATCTCTACAATATTGTTCACACTCTCTGGATGGATAAGCTAACCAATGTTACCCTTTTTTGGGCCATTTCTCCCAGACTGAGGCACTAGATACACTCAACAGCATCAATCACAGGCCCAATACCAATGTCCCCAAAGCAAAAATTCTATTTGAAACTATTTGTTTTTGATTTTCGAGCATTAAGAGGGAAATAATTACTGTAGATAGAAGAAAATATAGAAGAAATGGTTAATTTGGCATCCCAAACTTTTAAAGTGATTTTTTTAAAACGATCAGAGGGTTTAGCTGCTAAGAACTTCGAAGCTTGATGCTCAAAATATTTGTGGATGTTACTTAAATCACAAGTTAGAAAAGCTTAGCCGGTTTAAAGTAACAAAATTGTAAATACATTTAGAAACATATGTCGTGAATTCATTGTTTGTGTTGAAATTGCATGTGTGTTGCTTGTTCTGCTGTTTACAAAATATACTTAATGTACTACATGCAGACTACGGTGTTATTTGATTTCAGATCTGCACACTTTGTCTTTGTGATGAGATAACAGATCAAAGTCCCGTCCATCTGCTTGGAAAGTTCTAAATTGTTGTGTGGACTCATACAAAGGCACTGGCCACTTTTCCCAATGCCATTTCCTGAATCAAAATTACAAAAATTACTTTATTTATCTGGTTTTCTTTTTTTGCTGTCAATTGGCGTTCAAGTTTTTTTTCTGAACTAATAACTTAGGAAATTCTACTGCAGGTGAAATTTATTGGCTACGATGTTCTAGAATATTTTGGGCAAACTCAATGTTTTTCTTAAATCTTACCTCATTTTATTTCTGAACTTAGTAGAAGTGAAGGATTTTATAAAAAAGATTCACATATTTGGTATCTTAAGTAGTAGTGTGTTGTATTTGAATGCACGTGGTATAAGAAATAAAGTGGGTGAGCTGGTAGCACAAGGAAATTAGTAGGTACTAGACTAAGTGGGACCCGTTGGGTCCCATGTTCACACGAGAGGGCTGGTCCCCCAATCTAATATTCCGCCTCTCCACAAATTCCAATATTGCTGGCCATTGGGGTGGGGGGGGGGGGGGGGGGGACTTTCTGGAGCGCTAGTATGGATGTTGTGAGCCGAAGGGACTGGTTTCCAGAGGGCTGTTATGGACATTGTGGGCCAAATGGATTATTGGGCTGGCAGCTCAGTCACTCAGGTCTGGTGAGCTGGCAGCTCAGTCATCAGGCCTGGTGGGCTGGCAGCTCAGTCACTCAGGCCTGGTGGGCTGGCAGCTCAGTCACTCAGGCCTGGTGGGCTGGCAGCTCAGTCACTCAGGCCTGGTGGGCTGGCAGCTCAGAAACTGCCAGAAATTCTGCCCAAAACAGATGAGGGACTCTGTGAGAGAGAGAGAGAAGTGGGAGGGGGTGGAGAATCAATTTTAGAAATGTTTCATCTTTTTCTGCAGATCACAGCAATGAAGGAGGAAAGTCTATCCTGGCTTGGATCTCACAGGGAGAAAATGAAGGGAGGGAGAAAAATACTGTGGTGCGGTTTAATACTTGCAGGAGGAATATATACTGATGGGCCGAAGGGACTCCTGGGCTAGTACAGGCCTGATGGGCCGAATGCGCTCTTTTTTTTTAAATCTGAGTGAAATCTCAGTGAAAGACACCTTTTCTGGACTTTTCCTGACCTGCCACAGGTCTTTTGGGCCAAAATGCTCCTCCTGGGCTAATGCGGGCATTTTGGGCAAAAAGGACTAGTTTCTCGGCTAATAGGGGCCGTGTGGGCCGAAATTAGTGGTTTCAGGCAGGCGAAACAACTCATTTCATTTCCAATTGCATTGCAGTTTCTAGCACAGGGCAGGCCGAATAGCTCGGTGCATTTTCATTTCATTTCCATTGCAGTTTCAAGCACAGGGCAGGCCCAAGCCAAACAGCTGATTGCATTTTCAATTCATTTCCATTGCCATTGCACTTTCAAGCACAGGGCAGCCTCAAGCCAAACAACTCATTTCATTTTCATTAAGGGCTAACAAAGCATTTATACAAGTACATTGCATACTCACAGTGTTCTGTAGGTTCCCAGCTCAAACAGAGAGTCATGACCTCTCCCTCGCCATCTTGCAGACAGATTGATCCACGCCCACATTTCCGGGTTTTATCGTCCCTCCCCCTCCCGCTGGAAGGGGCGTGGCCTTAATGGCAGTGATTGACAGGAGAGAGAATCTCAAGATTTTTTAAACACTAATAAGTCTTTTATTTTTCATCGATGGGAAAAATCCTCAGGGCCTGTGCAGCGGAGGAATACTCTGAGTAAGATGGCCAAAAACCACAGCCATATGTCGTAGCGTTTTTTTCAAAAATCAAAGCACAGTGCAAACAGGAAGTGGTCAAGATGAGACTTTTAATTATATAGATGATGTTGTGTGATGTGGCTGCATGAGGATCGGAAGTGGGAGCTCAATATTCAAGTTTCTACGTCCTATCGGAAAGACAGACAGGTGGGTTGGGGGAGCACTGCTGGGAAGGAATGAAATTTGGTCCTTAACAAGGGGTGACATAGGATCAGAAGATGTAGAGACATTGTGGATAGAGCTGAGAAATTGCAAGAGTGAAAATACCCTAATGGGATTTATTTACAAGCCCCCAAATGTAGCCAGGAGATATGGTACATCAGGAGATACAAACAGCATGTAAGAAAGGCAATGTTACGGTGGTCATGGGAAATTTCGAAATGCAGGTAGACTTGGGAAATCAAGTTGGTACTGGACCCCAAGAAAGGGAACTTGTAGAGTGCCTCCGAGTGCCTGCTTTCTTAGAGCAGCGTGTAATGGAGCCTACCAGGGAAAAGGCAATTCTGGATTTAGTGTTGTTTAATGATAAGGGAACTCAAGGTAAAGGATGGTAGCAACCACAACATGATAAGGTTTAACCTGCAATTTGAGAGGCAGAAGATGAAATCAGATCTGTCGGTATTACAGCTGAGCATAAGGGACTACAGAGGCATGAGGGAGGAGCTGGCCAAAGTTGACTGGAAAGGGACCCTAGCAGGAATTGCGGTGGAACAGCAATGGCAGGAATTTCTGGGAATAACTCGGATGATGCAGAATCTTTTCATTTCAAAGAGGAAGAGGGATTCTCGGGAGAGAATGAGGCAACCGTGGCTGACAATGGAAATCAACGGCTTTATAAAACTAAAAGAGAAGGCATATAACATAGCAAAGATTAGTGGGAAGCCAGACTGTTGGGAAGCTTTTAAAGAACAACAGAAAGTAACTAAAAAGGCAATATGGGGCGAAAAGATGAAATATAAAGGGAAGCTAGCCAATAATATAAAAGAGGATAGCAAGAGTTTCTTCAGTTATATAAAGAGTAAGAAGAGTGGACGTTGGAGCACTGGAAAATTATGCAGGAGAAGTGATAATGGGAATAAAGAAATGGCAGAGGAATTGAATAACTTTTTTGCATCAGTCTTCACAGTGGAAGACACCAGCGACGTACCTGAAATTCAAGAGAGTCAGGGGGTGGAAGTTAGTGGAGTGGCTATCACTAATAAGAAGGTGTTTGGGAAACTGAAAAGTCTGAAGGTGGATAAGTCACCTGGACCAGATGGACTGCACCCTAGGGTTCTGAAAGAGGTGGCCTCAGAGATTGTGGAGGCATTAATAGTGATATTTCAGGAATCACTAGAGTCAGGAGTGGTTCCAGACGATTGGAATGTTGCCCCACTGTACAAGAAGGGAGCAAAGCATAATAGTGGAAACTATAGGTCGGTTCGCCTGACTTCAGTGGTTGGTAAAAGTCCATTATGAAGGATAAGGTTATGGAGTACATAATAAGATAGGCCAAAGTCAGCTGGTTTTATGAAGGGGAGATCTTACCTGACGAATCTGCTGGAATTTTTTGAAGAAGTAAATAGCAGGACAGATAACGTGGTTAAAGTGCACATTGTCATTTTATTAAAGGGTATTTTTATATATTTTGGTTTCACCATGTAGAAATTACAGCTGTGTTTATACATAGTCCCCCCATTTCAGGGCACCATAATGTTTGGGACACATGGCTTCACAGGTGTTTGTAATTGCTCAGGTGTGTTTAATTGCCTCCTTAATGCAGGTATAAGAGCAGGTATTCAGCATCTAGTTTTTCCTCCAGTCTGTCCATCACCCTTGGAAACTTTTATTGCTGTTTATCAACATGAGGACCAAAGTTGTGCCAACGAAAGTCAAATAAACCATTATGAGACTGAGAAACAAGAATAAAACTGTTAGAGACATCAGCCAAACCTTAGGCTTACCAAAATCAACTGTTTAGAACATTATTAAGAAGAGAGAGAGAGCACTGGTGAGCTTACTAATCGCAAAGGAACTGGCAGGCCAAGGAAGACCTCCACAGCTCATGACAGAAGAATTCTCCCTATAATAAAGAAAAACCCACAAACACCTGTCCGGTTGATCAGAAACACTCTTCAGGAGTCAGGTGTGGATTTATCAATGACCACTGTCCACAGAAGACTTCATGAACAGAAATACAGAGGCTACACTAAGATGCAAACCACTGGTTAGCCGCAAAAATAGTATGGCCAGGTTACAGTTTGCCAAGAAGTACCTAAAAGAGCAACCACATTTCTGGAAAAAGGTCTTGTGGACAGATGAGATGAAGATGAATTTGTATCAGAGTGATGGCAATAGCAAAGTATGGAGGAGAGAAGGAACTGCCCAAGATCCAAAGCATACCACCTCATCTGTGAAACACGGTTCAGATTCAGATTCAGATTCAGATTCAATTTTAATTGTCATTGTCAGTGTACAGTACAGAGACAACGAAATGCATTTAGCATCTCCCTGGAAGAGCGACATAGCAAATGATTTGAATAAATAATAATAAGTGATAATAAGTGTCCGGGGGGTGGGGGGGTGATTGGCAGTCACCGAGGTACGTTGTTGAGTAGAGTGACAGCCGCCGGGAAGAAGCTGTTCCTGGACCTGCTGGTTCGGCAACGGAGAGACCTGTAGCGCCTCCCGGATGGTAGGAGGGTAAACAGTCCATGGTTGGGGCGAGAGCAGTCCTTGGCGATGCTGAGCGCCCTCCGCAGACAACGCTTGCTTTGGACAGACTCAATGGAGGGGAGCGAGGAACCGGTGATGCGTTGGGCAATTTTCACCACCCTCTGCAATGCCTTCCGGTCGGAGACAGAGCAGTTGCCATACCATACTGTGATGCAGTTGGTAAGGATGCTCTCGACGATGCAGCGGTAGAAGTTCACCAGGATCTGAGGAGACAGATGGACCTTCTTCAGTCTCCTCAGGAAGAAGAGACGCTGGTGAGCCTTCTTGATCAGAGTTGAGGTATTGTGGGTCCAACAGAGGTCATCGGAGATGTTGACTCCCAGGAACCTGAAGCTAGAAACACGTTCAACCTCCGTCCCGTTAATGTGGATGGGGGTGTGCGTGCCGTCCCTGGACTTCCTGAAGTCTACAATGAGCTCCTTGGTCTTCTTGGAGTTAAGGGCCAGGTTGTTGTCAGCGCACCATGCTGCTAAGTGCTGGACCTCCTCCCTATAGGCCGACTCATCGTTGTTGCTGATGAGGCCAATCACCCCCCCCCACGGTGGTGGGGGTGTTATGGCCTGGGCATGTATGGCTGGAGGTACTGGCTCATTTATCTTCATTGATGATACAACTGCAGATGGTAGTAGTATAATGAATGCTGAAGTGTATAGACACATCCTATCTGCTCAAGTTCAAACAAATGCCTCAAAACTCATTGGCCGGCGGTTCACTCTACAGCAAGACAATGATTCCAAACATACTGCTAAAGCAACAAAGGAGTTTTTTAAAGCTAAAAAATGGTCAATTCTTGAGTGGCCGAGTCAATCACCCGATCTGAACCAAATTGAGCATGCCTTTTATATGCAGAAGAGAAAACTGAAGGGGACGAGCCCCCCAAAACAAGCATAAGCAAAAGATGGCTGCAATACAGACCTGGCAGAGCATCACCAGAGAAGACACCCAGAAACTGGTGATGTCCATGAATCGCAGACTGTATGTACTGCCGGTCCAGGCCTGAGGTCAGAATGACCTTGGTTCTGAACTGGAGGCAATTCCTGAACAGTTCCTCATCTGATTTGTGTATTAGCCACATTCCAAAAGAGAGCTTGTTGGCAGTGAGATGCAATATTGCAGTGAGAGAGATTAAGAACAGGGATGAAATGGCCTTGCTTCATCCTAGTCCTCATTAGGGTTGTGGCTGTGGTTGTCCAGTATGATATAATCATAGCTTGCCTGTCATCTTATAGCAGATAAAGAGTGGATACATTGACAAATGTCAGAAATATTATCACTGTTGGCAGATAAAATGTTTATTTCTGAGATTACAGTACTTTTATGTTGCTATCATGACAAGTTGGTGTCATCTTAATTAATATAGTTGTGTCCAGTCTGCTTGAGACAATTCGATAGAAGTGGAGTGAATGGGACAAGTGGTACAAAAATTAAAATAGTGATATAAATAAGATACCTGATGTAATTATAACCAGTGAGGTGTGAAATTGCAATGGCATAGTCATTATTGTTCCTTAGTAATTACCCTTCCTGCGTCCTGCAGTGTGCTGGAGTTGGTGAGTGGGTCATGAACTTGTGCATGATAGTTACGGCAGAGGCTTACTGCAGTGCTATTTCTGATAAGCTGCATATTATTCTTGCTTCGATTTGCTTGGGAATCAAAAACAAAATAAAATTTAATTGGAGAATGAAGCAATAAAAATATTGGCCATATTTAATCATATAGAGCTTATACAGTTTGTACATCTAAGTAGTCTTTTTGAGTAGTGTCTTGGAGCAGAGTTTGTGAATTGTGAAAAGAGGATATAAATAATTTTGAATTGTGAATTTTAAAGAATACACCAGGAAAAAGGGATCTTGCAAATATCAGCTTTGCCCTGCATTTAAGGTTTGTTGTAGCTGCTGAAAATAAATAGCTGTTGGAAATTTTATTGTACTATAATTAACATCAAAAATATCCATACTATGTCAAACCCTGCTGGTGAATGAGGGAAAGAATGACTAAGTGGTGATTCATAGGGCAGAAAAAGAAATGCCAGTGTTACGTTGGCACAATTATTCAGTGAGTCTTTTTATGACTCTAACAACCATTTTGATCCACTTTCATTTTTTATTCTTGCTAAATTGAATGTTGCCCTGAACTCTGCAGCTTGCAGCATTTCTTGGCAAAAATTGTCAACCCTGTACTTCAAAGAAGGGACAGATTAGGAATGGTGCTTGTAATAAGCGAGTTCGGTATCTCGATACAAGCAAGGAATCATGGGATTTGTCAAAGGTCATTCGGAAATTTTTTAAAAAGCGAATGCAGCACTGTATAAACTGTGTATAAATTGTTAACTATTTTACCAATTAATTAATCTAGAATTCTGTCAAGTCAATAGGTTCCTTTCTTGTTCTGCTGTTCACACACTACTCACACAGTCCCAGTTCTAGTTCAGTTCATTAATGTGCAATTATGAGATATTCAAAAAGTTAAATAATTGATTATTTTCATTTAATCCTTAATGTGTTTGCTACTGGAATAAGAAAAGATTACTTGTGTTTGAAACATTTTCTTATCTTTATTCATAATTTATGTGTAAATATATATTTAATCTGAGGCAGCAATACACAGCAACTGAAAGCAATAGTTTTAACTTGGGGAAAAATAAAACCAAGAAAAAAGCAAAAGGTGGAATATCCTCCTACCAGTCCATCAGCTTTATTTAAGTGTTCCTAGCCAATGTCTGCAGTGATCTCCGCTGAGAAGATAACTATTTGACTTGGATAAGGGCCAGTTTGGAAAGGAGTTATGCTGTATGCCTAAAGGACCTGTCCCACTTAGGCAATTTTTTGGGCGACTACAGGTGACTGCCGCTAAATTTTCAACATGTTGAAATATTTTCGGCGTTAGTGGCGACAATTTTTGCTGTTGTAGGTTGTCGTCAATTGTCGTAGGTGAATTCCATTAAAACTAGTCCCCGACAGTCGCCTAAAGAGCCGCCTAAGTGGGATAGGCCCATAACCTCGCCTCTCGAAGGGAAGGTGACAATAGCCTCAGTTTCCATGATAATTATATGTTTGAGGATGATAGGCAACTTAAAAACCTGCACCAAATAACAGTCAATTATACGTTATTCGTCGTCACGATCTCGCTCACTCACCAAAGCATAAAGCTATAAAACCACCAAAAATCATCGTAGTTTTGTACAAATGAACCATAAATACACCTAGTTCATAGTTTTGAAAGCAGTATTTTCGAAGAAGCAAACTGGAAAATACGTATGAAACGCAGGTCCGTACACACACAGTAGCTCAGCTGGCGAGAACGTTTATCCCGAATGACCTGGGCATGCGCAGTTGTAATATCGAACACGCATATGGGGTGGGCATGTTATGCCTCTCTGGGATAGATTATGACAGTTCCTGTAAGTACCTCACAGGAGGATGACTCCAATGTAGCGTTTCGCGGAACACCTTCACACAGTCCGCCTACCTGATTTCCCGGTTGCAAAACACTTTAATTCCCTTTCCCATCCCCACACTGACATTTCTGTCCAAGGCCTCCTCCATTGTCAGAGTGTGGCTAAACGCAATTGGAGGTACAGCATCGCATATTTCTTTTGAGTAGCTTACAGCCCAGTGGTATGTCCTTGATTTTGTGTCCTTACTTCAAGTAACCCCTGCATTCCCTTTCTCTCCATCCCTCCCCCATCCTAGTTGCACCAGCTTCTCGTTCTCACCGAGCAAACAGCTAACAATGTCCTGGTTCCATTATCATCTTTACATTTTTGCATATCTTTCATTCATTTGTTCAATATCTCCCTACATCACTGTCTACACATCTCATTTCCCTTTCCCCTGACTCTAGTCTGAAGAAGGGTCTCAACCCGAAACGTCACCCCTTCCTTCTCTCCAGAGATGCTGCCTGACCCACTAAGTTATTCCAGCACTTTGAGTCCATCGTCGGTTTAAACCAACATCTGCAGTTCCTACACATAAGTTCCAATTAATTTGGAAGCCAGCAGTAAACTGAGAATATTTGCTTCTAATTGCACAATGTTGGCGTACGTCACGTGATTCCGAGATACATTCTGCTCAGGATTTTCCTGTGACGCGATCCTTGTAGATTTGAAATATAGGCTGGCAAATTATATGTGGAAGAAAGGCTATCCCATACCATATTTTCCATTCAATATGGGTTGACCTATCTAATACTGGTTTAGATAGTATTATATAATATAGTATTTAGATAGTAATTGGCTACCCCACTCCCCTACCTTCATTCTTCTTCACCATCCGTTCTGTCTCTACCCAGCTCTCATACCCACTCTATTTCTCCCGCTACCCCATTTGCCCTTCAGCCTCTCTCATCTCCCTTACTCTCCCCCTCCTTTCCACTCGCTCATTATTTCCCTCCCTCCCCCCCTTGCACCCTCTTTCTTCCACTGATCTCTCTTATCATCTCTTTTTCCATCTTCTCTCCCCCATCTCACTTTCTTACCCCATGCCTTTCTCCATCTCCTTTTTCTTCACTTGCCATCTCCAAATCTCCCTCCACACACCCCCTCCTGTCCTTTCTTCTCTATCCACCCACGCTCCTCTTTGTACCTTTCTCTCCATCTTTTACTCAAACACACGCTCTCCACAAGGCTGTCCCTCTCTCTCCCCTTTCCCTCTATCACGATCTCCCTTTACCCCCTCTTCTCCCTTCGCTATCATGTAGGAGTCGCATAATAACAAGCTATTTCAAAACAGGTTTTAAGTCAATTTCTTGCTTGGTGTGATAGCGATTGGCTGAGCTCTTCCGGACCGTGGTGTAAATACCAAGATGTGAGATGAGGTGTAAATACCATGTGTGAGGCTGGAGTACTAATAATGGTTGAGGTTTGTTATCAATGGTAGATGTGGCAGGATTTGCAGGAGCAGCAAGGTGCAGAGCTCAAAGCTTCAAATGACCACAGACCTGAGGAGGAGAAACGAGAAGTGAAAGCCAGTGCAGGAAATTCTGGAGCAGCCACACATAATTGCTCAGGATTAGATTTCACCAGTACACCACTGGTATTCTCATACAAGGGCAATTCCTTATCCACATGCAATCCCATGTTACCAAGTCAAATCAGTAGGATTGCATCTCTTCCCGGTTCTAAACTTACACGTGCAAAGTGCACTCTCCGGACAAGTAAGGAAACAAAGGGAAATAGGCAGGAAGGAACCATATTTATGTGCCTCCACATAGAAATAATAATCACAAATCTAACGCAGGTGTAAATGCATATCATTATTCTTCCTTTTCCTGGGACTTCAGGATGATGCAACCACTGGGGTTAGTAGGTCAAAGGCTAGTAGTTCAGATACCTCCACTGTCTGCTTAGATCTCTTGATAAACTTCCTTTATGAACTGGGGTCCAACATTCCCCAATCACCTGCACATGTTCGATTCAGTATTCATGGGTCCATAATCCCACTCAAAATTTTCTCTGGTGAAGATTTCCAGCAGGGACTCCAATGTATAGTTCAGAGTGTGTGCCTAGTTTAACTAACTTAATAAGCGCATATATCACTGCATTGTTGCAACCTGTTTTCATGGATCTCAATGCCATGGTGGCGCCGCAGTTTGCAGGAATCTGGGTTGGCTCCTGAACAATTGTTTGGGGATGTTTGTGTTTTTCACATTCGCCTCATGACTGCTTGCCTTTTCACTGGGTTTCTACTTGCATCCCAAAGACCCGTTGCAATGGACAAAGATTCAAGATTCGAGATTCAAGAGAGTTTATTGTCATGTGTCCCTGATAGGACAATGAAATTCTTGCTTTGCTTCAGCACAACAGAACATAGTCGTTGCAGTCTTCAGGCTCCTGTACCTTCTACCTGAAGGTAGCGGGGTGATGAGTGTGTGGCCAGGATGGTGTGGGTCCTTGATGATGCTGCCAGCCTTTTTGAGGCAGCGACTGCGATAATAACTGTTGCAATTCTAAATAACTGTTGCATCTAAAAGGTAATAACTGTTTTGTAGGACGGAACTGCAGATGCTGGTTATACGCCGCAGATAGACTCAAAATGCTGGAGTAGCTCAGTGGGACAGGCAGCATCTCTGGCGAGAAGGAAAGGGTGATGTATTGGGTCAAGACCCTTCTTCAGATGGTTACTCCAGCATTTTGTGTATATCTTCGGTAATAACTGCTGTGTAGATAAATGACAAGGTGTCAAATGAAAATGATTAAGCATGTGCGATGAAATAAATTACAAAATTTTGGGGAAATAGGAAAGAGAATTTGAGATGATGAAATTGCTCTTTTGAGAGATGGCATAGACTTGATGGATTGGCGGTGACCACATGGTTTTGATTAATGACTACCGCGGTTAATCAAATTTTAATATCAGTGATAATAACAGTTAAATTTAACTTTTGCATTTATCATTATTCTCATCAGTAGTAGCTTCAAATAAACAAATTTAAACACTGGTGATTTTCCAAGTGACAGAACTAAATGCTTGCTTCATTCAAGATTATTATCTCATAGTTTTCCCGATTGCTTAAAAATTTGAATAGCAAAGTAGTGAGGCTTGATGTGGAATGAACTGCTAAGATTTTCAAAAGCAGCTTTCCTCAAAATGGTAAGAAGAACATAATTCTGAAAATAATTTCCTTAATATTTTGTGCTGAACAATTCCACTGCCAAGTCTGCTGCTAATATTTTCCACTTTGTTGTCTACTGGCTCATTCATTAAACGGAAGAATGATTTGGCAAGAATACAAATTGAGAAACTTCACCCAGGGCATCAGGTTCAATGGGATTATTTGTAACCACTGCAGTGAGTCATAGTGCTATACAGCACAAAATAACAGACCCTTCTGCCTAACTCATCCACGCCGAGTAAGGTTGCCAATCCAAGCTAGTCCCACTTGCCTGCACCTGGTCCACACCTCCAAAACTTTCCTTCCATATACCTGTCTAACTATCTTTTAAATGTTGCAATTGTACCTGGACTTGCCACTTCCTCTGGCAGTTCTATCCATATATGCACCAGCCTCTATGTGACAAACTTTCCCCTCGGGCCCCTTTTAAATCTTTTCCCTCATTTTAAACCAATGCCCCCTAGATTTAGACTAACCAATCTTGCGGAAAAGACTGGATGTTCATCTTATCTAAGCCGCTCATGATTTTATACAACAGTTTTATGTCACTTCTCAGCCTCCATACGCTAGTGAGAGAGAAAAATGTTCCAGCCTATCTAACGTCTCTTTTAACTCAAACCATTCCAGTCCTGGTTGCAGCTTTTCCTATAGCAAAGGGAATAGAATTGTCCATGGTACTCAAAATGTGGCCTTACCAATGTCTTGTGCAGCTGAAACATGATGTCCCAGCTCCTGTACTCAGTACCCAGAGCATTTAAGTCAAGCGTGCCAAGCACCTTCATCAGCCTGTATACCCTGTCATCACTTTCAAGAAATCTTGCATCTTCTTTGACTTGGCGATGAGCTGCCCATATCACGTCTATCATACCCTCACACCCTTGTAATGGACTGTTCGAACTACTTCCCTCCGGCAGACGTTACAAGGCCTTCTACGCCCGAACCTCTAGACTCAGGAACAGCTTCATTCACAGAGCTATAGCTGCTCTGAACCGGCCCTGCTGAGCGCCCCCCACCCCCACGGACTGTCTCCCTCGGATGGTCACGTCGCACAGACACATCTGCACTTTAGTCTGTTTGAACTGTTTTGACTGTTTTACTGTTCTTATTACAATCCATGTTCTCGGGGTATCTAAATATCTAAATCAATATTTTATTAGTTATTTAAGTTATGACATCGGATGGAAGCTGCATACCAAATCTCGTTGCGCTTATGTGCAATGACAATAAAATATATTATTATTATTATTATTATTCTATCTCAAAATGTTTTGCATTTTCAGCACTGCCTCAGCTTACCCAGAGCAGAAACACTCACAATCTAGACCCGACTGTCCCAATGTCCAGCTGACTGCCAGTCTCACTTTTTACAACCTTAGTCAATCTGGGGCCATCTGGACCTCTGCTTCCGGTTCTTAATCTATACAACAAAATGAATTGTGTCCATCAATACCCTCACTGTAACTGAAAAGCAAAATAGTGCAGATGCTGAAAATCTCAAACAAGCATATGTTGCAAACACTCAGGTGACCAGGCAGCATCTGTGGAGTAAGGATTAGAGTGAATGTTTTAGGTCAATAACCTTCCAAGATGAATGCTAATGGAAGTTCGATTCAAAATGCTGGAGTAACTCAATGGGACAGGCAGCATCTCTGGAGAGAAGGATTGGATGACGTTTCGGGTCAAGACAGTTCTTCAGACTGAAGGAAGTTCACCAATCTGAATGGTGAGCTTGGTTTATCTTTCACTGATGCAGAGTTCTTTGTTTTAAATAAACCAGTCACATGGATATTCTGGCTACAAGAAGAGGTAGGAAACTGCATATTTTTTAGAGTCATTTACTTTAGTTTAGTTTAGAGATACCATGTGGAAACAGGCCCTTCGGCCCACTGCGTCCAGGCCGACCACTGATAGACAATAGGTGCAGGAGTAGGCCATTTGGCCCTTCGAGCCAGCACCGCCATTCAATGTGATCATGGCTGATCATCCACAATCAGTACCCCGTTCCTGCCTTCTCCCCATTTCCCCTGACTCCGCTATTTTTAAGAGCCCTATCTAGCTCTCTCTTGAAAGCATCCAGAGAACCTGCCTCCACCGCCCTCTGAGGCAGAGAATTCCACAGACTCACCACTCTCTGTGAGAAAAAGTGTTTCCTTATCTCTGTACTAAAAGGCTTACTCCTTATTCTTAAACTGTGGCCCCTGGTTCTGGACTCCCCCAACATCAGGAACATGTTTCCTGCATCTAGTGTGTCCAAGCCCTAAACAATCTTATATGTATCAATGAAATTCCCTCTCATCCTTCTAAACTCTAGAGTGTACAAGCCCAGCTGCTCCATTCTCTCAGCATATGACAGTCCCGCCATCCTGGGAATTAACCTTGTAAACCTACGCTGCACTCCCTCAATAGCAAGAATGTCCTTCCTTGCATTCTTGCACTATCCTACACGCACGAGGGACAATTTACAATTATACCAAGCCAATTAGCTTACAAACCTGTACATCTTTGGAGTGTAGGAGGAAACCAGAGATCCTGGAGAAAACCCATGCAGCTCATGTGTAATGGAATTTTGTCCTTTTACCTGGCTGGAATGCAGCTTCAACAACATTCAAAGTGATGGACAATTTCCATGGAAAAGTGCATACTTGACTAGCACCTCATCCAGTAACTTGCATACTGTATTTGCTCTTTCCTACATCTATTCTCCTTTGTTGCTGGGTTAAAATCCTGGAAGCCCCTGCCTAACAGCAGAGTGAAAAATAGTAGAATTAGCTGGCCTTAGAAGTTATAACATCTTAATAACTTTATTGTATGACACCAATACCATTTTTAATATTATTTCACTTGAACTATAAACATGGGTAAGCACTGACATAGTGAAATGTTAATTATGTGGAATAGTTGACAATACAATAGATAATTTATTTTAATCCTTGTGTGAAGAAATAGCAATTCTCATTTTATTTTATTAACGGGTAAGTGCAAATAGGAAATATTATCTGGTCAGTTTTGCTGAATCAGTCATATTCAATACAAGTGCAAGAAGGAACTGCAGATGCTGGTTTAAACCGAAGATAGACACAAAAAGCTGGAGTAACTCAGCGGAACAGGCAGCATCTCTAGAGAAAAGGAATGGGTCTGAAAAAAGGCCTCGACCCGAAACGTCACCCATTCCTTGAGTTACTCCAGCTTTTTGTGTCATATTCAATACAAGGATGTTAACAAGGATTGGCAGTTGAAAATAACTTGACCATGTTCTGCCATATGCGGGCAAAAGTGTAACTGAAATCGGTGGCTTGCATTGGAACTTCAGATTTTCAGCTTCTGCATTCTTTTGCTTTTCATTTCCTTTGGAAACCAAGTGCCATTTAAATTTACTCCTTCCTCATCCCATTAATGAGTAAAATTGCTCTTACCTGGTTTCAGAGTGGGGATGGCAGCAATAAATCAGATACATGCAACACATAAGTTTAAAGTGACATTAGCCGCACCTCAGATTATTGTGAACTGGAAGGTTATTGTGACCCAATTGATCTTTATCAGTTATTGCTCTTTTTTCCTTTCATTATAGAGATTGACAGAAGCATGCATTTATGTCGTTTTGTTCATTTCTGTGCGTTGATACATAGAAAATTGTATAGTAGTTTGACAATATCATTGTGAAGCAAAGGTATATTAAATTGTGAACAGATTCTTAATAAACCTTTTGCTGTCTTTGGGTAGCAGTACGTCTTTGTTCTATTTGTGAATACGAGGGTAGCATGAAACCTGCAACAAAGGAGATCACATTTGACAACGCATTTTAATCCTCTTTCAATTTGAATACAAATGGGTGCTTCCAGAGCTTGCAAGGGATTTGTCATTTATGGAGCTTCATTGTTCTCCTTCAAATGTTATTTTCTTTTAATATTTAGTTTGATTCAATCTTGTTTTCTAAATTTTATTTTGCTTTGTATTCATATAATCTTGACCTGTGGCTACCACCCAACTCCATGCTCAATAACTCAATTCCTCATTGGACTCTCTCCTGCATCATAAAACACTGTGCCAAGAGCCAGAATCTGAATTATCTGTGAACTTTGTGCATTTTTCCCCTTGTTATCCACTCTGCGCTGGTAAACAAAATTAATCAACGACCCTCTTGCAACATTAGTGAGAAAACTTCCGGTTGTTTCCACTTTAAATATCCGGTCATAGACAAAAAAAAATCATTGATAGATCCTCTTCTACCCTCAATGCTGTTACCTCCAGAAACTGTTTCCCTCCACATAAGTGATACCTAGCATGTTGCCCTTCCTCTGTATGGTGTAATTTGTGATATCCATGGTCTTCAGGTCAGTTTCTGCATTTATTTCCAATGGCAGTCAACTTCTTTCTAAGCATTGTTCAACACTGGAAAAAAAGTTCTTTGTAACCCTATTATTCAGATGCACGCTGAGACGAGACATCACATCCCGCCCAATTGTAAAATCTATTTATTTTTACCTCAGTGCATCTACAATTGAAATCTTTATGCATTCTTACATAACTAGATTCCGATGCTTCGACCTTAAAAGATTAATTGTGTACAAAATGCTGCTAATAAGATTTGTGCAGTTACTTTCGGTGTTAGCCTGGCCCACCATAATTCCTAACTACTGCGGAGTTCACCTTTAGCTCTAAAGCACAAACTCTCTCATATTTTTTTTTTTAACCTCCATCCTTTCTTTAGCCTATGCTTGATAGTTGACACTTTGTTATTTGGGTCATAATCTTCAGCAGTTTAATGCTTTAAAAAAAAATAGGTAAGGGATAGATTAAGAAATGTGCCCACTCAAAGCAATCAAAGTGAAAAGACACAAATGGACAGAAGACATTTAAACAATAAAAAGGGAGAATTAAAAATATAAGCTAGTCAATGAGCAAAACTGGAGGACTCAGATTTATTTTACTCTATGCAAATTGTTCTGTACCCTCCACATCCCAGCATCCTGGAAATCGTAAAATAAAACAATTGAAATAAAATTGAATGATAGAATAAAGTATCATAATGCCAAGAAAGTCCAAAATAACCCAATGAAAATAACCAAGTGAAAAGTAACTGAATAATAGCTATAAAAAATATGACAAAAAGATAGTCAAAAGGAAATGAAAAGACTTTAAGAGAAGAATAACAATGGGAACAGAGTCCCCAATAAGAAATAAAATAAAATGAAAAATTGAAAAGATTTATCATTGAATCATCCTTAGAAACATCCATCATTCTCACTTTACATCACATTTAACAGTTGTGATAAAAATTTGACATTTTCTCTAGAAGTATTCACAAGAATTTTACTGCAGTGGAAATTCTGACAGGTGGAAATTCTCATGAATATAACACTGAGGGATTCAACTCTTTCCACTCATTTATTTTCAATGCTTTGGCATTCATTTGTCTTTCTATGACTTGATATCCTCTCCTGGGGCACAATGATTGATGCAGGGAGTTTGCTGCTTTGCCCATCAGAAAGTGAAGAAACATTAGTGCCCGTTTACTATAGTTACCAATATGGCGCAATTAGAATTTGTTTAGTTTAGTTTAGAGATACAGCGTGGAAACAGGCCCTTCGGCCCACTGAGTCCGCACCGACCAGCGATCCATGCACATTAACACTATCCTACACACGCTAGGGACAATTAACACATGCACCAAGCTAATTAACCTACATACCTGTATGTCTTTGGAGTGTGGGAGGAAACCGAAGATCTCTGAGAAAACCCACGCGGTCACGGGGAGAACGTCCAAACTCTGAATAAACAGCACCCGTCATCGGGATCGAACCCGGGTGTCCGGTACTGTAAGGTACCGTGGCTTCCCCCTGGATTCTGTGTTGGATATTTCCATACATGTTGAATGTGGTCAATATTCTGTGTTGGATATTTCCTGTAACGGTAGATCATCCTGCGTTGAACAATGTATGCCAACACACTATATTGATTGAGGAAATAGAGCAAAATTGGTCTTGCTTCTGCAAGCAAGAGAGTCTTCCCAATAGATTTGAAAATGGAAGAAGGGCACCAGCAAGGAGCAGATTATTTGTTTGTGCGGGCTTTTATAATTAGAATAGAGTTGAAATTGTATCGCTGCTAAGAAACCCAAAACTATATTATCTTTGAAATCTTCATGGAGTGTTAAGCAGTCGTGTTTTTTTATTCCAGACTAATTTCAATCTGCAAAAAATATGATTGGACTGGTTTTGTTTGGTGTTGGTGTAGGTGTACTACGTGGGATGTAACATAGAAATAATGAAGTGGACTTTATTACAAACTAGACTAAGTGGGACCCGTTGGGTGCCTGTCACATGGGAGGCCTGGTCCCCCAACGCAACCCATTCACCAATGCAATATTCCACCACTCACCCGTTCCCCCAACGCAACCCGTTTCCACCAATGCAATATTCCACTAATCACACCTATCCTCCTCCGATCAACTCCACCCCTCCCTGTCCCCCTCTCCCTCTACTCCCCTCTCTGTCCCAACTTGCCCATCACCCCAGACCCCTTCTACCCCCTCCCTACTCCCCTGCACTCCACCACCCCTCTTCCCCACTCCCTGCCCTCTCTTTCCGCCCCTCCCTCCCTCTCTCTCTCCCCCGCTCCCTCCCTCATCCCTCTTCCCCCCTCCCTCCCTCATCCCTCTCTCCCCCTCCCTCCCTTATCCCTCTCACCTTCCTTCTCTTCCCCTTCATCCCTCTCCCTCCCTCATCCATCTCTCCCCCCTCTCTCCCTCATCCCTCTCTCCCCTCTCCCTCCCTCCTCCCCCTTCCCCCCATGCTGTGGGCCGGGTTGCGGTGCTCCTTCTCTCCGTGTAACGGTGCGGTGCGTTAGAGCCGCTCCCAGTGTCCGTGCCCACGGGCAGCAGCCGGTGGAGCGCTGCCCGTCCCGGGACCCGCGGTGTCCCTCGCCTGCGGGGCTCAGCGCTCCCCCCCCCCCCCCATCTCCTTCTACCACCCTATCTCCCTCCTCCGCATATCCCTCCTCCTCCTCCCCTCACTCCCATTCCCTGCCCCAGCACCTAACCAGGCCGTAGAGCAGCACCAAGGCCTGGATCTCGGCCTGGTTCTCGTACTCGGTCCGGCCCTGGCTGTAGGCGGCCGAAGCACTCACGGACCTACATCTCGACGGAGCAGGGCTCACTGTGGCGGGCGGCCGAGCCAGAGCTGCAGAGTGGAGTCTATGCTGCAGGATGGCAGCGGCCGAGAGGCTTCCTTAACCCAGGCCCCGGGTTGGGCCCGACTCCAGCCCTCAGCTCGGCTGCCGCCTGGGCTCCAGTCCAGGCCCCGACTTCAACTCCGGGCTCGTCCCTGACCCCGGATCCAGGCTCGTCCTTGGTTCTAGTCCAGGTCACGTCCCCGGGCTCAGCCCGAGGCACCATCCTCCCCACCGGGCAGCGGCACCACTCCTTCACCATGGCGACCTCCAGCCAATTGACAGTGGATGCAGCCAATCAGTGCGGCGATGGTGCCAAGAGGGGGCGTTGCTGGGACAGCGATGCCCCTTTCTGACTGACAGGAGAGGAGACCAATCTGCATGGTGGCGACTGACAGCAATGTACGCATGCGCGGTTTTTACGAGTTTTAAACCTTAATATGTTTTACAATATACCATCGATCTGAACTAAACTTGTTGCACACGCAGCACAGGAGAAAGGTGAGTAAGCTGGCAAAAAATCATAGCGCTATCGCGTACCGTTTTTGCGCAAGTAGAAAAACCATGCAAACCGGAAGAGCACAAGATCAGAGTTTTAGTTATGTATAGATTATGTTCAGTCCACCCGAACATATTTTGCCAGTGGTCCATTGCATTTTGATGTCTGGACATGATCAGCAAAGACATGTTGAGACTGGAGATTTAGCCTTGGAGACAGATCTAAGTCATTGTGCCTTGGGAACGGAAGCCTTGTATCTGGAGGGAAAGGTGTAATAGAAGTTTCAGTATCCCAGGCTTATTTTCTGGAGCCACGCAGGTCAACATACTCTTCCTGGCTTCTTAATGTTAAAGAGGAATTTAACCTAAGCCTTCACTCCAGGTGGTTCTGGATCCTGGTCATAGAAATTTAGTTTGCATTTTAAATTAGTGCTTAAGCCTCGTTTGGGAGTCACTTCAACCGCCCAGCAGTAAGTAGGTCTGCTGGAAATGTGGAAAAGCAACAGGGCGTTAGATTGTCGTACCTGGGGTACTGGTGCCCTATTTCTGCCATGTGGGGGGCTTAACATTGATTGGGGGTGCAGTGTTCAACTATTGGATGGGAAGGATGTCAGACGTTTCATTATTATGTTTATATCAGTAATTACTTGCAAGGTTTATCTAGGACTTAGTAATCAAACGTTTTCAAAACAGTGAATTTCAAAAATGATTTACCCATTAGAAAAGATATCATCCTGTTTTCAAGCCTCTGCTGATTAAAGAAGCAACAAGTATATGCTTGAGAATAGTGCTAAAACCGTGTTTTTTAATTAGCTGTGTGGGAACTCAAGGGGTAAACCTGTGACCACACCTCATTTATTTTGTAGAGACAGAAAATCTGTGCACATCGATATTCCTTGAGATATCAGAGTTATTGTTAGCCTGCAAGGGAATATTTGTATCATAGACTGTATTGTTACTCATGTAGGGTGTGGGATCAAGTCTTCTGGAGATTTGTTGAGGAGGAGGTGTTCCGAGACATAACAACTCCTTTAAAAACTTTGGCATTAGTCATAATCTGCAACACTTCTACTGTGAAGCACCTGGCTCATAAATGTTAACCATTCAAAATCAATGCTTAAATAAGAAGCTAAACAGAATTGAGAATTTATTCACAACTAATTGAGTATTTTCCTATTAGCTATACAATGGAAATAAACTACTTTGAAAACCAATTGGTTGCAGAGTTTGTTTAGCCAAGAGAAATCCCTGGGCAAAGAGGGAGATCAGAGAAGGTTCACCAGACTGATTCCTGGGATGTCAGGACTTTCATTTGAAGAAAGACTGGATAGACTTGGTTTGTACTCGCTAGAATTTAGAAGATTGAGGGGGGATCTTATTGAAACTTACAAAATTCTTAAGGGATTGGACAGGCTAGATGCAGGAAAATTGTTCCCAATGTTGGGGAAGTCCAGAACAAGGGGTCACAGTTTAAGGATAAGGGGGAAATCTTTTAGGACTGAGATGAGAAAAAATGTTTTCACACAGAGAGTGATGAATCTCTGGAATTCTCTGCCACAGAAGGTAGTTGAGGCCAGTTCATTGGCTATATTTAAGAGAGAGTTAGATGTGGCCCTTGTGGCTAAAGGGATCAGGGGGTATGGAGAGAAGGCAGGTACAGGATACTGAGTTGGATGATCAGCCATGATCATATTGAATGGCGGTGCAGGCTCAAAGGGCCGAATGGCTTACTCCTGCACCTATTTTCTATGTTTCTATGTTTCTCTAATTTCCATTTGGCCTCACCATGGCAGTGAATAATGACGACTGGTTGCTGCAGGAATGGAAAAAGGAGTTGGTGACATGCAACCAAAGCTCAAAATGGCCATTGCAACAGAGCACAGCGCTCCACAAAACGGAGACCTAATTTATGCTTGGTTTTACGAAATGCATGAGTATGGAGAGATCCATTTCTAAGCTAAAATTTCAATCTGAGAATCTTTCGTTGGGTTTTGATGAAAATCTGAGTGTTGCCAGCATTTTCAGTTTTCAGATTTATAACATCTGCAGCATTTTGCTTTTAAAATGGAGGCTACTGAGTTGGGCCACTTATCATTTCTGTTTTAGAAACATAGAAACAAGCCAGATCTAACTCCCTCTTAAATATAGCCACAAGCCACATCTAACTCCCTCTTAAATATAGCCAATGAACTGGCCTCAACTACCCTCTGTGGCAGAGAATTCCACAGATTCACCACTCTCTGTGTGAATTTATTTTTGCTCATCTCGGTCCTAAAAGACTTCCCCCTTATCCTCAAACTGTGACCCCTTGTTCTGGACATCCCCAATATCAGGAACAATCTTCCTGCATCTAGCCTGTCCAACCCCATAAGAATTTTGTAAGTTTCTATAAGATACCCCCTCAATCTTCTAAATCTTCCAAATTCTAACGAGCACCACATATTCCATTTGAGTAGTCTACAACCCAATGACATGAAATTTTAATTTTCTACTTCCAGGTAACCGACTAACTCTCCATTTATTTCCCACTATTATCTGTCCACTGAGATTTTCCTTCCTTTGTTCACCATTTAAATTAAATGTCTTTCTTTATTTATATAGCACATTTTTAGTCAACTTGCATTGACCCCAAAGTGCTTCACATAATTACATCCACACACACAGGCAAAGGTGGGTGAAGTGTCTTGCCCAAGGACACAACGACAGTATGCACTCCAAGCGGGATTCGAACCAGCTACCTTCCGGTTGCCAGCCGAACACTTAGCCCATTGTGCCATCTGTCGTCCCAACTTTCCCATTTCCATCTGCACATCTCAAACACACAATTAACTATCCATCTGAACTTCTTCTCCATGGGCCTACCTTCCCTGTCCCCTCCACCATCTAGTATCATTTGCCTGTCATCTCCACCTCACCTGGCTCCATCTATCACCGACCAGCCCCTGTCTCATCCCCTCCCTCTTCTCTTTATATTGGCTGTATCACGATCCTGTTCATGTGGTGATTTGAGCAATAGAGAGGGTAGACAATCAGAACCTGTTTCCTACGGTGGAAATGTCAAAGACTAGAGGCATACCTTTAAAATGAGACAGGCAAAGTTTAAAAGAAATGTGCAGGGCAAGTTTTATACACAGAGGGTGGTGGGTGTCTGGAAAGCATTGCCAGGGATGGTGGTGGAGGTAGATACGATAGTGGCGCTTAATGCCCCTGTCCCACTTAGGAAACCTGAACGGAAACCTCTGGAGACTTTGCGCCCCACCCAAGGTTTCCGTGCGGTTCCCGGAGGTTTTTGTCAGTCTCCCTACCTGTTTCCACTACCTGCAACCTCCGGCAACCACCTGCAACTTCCGGCAACCACCTGCAACCTTTGGGAACCGCACGGAAACCTTGGGTGGGGCGCAAAGTCTCCAGAGGTTTCCGTTCAGGTTTCCTAAGTGGGACAGGGGCATTTTGTGGGACAGGGGCATAAGAAGCTTTTGGATAGGCATGAATATGGAGGGATATGGATCATGTGCGGGAAGATAAGATTAGTTTACCATGGCATCATGTTCGGCACGGACATTGTAGGTCAAAGAGCCTGTTCCTGCGCCGTATTGTTTTATGGCCCACGATATACCTTCCCTCTACACCCCCAATCTTGATGCAGGGTCTCAACCCAATATGACGACCAGCCCTTTATTTGTACGTCTGTTGCTCCAACAGTTTATATTTTGAGGATCAACTAATTTTGCCTATTTTTTTGCCAAAAGTTAAGAATCCCCCATTATGTACACAGCAATTGGTATTGCTGGCTCTGATGCAGGCACATGCAGAATTGCAAGTACACTTAGCATGATTTGCTGTCATGCAACCATATTTGTATAGAGCAGCCATCTGTGATTTATTCATAGAGGAAGGGAGTCTAGACAGGGACCTAAACATTAATCCTCGATAATGGTAGATATTAAACGGAAACATTCCACTCCAATGCTGCATGCATTTAAATCCTCACACACTCTCAAAAACAATGTCATCTTTGTTGTCCACTGTTCCATTAAATTTAATATATGTTAAAATCTGTCCATTTCTTTCACTTGCAGTAAGAAAGGTTCTGGCTGTCACAAAATAAATCAAGTCTGTAGTCAGTTATTGATGAGTATATTCTGATTGTTTGAATGGTAAAGGGCTCGATAGGTTGTCTGCATTCATAAAACTAACCTCCTATGCCATTGCACTCTGAAATAGCAGGCAGTTGCTGCTGGCTCATTCAGAAATCCTCCTGTCACTGCTGAACTGAAAATTATGAATCCTCCTCTGTATTCAGTTAATGAAGAATAATTCATGTTTACAAATTCTACAGTAGGCTGGACCAATACAGGAATGTTGGAGGTTATCAATATGCACACTACACTCATTCTTTTTTTTTAATGGCTGTCAGCAATAGAAACATAGAAAAACATAGAAAATAGGTGCAGGAGTAGGCCATTAGGCCATTCGAGCCTGCACCGCCATTCAATATGATCATGGCTGATCATCCAACTCAGTATCCTGTACCTGCCTTCTCTCCATACCCCCTAATTCCCTTAGCCTCAAGGGCCACATCTAACTCCCTCTTAAATATAACCAATGAACTGGCCTCAACTACCTTCTGTGACAGAGAATTCCAGAGATTCAACACTCTCTGTGTGAAAAATATTTTTCTCATCTCGGTCCTAAAAGACTTCCCCCTTATCCTTAAACTGTGACCCCTTGTTCTGGACTTCCCCAACATCGGGAACAATCTTCGTGCATCAAGCCTGTCCCACCCCTTAAGAATTTTGTAAGTTTCTATAAGATTCCCCCTCAATCTTCTAAATTCTAGCGAGTACAAGCCGAGTCTATCCAGTCTTTCTTCATATGAATGTCCTGCCATCCCAGGAATCAGTCTGGTGAACCTTCTCTGTACTCCCTCTATGGCAATATTCAAAATTGTTCCAATAACATGAGAAATCCTGAAAACTGTGTTGCTCAATTGGAGGTGAGGTGAGTGTGAATTTTGCCAGCCAACTGACACCAACAATGATCATGTTTAAGAAAGAACTGCAGATGCTGGGATAATCGAAGGTAGACAAAAAGCTGGAGAAACTCAGCGGGCGAGGCAGCATCTATGGAGCGAAGGAATGGGTGATGTTTCGGGAGTTTCTCCAGCTTTTTGTCTATCAGCAATGATCATATAGGCAGGATGTATATTACTGCAGCTGTTTGCTCCAATTACCTTGGTGCAGATAATGAAAGTCAAATGAAAAATAGTGTAGGGTTAACCATGGTTACTCAAAAAGATATGTGGCAGAAAGACCAAATTTCTACTCTACAAATAATTGTGCCTTCATTAAAGTCATAAGAACATGCAACTTCATTGTGATAAGTACAAGAACAATGAAATCAGAAATTCTCTTGTCAATATACTGAAAAATATGGCAGAATGCCCTCCATTTGTTTTCTTCTTTCTTTTGTTCATAGAATGTGCGCATGGCAAACTAACTTTTTTGACCCTTCATAATTACCCTTAAACTGAATAGTTGACTTGGACAAATAGGAGTGACTGTCTTGTATTAGGGTTGGAGGCACATGTACATAAGACATAGGAGCCAAATTAAGTTATTCGGCCCATTAAGTCTACTCTGCCATTCAATCATTATTCTGCCATTCAAACATGGCTGATCTATTTTTCCCTCTCAACCCCTTTCTCCTGCCTTCTCCCCACAGTCTTCGACCCCCTCCCTTACTAATCTGTGGCCTAGAACAGATAAGTGTTTGATTATTTTTTTTTACAACACTCCAGTGGTTTTCATCATCACAGCTTTTAATTTGAGCTTTATTTTATTCACTGAGTAAACTCTACAAGTTGCCATGATAGGATCTGAATTGAGATCACTAGGCCTTTGGATTACTAATTTGGCAACATAACTGCTATGTTGTTGAACATACGGTGGTTCATAAAGGGTTTGTCATAAAGCCATCGGCATAGATCGTGTATCTCCTGGGATCAAAGAGGCTTTGGTGGGAAATTATCCCAGGGTTTTGGGCATTTTTACTTGATAAACTTCAACAGACACTTGCTAGTTGATTAATAGCCGTTATCCTGCTTAGCCCCCAGAAGCGATGTTGCAGAAAGAACTAATTGATTGAGAGTTCTAATTGTTTTTAAAAGCGATCATTGACACTGATGAATACTGAAGACATTATTGCTTACATAGAAACATAGGAAATAGGTGCAGGAGGAGGCCACTTGGCCCTTCGAGCCTGAACCTCAATTCATGATCATGGCTGATCATCCACAATCAGTAACCCGTGCCTGCCTTCTCCCTATATCCCTTGATTTCGCTAACCCCTAGAGATCTATCTAACTCTCTTTTAAATTCATCCAGTAAATTGGCCTCTACTGCCTTCTGGGGCACAGAATTGCACAAATTCACAACTCCCTGGGTGAAAAAGTTTTTTCTCATCTCAGATTTAAATGGGCTACCCTTTATTCTTACTGTAGCCCCTGGTTCTGGACTCCCTTATCATTGGGAACAATTTTTCTGCATCTTACTTGTCCAGTCCTTTTATAATTTTATACATTTCTATAAGATCTCCTCTCATCCTTTTAAATTCCAATCAATACAAGCCCACCTTTCTAATCTTTCCTCATATGACAGTCCCGCCATCCCGGGGAGTAACCCTGTGAACCTACGCTGCACTGCCTCAATACCAAGGATGTCCTTCCTTAAATTAGGAGACCAAAACTGCACACAGTACTCCAGATGTGGTCTCACCAGGGCCCTGTACAACTGCAGAAGGACCTATACTCAAATCCTCTCGTTATGGCCAAAATACCATTAGCTTGCTTCACTGCTTGCTGTACCTGCATATTTACTTTCAGTGACTGGTGTGCAAGGACATCCAGGTCTCATTGCACTTCCCTTTTTCCTAATCTGACACCGTTGAGATAATAATCTGCCTCCTTGTTCTTGACACCAAAGTGGATAACCTCACATTTATCCACATTAAACTGCATCTGCAATGCATCTACCCACTCACTTAACCTATCCAAGTCACCCTGCAACATCCTAGCATCCTCTTCGCAGTTCACACTGCCATCCAGCTTTGTGTCATCTGCAAATTTACTAGTGTTACTTTTAATCCCATCATCTAATCATTAATATATAGTTTAAATAGTTGCGCCCCCAGCACCGAGCCATGCTCTGTGTGGGTCCTTATCAAAGGCTTTCTGAAAGTCTAGATACACTACATCCACTGGCTCTCCTTCATCCATTTTACTTGTCACATCCTCAAAAAATTCCAGAAGATTAGTTAAGCAGGATTTCCCCATCATAAATCCATGCTGACTTGGACCAATCCTTTTACTGCTATCCAAATGCGCCGTTATGACATCTTTAATAATTGACTCCAGCATCTTCCCCACCACCAATGTCAGGCGAACTGGTCTATAATTCCCCGTTTACTCTCTCTCGCTTCTTTCTTGAAAAATTGTATAACATTAGCTACCCTCCAATCCACAGGAACAGATCCTGAATCTACAGAACATTGGAAAATGATCAACAATGCGTCCACGATTTCTAGAGCCACCTCCTTCAGTATCCTGGGATGCAGATCATCAGGCCCTGTGGATTTATCAGCCTTCAGTCCCATCAGTCAATCAATGCTATTTCTCGCCTAATGCAAATTTATTTCAGTTCCTCTGTCACCCTAGATCCTCTGTCCTCTAGTACATCTGGGAGATTGGTTCTGTTTTCACTAAGGAAGACACAAACAAAGTACTTGTTCAACTCTTCTGCTATTTCCTTGTTCCCCATCATAATTTCATCTGTTTCTGCCTTCTCGGGACCCACATTTGTCTTTACTAATCTTTTTCTCTTAACATACCTAAAGAAGCTTTTACTATCCTTCTTTATATTCTTGGCCAGTTTACCCTCGTACTTCATCTTTTCACCCTGTATTGCCCTTTTTGTTACCTTCTGTTGTCCTATGAAAGTTTCCCAATCCTCTGGCTTCCCGCTACCCTTTGCTATGTTGTACGCCTTTTTCTTTTGGTTTTTTTCCATCTCTAAATTCCCTGGTCAGCCACGGTTGCTTCTTACTCCCCTTAGAATCTTTCTTCCTCGATGCAAAGAAATTATCTGGGCATCTTCTGAATTATGCCCAGAAATTCCTGCCATCGCTGTACCACTGTCATTCCTGCTAGGATCCTTTTCTACTCGACCTTGGGCAGCTCCTCTCTCATGCCTTTGTTCAGCTGCAACACTTCTGATTTAACCTTCTCCCTCTCAAATTGCAGATTAAAACTTATCATATTACAGTCACTACCTCTGAGCAGTTCCTTAGTTTATCATTGTGCATTTCCCATGGGGTTTTTTTTAATCAGAGCAGATGTAGATGCATTCCAAATATTTACATAATCTGGTACAAGATGGACTTAGCTCCTGCTTCATCACTTTTCTACCCACAGAGTATCCCAAAAGGAATTTTAGGGCAAAACCACTTGATCATTTTCTTGTATGTCTTCAGGGAGAAATTTAAGTGGAGATCTTTTTCTTTCTGCTATTGTAGTGAAATGTACAAGTTGGCTGTTTTTACAATTTTTCTCCAGATTTTCCACCAATCCTTTGGTGGAAAATGTCAGCAAAAGATGAGGGAAATTCCCCTCTATTATGGTTTATATTTTTTAACATCTAGACAGTTTTTAATCGGAGAGAACAAGCGCCCTTTATACATTTTAAATAATTATACCTTTCTTCACATGTTGTCATCAATTTATGTAGGTCAGGGTTTCCCTGAAAGATGCGAGTTGCTGAGTGGCAGCAAATGGATTGCGAGCTTTAAAAGTCAATTCTGGCTCAAGCAATCAGATTTGAGATGGCAGATGTTGCTGAACGGTATTTTATTTCTTTGTTCTGGCTGCCTCCTCTGCATGACCTTTTCGACAGGATGCATCAGACACTGTGGGTACCTAATAATACTGCATTATCTTGTATCTGTGCCATTTATAAATAAATGTTAGATCATTTGTATCTACTTTACAATGAAATATTGGAATTGTGCTTGAATTCCTTCAGTAATAAATTGGTTTCATGGCACCATGGCATGGCATTAGAATTCATTGTCCTTGTGGATAAAGAACAGAAACAAATGTCAATAGTCTCATCCAAGCCACCCCCTCGTTTTGCATTTTCCTGCTCCACAACACCATCCAAAAGTCTTGGACCTCATTTGCAAATTAGTTTTGATGAGATAGGCCAACAAGCAACAGTGGTTGTCGCTCCTCAGTCGCATCATTCCAGCACCTGGTTTAGTTCAAGTGCACTGAGATTGCCATTGCTTCAAGCATTTTATTTCATGTTATAGTATTGCTGTTGTTGGGTCCCAGTCAGTTTCTGATTGATTGATTCCTGATTCTCCTCACTGTTTTACTCTGCAAAGATCATTCTTCGCTACAGTTAAAGATGGACAAGTTTAGTTGGAAATTAGAGTTGTGAGCTTAAATAAAGCCTTTTACTCTTGTGTCGGTACAAGAAAAGCATAGTGTTGTTTGGAGGATGCACAACAAGCATGGTAGAGAAGGAAGAATGAGTGCTTGTAGGACATCAGAATATTCAGAGGATTTTTGAGGAAGTATAGTATAAAGGATATTTCAAAAATAGGGCTTGTTTGAATTTTACATTTGTTGCTGTCCAGGGATCATTTTCTTTACTTTTCAATATTTGGTAAAATTGGTTGAATTCTGAAATTATAAAGCTTATGAATGAGATTAATCAACTTTCGGACTCTAGGTCTCTATAAACACAATTCAGTCAAAATAACATCAAAGTCATTGGCTGTTACAATATGTATCCTGCAAGGTACACGTTGAAGTTTACAAATCTGCCATTTGTTAGACTTGCATTAAGCCTTCACTCACAAATGGAGTGGATTTTTTTCATCCATATTAGTGCTTTTTTCCCCAAAGGGAGTTGAAACAAGGCTACTTTGTATTTTGCCAGGCAAAGTATTCAATACAAAAAGTTGGCTTGTCACAATATCTTGCTGGTTTTCCAAAATGTACCAAAATAATACTATTCTTCCTGAGAATTCACAGGTCTCAGTTGAGTTCTCACTTGAAATACCATGTACTTTAAGAAGATCTCTGCAACTAACGCAAGACATACTTTCCTTTGAATGGTTGAATGCTGGAGACCATTCAAAATGTTTCTGCCCGGCAACATGGCCTCTGTCGTGAAATCACTGACAGATCAACTCTGGCAAAATCATCATTTTCTTTCAGTTAATTGTGTACAACTTTGTTTTTGTACTCCATTTCCAACATTGCTTTAATTCAGACATTGGCCAATACATTACACTGAAAGAAGGGATAGGTCAGTAGATTTGTGCACATTTTGCAATTCATCTTTCTGAGTGTAAATTAAATTATCCATGATTGCCATTTATTGTCGTAATGGAGTTTTATCAGTGGAAACAAATACATATTTTCGGTGGGAACAAAAGTAGACCTTTAATTTTTGTCATGGTTAAAATTAGAACCTTTAGTCCTTGGTGATAATGTAAGGACGTATGAAATTGTGTTAGTTAGCAATCATAGCAAACTTGTTAACAGAAGAGAAATAGTAGGAATAAACAGGTCATTTTCAGATCAAGTGCTTGAAGGTAGTTGAAGCCAGTTCATTGACTATATTTAAGAGGGAATTAGTTGTGGCTAAGGGGATCAGGGGGTATGGAGATACGGGATACTGAATTGGATGATCAGCCATGATCATATTGAATGGGCTGCTCCTGGCCTACTCCTGGCCTACTCCTGCACCTGTTTTCTATGTTTCTAAGTGCTGTAAGTTTCAGTTTTGTTTCTCAATTAGTTATCATGTATATTAATGAAACATGAAAAGTCAGAGTGCAAAGTATCAAAAATTACTGTTTATGAAAATATAGATGGGAAGGCAAGGTATGAGGAGAATGCAAAGGGTGTGCAAAAGGATATGGACAGGATAAGCAAGTTGCCTAAAGTTGCTAAACAAAATAATTTTAAATATTAATACACCAATAATACAAATGCAATACACCATTAAATTAAATTAAATTCAATTGCCCTTTATTGTCATTCAAACATGCAAGTTTTGAACAAAATTACGTTCCTGCAGTCATAACAGCAAAAAAAAAAGACCAAAACACACAATTAACACAATTCCACATAAACATCCATCACAGTGAATCTCCAAACACCTCCTCACTGTGATGGAAGGCAAAAGTCTTATCTCTTCCCTGTCCTTGGTTCTTCTCCCGCGGTCAGGCAGCCGAACTGCATCGTCGAGGCGACCGGGGCTGCCGATATTAAAGCCCCCGGCATGTGATGGTAAGTCCCGCGATCGTTAAGCCGCGCGGGGCGATGTAAGGCTCTGCTCCGGGCAGATTCAAACCCTCAATTCGGGCGGGCGAAGTTGCCATTGCGGGGGCTCCGAAAATCGGTCTCCCACCAGGGACCTGCGAGCTCCCGACTCCACCGACCACAGGGGCCGCTGCTGACGCTCCTAAACTCCCAAGTCGGGTCGCAACCGCAGCGCCGCCACAGCTCTAAAGTCAGTCCGCGATGGTGAGTCGGTGGGATCTACGGCTGGAGCCCTCAGGTCGATCCCGGTTGGAGGCCGCCAGCTCCGCGATGTTAGGCCCCAACGACAACGGAGACACGACAAGGGAAAAGTAGCGTGTCCCGTTCAGGGAAGAGATTAAAAAGTCCCCCCCCCACATACACACAGCTAAAATAAAACCCAAAACATACTCCCAACAAAACAAAGAAAGAAAATATAAAGACAGACGGACTGCAGGTAGCCGCTGCCACAAGGCACCGCCACTCATTGTTTTGGATCATAAGATGCTTTCATTAACGTGCAGATGCAGCAGGCAAATAGTCTGTTAGCTTTTGCTGTGTGGTTTTGAAGATAAGTGTCTTACCAAGAATTTGTGGAGCTCAGGTGTGATCTCACTTGAGATGCTATGTACCTAAATAAGATCTCTGCATCTAAAGCGGATATACCGGCCTTCGAGTCAGCGCAGCTATTCTTACTTGCTAGATCCCTGAGATGGAGCATAAACCTATGAGGAGAGATCAAGATGGATTTGTTGGTTCTCATTGGATTTTAGAAGAAATTAAACTAATGCCAATGAGACACATGATTCTGAAGGAAATTGACAGGGTTGATGCTGAGAGACTGTTTCTTCTAACTGGTTCCTCTAATTAGAGTGTCTTGATCTAGGGAGCAGAATCCCACAACACGGGGTTATCCATATGGAAAAGAGATGAGGAGAAATTAATTTCCGCAGAGTGTTACAAATTCTTTGAATTCTCTGCTCCAGAATTCTCTGCTGTATGACTTTATGACTTGTCATAAAGTCATACAGCACAGAAATAGGCCTTTCAGTCCATCCAGTTTGTGCCGACCATCAAGCACCCGTTTTGCACTAATTGTACACTAACCCATTTTATTCTCCCCAATTTCCCATCAACTCTCCTCAGATTCTACCATTCACCTGCAGCCTAGGGGCAATTTACAATGGCCATTTAACCCATGACCCACTGGCCTTTAGGTGTGACAGGAAACCAACGCACCTGGAGGACACCCACATAGTCACTGGGAGAATGCGCACACACACACACACACACACACACACACACACACACACACACACACACACACACACACACACACACACACACACACACACACACACACACACACACACACACACACACACACACACACACACACACACACACACACACACACACACACACACACACACACACACACACACACAACACTGGAGGTTGCAATTGAGCCCATATTGCTGAAGATGTGAGGCACCAGGTACTAGTGGAGTGGCTGTTTTGCAGTTGTTTGTATTCAAGGTAGAAATGACAATGAATTGGAAGATTTAGAGATTGAGCGGGAAAATGAATTTGATGCGTGCAACTGGTCATGGTCCCACTGAACGGTGGAGAATGTTCAGGCTATGAATTCCTTCTGCTTCTGTTTTGTTTTGTATTCTTATGTTGATAAATTCTGTATTGATTATGATATGCTTTGTATTTGAACATTTTGCAGTAGCCAAGTACATAGACGCAGGAGTAGCCCATATCACTATTTATGTGCGTGAATATTTGCACATCTTGTAATAAGGAATAACACACAATTTAGTTTTTTTTTACAACTTACTCTTTTCTATGGGAAGAGGAAGCAAAGTATCCTTGGTGTGACAATCTCACTGTAGGTCCTGTCCAGGAAACTCTCGTTTTCCCAGATGGCTCTGAGGTCATCCAGCTGCTGCTCCAGTTCCCCAACATGTTCATTTAAGAGCTGCACCAGGACAAATTTTTGCAGGTGTAGTTGTCAGAAGCACCAACAGTGTCCCTGACTTCCCACATACTGCAGGAAACACACTGCACCAACTTGCCTGCCATTTCTTCAGTGGACAAAAAATAATCACACATTTTGAATTGTGTAGCTTCCTTGCCTCCACCTCCTGAGCCAAAGATTCACACTTTACTCACCAAGGCACCTCAACAAGGCTGCTCCATTTAGAGCAAGCCCTACTTTTATTTGCTGTTCAATTAACTAATTAGCTAATTTACAAATTTAGTTAACGATTTTTAAATGACCCGCTCTTGAAACCTCACCAAGGTTTGAACTTCTGCAGCCAATCCTCGCACTCGCTCATTCACCTGCTGCTCACACCTCAGTCGAACTGGAAGGTATGTTGTCCATTATTTTTTTAATCTCACTAATCTTTAGAAATAAAAGCTAACCATGAACTTCAGACTGTGATATCGAGACAATGCAATAAATCACAGGGTGTAACAAATTGTACATTTCTCACTGAAGTGTATTGTCAACAAATGCAGAACCAAGAACTAGAAAATGGTGGACTGTAATAAAAAAATAATAACAAATAATCACCTGCCATATTACAGTCAATGTTGGACCTATAATGCTCTTTAATGAAAAAAGAGTTGATTTAATAGTGCATTGATTCTTAGTTTGATATCACTGAACATTAGCATAAATAAACAAGAAGTTGGGCTCCACAGTGTCAATTTTCTAAGCAGTTAGTCTGAAAATGAGCTCTGAGATTTAAGCACATGTTCCTGCAGGACCTGAGCCAACTACCATCTTGGTAAAGGGCTTTATGCATACACACCTAGCCTTCATCAGCAGCATGCAGTGCATCAGATCGTTACATCAGACGGTATATCTGTAGTGTTTACCTTGTGTTAACCACCCACATCTGAACTGAGCATTAAATGAACGACGGGCTTGCTCTAGTTCAATATAAAGGGATCATGTTATACAGATTTGTTACATGATTATTTCTTCTGGCTCTTGCTGAAGTTGTATGTGGTTTGGAATGGTTTTTTTTTTGTGCTTTGATAAAGTTTGAATACATTATACGGAATGGACTGCCTATTACTGAAGGGCCTTTCTTTTTCTTTACAAGATTTTGTGCTAAACTACTGTAAATTGTTTCTTGACAAAGGTAGCCTTGTAGGGAGGGCTTCCTCCATGTGAAGTAGGCCCCAAGCTGCTAAAGAGACACAAGAGCGATCTCAGCCTGGCTGCAAATCTTTAGGGAGCAGTTCCCTGCTTCTTACCTTAATGAAGACTATTTCTTAAGACGACAAATTTTCAAAAATTGGTTATGGTTGAAAATTTCTAAATAGTGCCTCCACAACAGAACCTTAAAGCAGGATAACAACAGCATTGCCTGGCCCTTAACTTTAATGCATCCAGGTCCTTTTAACTGACACTGGAGATATAAACAAACTATTGCAATTTGTTTAGTTTAGAGATGCAACGTGGTAACGGTACTGGTGATGTCCATGAATCGCAGACTTCAAGCTGTCATTGCATGCAAAGGATATGCAACAAAATACCAAACATGACTACTTTCATTTACATTACATTGCCGTGTCCCAAACATTATGGTGCCCTGAAATGCGGGGACTATGTATAAACACTGCTGTATTTTCTACATGGTGAAACCAAAATGTATAAAAATGGCCTTTATTAAAATCTGACAATGTGTACTTTAACCATATGCAATTTTTCTTCTATTAAAAATCTCAAATTGTGGAGTACAGAGGCAAATAAATAAATGATGTATCTTTGTCCCAAACATTATGGAGGGCGCTGTATCTAAATGTTGGACTACCATTAGCATGCTCCTATTTAATCTTATTTGTTACTGCATGCGACATGCTCGTCAAATAAGTGCAGGTACCTAGGTTGTCATTGACTGTATTTACATTTCGTTGCTTGCCTCTCATTTGAGTTCTGCCATTTGCCTTAGTATGCCACTGTGACAAGTTAGTGGATCATAAAGGTGAATCCCTTATATTGTGGTCATGGACACAACGTTGCCATTTTGCTGTCTTCTTCCATGTTGCACATACATTATCCAACCAGATAATCCTAAACTTGCTTATGGACCATTAAGATAATTCTTTCATGACTCTGATCCAGATCCCACACAGATTAACACAGCATCACCTACATTGCGAACAATGTAATGACAAATTACGTTGGTGTTCCGCTAGTTTAACTAGCTGGAACACATTGGAAATACCTCAAAATATTCAGCTGAGTAGGTTTCCATAGCAATTATGATGCTACATGCAGAGAAACCTGGGCATTTAGAACTGAGATGAGGAAACACTTTTTCTCACAGAGAGCGCTAAGTCTGTGGAATTCTCTGCCTCAGAGGGGGGTGGAGACCGGTTCTCTGGATGCTTTCAAGAGAGAACTAGATAGGGCTCTTAAAAATAGCGGAGTCAGGGGATATGGGGAGAAGGCAGGAACGGGGTACTGATTGGGGATGACCAGCCATGATCACATTGAATGACGGTGCTGGCTCGAAGGGCCAAATGGCCTATTGTCTATTGTCTAATAGAGAACAAATCTTGAAACCATTTATCAGGTAAGAATCTGCATAAGTGGAGGGGATTTAGAAGACAGTGAGAAGGAGGACAAAGTGCAACAGGAATTAAAGGATATCTAGCTATCCCCGACTTAATAATCAACAACTACCGGTAGGTTAACCATTGCCCTCCATATTGGTGTACCTCTACCCTTCTTACCTATCCTTGTCACTGGCCATCACATTGCCTTTGCTCTGACATCAGTGGATCCAATAAACTGTAAAATGGACATTAAGTTAGTTATTGAAATTCATTCTTTACATACTGTATAGATTAAAAAAAACTATCTTCATGCATTTCCTTTGCACCTCCAAGAGGCTTTCCCTCTCCTGGTGAAAACGGGGTATTTTCTCAGTGTGAAGTGTAAAACCACTTTTCTCAGTGGCTGCTGCATGACTTGAGGCAACCTTTAGCAGCTCTGGATGTTGAGAATCTTGCTTCAGACTACACCATCTCACCTGGCCTGCAGAAAACCACCTTCTCCCCATAGTCCCGCAAATCCTGTCCTTTCCGATATTTACCTAGCTTCATTTAGGAATGCTACAGTTAAATCTGCCTCTAGCGTGGCCAGATGTAAGGAACTCAAGACTCTGACCACCAATTCAGGTTAAAGTCCTCAAATGTCTCTTTATCCTTATTCTGTATCCTTTGGTTCTTAACCCTTTTGTCATTTGAACACATGAGAATAGGAACAGGAGTAGACCACCAGGCCCCTCAAGCATGCTCTGCCATTCAATGCGTGCACGACAGATTCATGCTGGCCTTCTCTCCTCTATCAGTCACCGTAACCCTCAAATCCTTGCTCTCAAATATTTCTGTGTCTCCAATTTAATTATTTCTAATTTGCATCAGATTTAGGCAGTCGGGTTCAAGCGAATCCCCCTGCGAGTGTAAGAAGTGTTGGAGTACACTTAACTTTCCCCAACCCCCCCACACCCTACACCAAACAAGCTAAAGAACACAAAACATACATTTAACACATACTAAAAAATCAACAGAGAAGGAAGGGACAGACAGACTGTTGGCGAGGCGACCGTTGCTGAAAGATAGGATTAGAGCAAGGGGATGGAGACTCGTTAAGATTTAGAGGTTTTTTTCTCACAAAGTTGTGAAATGGGTAGATTATTGGACTATGGAGAATCAAGGATCATGTTGACTCAAGAGATTGCAGATGCCGGAATCTGAAGCAAAAAAAAATGCTGCAGGAACTCAGTGTGTCAGGCAGCACCTGTGGAGGCAAAGGTTGATGTAGTACCATTGACTCTCTCTTTGTCTTCAAGGAGAATATTGATTGGGTGGAAAATGGGCAAAGATCAGATGTGCCATGATGTCATAAATGCTTGAGCAGGCTCAAGGAGGCATATGGCCTGTTCTGCTATTTATCCTTTCATTTTCTTTAATAAGAACAGAAGAACATAAATGTCAAGTTGATAAGGTGTCTTATTTGTCTATTACATCCTAACCATTAAGGAAACCAATATTCAGTCACTTTAGTTTACATCATAGGGTATTGAGAAACGGCAGTGTGTACAATATTTCTTTGTGTATGCAATCCAAAACAACTTGCCATCCTGCTGAAGAACAAGTTGCAGCTCTTGCCAAGATGTTTCAGTCAGCTAAAATATTGGCATCCAACAGAAAAAATTAAAAGATTTAAAGCTATTTTATGTTCTCATCCAATCTGGCTGATTACTGCACTATATATCTACTATCCATCATCAATCAAATTAAGCAATGGATCAAGTCACAGTTACTGTCAAATTGCCCACTGATGCTTAGTTTAAGTTCTGCCACAACTGAGGCTTCAGACCTCATTACCGTCTTGACCCAAGTATGGATGGTTGAACTATATTCCAAAGGCAAGATGAGAGTATGGCCTTCATAGTAAAGCAATATTTGTCTGGTGGTATTAAAGACTCCCAGGAAATTAAATATAATGGAAATTGGGGAGTAAACTCTGCATAGATGAGTGTCCTATTCGGAAGATGGTTACAGATAATAGACAATAGGTGCAGGAGTAGGCTATTCGGCCCTTCGAGCCAGCACCGCCATTCACTGTGATCATGGCTGATCATCCACAAGCAGTAGCCCGTTCCTGCCTTCACCCCATATCCCCTGACTCCCCTGTCTTTAAGAGCTCTAGCTAACTCTTATCTTTAAGAGCTCTGCTGTAGGCCAGTTATTTTTGCCACACAACACTGCTGCATGTTCCTTAGCCCTAGTCCAAACTGTCTTAAACTCCATCAATGATTTTCATACTATTATAATGTCAGAATTAATGGTGGGGCAGCCACATCTTGTTCATTCCAAAGTTGCTTTAATCAGGAAATCAGAACGCACCTTGCTATTCAGGTCTAGTTATTAAAACCAGCTTGATCCCTTGGCATACTGCAGCCCCCTTCTGATCCCAAAGTATACATCAGCTCTTTGCGTTTGTTATTTTATTCCACAAACGCCTTGATTTGTTTTTGTTGGGGGTGGAAGGCTCGCACATGAGATTCTTCTATCAACTACTGCAAATTTCTAACATCCTTTTTTTTTGCAGTGCAAATAGTTTGTCATTGAAACCTAACTCTTGACAGTTTAAGTTATGTGGTTTTATGTTAAGTGACAAGAAATCAGCATATTAAATCGGCATGTTTACACGTGTCAAAAGTGACAGTTTTGGTAACATAGTTTTTACCATAAAAATGACAGTACGTTACATGATTCTGTTGTAGTTACTGCAGATGCTTTGTACTTATTTGTAAAGGTGTCAATTCTTTTTTATTAATATTCAAACAGCATTTGTAATCCACGAGATTAAATCTTTTATTCTAGGGTTATATGGTATAAATTATATATATGTATATAATAATAATAATAATAATAATAATAATAATAATAGTTCAGTTGGAAACCTGAAATTACAAGTGTGGTATTAGTGTGGTATAGATTTTCTTGGAAATGCAGATTGGGGAATCAGGCATAAAAGGTCACTGCTTCAGATTCTGAGATTTCAATTGTTAATTATTTTTTAAAGCAAAGAACCAGGAGTACCAAGATTGAAGTCTGCTGATTTCCTTCTGCAATGCTCCGATCAATGCCCACATGGACTGGGATGCCATAATTTAACTAATATTATAGATATTCATCATATAACCATGACAGGTAGATTTTACTTAATCAAAAGCTGTGGAACATTTTACCGTAAATAGGGAACAGAGAAGGAAATTGCTAAATGGTTGTTTGTTTAGTGTTTAATGTTCCTTCCTTCAGACTTCCTGGAGATGGGACAATTCCATGAAGATCCATGTGTGATCTATTAATGTCTCACATCGCAATTGCATGGGAGGCTAAATGGAGTTAAAAAAACCTGTTGAACTTGGCAGTAGAGCTACTGGATAGTTCTGTTCGGATTTTATGGTGAATAAAATGGAAGTCTGCAAATATCACAAATCATTAGCTTACATGGAGCTAAATCTCTGGGATAGCATGGCTACACTGTGAAGAGGGTAAAATTGCAGCAGATTGGAACAGTAGTCAGCTATAATGTGCAGTTCTGCTTTAGCACTGCTGCGGACTGGCAGCACATAACATTTAGCTGTCTGTTTAATGTGAGCACTAGCTCCGAGACAGGAAGTCACCTGGCACTGATCCAACACCTGGCAATTAGCTGAGTCTACAAGGCATCCAGGTTTAGCTGAAATCAAGATTGGCAGCTACAGAAAGCCGAGCTGTAGGGCTGGTGAGAAGAAAAAGAGCAACCAATTAAAAACTTCATCCATGTTTGATTGAAATGGAATTCATATATAATTCTTCAGGTTATTCAGCTTTCAAATGTATCTATTTTGTTAAATTTGATGTTTATTGTGTTGCATTATTTTCCATACCACTCTTTAAAAAGAAAACCTTTTTGCACCTGTGTTATTAGGAAATAGAGGAATTTAATTTGTCATATATTTGACAACATGGTTCCATTTGAAAACTAGTGGTAGTGCAGGATTAACAATTCTATCTCATTTCATTATGTGTTTTGTTGTGGTAAAGAATACCAGTGAACCCCATGGTACTATTGCATTGTCTATGAACCTTAATGCAAATGTGTGCTCATGAGTAAATTCAGAATCTTAAAAATGTGTCTGACAATTGGGAAAGGGCTACAACTTTGACTTTTTTGTCTTCTCTCACTGCAACTTCTATATTATCTTGTTGCATTGGTTTTTAGGTTGTTTTTTGCTAAAACATCTCCTTCTGCAGGTTCATTTTCCCCATAGGACAGCAGTGCTGGAAGCGTTGTCTGCTTAGGATGCCTATTCCATTAGTCTACCATGGACTTTCACAATTAAGGGCGTGGAAGAGGAATGCAGTAACAAGAAAGAAAGGCAACTGTGGTTTCACCTATGCTGTCAACATTTGGAGTCAATCCAAGGCTTCACATCCTGGCATATATAATTAAGATATCAGCTGAATAATTTTAAAGACTCTTACTTGTCTTGCTTATGGAACATATCCCTTTGTACTGACATGACAAATGTAGCATGCTGCAAGCTCATATTGTCTCTCAACTTGATTGTTTGGGAGACACAATCCAGTGTTGTTGACTGCGTACATACTATGAATTGCATTTGATATAAACTCTAATTGGTATCATGGATATTAAAATTAACTTAACTGAACTAAATATTACAAATGTCTCGACATTGCGCACTTTACTATTGACTGCCTATCGTAAACAAGGTCACCATGGCTGAATGGAGACCAAGCCTTTGCCTCAATTGTAATCATCTTTTGTTTGAAGTCAATCACGTAGATGAGGAGTGTACAGTATTTTATTTTATGTTGGCTGCATATAAAGCAAAGGAATGAACTGGGTTGACAAATGCATGAAACAGCATATGGGGTTCCTATCCTTACTCTATATATTGTGGTCTTGCCTGCTGCCAAATGCAAATGGCAACACAATAAGATTTCAGTTCTCATGCTTATTAGTGTAGCAGTTGCATGGATTGCTGAAAATGAATCCTTTTCTAAACTCAAGATTTCAGACAGCATTTCAAGAGATATTTGCAAAAGGACATTTGTTATTGGCACTTGTTATACTGTAACATGAACAGGACTTGTTGCATTGTTTTCTCTAGGTTGGTAGTGCTTTTTTAAAAACTAATATAACCCACTGTTGTGACATCTACATCAAAGAATAAAAGGTTTTGATTCACAGAATTAATGTCTAAATGTAAATTATGCAGTGACTTGGCTAGCATTATATCTGAAATGGGATGAAATGCAGGAAAAACTCCAATTATTATGTGATTGGTAGTGTTTGTGAGTATCAGAGTCAATCATACAGCAAGGAAAAAGCCCTTCAGCCCAACTAGTCCATGCTGACCAAGATTCCCCATTTGCCAGTGTTTAGACCATATATCTCATGACCTTTCTTATCCATGTACCTGTTCAAGTGTCTTTTAAATCCTGCTCTAGTATCAGCCTCAACTACCTCCTCTGGCAGCTTGTTCCATACACCCACTAATATTATACAAAGTATTAACAATATAAAGTGCAATAAAGCCTAATACTTTGCCCAAGCTTCTTTTATATGGCTCGATATCAAAATATCTTTGAAGTATTCTTGTGAAGTTAGACCACAAGATTGTTGATTTTATAAATGTGGCTTCTTTGAGACAAGCTGTGGGTGAAATGCAAGGACAATAAATGAGGTTATTGTGCCATTGCTACTCAGCTGTTAATTTCTGTTTCCATAAAGCGAGGAAATTGTAAAAGCAGAATTCCTCATCCAGCTGCCCATTTTATTGAATTTAGAATACCTGATTGTATTTAGATTCTTCCATGCCACAGTTTTTAAATAATGCAGAGTGAAATATTGTTCGTGCCAATAAGAAATAATAGCTGCTAAGCATTTGCAAACATTTTGCATTTGCAAGGAACAAGCGCAACCAACGTCAAAGAAAGTAATTTCCATGATGTGGGTGTTACTCTTTCTGCCATTGATTGCTGCTGGATGCCCGACTGTAGCAATGTCAACATCGTGTCTCAATCTCCCCAGAGTCTCAGTCTGAAGAAGGGTCTTGACCAGAAATGTCTTTCTATCCAGAGATGCTGCCTGTCCCACTGAGTTACTCCAGCATTTGGTCTATTCTCTTGCAACAGTGTTGTCACCATGCAGCATTCAATCCGTGGAAGAATTCATCCAGACAGCAAGCAAAGAAAATTTAAATACATTCATTTTAACTAATGTTTTAAACATTTTTTTTTAAACAAATTGTGAAATAAAGATTTGAATTTGCATGCAAGGTTAAAGCAGAAGCTAAAATAATAACCTCATTGTGAGTGTTAGCTGAAGAAAATGCAATCCATATACATGAGTATAGAAGTTGGGATGTAATGTTAAAATTGTACAAGGCATTGGTGAGACCAATTCTGATGTATGGTGTACAATTTTGGTCGCCCAATTATAGGAAGGATGTCAACAAAATAGAGAGAGTACAGAGGAGATTTACTAGAATGTTGCCTGGGTTTCAGCAACTAAGTTACAGAGAAAGGTTGAATAAGTTAGGTCTTTATTCTCTGGAGCGCAGAAGGTTAAGGGGGGACTTGATAGAGGTCATTAAAATGATGAGAGGGATAGACAGAGTTGACGTGGATAAGCTTTTCCCATTGAGAGTAGGGAAGATTCAAACAAGAGGACATGACTTCAGAATTAAGTGACAGAAGTTTAGGGGTAACATGAGGGGGAACTTCTTTACTCAGAGAGTGGTAGCTGTGTGGAATGAGCTTCCAGTGGAAGTGGCGGAGGCAGGTTCGATTTTATCATTTAAAAATAAATTGGATAGGTCTATGGATGGGAAAGGAATGGAGGGTTTTGGTCTGAGTGCAGGTAGATGGGACTAGGGGAAAATAATTGTTCGGCACGGACTTGTAGGGCCGAGATGGCCTGTTTCGGTGCTGTAATTGTTATATGGTTATAAGAAAGCAGCAAATACTAAGAATTACAATCTAATTACAACCTGAAATATCAACAGTTTGGCTTTCCAGAGATCCCACTCGTCTTGCTCAGTTTTTCAGGATTTTTTTTAAATTTCAGATACCTGCATCATTATACTGTTTTATAAAATTAGTCCATTTCATGGCCAGAGAATTTGTTCTACATTAATTATGGTTTTAGGTCGGACAAAATAGTACAATATCATGATTTTTAATGGGGAACATATTTCGTAAATACCTGAAGATCATAACAGTTCAGTGATTTCAAAGATACATTTTAGAATGCTGCAAAATAGCTAATTCATGAGAAGAACTGATAGCAGCCTATGAATTTTACCTTGAACTGCTGGTGTCTGTACTGCAGAGGTTGCTATTAGTATTCCCATACAATGGCAGCAAATGTTGACATATTTGGATCACTCCAAGCTTGTAATATGGGCCAGTATATTCAACATTACAAAGTAGACATTCGGGCCATCATCAAGCACTTCTACCAATACTAGAATACCTTGTTTCCATCAAATCTCCCTACCATTGAAAGCATCTACATGAGGCGCTGTCTCAAGAAGACAGCATCTGTCATCAAGGATCCCCACTATCAGGGCCATGCCCTCTCACTGCTGCAGTTGCACAGGAAGTACACAAGCCTGAAAGCCAAACACCACCAGATTCATGAACAACTTCTTTCCTACAACTATCAGGTTCTTGAACCAACCTGCACCTAATTCTATCTCAACAATGGAACACCACTTGCACTCCCATTAAGCAGATTTCCAATTGTACATTTTTGCACTAATGTATTTTTTTGGGTGCTTTTTCCTTTGATTGTCTTGTATAATGTACATGTAATTTAGGTATAAATTATATTTTTGTACATTGTCTGAGTCCATGTGTCTTTGCTGGAGCTGCAAGCAAAATTGTCATTGCACCGTACCTCATAGTACTTGCGCATATGACAATAAACTCAACTTGATTAGACTTGTTCACAATTAAAACGTCAAAACATCAACATTACTCACCATTCTCTGTATACCAAATGAGATTAAAGAATTCAACATTGTATTCACTTATAGCAGTTCATTTGTAAACTGGTCTTAAATAGACTGATTTAAATAATCAATTTGAGATGTTTCTTCTGAAGTTTGCCTTGATTCAGTAAATTAATTGGTAAATTCATTTCACAGCAATTGGTTTGTGATGGTATGTAGACAAAAGGCAGCCTCTAACAAAAGAGCTACGCCCTGAATTATTTAAAGCGTGTCGGGTTAGTATCATTTGCTTATCATTACATAACTGCAAAAATCCAATCTTTCATAATGTAATGGCTGTAATGTCTTGGATATCTTCATAGATTTGCCTGGTTAGAGACATGCATGTATGTTGCAAACATAACAAGATCTTGCATTTGTTATTCATTGGGTAAATTGGTTTACTACTTGGTGATTTTTATATTTTCTCACATCTCTTGGAGATATACAATCTAATACATTCTGATAAGTTCAAAAGGTTGTGATTGTCTTTACTTGATAAAGCCTATGCGTGAATATGCAAGATAGCAACTAATATGCATTTCAACCAAAAATTGAATATAGTCCACTATAAACATGCTGTCTGTTTGCAGCTGTTTCTTACAAACCAATGGTTTATGCAAATATTATTTCAAATATTGACAATTTTGAATCATGACAAAAACAAAATCTGGGCCAGTATTTTCAGTGGCTTGAAATGAACAGCTGGAAGGGAACTAGCTCCCATTGTACCATCCTCGGGCAACTGGTCCAATACTATGGAAGAATAAAGGATTCCCATCCAAGACCCAGCATTTAAAAGATAATAAACAGAATATTCAAAAGTGCACAGCATTCTCTATATACTCAATGCTCACTCTGATTAATCCTATTCTGGTATTACAAAAGATAATTACAGTAATCCATTTATGAATAGGTCTTAAACAGAATTAATGAGCCAAATTTTGAAATGTCCATTTGTAATCAATTTGCTGAAAGAGTGTGTTCTGTAATTTATTCTAATTACTTTTGCTTATTTCTTCATGGAAAATCAAACAAATGAAATGATATAACTTTCATAATGTTTTTTTTCTTCCTTTGCTTCTGTTGCTGGATTAAATTGCTACCCTGATTAGTTCTACACGCACTGCATTTGCCTAGCCTATTCCAGGACGGTGCTGTAGTACTTTGCCAAAAAAGGTTTTAATGATAGTGACATTTTGCAGGAAGCTAACATATGTTAACTGGGGTATTGGTGCATATTTTAATTGAACTAGTATAATTAAACTGTACAATCGGTTTAAAAATTTAATTAGTTCACACAGAGCAATGAACTTAAGTGGAATGAAATGGATACATTGTAGTCTGCACATTTACAACAAAATATGTTTGCAGTCACAAGCCAGGCCTTTTCAGGCTTTTGAATGCAGTGAGCATAGCACAGCACAGCACAGTAAAGGCCTGTGTGCTCTCTCACTGATTTAACCAGTACTGTAGATTTATTGCTATAAAACATGGCATTCTGCCATTATGGTGTTCAAATTTCATTGTAAATTGGCAGCCTCTGGGATTCAGAGCTCCAGGTTATCCTATTCAGAACCACATTTGAAATTACAGTTTTCCACAAATCAAATAGACCCATTAACACCACAGTTAAGGAAGAAACTAAATTTGACTGGAAAATAACAAAAACTACAGATACTAAAAATTTTAAACAAAACTTGGAAATATTCAGCAGCTCAGGCCATATCCGGTGGAGGGGGGGGGGGAGAGAAATAAACATATTCTTTCAGATTTTCTGGTCAATGCATGGATGCTCCTAAGCCCATGTCCTCTGGTTCTTGATTCTCCCACTTTGGGTGAAAGACTTTGTGCATTCACTCTACCTATTCCTTTCATGATTTTATATGCCTCTTTAAGATCACCCCTCAGGCGCTCGAGTCATCTTAAATCCTCTCAAATTTTAAGGCAGACTCTGATGTATTTTCATAGGTCATTTTACTGTGGCTTCAACTGCTCAATATGGTCAGATTATGTTGACAAATGATGGCGAAACTAGATGGATTTACCTTCACTTCAGTGTGCAACTAATAGTAACTTCAGTATTTTCAGCATAGTTTATTTCTTGGGTTTTGTGTGTTAACAGACTACACAAACAATACAATTTGCCAATTTCTATGGAATTGGTGATTATATTTAGTGATTCTATTCTTGCATTAAAACCACATATTAGGCAAAGAATGTATAGCCCAGTATGTTATCTCTGTGGAAGACTGAAATCAGGCAGCATGTGACATTCTGTTAAGTCATGTCAATTTTAAAAATTGGGCTTTAGCATGTAATTTGATATTGTTGACAGACAGATACAGTAAAAAAACTTTGTACACTTGCTTTCCAGCCAAATCACACTGTACACGAGTACAATTAAGCTTACGCAAATGCAAGTGCAAAAAGAAAAAATACCAGAATGTGGAATATAGTGTTACAACTTTATAGTTACAGAAAAAGCACGGATGAAAGAAGTGCGAGGTCCGCAATGAGACAATTGGGAGATCAGGCTGCACCCTAGCTTCTGGGAAGACCATTGGTAGACTGATAACAGCAGGAAGGAAATTGTTCCAGATTTGGGTGGTATGTGCCTTCAAATTTTGGTCTCCCAGTTGTTGATTATTTCAAAGGAAACTACCTGGATTTTACCAAAACAAATAATAATGCCCCTGTCCCACTTAGGAAACCTGAACGGAAACCTCTGGAGACTTTGCGCCCCGCCCAAGGTTTCCGTGCGGTTCCCGGAGGTTTTTGTAAGTCTCCCTACTTGCTTCCACTACCTGCAACCTCTGGCAACCACCTGCAACCTCAGAGAACCGCATGGAAACCTTGGGTGGGGCGCAAAGTCTCCAGAGGTTTCCGTTCAGGTTTCCTAAGTGGGACCGGGGCATAACAGGTTTAGGTTTGTGGAATTTTTGGGCCAGAACTTCTGCACTGCCACTTGCTGGCTCCACAAGAACAACCACCACCATGACAACCTGGGTGAATTATTGGTGAAGCTCAGTAATTCCGCTTTTGGCCACAATGCCCTTTGGTGAGAATGGCCGTCACAACTCCAGTCTCAAATGCCAGCGTGTCCATCATTAAAACTCATAAAATCTGTTTATCAAACAACATCATATATTAGAAACATAGAAAATAGGTGCAGGAGGAGGCCATTTGGTCCTTCGAGCCTGCACCGCATCTGAGTTTCCTTCATGATGAAGGAATGCAAATTTTACCAATGTACATTTTATGATCAAGACAATGTTTTATAACTTACTTTATGACTTTGAATGCATATACTGGTACTCAATAATAGCAAATACATTTGAGCATCTCCCAATGCCCAAATTTGTAACGGGACCCGAATGTAGTTGAGTTTCATCAAAGTTTTCAGTATGCTTGTTGTTTCATTGATTTATTTGATCTTTCGTGGGAATTTGTTCCACAATTTCTAATACATTCCAGGCATCTCATACACTCCACCAATTCAATAACTTGCAATTCCTCGCCTCCCCGCCCCCCCCCCCCCCCCCCCCCCCCAGTTGCCTTACCTCTATCAAGTCCTCATTTGTCCAGTACCTACCCACCTACATCCTGGACACCTCGCATGCTCTTCACCACTTCAATAATTTCAAATTCCATGGTCTCCTGGTCCTCATCTTTACCAACTCCCCGGATGCTCGCAGGCCAAGACTGTTTACTCTGCTGAATCGTAGATCTCCCCTAGCACCTCCAGGCTAGGGTCCTTTTCACCAACACTATCCCACTGCTCTTCCTCCAGATACTGACCACATTACATCCCTCACCTACCACTCCTACACAAACTCACACACCCTGCTCTCCTTGGTGTCCTCCTTTCTCGAATTACCAAACTCCATGCCGTCTTCAGACCCCGTGTCTGACCCCAGCCCCACCTCTTGCCATATCTCCCATCAATCTCCCCCACTCCAATTCTGAATGGTCTGTCATCAGTAGAGACCTCACATGTGGATAAATGTGAGGTTATCCACTTTGGTAACAAAAACAGGAAGGCAGATTATTATCTAAATGATGTCAAATTGGGAAAAGGGGAAGTACAACAGGATCTGGGGGCCCTTGTTCAAAGTCAAAGTATCCTTTATTGTCATTCAGACTTTTCAGTCTGAACAAAATTTCGTGCCTTGCAGTCATAACATAGAATAAAACAACAAAACACACATTAAACACAGATTTAACATCCACCACAGTGAGTCTACCAGGCACCTCCTCACTGTGATGGAAGGCAAAAGTTTTAAGGTCCTTGTCTCTTCCCTCCTTGTTCTCCCTCTGTGTTGAGGCGATCCAGGCTTCCGATGTTGGGCCCCCCGTCGGGTGATGGTAAGTCCGAATCCGGCTGAATCCGAGCTCCGCGAATGGGCCGGTTCAAACTCCGCGGCCCAGGGCGGACTAAGCTGTCATCAATCAATGAAAGTAAGCATGTAGGTACAGCAGGCAGTGAAGAAAGTGAATGGCATGTTGGCTTTCATAACAAGAGGATCAACCTAGCACTTGACTATGACCCCCATTGACAAACATCAGGCCAGTATCTCCCAAGTATCACAGAGGCTTTCCCTTCCAATGATCTCCCCATCTATAGCCGCCAACATAGTTTTCCAACCCTACACTACCCGTTTCAATCTCTTTCCCAAATTTCACAAGCGGGAATGCCCTGGCAAGCCCATTGTCTCCGCCTGCTTCTGCTTTGTTGATCTCATCTCCAAATACCTCAATAATCCCTTTCCACCTACATCTGGGACACCGCAAACACGTTTCACCCATCTTGCTGAGTTCCGCCAGCTCTTTGGAGATGCTGGAGTCTTGAGCAAAGCTCAGTCTCTTTTGTCTCTGTAAGTGGCTTAAGTGCATTGTTAAACCTACAAAGAAAAAACATGGCAATTTCATTGGCGCTGCTGGCCGGAAAACAAATGCATCCTTTCAGCACATCTGGTATCCTCAGCACTGGTATTGGACAGCGAGGTGGATTTTCCTGTACTCTTGTCTCTATTCATGAGGCGAATGTTGCTAATTTAGCAGCGAGCATGGACAGGTCTGGGACAACGATTAAGAACATCAGAAATAGCCTTAGGAAACATCTGGATTGTTTCTCTTTTGGTTTTCAAACTGTGACATTTATTGTTTTGTTCCTGTGATACCAGGCTTTGAAGTAACATTAGCTGCCATTTTCTGTGCAATCATCGTGCTTCAGCAGAAGATCGCAGGACATCAATAGAAGATGGTAGGCATTCTCTTCAATATTGCACTCCTCAGAAGTGAACTGTCTCCATACCATGCCAAACAGGCCAAGTAAAACTTTCCATGATGGCCATCGCCAAGCGCTCATGTCCACTTGGTGATTTCTATAAGATCTGCAATAAGGCAGGTTGAAACAAATTCTCTTTGCGTGAATTCCTCAGAAAATTCCAAGAAAAGTAAACATTGTAATGGGCCTGTCCCACTAAGGCAACATTTTAGGCGACTGCAGGAGACTATGCATTCGTCACATAGTCGCCACATGTTCGCGGGCGGTTGCCAGGGGAGTTGCCTTCATGGTCGTGAGGAGTTCCCACATTCTGGGAACTAGTCACGGCCTCATTATGGTCGCCGCAAATTTTTCAACATGTTGAAAAATTAGCGGCGACTAGAATGAAGCCGCCATGGAGAGTAGCGAGAATTCTCGTGCAGTAGGTGGGTCGACAGGAGGTCCTAGTGGGTTGCCAGGAGGTCGAAGGTTCTCGTAGGTTGTAGCCGGTGCTGACCGGTGAATTTCATTGGCTCATTGAGAAAAAAAAGCAGTCGTTTTCAGAACCAAGGATAACCATCCGGTAATGTTAAATGTCCGCCGAGCTTCACAGCCGTGTATCTCTGGCTTCTTAAAAGTTGTCTCCACTCCTTCTCCCCCCTTCTCCCTCCCCTCTCCCCCCCTCTTTTAAAAGACTTACCGTACACTGTGCTTTAGCCGATTTTTTACAGCGCCAACCTTCCTGTTCATCGCGGTGTGTGTCTGTATCACATTGACTTTGCACCGTGTGAATTTCAATCAGACAGCACTCCCCCCGCTAGCCCTGTCCCCCGCCTGCATAACGGGCTGGTGAAGGAAGCGATGTGTGTGTGTGTGTTCCACTCTGACAGTCGCCGTTCCAGTTGCCGGTTTTTCAGGCGACTGCCAGCAACTTGACAGTCGCCCAAAAAATCGCCTAAGTGGGACAGGCCCATAACTCACATTGGTAAAGCCTTGAGGTGTCCCATGAAATCACGACCCAGAAGTCCTGTTTAAGGTTTGAGCATTCAACAAAACAGTGAAAGCTGTGCACAATGTCTTGCTTATAACCGTTCAAACCCACCACTGTTAATAGTGGTTGTTATTTGAAGTGTTTACTAGCAAAAAATGGCTGCAGCCAATTTAGCGATTACAATCAGGCAATTTAATTTTCAATCAGAATCTTAACGATCCTCTGGGCAGATGCTCACAGCATGCGGTCAACTGCTTTACCAAGAGGTGTGCTGTATTAATGACAGGCTAATCACAGCTCAACACTCCCTTCTTGGTACCTATTTAGCACCTGAAAGTATCTGGGAAAAATGCGCTAATATATTGTTGCCAATTTTAAAAGAGCACAGCAGGTATTGTTGTATGAACAAATGACGTGTTTTTTTTAAAACCAACCCCTGAAAAGAATTTAAGATAAAACTGCATGCATTTTCTACAGTACAAGCATGTCAGAATTTGCAGCAAGAATGTTTGCCAAAATAATCCATCGCCAACTAATATGATGGATTTGCATTATTGCTGCTATTGAAGGCAAAGAGTGGCAATAAATGGGGCTTTTTCCTGATCGGCTGCCGGTGACCAGTGGTGTTCTGCAGGGGTCGGTGTTGGGTCTGCTACTTTTCAAGTTGAATTTGCAGGTTGGTAGTAAGGAAATGCAATGTTATTTCAAGAGGACTAAAAGCAAGAATGTAATGCTGAGGATGTATAAGGCGGCGGGTCAGAAAGCATTTGGAGTATTGTGAGCAGTTTTGGGTCCCATATCGGGAGAGGGATGTGTTGGGTTTGGAGTGGGTTTACGAGCATGATCCTGGGGATGATTGGGTTAACGTATGATGAGCGTTTGACAGCTCTGAGCCTGCATTCTCTGGAGTTTAGAGGGATGAGGGGATGGGCCTTATTGAAACTTACTGAATAATGACAGGCCTGTATAGGGTGATTTCACGAAAGGTCACTGGAGCGTAGATCCGCACCCACGTGGCCGCAAATTTTAACTGGGGGACAAGCGTCACTTCCGGTACATGTTAGTGAATGGGAAAACACGCACTTTCACACCTGTTAAAAACATCGAAAACGGCCAGTTTTTGAGCTGCAATTGACTGTACCAGTCGGGGTGACCGTGAGGCACAGCTACCTAAATTTACAGTAAAAAAAAAAGATAGAAACTAAGGTAAATTCAAGAGGGAGCTGAAGGTGCATAAACAGCGGAAGTTGATAGCGGACATTTGCCATGGAGATTTAAAGATCCAAAATATCGGGAATTATCGCGTTTGCTCGCTGCATTTCATCAAAAGTAAGGCATTATTGGCTTTGTTATCTTTATTCATTTGTTAGATGAAAAGTATTAAAAGTTAGAAATCCTTCAGTAAAATTGCAAAATCGCCCATTGTTCTCAGGTGGGTTTTAACATGCAAAATGAAAACGCTTCTGAAGCTCCATTTACCATTTTAATAATCGTAAACTATCATTGCGTTTTGAAATAAAATTTACTCAGATGCAAGCTAAGGAATGGGATAATTGTCAGCTGTTAGTTGGACAAAATTAGGACATTTTCTTATTTGCCAAAATATATTTCTCAATGCAGTGCCCACTGTGATTGCAAGGCAGGGCTTGGGGAAGTTTGTACTCACATTGCGACATAAATAAATAAGTAGTTTGGGTGATTGTGCAGGCTTTAAACAAGAAACATTGAGAAATATATTTTGGCAAATAATAAAATCTCCTGATTTTGTCCAACTAACAGCTGACAATGATCCAATTCCTTAGCTTGCATCTGAGTAAAATTTATTTCCAGGGAGGGAGGGTGGGGGAGGGGATGGAGGGGAGGAGGGGAGAGAGAGGGGGGGGGAGGAGAGGGGGGGAGGGGGGAGGAGAGGGGGGGGGGGGAGAGGGAGAGAGGAAGGGGGAGAGAGAGGAAGGGGAGAGAGGGGTGCTGAGGGAGGGGAGAGGTGGGAGAGGGAGGAAGGGTGAGAGGAGGGGGGGGGGGGGAGGGGGAGGGGGAGGGAGAGGGGGGAGAGAAGGGGGGGAGAGGAGAGGGGGGGGGGGAGAGGGGGGGGGAGAGGAGAGGGGGGAGAGGAGAGGGGGGGAGGGAGAGGAGGGGGGGGGGAGAGGAGAGGGGGGGAGAGGAGAGGGGAGGGGAGAGGAGAGGGGGGAGAGGAGGAGGGGGGGGAGAGAGGAGAGGGGGGGGAAGAGGGAGGGGGGAGAGGAGAGGAGAGGAGAGAGGAGAGGAGAGGGGGGAGAGGAGAGGGGGGGGGGAGAGGAGAGGGGGGGAGAGGAGAGGAGGGGGGGGAGAGGAGAGGGGGAGAGGAGAGGGGGGGAGAGGAGAGGGGGGAGAGGAGAGGGAGGAGAGAGGGAGGGAGGGGAGAGGAGGAGGGAGGGGAGAGGAGAGGGGGGAGAGGAGGGGGAGGAGATAGGAGGGGGGAGAGGATAGGAGAGGGGGGAGATAGGAGAGGGGGGGAGAGGAGAGGGGGAGGGAGAGGAGAGGGGGGAGAGGAGAGGGGGAGAACCTAAAAAACATTTTAGAACCAAAAAAAGACACATTCTGCAAGCATTGTAGAACCAAAAGAGACACTTTTTGCAAATATTTTAGAACCAATAAACACTTTTTGCAAACATTTTAGAACCGATAGACACATTCTGCAAGCGATTTAGAACCACTAAGGACACTTACATTTGAGTAGACATGTGTTCATTGTTATTCACAGCTCAGAGAAACGTGACCCTCTGCCTTCCTCCAGCTTGCAGACACTGATTGAGGCACACCACTTCCTGGTTTTATAATCCCTCCCCCCTGCCGCCAGCAGGGGCAGCAGAGAGAATGGGGAATTTTGTAAGATCATTAATATCTCTGTCATTTTTCATCGACGGGAAAAATCCTCGGCACACATACGGCGGAGGGGGGCTCTGAGCAAGGTGGCCAAAAATGACGGCCGAAGGTGGCGGCGTTCTCTCGGAAATCGCAGCACAGATGGCCAAAACCGGTCAAGAACAGAGTTTTAGTAATATAGATATGAATGTGTGTCTGTGTGTGAGAGGCAAGTTAAAGATAATAAAGTTTATTCTCATGGATCAGAAGCAACTTTGATTTAAAGCATCACTATTACTTTATTTGTCTTATGTAAGATGATGTACATAAACCATAAAGGCAATTATATATATAATAATAAATATATGCATATACATATTTATACACATATATATATATATATACACATACATATATACACACTTACATATATACACATACATACGTACACACTTACATATATACACATACATACGTATACATATACATATGCACACATACAGATGCACACATTTATATGCATACATATATACACACACATATATCATATATACATAAACATGCATATATACATATACATGCATATATACACATACATGCATATATACAAATACATATATATATATACATATGATCATTTTCCAACGATCAATAGATTTAGGATCAGTTCCTGTGGATTGGAGGATAGCTAATGCTATCCCACTTTTCAAGAAAGGAGCGAGAGAGAAAACGGGGAATTACAGACCAGTTAGCCCGACTTTGGTGGTGTGAAAGATGCTGGAGTCAATTATTAAAGATGTAGTAATGGGGCATTTGGATAGCAGAAAAGGATTAGTCCAAGTCAACATGGATTTATGAAAGGGAAATCATGTTTGACTAATCTTCTGGATTTTTTTGCCGCAAGGCTTGGTGTTGGGGCCGCAATTGTTTACCATATATATTAATGATTTGGAAGAGGGAATTAGGAGCAAAACTAGTGCGTACATACCTTAATATTTAAATTCAGCCGATAAGTTGGTCAAATAACATGGGGACCTTCTTCCTTTTTTTGAGACATGGATTTTTAAAATGTGAGTGTCTCATAACAACACATTTGTGGGTCAGCAGTATTTTGTACCAACCCTCACAATTTCAAATAATTCTAAATTGAACTTCTTAAACAAGGAAAACACTTTTTAGTTACATCATTTTGTGCGCGATAGCCCCACCCCTGCTTACACCAAAGAGCAAAACGTCCAACGTAGATACAATAATAAATAAATCGCCATTTGCATTCATTTTGTGCCGTTAACAAATCACAATTTCACACAATGTACATAATGCTTGTTGGAAAACTGGTCAAGTTCAAAGTGGAAAGAACAAAGACAACAGTTGGCTGACAAGTACTCCGGAGTTCGGTGCAGGAGATCTTGTTCGACGAGTATTCTGGACCCACTGTTGACATCTGAAATTATAGGAAATATCATTTAGGATTAACTAATAAGAAAAAAAATGATCATAACTACATGCCTGCAGAATGGATGATGTATCACTTAAGTGCAATTGTTTTCAGTTGTGTGGAGAGACCTGTATATTGAAGATGCATTTTGCCTCTAATATGTCAATTTACCTTAAATGTTGAAGAGCTTATTAATATCTTCTTACAAAGAAAATTAAGTATTTTCTTTCTATCCTCTTTTGGACCTAAGGCATAGCAGGGCTGCTAACTCTCACGCAGAGGGAAGGGAGGGAGAGAGGGAAGGGAGGGAGAGAGGGAAGGGAGGGAGGGAGAGAAGGAAGGAAGATCGAGAGAAGAGAGGGGGGAGAGAGAGAGATCAAGAGGAGGGAGAAGGGGAGAGGGGGAGAGAGGGAGGGAGGGGGGAGTGAGGGAGGGGGAGGGGGGGAGAGGGGGAAGGGGGAGAGGGGGAAGGGGAGAAGGGGGGAAAGGAGAAGAAAGAGGGGGAGAGGGAGAGTGGAACGATAGGATATTATAACGCGCAGCCGTCCCATTCCGACCAAAGATTATAGAGCAGAGGTCCTCTAGTATCTTTGAATCCGACCGCCGCCGCTGCCGAACCGTCCGGCGCACCATTGCACCCAAAGATGATAGAGCAGTGTTCTATAATCTTTGATTGCACCCTGCTTCATGGCGGGCTTGTGATCTTTGCTTGTGATGTCTCGACAATTCGAGGGACATAACGGGTAACAGCCGTCGCGTTCCCGGACTCGAATCTGATCTCGAAAAATCTCGTGGTCACTGGGCCTAATGTGTCCCGCGGGCCATATTTTGGAGACCAATCCCTTACAAGAACAAAACCAAAAGCGTACAGAAGTGTTAAAATTGTCTTTATTATTGTGGTAAGTAAAGATCTATTAAAAATAAGTCTAATAACTTTCTAATGTACCGACAAACCTAGTTTCCCAATGGCCGTTGATGGGAGAACAGAAAATAACATTTCCACGACAGAATATCGACAGAAAATAATAATAATATTTTCTCACCTTTTCTTTTTATTGGGGAACCTAAAGAATGACAGGTCGGGTCGTCTAGATTTACGATTAGAACAATTGATAGCAGAGCAGTGAGATGAAGATTTAGATGAGGACGCCATGACAATAAAATGCTCTATAAAATGGCGTTGACAATCACACACGTCATACTATGCTTTTTTTCGAGGAGTGGTCTATCTTGCTCCTCTATAATCTTTGGTCCCAACCTCAACTACCTCCTCTGGCAGCTTGTTCCACACACCCATCACCCTTTGTGTGAAAAAGTTACCCCTCGTATTCCTATTAAATCTTTTCCCCTTCATCTTGAACCTATGTCCTCTGGTCCTCAATTCCCCTACTCTGGGGAAAAAGACTCTGTGCATCTACCCGATCTATTGCTCTCATGATTTTGTACACCTCTATAAGATTTGTCCTCATCCTCCTGCGCTACATGGAATAGAGACCCAGCCTACTCAACCTCTCCCTATAGCTCACACCCTCCAGTCCTGGCAAGATCCTTGTAATTTTTTTCTGAACTCTTTCAAGCTTGACAATATCTTTCCTATAACATGGTGCCAAGAACTGAACACAATATTCTAAATGCGGTCTCACCAATGTCTTATATAATTGCAACACAACCTCCCAACTTCTTTACTCAATACACTGAGCATATAGCACGCTCTCATAAATAGCAAGGTGATTATGACCAAATAAAACATTATTAGGTACTGATTGAGCCTGTGTATTGCTCCTGGCACACAAAAATAATGATCTTCTTTTTCAAATAGTATCATTGGATGTTTCACTTGAGAAGGTCATATTTTAACATAACTTCAGAAAGATTGCACCATCAACGATGTAGCACTCCCTATGCTGAGCATCGGTTTGTGCAAGGTTTTCCATGTGCAGGTCACCTCAGAGCCACCAATGGGTGGCGTATTTACCAACGCATAAGCCATAAAATACATAAAAGAGACTCAATATGATAACCATATCTAATTGTAATGAATAGCATCAAAAGCACTTAAGACTATTAAGAAAGAATATTTACAAAAATTGGGCAGAAACGGAGGAAGCTAATTAGTTCTGCCACAGTAGTAACAAATATATGTTGTTTAAGAAGGAACTGCAGATGCTGGAAAATCGAAGGTACACAAAAATGCTGGAGAAACTCAGCGGGTGCAGCAGCATCTATGGAGCGAAGGAAATAGGCAACGTTTCGGGCCGGCCCGAAACGTTGCCTATTTCCTGCGCTCCATAGATGCTGCTGCACCCGCTGAGTTTCTCCAGCATTTTTGTGTACCTAGTAACAAATATATGTTTGGGTGCCAGATTTTAAAATTGAATAGCATGGGAACTCATTTGTATGCAGAGGTATCCATAAGTTAGGTGTTCTTATCTCAAGGACAGACTGTACTTTGTCTTTTAAGAAGTAGCAATTTACATACAAATTATTTAATTCCACTTATAACACCATACGATTTGGATCTGTGTCTGGAAAAGTCAATGATTCATTGGATGTTGAAGCTATTTCAGTGGTACAGGACATATAACAGACACTGACTGTTCCATGGTCATATCGAGTGTCATAAATATATAAATAGATTGTTTCCAGTGCCTTCTCCACACACTCAGGTCTGTGTAACCCAACAACATCTTTATTGATATTATTAGTCCTGTTACTCAGTTACAGTAGGAACCATGTTTAAATACAGTAGGAAAGTAGAGCCCTAAGTATTTTCTAGAATTTAAAAGTCACCCAGAGTTCAAGTGACTTTGTTTATAAATGCACAGTCTCACATGTTAGATTAATCCATGGTCATGTAAACTATGGCCAGTACGCTAGAGTTGTCTTCAGCAGCTGTTTGTCAATCCTGCAGAAAGAAATGGTTGTTCTACCCTGAACACTGTACCAAGACTATTGAGTAAGTCCTTTCTGCCCAATGTCCCATCTCTGAACAGGTGAGATTGTGGAGGGATGAATTGGTAAAGGATCTACTAAAGAAGATTATAGTTATACTTTATAACCTACGAACCTCGTTCACCCTCGTTAGACCTCATTTGGACTACGCAGTTGCAGCATGGGACCCATACACAAATAAAAACATTTCTTCCATCGAACGTGTCCAAAGGCAGGCAGCTCGATTTGTTACTAACACCTATGAGAGAGAAGCGAGTGTCACCAAACCTCTGAATTCTCTGAGGTAGAACCCTCTCCAAGACAGACGTGAAGCTCACCGTTTGACCTGTTTTTACAAAATGTTAAATGGTCAGCTCGACATAGACTACAAGACCTACACCAAACCCAAACCAATTAGGAGCAGACGAGGGCATTCGATCCAATTTGTGATCCCAGCTACAAAGACAGATGTGTACAGCAATTCGTTCTTCCCCTGCACAATTAAAGCATGGAATAATCTCCACCCAACTATAGTTACCCAACCAGATGCAACTAAATTTAAAGTAGCTCTTTCTTCCCAATAACCCTTTCTGGCTTAAGCCCTCTCTTCACCACCTCAGGTTTAAATTCCATTTGGAATATTTTGGAGGACCAAGGAACCAAGAACCTATCTCCAATGACGTATTAGTAATTCATTCCACTCTTTTATCTTTTTTGACGTTTGTATTTTTTTTTCTCTCTCTTTCTCTCTTACTATCTATATTAAAAAAAACTAGAAGCAGAATCAATTCACAATTGAAAATTTTAATAATGTAAGATTAATATACATGAAAAGTGTTTACTATAATATGTAATTATATTTTACCATAATATGTTTGCTTCTAATAAAAATATATTTTTTAAATTTGTTTTTAAAAGAAGTGGCTGTGGAGCGATGGCAAATTGAGCGGATAATCATGGGCAAGTGGTAGGCGTGGTGAAAGTGTGTGGTGATGGTTCATGAATATGATTGGGACTATGACATGGATGGATTGATGCAGTGCCATGGGAGAGAGTAGGTGGCTGGTAGGTAATGATGCTGAAAGTGAAGACCCACCCGTAGGGGCTGGATATTGGTGGAGGTGATCAGAGAAGATGAAAAGCTTAGGCAGAATTGGAGGCATTCAATCATAATTCCATGGATGATATCTGTGAGCCATTGGCTCATTCTAATATGGAGGATGAAGGTAGCAGCCCAGATCTGGTCAGACCTTCTAACGACCGCTGAACCAGATATTGCATGCCCAGCTATTTTTGTGCTACATGCATGGTAGTTCTGGGAAAAATTCTGGCCTGCAGTCCTCTTTTCATACCAGTAAATATTCCTACAATCTCAAAAGACCAAATGTTTGGGAAACCAAGAAATGTAGTTTAGCCGACATTTTGGGGAAAAATTCTAGATTTTGCGAACTTTTTACCATTTATGGTAAAAGCATCTACATTAGCAGAAACAACAAGAATTTATTTTAGCTGACAGGCAGGGATCCTGGATAATATGAAACAAATCTTAAATGGAACTTTTCCAGAAAGTTATTTGATAAGACCTAAATTCAAGGCTGATTCAATTCTGAAAGACTTGGAAGAGTTTAGAGTAAGCCGCTATCATTTGTACCAGGGTTGAAATATAATGAAAGGTACTGTAAAATAAGTCCTTGTGTTTAATCCTTCGAAACAGTGCTCAGTTAGAGCTTGTCTTGCAGAGAAGTTAGTGTCAGGCAACAACCCACCTTTGGAATTTTTAAGGAGCAAATAAACTGTACCATGATCCATGTTTAGCGCGCCAGAGCAACCATTGCCTGTTTTGATGATTGCAACAAGAAACCTTTTATGTGAATAGGGAGAAATAGTTGGGCACAAGAAACAATAGTTAAAAGCAGTTTTAGTTTAAGTTTCCACTTTCCCATGGATATCTTGCCTATGAAGCCATTTATCATGTTAACAGATGTTCAAATAACAAGGCCAATATTTTTTTTTTCCTGAATTAAATTAATAAATAAACATGAAGGTAGGGGTTTCTGAATAATTTGCAATGAAGGTTTCGTGAAGGTTTATATACAGAATTTGCACAGCAGTTTCATGCACAATCTGAGATGGCAAAAGCACTAGGAAACTAAACACAAAACCTGACTACAACTCGACAGCTGTGCATTTCCTGATTAACTAATACAGAAAATATAGATTCCCTGAATGTGAGCTCGCAGATGAAGTCTCTGACTACCATCTAAAATTTAATAACGTGGACTCAGAATAATTTTATTTACAAATACATCAATGTTCATTAAATGCCAGACATATTTTAATACAATTCAAGGTCTTACATAGACTACACTTCTCTAAAATAAAACTAAATAGAATTTTCCCACAAATCTCTCCTATTTGTGATAAATGTCTACATTTAGAGGCTAATTTAACACATACTTTTGCAAACTGTATAAAACTTAAACATTTCTGGACAGATATTTTTGAAATAACTTCAAAAGTTATTAATACAAAACTGGACCCAGACACAAAATTAATAATACTTGGAATATCAGAACAAAGCTTAACACTCACAACAAACCAAAGAAACTTCCTCAATTACAGTATAATAACCGGAAAAAAATTAATATTAAAATTTTGGAAAGGCCCTACAACCCCCACAATCAAAATGTGGATTACGGAAATGTCGGAGACCCTATACTTAGAAAGAATTAGACTTGTCTTAATGGACAAACAAGATCTTTTCCATAAAATTTGGGCTCCATTCATTAACTATCTGAAGGGATAGACTGGCACAGCACGAGGACCCAGCTGAAACTTGAACTCAGGAACAGATGAAAAACTATACTCTATACTTTATAACCTACGAACCTATCTCCATTGATGTATCACAGGTAACCCATTCCACCTTCCTTGTTTTTCTGTTGTGTTTTTTTTTTTTTTTTTTTTTTTTTTTTTTTTTTTTTTTTTTTGCTTCCTCTTTTATTTGTAACTTTCTACCCTCTCTTTTTCTCGCTTTCTATAAAAAATAAAAATACTAGAAGCAGAAGTAATTGATAATGGAAAATTTTAATAATGTATGACTGATGTATATGAAAAGTTTTTTTTCTACTATAATATGTAATTACATTGTATAATATGTCTACTTCTAATAAATAAATAAATAAATAAAAAAATAAAAAAAAATTAAAAAAAAAGAATAATTTTATTTGAATAGCATTTAAATATACACCCGCTGTTTGAAAACTTCCATCTCATCAAGAAGTATAACCTTGCAGCTTTACAATTGGGAAAGATGTTGTTCCATTAAATGGACAACTTCTAAATGCAGACACATGGAACTGCAGATGCTGGTTTACAGAAAAAGACACAAAGTGATGGAGTAAATCAGTGGGTCAGGCAGCATCTCTGGAGAAAATAAACAGGCAATGTTTTAGGTCAAGACCCTTTTTCAGACTGATCACTTTAAAGAAGTGTCCCAACCCGAAACGCCACTTATTCATGTTCTCCAGAGATGCTGCCTGACCTGCTGCTGAAATTGAATGACAGATAGAATTGGAGAAATTCAGTCTGCATTACTCCAGCGCTTTGTGTCATTTTTTAAATGCATGTCTTTTAACGATACTGCACACAATAATGCGACGAAGGGGGTCAAATTTCAAATTCCTTCAAAAAAGTTGACAAGCACTTTATTGGGTTCATGACTAACATAGTTTCAACAAAAAATATTAGAAAATATAGCATATTGATGGCAAGTTTCCGAAAATGGCATCCGAATACACAAATAGATTTTGTGGAACGGTTGTCGGGTGGTGTCCACCAATGACCTGGTTGGCACAGTAAGTGCACGTATTTCTTATTCCTTTCTATGTTTATGAATACCACATGGAACAATAAAATTGCAAACACCGTTTCCACTTCATTCATCTGATCATGTATTTTGAATACGGCATTCATCTGAGTGAACACCACAAGGCGCGTTACACGATCATACACACGTACGTTGCAAAGGTTTGGTGTCCCAGAAATCGAATGTTACTTTATTAGAGAAAACCAAATTATCCAAAGATAGAAAAAACGGTACATTACCTTATGGATTTGAGCTATATCGATGGCTGATGATTCGTCGGAAGGTTTAATTTGGGATGAGTTTTTAGTAAGTAAAATGTCTCCGTAACAGTCTTTGTGGAGCTTCTGGACGTTGGCCCGAAGGAATGAAGTGACTTGGTCCGTTCGAAAAGTAAATAAGAGACAGTGTGTTGCCAAATTGAAGATTGGCTCAGTTTCTTAGTTTTGATGACCAATTTTGTGCCCCAAAAATGTTTTTATTGACTTTAAATGGTCAAACATATCATAAACGGTGGTTGTGTTTTTGACACCACAATGTTTTTGATATATTAAATGTGAATATAAGAAAAATGATTAACTCGCCCAAAAATCACTACTACCATAGGATACATCGTGTGCTTTGTGAAAAGCAGTAGAGGTTTGGAGCCTCCGTGTTTTAACCTACGGAGGTACCGACCCCGATAACGGTCGTTGTGACAATGGACACCAAGCACAGCGACCGTTACAGGATCTTCGCGAGGTGGAATACCAGACATGAAACTGTATTTTTCTCCTGGTATTGATGAAGATATTTCCCTAGATCATTATCAAAACGTATATGTATGAGGGGCCATATGAAGTTTATTTATGAATTAAATATTCATGACTAAATGTGGCAGAGTTTATAATGTCACATTTTTGGTGGTAAAACGATGAAAATTTGTCTATTATGAAAAGAGTTTTTGACTTTCGGTCTTGAAGTTATCTGATTTATATCTGTTATTTATAAGGTTTCACATGATGGGTAGATTTTTGTTAAGAACAGTGTAATGGTGTAAAAAAAAACTGAATAGTAATCTCGTTCCTCAAAATCTCTCCAGTATTGTAAAAAGACACATATAGTTTTAGCAGGTATTTCAGTTTAATGGTAATAAATGATGTTATGTCATGATCTATCTCAGTGTATCCTGTTTTGTTGCTTTAATATGATAGGGAATATAAGAGCCTGAGAAAAGGTTTGAGAAGGATCATTGTTTGAGGCTGCAGCTGGGAAGAGAGTTTGGGAGGGCTGAGGTATTTTTATTTAAGAAAGCATGGCGATCTAATCGAGGCCTTCAGAATTAGACTCAATAAGAAGAATCGCATAATGTATTTGAGCTCCATATGTGGAACAATATAATATGTAAAAAAACAAATTTCTATGTTGGACATTAACAGATTCTTGACCTCTAGAATAAGGTGCCAGCATGGGCAGTGAATGTGAATTCAGTGCAGATATCTGATGAGTTGGATCAGTTCCTGAGAAAGTAGGTAGGTCATCAAAGACTATTACTCAGTCATGTACTGTTCCATAGAAACATAGACAATAGGTGCAGGAGTAGGCCATTTGGCCCTTTGAGCCTGCACCGCCATTCAATATGATCATGGCTGATCATCCAACTCAGTATCCTGTACCTGCCTTCTCTCCATACCCCCTGATCCCTTTAGCCACAAGGGCCACATCTAACTCCCTCTTAAATATAACCAATGAACTGGCCTCAACTACATTATGTGGCAGAGAATTCCAGAGATTCACCACTCTCTGTGTGAAAAATGTTTTGCTCATCTCAGTCCTAAAAGATTTCCCCTTTATCCTTAAACTGTGACCCCTTGTCCTGGACTTCCCCAACATCGGGAACAATCTTCCTGCATCTAGCCAGAACTTTAAGGGCGGCAAAGTCATGCAGATGGTAGCACTGCTGCCTTATAGTGCCAGACACCCGAGGTGATCCCGCAGGTACTGTCTGTATGGAGTTTTAATGTTCTCCCTGTGCCAGCATGGGTTTTCTCTGGCTGCTCCAGTTTCCGCCCACGTCCCAAAGACATGCAGGTTTGTAAATTAATTGCCCAATGTATATTGCGCTAGTGTTTAGGGAGCAAATGCGAAAGTGGGATAAAATGGTAACTAGAGTGATGGTTGACCAGTGGTCAACGTGGACTTGGTGGGTCTAAGGGCCTGTTTCCACAATGTATCTTTTAGTAAACATTCAAGGTTAGTTCAGTGTTTTTGCAAGCTTAAACCTGCATTGCTTTAAGCTGTTTTTCCTCTTTTTTTGCCTCTTTCATGAGTTTAAAAGTGTTTAACTAATGGACAGAAACTCTACAATACCGGCAACACCCACATTAGAGTGGTTCGGTCACAAAAAATCAACCTTCACAGAATTCACGAATCACTGCACAAATATTTGAGATATGGAATAAAATATACTCTCATGGGATTCATGTGAAAAAAAGTTCATAAATCAGTATAGTTCATTTATTCGACTTGCATTTCATGTGCAGATGACATGCTTCGCATTACAGAAAACTGACAAAGGTCATTTTTTTTCTGAATGCAGACACCCATAACCCGAAGGTCGCCTGTATTAGATCATGGTGGGTTAGATTACTCCACTGTTCTTGCCTGTTTGAATGTACAAAGCAACGCTGATTTTAGCCAATTTGAAATTTGCCTTCTGATGGGAGAGTTTGATCTGATCATTGTGTCTTGGTATCATCTGATGTATCTTATGCCAAGATTGTTGTAGTGGTTTTTTTTTTTTTTGCAGAATGCTTTTATGGTTTCATTGTTTCTCTTTTGAAGATTTTAGAAAGATAAGTAAATTACGTCTTTAAACAAAGGGGTGAAGTAATATTTTGTATATTTGTTGTGCCTTTTCCAAGCAGATTATACCTTAACAACTTAGAACCCAATCTTTATACTTGGATAAATAAGGGGATTGCTTTTCACCATTAATACGTTGCCATGAATTGCATTGAAGTACTTAAGTATTTACTGGTGTGTTCTAATGTATTCATCCTAAATTGGATTTGTACAGTGAAATTTGCGCAGTAAATGGATTTCTGATTTGAATATGTAGAAGGTGATGCATTAACTAATTAAGCTGTTGAGGGTCCAGGAAAGTTTTTAGGTATTGCTAATTGGTCAATATTTAAATTCTGGAAAAAATGTGAATAAAATTCTAGAATAAAGCAGCAAGCAATAACATCTCCAGTCAACCTCTTGCTCATTCACACACGCAGGAAATTGAATGGTTGATACCGATTATGTGATAACTATCAGAAATACAGAGGCCAGGATGTGTTAAACCACACTGTATTGCATTCATTGATGGCATAGCAGAGAGACCTAAAGGAGCACAAAGGACTGATGAATGATTTGGATAAACTGAAGTTCTGCTGATATTAAATGACGGATGGAATTGGAGTAATTGAGTCTGCATTTTTACAAATCTATTGGTAAAAGCTACGTTTGGCCTGGGGTGAAGCCATTTTCTCTGCATATCATGAGGCAAGCTCCAAGCTCCCCAACCATCAGACCTGAAACTGCACCTGCTGCAAAAATGCCAGTATTGTCATGTTTGTCCTAATAATACATTTCGGCAATTTAGCATAAAATTTGGGATTGCCTAAATGAATGCCCACATGACCGTCCACTTTTCATGCACACTACAAGTCAAATCTCTGTGCTCTTTTAAATAAGATGGCCCAACATCTTTAAAGTTTTTCATTATCATTTGTATTATCTGTTGATTATCATTTCCTCAAAGTGTTTTATATTGCCGGTTGGAAATATGCCTTTAGAAGTAAAGCCCCTGTGCAGAACCAACAGGTCAAGAGTGATAGAAGCACGGTGGATATTATCATCATTTTTTGCAAAGTTGCCAAAAAATTAAAGGTTTAATTTGTTGGGCATTCCAATTAACTTTATAGCCAGTGATGCACAAGAAGATTCTGAAAGACTCGCTTTTGCATTTTGGAATGAGATAATGGCCTTTGTCATTGGTCCGTTTTTTCCTGTTTTCTTGTCAAAAGCATAGTAGCAATCAGATTCAGTTTTGTTCTCGCAGTAGCACGATTCCATTAAATGATGCTGTGAATATTAATGCGAGAGGCAGGGTTGCTCTGTAAATTTAACAGCGACATTTGTTCATCTTCAGATTAATGGATGAAATTTTCCATCAACATTAAAAAAACATCCTGTCCTTATTACCCTTTTTTTTTGTGGGAGACTTTGTGTGCAAATTGACTGTGCAAATCTTTAATGGATAGAAATGTTATTTCTGTTACCAGGCTTGTAACTATTTTGCTCCCCCCCCCCCATGCTTCAAGATCCACTTTGTAATGAGGTAACCAGAATACTACAAAATGAATTCTGACAAACCATGATTTAATACGCATTTAGATTAGATTTATTACCTGTTAGTAATTCCCTAGCTTCTCAGCATTATGAGATCAGAATTTGAATTACAGTATCTCAAAATTATAACTATTTTTATTCTGGGTATATGACTGGGTCTACCCAGACACAAATCCCCCATGTGTCCTGAATTTAATTCCCACTTCCCCCTTTTCTAAACCTCAAAGTGCATTGACTCCCGCGCCCACCTCCAATCTTCGTCCTTCTAACACTCAGATTCTCTCCTCATCCCAGTCACCCAAACAGTGCTCTCGCAAATAAATTAACTCTGTCCCAACAACCACCACTTACATCATTACTGCCCCATATTTGTCAACAATTTTTGATCCGATCCTCTGCACCCACACTCCCCCCCTCCTCCCCCCCCCCTCCCTTCTTACTCCTGCACCAAATCTTCAATTATGATCGAATTTCCTCACAATGACCATTCACAAGAGAGGTTCAACTCCCTGGTCCTATCATCCTCCCCCAGCTCCCACCTCCACTCCCCAACTATCATTATGTTTTATGTCACATGTCCCATGTTAAAAAAGCACTGCTGAACTTAATACCTTGGGGTGAGAGCCACCGTGTTGAATATCCAGCTGATGCCCCATCCACTCTAGAGTTTCATGGTATCCTTTGAATGAGTGACGAATGAAGAATATATAGCTCTATTATTCTGTTGTTTTGGTTCACCAATGAAACTTTCAATTTAATCCACTTTTTTTTTACCAGATTCTACCATCCATAATCTAGTTTATAACTTTCAAATCAGACAAATTGTTTCAAGAAACCCAACCCTGTCCTGAAATGTGCTGACAACCAAAAAACATGTAACAGAGAAATCAGTCTGAACAAAAGTCAGAAGCAAAATTTAGAGCCCTCTCCGTTTAATTGGAGTTTAAAACTATTTGTGTATTGCAATCACATTCTGCAGTTCTCACTGTTTATGAAAATGTAAACCCATTGACTTCTTACAATGAAAGGAAGTTATTAAAATAGTTCAGTAGAATATGTCACTGTTTCAGCTGTGGCTAAACATTATGTAATAATATTATAGGGGGAAGGTTTAGTTTAGAGATACAGCGCGGAAACAGGCCCTGAGAGGAAACCGAAGATCTCAGAGAAAACCCACACGGTCACGGGACGAAAGTACAAACTACATACAGACAGCAGCCGTAGTCAGGATCACACCTGGTCGCTGCAAGCGCTGTAAGGCAGCAACTCTGAGTGATCAACAACACAAGAGTATCTCACAAGAACTCTTTTGGTCTGCACATATTTCAAGTGACTGAGTTCATAGGATCTAAATTTTATACTGACAGTGCCAGCAAAACAACAGAAACTCAAAGGAAGTCAACAACTCCTAAATCTTATAGCATAATCTTGTAAATACTCCTAAAGCTTATAGCATAATCTTGCTGACTAAAAAACCTATTCATTCTCCTGTTGATTGTTCATTGTAACTCTGACTGTTTGCTTTATATAATTAATGTCAGAGTTGCCATGAGGAGTAATGCATTGTATGTTGCACATGCTTGACATGCTGTGTGCCAGTGATAAAGTAATTGAATGGGTAGGGTTTGCCAGTAAAGTAGGTTCACCTACTTTAGATGGTGAAAATGCTTTGTACATCAGAAAATAAATCACTTGCCATAGGATACCTAGCCTCTGAACTCATAAAGAAAGCACATCAGTGCCTCTACTTCCTGAGAAGATTACGGAGAGTCGGTTTGTCAAGGAGGACTCTCTCGAACCTCTACAGGTGCACAGTAGAGAGCATGCTGACCGGTTGCATCGTGGCTTGGTTTGGCAACCTGAGCGTCCAGGAGCGGAAAAGGCTGCAAAAAGTTGTAAACACTGCCCAGTCCATCATCGGCTCTGACCTCCCCATCATCGAAGGGATTATATCGCAGTCGCTGCCTCAAAAAGGCTGCCAGCATCATCAAGGACCCACACCATCCTGGCCACACACTCATCTCTCCGCTGCCATCAGGTAGAAGGTACAGCAGCCTGAAATCTGCAACATTCAGGTTCAGGAATAGCTACTTCCCCACAGCCATCAGACTATTAAACACAACTTCAAACAAACTCTTAACTATAACAGCTTATTGCACTTTATCTGTTTATTTATGTGTGTCTTTATATATATTCTATGGTATATGGTCACACTGATCTTATTTGTATTTATGCCTACAATGTTCTGTTGTGCTGCAGCAAGCAAGAATTTCATTGTCCTATCTGGGACACATGACAATAAACTCACTTGACTTGACTTGACGAACTATCCAGCTGTGGTATTTATGTGGCTGCTGCAGTTGTTGTTGGTCACTTGTTATATCCAGGATATTGATGGTGGGGGTTGGTGATGGTAATAACATTGAAGTGCAGGCAGATAGACTCTCTCCCATTGACTGGCACTTTTGTTGCACAAATAAGCTGATAAATAGTCTGAATGCTGTTTAGGTCTTGCAGCATGCAAACATTGGCCTTATGATAGAAGGAAAGATCATTAATGAAGCAACTGAAGATGGTTCAATGTCCCGAGGAACCTCCTTGTGTGAGGTGTGATTCCAGCTACAGTAGTGTTTTCTCCTTGATTCCTATTGACTTCAATTTTACCAAGGCTTCTTGATTCCCCATGTCAAGGAAAGTCACTCTCAACTCACCTCTGGAATTCTGCTCTGTGAACCATGGAGATGAAAACTGATGGGCCTTGTGAAAACCCAAGCTGATTTGGTGAATTGATTCAGCTCCAGATGAGACCAAACATTTCCTTGTTGATGGAGCCGGTAGGTCTTTAAGGGCCTGTCCTACGAGCATGCGATTGCATGCGGCGAGCGCGACCAAACCGTAAGCGGGGGCCGCGCGGAGGTCGAGTTATACCGTACGAGTTGACGTGAAGTTCGAGCGAAGTCCGCGCTAGGCGTACGCCGTCAAGACGCTGCGTACGCCGTCGAGACGGTGCGTACGCCCTTCTAGGCGGTGCGAATGGCCTCAATGCGGCTGCGGGCCGGCAGGCCGTTGCCGCGCGGAATTTATGAACATTGTCAGTTTTTCGGAGCCCCGCGCGATGTCAGGACCAGCTCCGCACAATTCCATATGGCTCCTGCGATCGAAGTGGGACCGGCTCCGCGAGGCTGTACGGCTCAAGCGACCACGTTAGGTCGCACTTGCCGCATGCAGTCGCATGCTCGTGGGACAGGCCCTTAAAGAATAGACTGGGCAGGAATTAGTCGAGTACATAATCTGTTTATACAGATTATTAAAATCTGACAATGTGCACTTTAACCACATGTGATTTTTTTTCTCTTACAAATCTCAAATTGTGGAGTACAGAGGCAAATAAATAAATGATGGGTCTTTATCTCAAACATTATGGAGGGCACTATATGTGTAAATTGTCCCTAGTGTGTGTAGGATAGTGTTAATGTCGGGTTTTTCTGGTCGTTGTGGACTCGGTGGGCCGAAGAGCCTGTTTTCGCTCTATATCTCTAAACTAAACTAAAGAGTAAAAGCATCCCATGCCACAAATGATTTGCCTGTCATTATAATGAAAATAGAGCTGGCATTCCCTGGCGGTAAAGAACTTGAAGAAACAGTCTTGAAACCCTGAAAGCAACATTGGGATTCCTACTCTAGATTCACAGAATGTAGCCGTAGCACCTTCAAGAGTTCTCCAAACTGCAGACGGCAACACCTTTAAAACACTCGTGACCACCGAAAATATTCTGGAAATACCACTGAGAAACCAGTTAATCTCAGAATTTATGTAAAATTGGAGCAAATTACATGTTTTTTGCTGTGAAACTCTGCAAACCAGTTCCATAAATTGCCACGCATGGTAGTTATATCTTTATCATGCCTTTTAAGTTTTGAAACAGGTTCTAAAAAATAGCAGACACTTAAAGGATTTTATTCACAATAAACTGAACACAAGTGGTTGGTAAGCATTGATGAGCTCAGAGGAACAGGAGGAGCCTGTGGCTCAGTTCTACTGCAGAGAATGGTCGCCAATCTGGATCCACAGCAGGATACTTATTAATGCTCAGTAACAAACTGAGATTAAAGCTTTCTAACAGTTAGAGAGATGTTTGGCAAGACAAAGCATAAATTAGAGATGACATGTTGATTGCATGGTGATTGCTGATTGCATGGTGTCCTCAGAGCTGCTCACTGTAATTGGCATTTGTTTGAAAGCGTCCAATCTTCATTCTAATCAACCCTAGCCCATAGCTCCTCAGAAGGGATATTTTAGCATTGGTCTTATAGAATACCATGACTTTGTTGTTCTTTTATTCTCTGCTGCAGCCAGTGTATGCAAGTAAACCATATGCTTTCTTAACTACAGGTGCTGCTGCCTCTGGGTTCCTCTGTTCCTTGGTGCTTCCGAAGGTCATAACATTCATTGTATAATGCCTAGCCTTATTAGTTCCTCCCAAAATTCATCCTCACATTTTTCAGGATTGAATTCCATCTGTCATTTCCCTCCTTTCCAATATCATTCTGCATTCAAACAACGATTCTCCTCACTATCAACAGCATCATCATTTTTTGTATCACCGATGAACTCCTACATTCACATTGCTGAATATCTAAAACTATTTAAACAGTAACAGATACTTAGGACAGCATTGAGCTGCCAAGGACTATCTAGGCAGTCCAGGAGAGTGGGACCTCTGATTTTACCGTCCAGGATTTATTCACCACTCTTGGCCTGCACCACCTTGCTCAAAGTCAATATAGTGAAGGCCTCCAGCACAGCCCACTCTGTGGTGTTCAGCAGTTAGGTTTGGTCTTGGGAACAGCACTGAGGGTGAGGGTGGGAAATGGGTCAAAATGAACATCATCCACCCATTGAAGATGCAGCAGACTTTAAGCTGATATTCAGTATTTTTAAAAGCATAAATCAAAGACAGAATAGGGAAAGTCATGATTTTGGACTGAAGTAAAATTATATCTAGGCAATCTAATTAAAAAAGTGTTTGCAAGTGGAAACGTGTTGTGTGCAGGGTGTCACTGAAATTCTAGTTCATAACAGGAAGCTAACTCCCTGGAGAGACCTGGTGGAGTGGTGAAGTGTGTGTGTGGTAGAGAGGTCCAACAGAACTGACTATTGTGCCAGTTTGCTTTGATTAGTGACTCTTCTTCGTGTAAAACAGAAGTATATTCTCTTAAACCCTACCCTATCACAGGGCTACCAACATTGGGTGAGAGTTGGAAGTGTGAAATTGCAAGAGACCAAGCCTGAGGGAGCGCAGCGATGGGTGGGGGGGGGGGGGGGGGGGGGGGGGTGAGGTTGTGGATGGGGGGTGTCCTCCCTCCCATTGGTACGGAGCTTTTGCATTTTTCAGCTTGAAATTGTGCAATCTGGTGCATATTGTAGCAAGTCTTTTAACTTGCACTTGAATGCAATATTTATGCATTAAATTGGATTAGCTATGAATAAGGTTAGGCTAAATTACATTCCTAATTACATTCCACAGTAGAGCCAGGCTCTGATCAACAGGTGTAGCACATGAATGATCTTAGTATATTCATGTATGCAAATCCGATTATAATCAAACACTTGGCCCATGTTGACCAACCTGAGACTCAATGCACACCTGGTACTTACTCCTGACCCTGACGCCAGTTGCATACCTTCTCACATTCCTGACCCTGAGTCCAGCCTTATACCTGGCGCCCTATTCTACCCTGATCATAGCTGCTTACCTACTTAGGTTCCCAGTGCTGAACACTCCCATTGTCCCAGCTTTGACTGCGCACCTAGTACTATTCCAGACCTTGACTCTGGATGCACACTTGGCCTTGCTCCTAGCCCCTCTGCACTGACAATATATCTGGCCCAAACATAAAGCCCCATATCTGACCCCCTGGACTTAACCTATTACGTTCAAGTCCACAGGTGCTTATCTAATCCAGTAATCTTTTATGGGACAGTTCACACACCAAACTTTGTATAACAAATGTTTTACATCCATTGGCTTCCTTGTTATCTAACATGCTAGTTACTTTGTCAAAGAAGTCATCAATTGGTTGAACACAATTTCTCATCCATAAAATTATACTCAGCTGTATAAGTATTCTGTTATAATTTCCTTCGTTTTCCTAACAAACTGTCCTGAAGTCATTTTCACCCCCAATATTTTCAGTATTTTGCTGTCTTCCTCTCAGCTGGAACTTTTCCGAAATGCAAAGTCTAATAACTATATATTTAAGCAATATTATTCTATTAATGTGATCTTGAGAGAACATAATATTTTCTGTGGTATTCATAAAACAACAATGATAAAAAGATCTTTGTTTTGATTGAACCTACCAACATGCATATATTATTATATTACATATGTACCGAGGGCATATTTTTGTTCCAATGCTCCCCATTCCCAATTACTTTTACATTGAAGTGATTGAAATCCAAGTGAAGTTTGTACGGCATCAGAAAAATAAAACCTCCGGAATGGATGATATTCATTACGTGGTTGGTTGGAGTCGGTATCAGCACAATTCCTATATTAAACTTTGAATCTTCAGATGTCCTGGTTCAAGCTAAAATTAAAGACAAATAATAACCTCCTCACACATTCCCCTGCAAGTATCTCTGTCACTTCTTTAAAATATGCCCCTTCTTTGAACAAGCTCTTAATCATCACATCTGAATCAGTTTCTATCTGATTATACACTCCTTGAGGATGTTTATCTAGTGTTCAATTAATAAAACAACGAGATTGGGGACATTTCTATTCAACCGGTCAAAGGAATTTGGCGGGGGGGGGGGGTTGGTTACTTTTCCAATATTTAACTGAAGGAAATAATAGGTTATCGAGGCTGTGTGTTGTGACAGACAGCCTGACACCTTGCATGTCACTTTAATATTACACTTATCCCATCCCCCTAGATATTCCGGATTAATAAATTAAGGTTTTATCAACTAACTACAAATCAGGCTGATTACAAATCAATAACATTAGCCAACTCCGAAACACGAAGCGTTGAGCATTGGTATCCAGACATCACGGACAACTGGCCTCAGTTCCCCGCTCACATCTGGCAGTGTTCTCCGTCTGAACCAGGGGCCACGGAGCGTTTTTGAAAGTGTGGGGGCTGAGCGATCACTGATCACTGGCCTTGGGGGTACCCGGTGAGGTAGTGGAGTAACGGAGTGGGAGGGGGTGTCCCTCTCCCACGGTAGGGACTTTTTGTAATTTGATGTATTAAAATCATGTTTTAGTGCATTGTAGAAGTAAGTATTTTTAAAAGGTAACCTTTTCCACACAAATGGTGGTGGGTGTATGGAACAAGCTGCCAGAGGAGGTAGTTGAAGCAGGGACTATCCCAACATTTAAGAAACAGACGGATACATGGATAGGACAAGTTTGTAGGGATATGGACCAAAAGCAGGTAGTGTAGCTGGGACATGTTGGCGGGTGTGGGCAAGTAGTGCCGAAGGGCCTGTTTTCACACTGTATCACCCCTAAGACTACATTTTACCTCCACCATGCATGAATGTTTCAAAATCAAGTGGTCGAGGTTTATTGTCATATACTCAAGCATAGAAACATAGAAAATAGGTGCAGGAATAGGCCATTTGGCCCTTCGAGCCAGCACTTCCATGCAATATCATCATGGCTGTGCATTTAAAATCAGTACCTCTGTTTTCCACATATCCCTTCATTTCGCTAGCCCCCAGAGCTAAATGTAACTCTCTCTTGAAAACATCCAGTGAATTGGCCTCCACTGCCTTCTGTGGCCTGAAATCCACAGATTCACAACTCTCTGCGTGAAGAAAGTTTGTCCTCATCTCAGTCCTAACTGGCCCCCCCTTTATTCTTAAACTGTGACCTTGGTTCTGAACTCCCCCAACATCGGGAACATTTTTCCTGCGGTTGCGTGAAAATCCCCATTTGAAGACCACTATCTTCCACAGTTTCTACCCAGTGCTTGGTACTTACTTCCAACAGTCACTGGTTGTCCTCCAGGATGCTCCGAGCCACAGCCTGATCCATGCCGGTCACCTGGGCGAATTCGGCACAGAGACTCTCACGGCAGCGGCGCAATGCTTCCGACGCCTCCGACGGCCCGGGACTCTTGCACCGAGGCTGCTCCATGGCCAGAGCTGCAGCGAGCGACTCGCCAGCCCGACAAACACTCGCCAGCACCGGCTCCCTGTCCGCACCTGTCCCAGCCGCTGCTTCTATCTTTCCCTCAGCCCCGGCTCTCCAACACCCGCAGCCCATGCAGTTGATATGAGTTTTGAAATTTTCGTTGATCACAGAATTTCTCACGACAGAGCGTGAGAATTTTGTGATCAGCGTGAGAATTTGGTCAAATGCGTGATTCTCATGCTCGATGCATGAGAGTTGGCAGCCCTGCTATCATTTCATATTGGAAACCAGACTGAATCTGGTGTTCTGCGGTGATGCAAAGTTAATTCTTATAAAGTTTGATCTTAGATGAGCTATTAAAGAATATCTCTGTGCATTGGTAAATATGGCAGTTAAAATTTGCAAGTTTCATTAAAGATGAGTATCTCCTAGTTTTTCCACAAACTGTTTCCTTAAGCATCAGCGGGAAAAGTATTTACCTTGTCGGTGACCTCATTCATTTTTATTTTCTAATTTACCAGCTTAAATTCTATGAATTACTACTCTTTTGGAAAATGTAAATAGAAGAAAAAGACATTCTTATAGACCATCTGATTTAAACAGTGAAACAAACAGGCACCAGAATTATTGGGTACAATAGCCTGAGTCAATTATAATTATAATTATCGAAGGCTGCAGCACCCACTAATTACATTTTGCTAACCTGAAAATTATCCATTTATTCTAAAAGGACACAAAATGCTGGAGTAACTCAGCAGGTCAGGCAGCATCTCTGGAGAACATGGATAGGTGACGTTTCACAGAGTGCTGGAGTAACTCAGCAGGTCAGGCAGCATCTCTAGAGAACATGGATAGGTGACGTTTCACAGAGTGCTGGAGTAACTCAGCAGGTCAGGCAGCATCTCTAGAGAACATGGATAGGTGACGTTTTGGGTTGAGAACTTTCTTCAGAATGGTCTCGATCCGAAACATCACCCATCCATGTTCCCCAGAGATGCTGCCTGACCTGCTGAATTACTCAAGCCCTTCGTGTATTAATCAACATATGCCTTGTATTCATTTATTTCAGTTTCTTATCAGTTAATCAATTATCTATTCATGCAAATGCGAGGTGATTTGATTGTGCTTTTCAGGTAAGATTAAAACAATTGTCTGGCAAGGGGGTGGGACCCAAAGTAGTCGACTAACAGATAAGAAAGTTGAAGTTGAATACAGAGTTTAGCACTAGCAAGTGCAGGTAGGGGAAGGACAGGGAGCATAGAAGGTTCGATAGGCTAAACTGGATTTATTTTAATTCACAAATCCTCGCAGATAAGGTAGTTGAAAAGTATGGATTTGGAACATGAACTATTAAGGAATTGGTAGGACTGGCAGTTCAGTGTTCCTCCGTATCAGTGATTAAGCAAGAGAGGGTGCAGAAAAGATTCGCAAGGACGTGACCTGGATTGAAAGGCTTGAGTTAACAGGCGAGATTGGATAGGCCAGGTCTGTTTTCCTGAATGTAACAGTGGTTGATATAGATATAAACATTAGGAGAGGTATAGATAGGCTAGATAGCCAAAGACTGTTTCCCATGATGGAGTTCTTTAAATCTAGAGGCTGTAGGTTTAAGGTGGTAAGGAGGACGTTTAGGGAACCTGAGGGGTAACATTTTCACACAAAGATTAGTTGGTATCTGGAGTTAGTTGCCAGATGATGTGGTGCAGGAAGGAAGAGTAACAATATTTAAGTGAGCAATCCATACGCATGGAATTAATGCTGACAAACGGAATTAGCATAGATTGGTGTAATGGTCAACATAGGCATGGTGGGCCAAAGAGACTGTTACTATAATGTTATAACTCCATGACTCCAGTATATATTCTTCAATCACATGTAGTCTCATCAAATAGAATAACATTTTGTAAAACAATTTATCAAATAGCTTTTGGGATTCCAGATACATTATATTCACAGGGTCCCTTTTATCCAGCTACATTCTCAAACAACTCTAATAAATTGTCAATCACAATTTCCTTTTCATGAAATAATGTGCAGTCTGCCTGTCTTGGAATTATGCAATTGTATTAATTTAAAACGACTCATTCCAGGAGGTTCACAGTGATACTCTCACTGGTCTATATTTCCATTTCCCTTTCCCTTCTTTCTTGAATCGCACTGTTGCATTTGCTGTTCCGATTTGACAGGATCTTTCTGGAATCTGAGGTTTTAGATGATCACATCCAATGCATTATAAAGGCAGTGAAAACAGAATTAATTAGTGCCTTCATTGAGAAATTAGGGAGTCATGTGTACAAATAATCCTATAAACTGTGGAGAAGGGGTAGGAGAATTAGACTTGCTCTACTAAGACCTAAGACTGACTCAATTGGCTGAATGACTCCTGTGTCATAACTGTTCTATTATTTATGTCAGATGCCATACTTCATCGAGTTTCCTTTGCACTATTTCTATAGTCTACAAGGCATTAAATGGTGGGTGCGTGGGATGTTTTCCCCTCGGGCTCAAGTGGCATCCGAGCGCAACCACTGTGCCAATGAAGTTGGCTTTTGGTATCTTGATGCTTGCAGTGGCAAGATGTGGTGAAAGGATTTGGTGGTTTATTGTCAAGAAATATATATTTGAAGACACTGGATGTCCACTGAGACAAGATCAATATTATTCTGTGTAGATACTAGACACAGACCCTGAGGCACTAATACACAGAACAGTGCAGCACAGAAATGCCCCCTTTAGCCCACAGTTTGGGCCGAATATATTGCCAAGCAAAACTGATCTTAACTGCCTGCACACGATACAGATCTCCCTAACTGTCTATCCTATCAATACTTCTCATAATTGTATATACTTATATCAAGTCTCCCCCTCAACTTCTGCCATTCCAGAGAAACAAATCCAAGTTTATTCAACCTCTGTAGCTGAAACCCTCTAATCCAGGCAGCATTCTGGTAAACCTCCTCTGCATCCTTTCAAAATCATCCACATTTTTCCTGCAATGGGGGCGACCAGAACTGCACCCAGAACTCCAAATGCAGCCTAACCAAAGCTGCATCATGACTTCCAGACTCTTATATTCAATGCCCCAAGCAATAAAGGCAAGCATACCATATGCCACCTTTAGTGAGCTTTGTACTTGGACTATGATCCCTCTGCATATCAATACTGTTAAGGGTCTTGCCATTAACTGTATAGTCTCTCCTTACATTAATCCTTCCAAAGTGTAACATCTCACACTTGCTCAGCTTAAACTCCATTAGCCATTTCTTCACCCACTTCTGCAACTGATCTATGTCTTGTTGTGACTTACGACGGCGTTCCTCACTGTCTGCAACTCCTCCAATTTTGTTGTTAGCAAATTTAGTCACCCATCTACATTTACATCTAGGTTATTTATATATATATATATATATCATAAACAGCAGAAGTCCCAGCACAGATCACTGCAGAACTCCACTGGTTGCAGACCTTCAGCCAGACTAACTACCTTCCACAACAACACTCTGTCTTCTATGAAAAGCCAGTTCTGAATCGATACGACCAAGTCATCTTGAAGCCCTTGCATCTTAATCTTCCGGATCAGCCTACCATGAGGAACGATACCCAAAGCCATACCAAAATCCATGTAGACAACATCCACCCCCATACCTTCATCAATCTCCTTTGTCACCTCCTCAAAAAAGCTCAATCAAGTGAGTGAGACACCACCTGCCGCATACAAAGCTGTGCTGGCTTTCGCTAATTAGACCTTTCACTTACAAATGGGTGTGAATCCTAGCTCGAAGAATTCTCTCCAGTAGTTTTCCTACCACTGACATGAGGCTCACCGGCCTATAGTTTCCTGGGTTCTCTCTATTTCCTTTCTTAAACAAAGGAACAACATTTGCCACTCTCTAGTCTTCCGGAACCTTGCCTGTGGCCAGAGAAGAAACAAAGATCCTCATCAAGGCCCCCACAATCTCATATCCTGCCTGCCTCAATAATCTAGGATAGATCCTATCAGGCCCTGAGGACTTATCCAACTTAATGTTCTTCAAGAACCTCAGCACCACCTCCTTCTCGATCTCAAACTGCCCTACCATATTTATATTAATGGTCAATGTAACTATAGGTTTCAGTCCTAATGAGATTTTAGACGTCTTAGGGATGAGGTTTTCTCGAAGCACCTACTGAAGGTTTGGTAACTACCACTCTGATGGCTATTTTTGCATTTGGAGGTTTTTCCCAGCAACTTGATGCTACAGCAATTTCTTGTATTCTTAAGGGCCTGTCCCACTGCAGAGAAATAGTTCAGGTCGATGCACAAGAGGCTCTTGCTCTGAGTTGGGGGAATTAAGATGCCCATCTGATTCAAGAGCTTTCAGAGTTTGAGGTTGATCACTTATTCTTTCACTCCTTCTCCAAAATTAGGTCTAATGTTAGAGACGTGATGGCATTTCTATCTCCTTGAGTAAGCCTCTCTGGTTTGATTACATTGTAATGAACGCAGTATGAGTGTTAGACACAAAATACTGGAGTAACTCAGCGGTCAGGCAATATTATTGGTGACATTTTGGTTCGAGACACGTCTTCAGACTCTGTCACCACGAAACGTCACTCATTCGTTTTATCCAGTGATTCTGCCTGACCCACTGAGTTACTCCAGCATTTTTTGTATATCTTCAATATAAACCTGCATAATCATAGAGTCTTACATTGGGGAAACAGGCCCTTCCGCCCAATCCACCCACACCGGCCAATATGTCCCATCTGTACTAGCCCCACCTGCCTGTATTTGGCCCATATCCTCTAAACCTATCCTATCCATGTACTTGTCTAAATGTTTCTTAAACGTTGCAATTGTATCTGCTTCACCTCTTCCAGCAGCTTGTTCCATACACCTACCACCCTTTGCATGAAAAGGTATCCCTCAGATTCATATTAAACCTTTTCTCCCTCACCTTAAACCTACTTACTCGGATTCTCAATTCCCCAACTCAGAGCAAGAGCCTCTGTGCATCGACCTGAACTATTTCTCTGCAGTATGAATGTTATCAGATTTATGTCTTTTACCACCAGTTTATCTCCCTTGAGGCACAACATAAAATAACTTGCTTAGATGGGCAATTTGAATTTTTTTCCTTTTGAAGCAGTCAAGGTTTCAAGGTCAGTTTATTGTCACATGTACCAATGTACAGTGAAATTCAATTTACCTGGAAGGAGCTAAGGGTGTTGCAAGACTTTAAGAAGGCATTAGAAGCTGCAGTGGTATTTTATCTGCATAGTTCAGCCAATTACCTACATTTCTTTAAAATGTATAATAACATGGGTCGAACAGGGCATACATTGTATATATTTTAACGGCTTGCACTTCCTTTCAATTAATTATCATTGAAAGACAATTTCCTGGCAATCAAACTGTCCAGCGTGATTAAGGTAAATGCTGATCTTAAATTTCAGTCGTTTTGTGGGAGAATAACAAAACTTAATTCAAAGCCTCCAATGAGAGGAGAAATTTCCTGAGCGCCATGTTTGCTGATGTAAAAATTGCTGATACATACATGTCTCACAATTTTTTTAATTTTTTTTTAAGCAAATCAGGCATTCTCTCTGGCTCCTGACTTAAGGTCAGAAATGAGAATGTTTGAGAGAGTATTTGTTGACATACCGATCTCCTGAGGAAGTAGAGACATTGATGAGCTTTCTTTGTTATTGTATCAACGTGCTGGGCCCAGGACAGATCTTCGGACATGAACATACCCAGAAACAACGTTTTTCACTCTGTCATTCTGTCGATGAAACCGGGTTTGTGGATCCCCGGGTTTCTCCTCCCAAAGTCAACAATAAGCACCGTGGGCTTGATAATGTTGAGAGCAAAATTGTTGTTCTGGCACCATTCAATCAGATTTTCAATTTTCCTCCTGTACGCTGACTCATCATTACCTGTTATCTGTCCAACAACGGTGGTATCGTCGGCAAATGTTAAAGTGCCGTTGTAGTTGTGTCTGACTATATCGTCATGGATGTGGACAGAGTAGAGGTGATCACACAGCCCTCGGTGCTCCTGTGCTGATGGTGATCGAGGAGGATGTGTTATTGCTAATTTGTACTGATTGTGGTCTGTCAACAATACAATATACAATACAATACAATTCAATTTATTGTCATTTGGACCCCTTGAGGTCCAAACGAAATGCCGTTTCTGCAGCCATACATTACAAACAAATAGACCCAAGACACAACATAATTTACATAAACATCCATCACATTGCTGTGATGGAAGGCCAAAAAAACTTATCTCTCCACTGCACTCCCCCCCCCCCCCCGATGTCAGAATCAAAGTCAAAGCCCCCGGCGGGCGATGGCGATTGTCCCGCGGCCATTAAAGCCACGCTGGGTGATGCAAGGCCGCGCACCGGGTCTTGATGTTAGAGCCCCCGGCGTGCGCTCGCAGTCCCACGGCCATTCCAAGCCGCGCGGGGCGATGGTGTAAGGCCCCGCTCCAGGAGCTCTTCAACCCCGCAACTCGGGCGGGAGAAGTCGCCGTTGCGGAAGCCCCGAAAAGCGGTCTCCCTCCAGGGACCCGCGGGCTCCCGGTGTCACTGTCCGCCAAACCCGCAGTTGCAGCCACCGAATCTCCGGAGGTCGGGCCGCAGCAGCGTCCACCACAGCTCCACCCGCTCTGGACTCGGCCAGCTCCGCGACGGTGAGGTGAGTAGTCGGCACCACAGCCCCCGGTCTTCCTGTTGGAGGCCGCTCCTCGTTGCAGCCCCAACGACAACGGAGACCCGACAAAGAAAAGGTCGGGTCTCCCGTGCAGGGAGAGATTTAAAAGTTACCCCCTCCCCCCCACACCACCCCCACCCCCCCACACACATACCCCAACAAAAAATAACAAAAACTACATTAAAACATAGACATAAAATAATAAAAACGCAGACGGACTGCAGAGGCCGCTGCTGACGAAAGTCGCGCCGCCCACCGAACAAGGTAGTTAAGAATCCAATTACATAGGGATGAGCAGAGACCCACTTCTCGGAGTTTGATGATAAGATTAGAAGGGATGATGGTGTTGAATGCCGAGCTGTAGTCGATGAACAACAGCCTGGCATTCATGTTTATATTGTCCATCTGGACCAGTGCAGAATTGAGCCCCAGCGAGATCACACACCCGGTGGTAGGTGAATTGTAATGGTGAAAGGTCCTTACTGAGGCAAGAGTTGATATGCATCCTAACAAATGTCACAAGGCCATCCATCATAACAGATATTAGTTCCACTGGTCAGTAGTCATTGAGGCATGTCACCTTACTCTTCTTTGAGCACCATTTTTATTGATGTTTATGTTGGTAAGGGAGGAAATTTGTAGTGTTTGATTGGGGATGTTATTAAGCATCAACTGATGCCAGGAACATGCTAAATGTGCCTAAGGCAAATTGCACAAAAGTATTGAAGCTAAATTAATAAGGAAGCATTATCACTTTTATGATTTTTAAAAAGAAAGTCATCACACCATGTTCCAAATACTTAAATTCCATCTGTTTAAATGAATATGTCTGGAAAGCAGGTGTATATGGATAATTTGCAAAAGTGAACAGCAGCAATATCTAGTCTTTCCTAATCAATGGTGATGGGGTGGCTCATCTATTACAACTTTTGTGCAGTGTTAGAGGAAGCTATAGTTGTAGACTGTGGTAAATCATTTTGACAATTATTTAGCCTGTGCTGTTATCTTGCCTTGTATGATCACTGCAGTCACATGGTAACATTATTGTGCTGCCAGCTCACTGGAGTTTGCAGTGAAACACTTTGCTGTTGATTAATATGGAGAATGAAGTAATACAATATTGTAAGCAGTTGCTGCAGATTGTATAGTAATCATTTAACTTGAGGGCTCTCATCAAGAGTTTATTTAGTGCCACGGCATCTAAAAGAAATACAATGCAAATCTTTAAGAGCTCTTGAAAAGCTGTAGAAAGGAGTAATTTGACTTTGAAAGTAAAAATGTTAATTCATCACAACATATAATGGCCAGATTAATTTGCAATTAAATGGACAAATATATTGTGTATTCGAGGCTTGTAAATTTTTCAACCAGATTATTTGCCATTTTATTTCATCACATAAAGCTTGGATTAGAAATTGCTGAATAGACATCATAATTCACTTCTGTCAGGGAGACACGGCTTAGTCATAGATATAGCCATTACATCATTTAACTTTTCAGATAATGGAAGTGTTATCAGACCAATTTTGTTTTTGCCCATGCCATGTATACTATACTTATCTCTTGAAACATGGAAATTGCAATGGTTTGCAGCGGCTCCATCATAGACTAAAAGCAACCAGAAGACGGGAAGACCAAGGGGGGAAAGAGGACATTGAACATTAAAGCTGCTACATTTGAAGTGACGAGTACCCAGCCACACATTTTTTTTACCCCCAATCTTGCAAAATTGGCTGGCATTCTTCCCAGCCTTCCTTGTCCTATCTTGCCAGTTTATGCTGTACAGGCTGTTAGCCAAGAAGATTTGAAGCTACCTTTTTCTTGACAAAAAAGTATCACTGGATAGCAATGAATTGGGAAACAAAATAAACAGAAAAACAGAGTTTAATTAAATTCCCGTTGATAGGGCTGATGAATTATGCACAATCCAAAATGAGGATAGAAAAAAAGGAATACTTCAGCTGGAAATGGGTCAACAGGGATAGAATTAACCCAGGGGACTTGAAATCCAAATTGCTGCACATAGAATAACTATTTTAAAAATAAGGACACAAGTCTCTGGTGAATCCTTAATTTATGGACTTTGCTATAAATATATCTTTTGTTAATATTATTTTACACCACACATCTTAAATCTTGAACAAAACGCACAAGAACACAAGAAATTAGGAATAGGCCCTCAAGCCTGCCCTACCATTTAATATGATTGTGGCTAATCTAGCTGGTCTCTTCTGTGCATTTTTCCCATCAACATCAATTCCTCAATATTTTAAATATGTATCTATCTCCACTTTAATATATCTAATGCTCTGGTGCCACTCCTTGGAAGGGCGAAGATTCCAGAGATTTGCATACTTTGTAGCTTTACCATTTTTTTTGACACTCCCGCAAGATAATACATATAACCCATCAAGCACCCTTCGGATCTTATATGTTTGAATAAGACAAGGGTGAGGAGGGGGGGGGGAGGAGGGGGGAGGGTGGAGGGTGGAGGGGGAACATTAAATATTAGAGCTACTGCACATATTATTTTATGGCACAATATTATTATAAATATCATTATTTTACACTTTAATGAATACAGACTTAAACTCTAGCGTTTCTTGAGTAAGCTAAGCTTTTGATCTCGTCATTACCATTTGCCCGGTAAATCTCCTCTGTACTGCTCCAAAGCTACAATATCTTTTTTTAGGTTAAAGAGGCGAAACCTGCGCATAGTGTTCCACGTGTGACATCACTAGTGTATAGTTGAAACAAAACTTTCCTATTCTTCAACTCAAAGTCCACCATGTAATTTGCATACTGAACCACATGTTGGACCTACTAGCTGTGATTCATACACTAGAATAGATCGATCCCTCAGAACTTCACTCTTTAGCAGGTCCTCTCCCTTTAGATTCCACTTACCAAAATGCATGACTTCACACGTAGTGTAGGAAAGAACTGCAGATGCTGGTTTTCATCGAATATAGACACAAAATGCTGGGGTAACTCAGCGGGACAGGCAGCATCTCTGGAGAGAAGGAATGGGTGACATTTTGGGTTGCATTTTAGGATTTTGTTTTCTACTACCTCTAATTGCAGGTAAACCCTTATTATAACAAACTAATGGGAGGAATGATGGTGGGGGGAATCGTGTCCATTATTACAGACTGTCCGTTATAAGCGAGTAAGGTATTATCATTATAATAGTTGAAACAAAGAACTGCAGATGCTGGTTAATGCAAAACAGTACACAAATAACTGGATTAACTCAACCGGTTAATTTGCATGGATGGAGAACATGGATGAGTGAGGTCGGGATCCTTCAGTCTGATTCCGTCTGCTGAGTTAGTTACTCCAGCACTTTGGCTCATTTTACCTTAAAATTAGCATATTTCCCGGCAATGAAGACGCTATTTTTTACCCAAACATAAGGCACGAAAATGTACCTGTGTCTTGGAGGCCGAAGGTTAGGTTGTTAGCCATGAAAGATAGACTTGGCTATCCCTCAGTACAGCAACATCAAGAATGATGTTGCTGTACTGAGGGATAGACAAGTCTTTCCCTCATTGCTGGCAGCTGATGGGAAGCGGCTGTAAAAGGACAGTGCCGCTGGGGGGGGGGAGAGTTCTGGACCGGGTCAGCATGGGCAGGAGCGTTGAGAAGGAGGAGGTCGGGGATCATGCCAGCAACTCACCGTTGCCGTGGCGCTCCGGTCATGGAGCCACCACATTGTGGCCGGGGAGGGAAGTAGACAGGGTGGCGGCGAGCGGCCACTGGGACCGGACAGGGAGGAGACCAGTTCAAGAGCAAAGATCATAGAGCAGAGCGGGTCAGCGGGCGATGGATAACAGTACAGTGGACGTTGGAGCTTACTCCTGTGTCAGCGCAATCAAGGGACCAATTGAGGTTACTCGCGCTGACCATCGCTAGCTGACCCGCTCTGCACCATGATCTTTGCTCTTGAAAGAAATGGACCGGGCAGTGAATGCCATGCAGTGTCACCCAGCGCAGCAAGTGAGGTCATGTCCTGTTCCCGGCGGCAGTCAGAATTTAAGGATTTGCGGGAAGCGGCTGACATGAGCGATGCTGGCGAGAGGCAGGAGCAGCCACAATGCGATGGCTCTGCGCCGGGAGCGCCACGGCAGCGGTGAGTGAGTGCTGGCAAGATCCCCGACCCCCTGCTTCTCAACGCTCCTGCCCGTGCTGACCTGGGCCAGACTCCCCACACGCTGTGAAAGGAACTCTCCCCCCAATCGGTCCCTTAAACTAGTATTGTCATTCAATAAGATCACAACTGATTCAACTTGTTCCGGTGTGTTCACGTTTTTCCCACCATCTCTCCACCTGCCATCACCCTCCACCTCCCACCCATTCAGTCATTCAGAATGGAGGAGATCTGGAAGCCTTGGGCAAATTGAACTGTTACTTTCTTTTTTTTTTTGAGCGTGGGAAATTCTATGTACCGCCAACCTTTTTTCAAAATTCAGCAACTTAAAATGGGGGTGCGTCTTCTACGCAGGTGCGTCATCATTGCGGGGAAATACGGTAGGTGCCGATGCTGCCGGTCTCCACCAGCGAGCCAGTCTTGATGAGCTGCAACAGGGTTGGATAAGTGGGCTGTTATTGCTGATCACGATGAAGCCACAGGGGACAACGCTTTCTTCAATCTGCTGTCAACGACAAGACGCACTCTGTCAGTGCGGAGTTCCCTCCCCTCTCATCTGCTGCTGCTTCCGAGCTGGAGTATGTCGGCAACTCCAGGGGAGAAGAAGGAGGAGGTGGCGGCGGTGAAAGGGATGGGGGAGCGAGTCCAAGTGGACAGAGCGATGGCGGAAGGAGGAGGAGGAGGAGGCGGGGGAGTGGGGAGCTGGATAAAGCAACAGCAGGGAGGAAGGAGGAGTAGATGGTGGGAGGGGAGGGGGCGTAGGGTGTCATGTCGGTGGCGGTGTCCCCAAGGGCTACAATGTGAGCAGCAACAACAGCAGCATCAACAAGTCAGTGCGGCAGGTGATGAAGGGCTCGCTGGTGCAACTTGCGAGTTGGGGATGTCATCGGAAGGTCCATCTGCTATATCTGAAATCCTTCATAAAGGGGTCTGTTAAAACGAAGGTTCACTGTACAATCTGTAACATTCTGCTGTTTTGAATTCATCATTACATTTATTATTGTACTAATTGTAAATAATGTTTACTCTGTTTCGTACTATCTTGGAATTTTATTGCCCGCCAGTATACATGACAAATAACAAACCTGAATCTGAAACAATCTTCAATTTCGTCCTCTGTAATGGCCTTCCTCTGTAATTCTAATTAACTAAAGGAATATTTTCCTGGTTTATTTGAGCAAAAGAAACGATGAAGAAATTTCTGATACGAAATATCCTGGACTTGTGAAGACATTGGAAATGTTAAGAGTGTCAGAAGCAGAATTACTAATAATGAATAATAAACCATGTTGATTAGTGGCATGGTGGAAAAGTTTGCTGAAAATCCCAATAATTCCCATAAACAACTTTAAGCAAAAATAGAATAATGCTTTATAGCATTTTGATTTGACTTTCACAACTTTGAAACTATTAAATCTAGAAACTTTCCAGAAATTATCACATTGAAGTTTGTTCTTCCATCAGTTGAATACAGTAAGAAGCATGCACTAGAAGTACATTGGTTTCATTTTGACTGCAGGAACTTCAGCACCTTTTCTATTCTTTTTTTGTAAATGGTAGCAAATCATTGCAGTCTCACATCCTCTCAAAACTGGTTGTTACTGGATACAATCTAAAATAGAAACCAGCTGCACTTTTTTTTGTAACCTGAAGCAACTTTGAAAATGTTAATCAACAACAATTTATGTAGGTCCTTTATCACAGAATATGTGCCAAGTATACAACAGAGGCAGGAAGGAGAATTTAAAAGCAGCTGTAATGGGGGGAAAAGGAGGTGTAAAGAATTGGCCAGGGTAGTGAAATTCTCCTTTGGTCATTAACGTGACACTTTAGTAACTTTGAAATCTTTACAATAGCATAGCTGTACTATCTTACCTGCTTGGGGGAGACTGGTGTCATTTTTGGCATGGGTGGTGAAGAGATGGTGACCACTGCAGGTTTATGGTGGAGTTTCTTTGAAGACAATTAATCCTAAAGAGTGCTTGTTATTAATTCTAACACTTTATAAAGACATTTTAGAATTAATTGCAATGTATATATTGCACGGCCTATGAACGGGAACCCAGTGCGCAATAGTCTGAAGAAGGGTCTCGACCTGAAACATCACCCATTCATTCTCTCCAGAGATGCTTTGTGCCTGCCGCGCTGAGTTACTCCAGCATTTTGTGTCTACCTTCGATTTAAATCAGCATCTGCAGTTCTTTCCTGCACAACAGTATTGTGGTCTCCCACTGTACTACAACGCATGCACTTGCTTGAGTTAATTACAAACGTTATAATAATTGAATTTAGCTGTGTAATTGAAAAATATTGGTCAAAATGCCATTTACAAGCTGTAGTATCCTCAGAGACTGATTGATTAACTGCTCTGTGGTAGACTCCATGGATGCTCCTTGAATGTTGTCAAAATTCCATTCTTCCCTTCGAGTTCTGCACAATATTTGCCTCTGGCACCAGAATGATATCTGAACACGAAAACCAGGGTCCCACTCCTTGGAGTTTAAAAATTAAGAGGTATTTTGACTGAAATGTTCAAGTAATTAAGTGAAATTGCTGGGGTCGATGAAGAGGGATTATTTTCACAGGCTTTAAAAAAAAATCAATGCCCTTGGGAAACACTTTGCAGTTAGTAAACGTTTTGTATACATGTATGAGATAGTAGAAACTTGCACATCCAAATGCAAACCAAAATTACTGTTGTGCAAAATACAACCGAAAGTGACAGAGATTAGTAATGGTCAGATCTTCCTGGGAGCCGTCACCAGGCATGGTCTTCTGTTCAGAAGCTGCCTTCAGGTGAAGCCCAGCATTTGGCCCCTGGTTTGCCTTGACAGCCCCGGAATCAGGTTCATTGGCATTCATAACATGCAGAATCCATTATTAAAAAGGAAAGTTACTACTATCATCTTCAAAAAGATGCTTAAAGAAACATACTTGAACCCAATTAAAAGCAATTTGCTGCCAATTATAGAGCCATGCTGCCCAGAATTCGGCCCTTTGGCTCAACTCGTACATATTAATCAAGATGTCCCATCAAAGCTAGTCCTATCTATCCACATTTGGCTCTTTTCCCTCTAAACCTTTCACATCCACGTACCTGTCCAAATGTCTTTTATACTAGACTAAGTGGGACCCGTTGGGTCCCAGCTTCACACAGTCCCCCGCTGATCCCCCAACACAGTATTCCACCTCTCCACCAATTCCAATACACATACACACACACACACACACACGCACACACACACACACACACACACACACACACACACACACACACACACACACACACTCATATACACATACACACACCCTCCACCACACACTCACTCACTCAGACTCACACACACACTCACACAGACACTCACACTCTCACACTCACACACTCACACTCACACACACTGACTCACACACCATATATATGACAGTAAACTTTCTTGAATCTACTCACACGGCTGAGCGCAGCCTCTCCACTGTGGGGCTTCTGCAGTCAGCGGCTATTCCGCAATCAGCGCGACCTCTGCACTCACCGAAAATTACGCAATCAACATGTCCACTAAGCGGAAGTCACGAAATGAGCGGGACTTTTGGACTAAACACAGTCGGACCTAATAAAGCATTTATTCCTTCCAAACACAGTCGGACCTAATAAAGCATTTATTCCTTCCAAACACAGTCAGACCTAATAAAGCATTGCAGTTTCAATCACAGGCAGGGCAGCAGGCCAAACAACTCATGGCATTGTCATTTCATTTCATATCCAATTAAGCATTGCACTTTCAAGCACAGGCAGGGCAGCAGGCCAAACAACTCAACGTTGATTCACAGCTTAGAATGACAGTCGTGGCCTCTCCCTCGCGATCTTGCAGAGTGACTGACTCACGTCCAGGCATCCGTGGTTTTATAGTCCCCCCCCCCCCCCCCCCCCCCCCCCGTCCCTGCCTCCGAAATGGGCGTTACCTTATTTGCGGTGATTGACAGGCGAGAGGACCAATCAGCTGATCTCAAAGTTTTTTAAACACTCATAACTTTTTTATTTTCCATTGATGAGAAAAATCCTCGGGGCTGGCTCAGTGGAAGAGGACTGTGAGTAAGATGGCCAAAAAGCACAGCGATACAGGGTAGTGTTTTTTTCTAAAATCAATATACAACGCAGACAGGAAGTGGTCAAGATTGAGACTTTTAATTATATATATGTTATTATTGTACTTGCCCTCATCTACTTCCTCTGGTATACTCGTTCCATATTCCCACCACTTAATCCTTTTAATCTCTTCAAGCTCCCACCGTGTATTTGTGTTTATTTGATCGGATCCATTAATTTGATGATTAAATCAAGTAAAAATAAAATCACTTTGTGTGCTCCGTAGCCATTTCTTCACAATGAAGTTAGTGGGGCTACGAGTTAGCCTGCAAGCTCAATGGGCAGATTTCGTCAAGTGTCCCAGAACTGTTAATCAACTGAGCAGCCGGCCGGACTATGTCTGGGAGTACAGAATTTCCACCCAACTAAATAGCTAAAATCTAGGAATGTCTGAATGACGTTCTCACACGGAACAATTTCATAGGCGTTGGCCTACAGATCAGCAATGATGTCTTTGAAAGGAGAACCATACTAGAGGGATTAATGACCTACACTTGTTTTAGATTTTTAGTTTTAGAGATACAGTGGGCAAACAGGCTCTTCGGCCCACCGAGTCCACACCGACTTGCGATCCCTGCACATGAATACTATCCTACACACACACTAGGGACAATTTACATTTACATTTACACCAGGCCAATTAATTAATGTACAAACCTGTACATCTTTGGAGTGTGGGTGGAAAACGAAGATCTCGGAGAAAATCTACGTCGTCACGGACAGAACGCGCAAACTCCAGCACCCGTAGTCGGGATCGAACCCGGGTCTTATGCTGCAAGCGCCGTAAGGCATCAACCCTACTGCTGTACCACCGTGCCACCCTCTGTGTTTGCTCTATAGATTTTAAACATCAAATTTGATGTGGCATTTAAATGCATCGTTTTTTTTCCTTCTCTCTATTCATTTCCTATGCATTCTTATTTGAAATTCTGTATTTCCCTGAAGATGGAATCATAAGATCATTCTCTGTGCTTTACAAATATTGATGACAAATATTTAATTGGGGTAAAATTAAGCAATACTGATCATTAAGATGTCCCTTGATTAGATTTGTTCTTTCAGAAATGAGTAGCAAATTTTAATCCACACCAATCTTCATATTTTGAGAATATTATTTGGAAAAGAAAGTCAATTTTGCAACGTAACAACTAATCACTGGTTAAAAAAAAAATTAAAGCAGTCTTTGCTTGTAACTAGATGCACTGGTGTACACATACAGAATGTTAATATGGCTTGCATGCACAGCTCACATACCGTTTCAACAAAGCTCCTGTTGTCTTCCCCAGGTTCTACCCTGATTGTTCCTCTGTGGTAAAATGACTTTTGAGGCTATTTATTTGGCAGCTTTCTCATCAGAGTCATTAGAGAGCTGTAACTTTCTCAGATCTCTTGGATGAAAGCCACCAACTATTATGATGCACAGCAAGCATGGGCAGCCTTGGGAGTTGAACATTCCCCTCTTATACGTTCCAATTTTAATGGGTTGGTGGAGAGGAAAAAGTTTAAAGATTGATCCTTATTGCCATTATTTCTGAAATGGGGTGTAGAAAGAACTGCGGAAATTAACATAATATTTAACTGCCCATGAGCATTTAAGAATGTAAGGAGCCAGGCAGCAAGAAAAGTATTTAAGATCAACAACCCCACTGTTTTGCAGACTATACACAATGTATTCGGACACGTGAATGTTTAATCTCCACAGACATTATTTCATAAATCCTGATTGATTTCCAAAGACTATCAAGCAGAATGCTTGCTCTTTCATGCTTTGTCACATTTGATCTTGTTCTTCTGCTCTCCAAAGCTTTGTCACATTCCCAGAGATAGAGCCCCAACGTATGCCATAAATATGATTTTTTTAATAGGTGAACCACAAGCATCTTTGGAATGTGCCAGTAGGCTGACACTGCTGTAAAACTCCCTGACAGGTCAAAGAAGTAACAAACAGGCAAAGGATACCTCAGCAACTCATTTAACAATGTGAAAAACTTCAGCTGAGAGGATGCCTTAATTGTTAGCATGTTCTGGTTGACTGCAAATATTCTTAGTAGAGAATTAGGGTGATGGAAGACTACCATTGTTAACAGCGAAAGAAGACAGAAGTTCAAAACATCATTAAACATCAGAATTTTCCCTCAAATAGAAGGCTCTATTTTTCATAACCAAAACATATTAGGAGAAGAGATTTAATAGGAATGCGCAGGGCAACTTTTACACACAAAGGGTGTTGGATAAATGGAATGAGGTGCCAGAGGAGGAAGTTGAGGCAGATACTATAACAGTATTTAAAAGACATTTGAACAGATACATGGGTAGGAAAGGTTTAGAGGGATATGGGCCATGCATGGGCAGGTGGGGCAAGCATAGATGGTTGGCGTGGGTAAGTTGGGTTAAGGGCCTGCTCCAGTGTTTAGTGACTATGAGGAACTGCAGATGCTGTTTTGCAAAAAAATATACATAGTGCTGGAGAAACTGAGCGGGCCTGGCAACATCTCTCAAGAACACGGATAGGTGACGTTTCAGGACATGACATTTATTAAATGTCCATACAAACTCCATACAAACTTCATGTAGACTTGCATGAAGAATGATGTCATCACATCTATTTCTGACATCGAAATTATTTATGGTCAGAAGCGTGACTCGTAAATTGATTTGACACGGAAATACTTGTGAATTATTTTTATATTAGGTCAAATAACCTTGACAACTACGCATTCAATCATACTTTGCATTCCAATTTCTTGGAAATAATATTTTTGACACTTATTTGCAATACCAGCGAGGAACATAAACAGAATAGGCACATCTATTTTATACAGAAAGCTTTCTCAACAATCTTTATGCTGTGTATTTTTGTGAATTCAATGGCACAAATTAATTGGTTCAGGATTCACTGCTCAAAAATGGATTTCTTTGGTCTTTCAGTGGATCATGCCGTATTGGCAGCCAACTTTGCTCATCTTTCATGTTGCACTAACTTGTAACTATGCCAAATAAAGGGCCTTACCGACTTGGGCGACCTAATCTGCGAGGTCGTAGGAGCTCTTCGTAACTCTCCTTCATGCTCAAGAGTGGTCTCCGCGTACGCGAGGCCTCAGCTAGTCGCGGCGGTGTTTTTCAATATGTTAATAAATGCCCGCGAGTAAAAAAAGGTCGCCATGGAAAAAATTGATACTTTTTTTACTCGGTTTACTTTTTGACTAGGTTTAGTCGTAGTAGGTCGGCATGTTAGTCATAGGTAATCGAGGGTAGTCTTCATCATAGTCGAAGGGAGGTCGAAGGAGGTCATCTTCACTCTCCACTATTCGGTGTCCAATTTTCTCGAAGTTAGTCGAAGCTGGTCTTCAACATAGTCGAAGGAGGTCTTCAACATGTCATTTTTTCAAACTCTTCTAAACTCGCCAATTAGGCCACCCAAGTGGGACAGCCCCTTAACTGAGACAATGAGACAATAGGTGCAGGAGTAGGTCATTCGGTCCATCAAGCCAGCACCACCATTCAATGTGATCATGGCTGATCATCCCCAACCAGTACCCCATTCCTGCCTTCTTCCCATATCCCCTGACTCCGCTATCTTTAAGAGCTCCATCTAGCTCTCTCTTGAAAGTATCCAGAGAACTGGCCTCCACCGCCCTCTGAGGCAGAGAATTCCACAGACTCACAACTCTGTGAGAAAAAGTGTTTCCTCGTCTCCGTTCTAAATGCCTTACCCCTAAGAGCGTGATGAGTTGTATAAAAAGCTGAAACCAAATACTGTTTGTACAATTGGATGCCGAATGAATGAATACGACAATAAACGTATTCATTCATTCATTCTAACACTATATGCATGTTATTAACAACCTCTATCTACATACCCTGGTGTAGGGGGATAAGCATAGAGAGAACACAGTGGTAGAAAGTGGGATGAAATGTAAATGCTGAGTTTTCTGCCAGGTTTCATCCAGCAGGACCAAAAACAAGACCAGTCAAAGGGCGGATAAGCTCCTAGCGAGCCAACAGCCATCCACACTTTAGCAGAAGTTGCGATCACTGTCGTACATAGCATATAAGGAATGATGATAAAGCACACACACACACCAAAATCCTTTACTTCCAGCGGTGGAAGTCCGCAGGAACTGGAGGACAGAGATGTGTGGTCACCGTTCCTGTTGGAAACTAGCACCACTGCGTCGCTAATGTTTTCAACGATAAAGATGATGATGCATCCACAAGATGTCAGAATCTGAGGTTATTTGACTGACCAAGTGTGATTTGGTGCTACCAAAATCAGTTATCAATATAGCATGGGATGTGCCAGTTCTCCTTCCTGAAATCTGACAATTGAACGTTGAGTAAGATAAAATATATATTTTTTTCAAAAAGATGCCAGTTTACATTTTAATCTCTTAGGTCATTCATTTCCCACCCCCCTAAAATACATTTCATCCCAAACTGGGCTCAAAAATCACCATCTTCTGTAGCACATTTCCGAATACTAGGAAAATCTGGGAGGGAAGCCAGAGTAAGAATGGTTAGCCGGTGTCTGAAATTGCACTTATTGTCAATGAAAGACTTGTCTAGGCCCAGGCATGCCCCTGATGTCCAGGCATTGGCCAATCTCCGGTTCAGCCCTGACTCACTCTTGGATACACAACACAGCCATTGTTGGTTTGCTGATTTAGGACCAAGGATTACTGCTGAAGGTTTATGGTCTCTGATAAAATAAGTTGTGTCCAATAGGAATTTATGAAACTTTGTTACTCCAAAGATTGCCAATGCCTTTTTGTCAATTTGAGATTAGTATCCCTCAATATATGTTACAAACACAATTAGATTTTTTTGTTTGTTCATTGCATGATATTTAACAATTCTATTCTATAATTCGATGCAGTTGTTTAAAAAAAAGGCACACAATTTGCCTATCTAATCCTATTTGCCTGCAATGATCTGTTTCCTTCTTTGCCGTGCCTATTTTAGTCCCTGTTTAAATATCTCTTAAAAGGAGTAGTGATATCTGAATCCACTACCTCTGATTGCAAAAGTTCCAGGGATCAATCATTCACTATGTACAAACCTTCTCCCTCAAATTCCCTATAAAATGTCTATCATCTTAAACATATTGTTTTATAGTATCCCTATCATTCGGCCATCCAAATTTCTGTTGATGCAATAAACCCAATTCATCTGTTCCTATTGGCTTCAAAACAGAGTGGTCTTGCTCTTCGTGGGTTTCACAGTGGAAAGTTAATTACTGTGAACTCCTTAAATTGCTTGTGTTCACGAACTTGGAATTAGGTGACCATGCCTGTACACATAGCCTTTCTCAATTGGCTTGCATGTAATAATAATAATAATGGATGGGATTTATATAGCGCCTTTCTAATACTCAAGGCGCTTTACATCGCATTATTCATTCACTCCTCAGTCACACTCGGTGGTGGTAAGCTACTTCTGTAGCCACAGCTGCCCTGGGGCAGACTGACGGAAGCGTGGCTGCCAATCTGCGCCTACGGCCCCTCCGACCACCACCAATCACTCACACACATTCACACACAGGCAAGGGTGGGTGAAGTGTCTTGCCCAAGGACACAACGACAGTATGCACTCCAAGCGGGATTCGAACCGGCTACCTTCCGGTTGCCAGCCGAACACTTAGCCCATTGTGCCATCTGTCGTCCCAAATGATGTAGCGGATAGGTTCCATTACATCAATAGGAGGTGTTTAAGAAGGAACTGCAGATGCTGGAAAATCGAAGGTAAAGACAAAAATGCTGGAGAAACTCAGCGGGTGAGGCAGCATCTGTGGAGCGAAGGAAATAGGCGACGTTTTGGGTTGAGACCCTTCTTCAATAGGAGGTAGTCCCTTGATCAGATCGATTTGGGTCAGGAAATAAAACTGTTTTATCTCCAAATATACCAAAACTACAAAGCTGGATCGGATCGTTCATCAAGATACTATTTGTTGGTGGTTTGTCTGATTGTGGAATTCTTTGCCACAGAAGACTGTGGAGGCCATCAAGGGATGTTTTTAAGGCAGAGATAGATGAATACTTGATTAGTGCGGATATCAATGGTTATGGGTAGAAGGCAGGAGAATGGTGTTAGGAGGGAGAGTTAGCTCAGCCATGATTGAATGGCGGAGTAGACTTGATGGGCTGAATGGCCTATTTCTGCTCCTATCACATGACCTTATTCCTGATTTCTATTTCCAGATTTGTTGTTCTGTACAATTTCTGACATTTAGGATTGAAAAAAACATGAAACTTTCACATCACACCACTAGTGAAGGTAGATTTTGTTTTGCGTAATATTAAAAAGTTACTGATATACTTTTTGAGTTGGAACCCATTTAATTTAGAATGGCTTTCTTGCACACGTGTATGGCATTATTTTGTCCAGACATATACACCCTGTTAGCATCAATTTTGCCTGTATTTCTTTCTCTAAAAATAGGTACATACAGGGAATGAACTGAAAGGCTCACACGTTGATCACGTAAACCAAAGCTTAAGTCTGAATAGCCATGTTATTCCCTCTTTCTGGAGCTACTACTGCCAAAGCTGCTGACATCGTACCAGTATGCACAAAATTTCCTTTCATTTCAGTGCCAGTTTTTCTTTAAATGGATGCTTGCTCTGACTCTGACATGGTGCATTTAATATGATTCCCTCACTGTTAGACCGCGCGCGGAAGGTTTCCTTTCCCAACAGACACACATTCCTCTGAAGTTGTTTCACCGGCCACACAGTTCTGCATGATAATTGCCTAAATTTCTGCAGTTTGCCCCGGAGCAGCATTGTTCCCCTTTCCCGGGGAGAGCTTTATTAATCCTATCCCACACTTGCCTGTTCTCACTCATGGTCAGTGCTGATATCCTCAACAACTTTGTCAGTGCCTCAAGCTGCCACTGTGATCAACAGACAATACTTTCATCTCGTAAGTCTCCTTTGCCTTTTTCTTTACATCCACATCGTCAGGTTATAATGCATATGTTGGTTCTATTCAAATTGTATGTAGTGCCAGATTTAATGACTCAACAACAGCCTCTGAAACATATGCATCATTTATTCCACTTCCCTCTACACTGTGAATGTGCACATTCATCATGCATGTCTGGAGATGTTACTAATGCCATAATGAAGTCATCGTTGGGTCACTGGGTTCAGCTTTGGATTTGATGCTTTATGTAGGATGAAATGACAGAGTGGAAATTTCCTTGGATGCTTCCCGACATAGAGAAATATATGATGAATTGGTTTAAAAACTGGTGCAGAGGTGAATACAGAGTTTGATAGAAGTGTTAGAAATTGTGAGCATTTCTCAAAGTGGTTAGAAATAAACAAATCTGACTAATTGAAGTTGATTCGCATATAAGAAGATTCACATAACACCTGCTGTACTGGAGACTTCTTTTCCAGACTACTTGCATCTGTAGTCAATCTGTTTATGGTACAGTTGCAACTTTGGCATATACCTGATATTACGGCAAATTGCCCAAACATGTCTAGTTCATGAAAAAATAACCTTTTCTGATATAATAAATTGTCGATGCTCATCTCTACTGTCTCTGCTGTCTCTTTTCCTCCCTTCATGATTATTTCAAAGTTTCTTTGCTGCTTGCATTATTCTGAGGATTGCTTACATAGACCCACTTCCACTTTAACATTTCTACTTTGAGATAGGTTGGTTTCTAAAAAAACCATTAGCTGTTTGTTGCTAAAGGTTCCCTTGTAGTAACAGTTTGCGCCATTCAGCTCAGGATCACAGCTGCAGCCACACCTAATGAGCAAAATGCTTTCTGGAGGCAATCAAGATAGTAATTCTTTAAAAAATAATATGTTAATGAGGGCTGCGAAGCTTTGCACCTATGGCCTGTGACCATGTGGCTCCCTCCTTCGCAGTATCCTTGGGTGAAAAGCTAAAAGGAACTATGCTGCAGAGCTATTAAATGCAACGTTCAGGGCCAATGGCAGCAAGTTAATAAAACTCATGCAGTCTGTATATCTGTGACTTTTGTCGTTTGATGCTTTGAGTTCAGGACACATGGCAACAAGCAAATGAAATTGTTCGGTGAATTGTACATTCAACACCCCTAACCGGGTTCATGCACATAAATTTGGGGAGCCTTATCCTCCACAATTCTCTAATACACATTGTTAGTGAGCTCGTGGTACAAGACATGAAAGGCATTCAGGCGTGAGCTATGTCACAAGTGGTGTGTATGCCATACAAGCGTCAGGCATTGGCCTTCTCCAACATCATGTGCGTCAAGTCACCTATTCTTAAAAGTCATTGCCATTCCGATCATTAGGTTCTCCACAAATCATTGATGAGTTGTAGTAAAGTTGAAAATCACTTCTCCAGACACTTAACTGGAGTAGTCACTAATATAACATGGCGACAAGAACAGGTCAGAGGCTAGGTATCCTCTAGCAACTAAGTCACCTCCTGTCCTTTCAAAGCCTTTCCATCACCTAAGCTGCTGGACTAACTCAGCGGATCAGGCATCATCACATGATTTTGCTCACAATTTATGATTGCTCACAACACCTGCAATCTTTTGTGTCACCTTTCAATTGCCTGTTATAGACAATAGACAAAAGGTGCAGGAGTAGGCCATTCGGCCCTTCGAGCCAGCACCGCCATTCAATGTGATCATGGCTGATCATTCCCCAATCAGTACCCCGTTCCTGCCTTCTCCCCATATCCCCTGACTCCGCTAATTTTAAGAGCCCTATCTAGCTCTCTCTTGAAAGCATCCAGAGAACCGGCCTCCAGCGCCCTCTGAGGCAGAGAATTCCACAGACTCACCACTCTCTGTGAGAAAAAGTGTTTCCTCGTCTCCGTTCTAAATGACTTACTCCTTATTCTTAAACTGTGGCCCCTGGTTCTGGACTCCCCCAACATCGGGAACATGTTTCCTGCCTCTAGCGTGTCCAAACCCTTAACAATCTTTTTTCAATGCGATACCCTCTCATCCTTCTAAACGCCAGAGTGTACAAGCCCAGCTGCTCCATTCTCTCAGCATATGACAGTCCCGCCATCCAGGGAATGAACCTTATAAACCTACGCTGGCTGCTCTCCCTCAATAGCAAGAATGTCCTTCCTCAAATTAGGGGACCAAAACTGCACATAAAACTCCAGGTGTGGTCTCACTAGGGCTCTGTACAACTGCAGAAGGACCTCTTTGCTCCTATATTCGATTCCTCTTGTTATGCATGTCAAGAGTTTGAGGGAATGCTCACCACTCACCTGCTCCAAAAACACACCAAATGTTTGGCTAAATTCTGATCAAAGCAGCCAGCTTGATAGCCATCCAATCCTCCTCCATCTTAGCCATGTACTCCCTTTAACACTAACACATCACAACTACACTGTACTGCTTACAATATGCATTGCAGTTAGTCATTGCAATCACTGGATACTTTGGTATGATACTTATTTGTACCTTTTACTTCAAATAAAATGTAGTGTAAGATGAATTTATTAATAAACTAAAATCCCAGTAAATTTATATTCAAGTCCCCTGAGATAAATCAAATTTTTCTTTATGTTGCTTTCAAATAGTCCTTTTGACACTACAGCATTAAAAAGAATAGTGTAACTGAGCAAACTCACTAATAATATAACGCAATTTATTCTGCACTTCTGAGTTATTGCTCTTTGTTGCACACTTTATACATTATCATTATCTGGAAGATTGATATAATTAATGAAAAAATTAATGTGTTTTGTACAACCACAGAGTGATTTATACTGTTGTAATTTAATTGTGAAGGATCTAAATATGCATTACCTTAGAGTAGTTTGTGAATCAAGTTATATTCTGGGCTTATGGATTTAATATTATTGTCCTGGTGCAAAGGAAGTTGAAAATCTCCAAGATTGACCTGGGATTTTGGGGAATTAAAGATTAATCTCGTGAATCAGTGAGCAACCACACGACAAGAGCCATTATAACATCATGGTGAAACACGAAGGCCTAGAGATTTATGGAAATGAAGCGAATACTTTATTGTTACATGTGACAAGTCACAGTGAAATTCTTTGCTTGCATACCCAAGCTATGCAAATAGTCGCCACATAAAGGAATGCAGAAAAATAGGTGCAGATTCCTGATTTTCTTTTCCTTACTGAGTGAGAATTAATTAATTTTTTCTGGAATGAAACATGATGGTACTAGTTTCCTAGATCGAGCCAAGATACTCCAGAAATTCAGTCTTGTGCATTTGATGTGATTTCCAGTTAACCACTCGTTCAAATATTCATGAACATTTTGGAGCATTGTGGGCAAAATTGGTTCGATGGTGGGCTTTTCATTAGGCATTCCAGATTCACCAGGTTTAAATAATTTCCCATTCACCTCCCCACATATCTCATCCCTAATTCTCCCAAGTCCCATAATGCTGCTTTGGACAACTTTAATTCAATTTCATAAGTTTGCTTCATAGAAACATAGAAACATAGAAAATAGGTGCAGGAGTAGCAAAATCAATAACCCCACTCTCACCATCGACGGCACCACTGTCTCCCCATCTCCCAAGGCCCGCAACCTTGGCGTGATCTTTGATTCCACCCTCTCCCTTGAGCCTCACATCGCCATGTCATTAAAACCTCCTTCTTTCATCTCCGCAACATCGCCAAACTCAGACCCTCTCTCACACCTCCCGCTGCTGAAAGACTCATCCATGCCTTCATCTCCTCCCGACTGGACTATTGCAACTCACTTCTCCTTGGCATCAGCTCCACCTATATCAACCGACTCCAACTGGTCCAGAACGCAGCCGCCCGACATCACCCACACCAAATCCTGGCATCACATCACTCCAGTCCTCAAACAACTTCACTGGCTTCCCATCTCCCACCGGATCACCTACAAATTCCTGATCCTCACCTACAAAGCCCTCCACCATCTGGCCCCCATATCTCACTGACCTCCTCTCCCCCTACCAACCCTCACGGTCTCTCAGATCCACATCAGCCGGTCTTCTCTCCATCCACAAGTCCAACCTCCGTAGTTTTGGGGACAGAGCCTTCTCCAGGTCAGCTCCCAGGCTCTGGAACTCCCTCCCCCAACTGATCCGCAATTCCGTGTCCCTCACCATCTTCCAGTCCCGCCTCAAGACCCATCTCTTCACCTCTGCCTATCCTTAGCCCCACGTCCCCCTCCCTTTTCATCTGTGCATTAATTGCCTCATATTGTGTTTTGAATTGAATTCTGTCTTTACTTTGTGTACTAGTCATGTCTCTACTATTTATTTCATTCCCCTTACATATTTTTCCTCTACCTGCTAAATTTTTGTTAGGTGTCCTTGAGACTCTTGAAAGGCGCCCATAAATAAAATGTATTATTATTATTATTAGGAGTAGGCCATTCAGCCCTTCGAGCCTGCACCGCCATTCGATATGATCATGGCTGATCATCCAACTCAGTATCCCATCCCTGCCTTCTCTCCATACCCTGATCCCTTTAGCCACAAGGGCCACATCTAACTCCCTCTTAAATATAGCCAATGAACTGGCCTCAACTACCTTCTGTGGCAGCGAATTCCACAGAGAATTCATATTCTATACCTTTCTGCCTTGCGTGCTAATTGCTGTCCTAAAATTTAAATATATCATAAATGTGGAATTTGTGTCATAAATAAAAGTATTTTACTGTCATTGAAGAGCTCCATAAACTTGTTTTTCAGAACCTTACTCTCATAAATCTAAGCTGATGCTGCCATTCATTCCACCGACTCGTCTGTTATGGCAACACCCCACACCTACCACACCCTATGTTTTATTGTCCGTTTATTGTTATTTCATTGCAATAGCCAACAGGCTTTCAGGACATTTGGAACATTTATTTCATATGTCATCATTTCAAGTCTCTGGCAAAATCCCCATTTGATCCTCTTCCACCATGGTTGATAGAGCCCTTCACTGCAGCTCATCCATTTCTCACACTTCTGCTTCACCCTCTTCTCCCAAATAGAACAAGGATAGGATTACCCAATTATTCACTTTCAACCCACCTGCTTCCACATTCAACAGTCATCATTCTCAATTTCTGCCACCTTCACACTCGACGCATCTTCCACTCCCATTTCAACATTCCAAAGTAGATCATTCCTTTCTTGGCTACCTGGTTAGCTCTTCCTTCTCCGCCCTTCCCAAAGTGCCTTCTCGTGCAATAGTTGGACACAGGCCCTTACCGGCTAGTGAACAGGTTCCGATATCCTTAAGTTGATTTTGTCCCCAGGTCAGAAAATGCACAAAAATCACTCAAATTAGGACCTTCAGAGTATTGTAATGAATTGTAGCAAAAGGACATTAAACTGATAAGGAAAAACAAATGCGGAAAGTAGACAGAGAGAAAGGTAGACAGCCATTCGTAGGAACAAATATTAGACATTTGAAATTAATAATATTATGGGAACTCTTTCTCTTGCAGAAGTGTCCATAAGTCAGGCATTCATAACCTGGCTATATGCAACTAGTTTTGTATGAAACTTACTTAAAAAAATTTCCCTTTGTCCCATTTAGGGACCCAAATCTCTCAGATGAAGTAACAAATCACTTGGAATTTGGTTTGATTTAATGTACCATATTTGGTGTATTGATGTCATCTCCTCTACTTTCAAAAAACAACTTGGATTATCGTTGCTTTGGCGACCCTGAGTTTCAAGATTCCTGTCAATTTAATTCACCCCCCCTGCTCCCACTCTGACCTTTCTTTCAGTCACCTCCTACATTATTATAACGTGGCCCAGCATAAGCGTGAGGAACAGCATCTCATCTTCCATCTGGGCATGCTGCAGCCTCCCAGACTTGGTACTGAATAGAACAATTCCAAAGGCTCTGTTTCTCTGCCAACATTAGAACTGGCCTGTCCTGCTGTAGGTTATTCATCTGTCACATTAATCCCGTTTCTATCCCTCCTCCAAACGCTGCCAAATCTGCGGAGTGTTTTCCAGTGTTCTGACCTGCATTTTAAAGCTTTCACTTGTTCCTTGGTTTGTTTTCTCCCTCCTTGGCCATCCAATAAACCTGATGACTTCTCCAACGGCCTATCACCATGGCAACCGTGGCCTCACTCTATCAGAGACGTTCCCATTATCCTATCAATTCCTCTCCAGGTAAATCAAACTGTACATAAGTACAGCAGGTAACACAAGGAGGGAAAGGAAACAGAGTGCAAACGTGGTGTTACAGAGAAAGTCAAGATTTTAAAAAACTGCAAGGGCCACACTGAGGAAGATTGAGAGGTTGGCTCAATACCCTAAGCTTATGAGGTTCTTTCAATAGTCTGACAACAGTGGGGAAGAATTTATGCAATGCTACACCAAACAGACTTACACGGTTTCTATATCCAGCTGGATATTGAAACGAAATGATGATCTGATTTGCTGATTTAATATTTTCATTTATCAAGGCTAAGATTTGCACCTTGTACAATAATTGATTCATAGTGCAAAATGAACATGGAAAAACATAATAAATGATGATTTTCACAATTATTGTTTGAGCTCTTTGAATCGTTTTTTGAATAATGAAGATACATTCTGTCAAGACTTAAGCTGATTGAGCTAAATAGAATATTCCACAGTTTTGAGTTTGTTATACATACAGTTTCACTTTTCTTAATCCTATTGCTAAAGCCTCTCTGGAATAAAATGTATGCAAAGAAAAAAAGTGGCACACGGGACCTAAATGTCTGTGGTGATATAATGGGATGAGTTGACTTCTCTGAGGACTGACCATATGGGACTTACAGATCTATCTGAGGTAGTTGAGGCAGGCATGATCGCACCGTGTAAGAAACATTTTGACAAGTACATGGATTGGATAGGTTTACAGGCTAATTGCAGGCGTGGGACCAGTGTTGGTCGGTATTGGCACGTTGGGCTGAAGGTCCTGTTTCCACACTGTGACTCTATTAAATAGATCACAGTCTCTCTAAGTATAATCAATGCTATGCTGGGGCATTGTTCGTGGAATTTGCTGTTTATTTAAGGACCATTAGATTATGAAGCAACAAAAAAAACAGGATATGGAATGATCCTGTGTCATCAGAAAACATGGGTGGTGTGAATGTGTTTGAAAATCAGGTGAGGGCAGGATTGGGATCTTAGTAATGACTTTGCAGTTGGTTGTCCTGTTGACATTTACTGACACATGAGCACTGGCCAGTGGACAGAATATCTTTGTGTTAGTAATACAGCAAGCAGTATATGCTTTGGAGGAGGAGGTACATTTCTGTCACCTTAATTTGAGTTAACGAGTTCAGAAGTGATTGATGTGGCTTGGTGATCACTCAGTCTGTAATGACTAATTGTGTGGAATCTCGAAATCGGAACTGCACGATAGATAGGTCAGAATCTAATAGTACAAAGTTAAATTGACATCTTCCAGTGAGACTTTATTAAATAACTGTCATTGTTCAGAGGACAACTTGCAGCTGGATCTTTGACTAGTTTCCCGTTTTACTGATCACCTTGTTGTACACTTTCTGATGAAAGTACTTTCTCACCGTGTATGAAACTTTTTATGTGAGTCCTGTGATCTGCATTAACTGTTGTGCCTCAAAGTTGTCTTAGCTGCTTAGCAGCACTTAGTAATAAAGGCAAAAATACAGCCAAAGGTCCTGAGGGAAATACAGGTGCCTAAAGTTCAATTGCATGGCTTTATGTTTTCATGTCCTATGTGAAGAGATTTTATCAGCAGGGCGGCTGTGAGAAACTTCTAACCTGTTGGGCTTCTCTACCACCTTGTGATACTATATTTTCCAATCTACTCTGGTCTTCTCAACCCACACCATGATCCCCGCTATCCTCCTTCAAACGCACAAATCCCTCAACCCTCTTGCTGCACAACACCATTTTCCGCCTGGTTTACTTCTACCATGGTTACTCTTGGGAAGAAGTCCTTTGAGTGCTTTTGAGGCCAATTGAAGATTGAACCTGTAGGTTTCCCTATACAAATCTGATAGTGGTATCCTGTGGAACATCACTTTAGCGTCTTTCACAGTGAACAGTACAATTCTAATGCAAATATATTTAAATTATACCAGACGTATTCCATATCATCTGAAGTGGGACTTGTATCTTCAGTATTTTTTGCTATTACAAGATATCACATTGAAAAAAATGTAGTTATGTAACCTTGTTATGACTTGCAACTAGATACCAGATTATATCTTAACCCTGGCTATTCCACTTTGCACATATGCTTAAATGATTGATGTGCAAATACTGCAAAGCAGTGAGCTTTCATCTGCAGCTGCACCCGGTGTGAGCTTAGGCACCTTTATTGTGCATATATAGACACATACATTTAATTTCCTTCTGAATAGACATTATTTTAAAGTGGCAAACATGCTGTGGATGTTCAAATTTAAAGCCAAACGCATGCATTTATTTTAAAACAAGACGTTAAACAGAGTAATACAAGCAGAATGTAAACATCGTGGCAAATTCTCCACTGCAAAGACTTTATGAAAGGGTGTTGCTAAAAATACACTTTTTTCCCACAGTGGAAAAAGTCTGTAAGCAAGCATCTCACCGTACACTCTTCAGAGCATTCCATTATTCTAATAGCTAGTCTACATCCCTTTGGATGAAACCACAGTCCTCCAATTGTAAGGGCTGCACTGTACTTTCCTTCTGTAAGTTGTTCCAAAGCAAAGTTGTTCATTTCACATGAATAAAAGGAAAGTATCTTTAACATCTTTGGATTGAGAAATTTAGGACCCAACCTATTCACTTATTCTTTGCCTAATTTTATGTTTGTTCATTTAACTCTAAGTGGATTTAAATCTAGAGTTTAATTAATTTTCTTTTTGACTCTGATTTTGGATTTCCATTTTTCTTAACTTCTTTGACTGTTCATTTCTATAGAATGGTTTGTTCCCCGTCTTGGTTTTGCATTAGAGTGTAAGTTCTTTAGTACTATGTAAGAAGGAACTGCAGATGCTGGTTTAAACTGAAGATAGACGCAAAAAGCTGGATTAACTCAGCGGGCCAGGCAGCTTCTCTGGAGAAAAGGAATGGATGACGTTTCGGGTCGAGACCCTTCTTCAGACCCGAAACGTCATCCATTCCTTCTCTCCAGAGATGCTGCCTGTCCCGCTGAGTTACTCCAGCTTTTTGTGTCTATCTTCATTTCTTTAGTACTGAATCTATTTGGATGATTTCTTGGTTCTTGGTTCTTGGGTCCTCCAAAATATTCCAACTGGAATTTAAACTGGAGGTGGTGAAGGGAGGGAATAAGCCAGAAAGGGTATAAAGAACACACACTATAGAATTTGACATAAAACATAAAACATCCCCACACAGCAGAATCAAAGTTTCCCACTGTGTGGGAAGGCACCAAAGTCAGTCTCTTCCTCCACTGTTCCCCGTGGTCAGGGCCTCCCAAGCCCTCCGCAGTTGCAGCTACGGGCGGCCCGATGTCCAGGACCGCTCACCGGGGTGACACAAGTCCGACGTCGGGGCTGCGGGACGTCCTCAGCGGTGTGGACACCAGAGTCAGCCCCCTCCTACCGGAGTCGGCGGCTTCCAAAGTCCGCAGGCTGCACCGGGTGGAGACTGCTGCTGGAGACCCTCTGCAAGGCGCCCCAGGACTCCACGATGTTGTTCAGCGCCGCCCGCGTTGGAAGCTCTCCGCACCAGAGCTCCACGATGTTGGAGCAGCGGCCCAACGCTCCGGAGCTCCAAACGGCGACCCAGGTAGGCATCGCCCGCTCCGCGGTGACTCCAGCGCTGCGCAGCCGCTGTAGCAGCCCTGGTCCAGTACCCGGTCCCCGGCAGGAAAGGCCGCTCCGATCCAGCTGGTAGGCCGCGAGGTGGGGGGCGAGGACGCGACTCGGAGAAATAGTCGCGTCCCCGCCAGGAAGAGACTGGGAAACGGTTTCCCCCTTACCCTGCCCCCCTCCCCCACATAGAAAAGTGAAAGTTTCCCCCAACACAAAACTTTAGACTAACTAAAAATAAAAAAAAGATTGAAATAACAGACAGGCTGTACAGAGGCTGCTGCCAGTGCAGCGCCCCCTCCGGACCCCTCCTCTTCACTTTTCACTTAATTTCACTTAAATTTGATCTTTACCATTGCTTATTTAACAGACCATTTCTTTCTTATTTGTTTTTTTATAATCAGTATAGCAGTCTTTTCACATCTCTAACAAGAGATTTGTCTCTCTAAAATATTTTTGTATGAACTGTTCACACATTTATTTCTGATTATTCTCTTAAATATGACCAAATATTTGGTCATTTTCTGAATTCCTTACCCTTGATTTTGGGCGCACATTATGTTAGTAACATACACAAAGAAACAGCAAAAGGAGGAGGAAACATTGGTTCAATCCTTATATCATTAGTCAGAGAGAATGTCAGAATAAATGGGTCATATTCAGGCAAAAAAAATACGATTGTATGCCCCAAGGATCAGTTTTTGCCCCACAATTAATTGTCATTTATCTTAATGACAGAATGTATGTAAAACATTTGTTCATGGCACAAATATTGATGAAATGACATTTTGCAATGAGGATATCATGACTGCAATAGAATGTAGACAGGTTGAGTGAATGGTGAAAAGTTGGCAAATGTAGTCATACACTTTGGCAAAAACATCCAGAAGGCAGACTTATCTTAATGGAGAGAGATTGCAAATGAGTGAAGTACAGTGGGATCTCGGCACTCTTGTGCATGATTCACAAAAAGTTAGCAGGCAGGTGCATCAATTAGTTAAGAAGGCAAACAGCATATAGGGCAAAATATAAACTACTGGAGCAGCTCAGTGAATCAGGCAACATCTGAGGAGCAAAATGGCCAGGTAACGTTTCGAGTCAGGACCGTTCATCAGATTGATGGAGTAGATGGTAGATAGCTGGTATGGAAAGGAGAGAGGAGGGGAAAGGATGGGGAAATACATGGCAAGTATGGATGCAGCTGAGGAAACGTTGATTAGTAGATGAGTAGCGAGTAGCTGAAGCGGGGAGGTCTTATACGGTAGGACAACGGGGAGTGAAGTAGAACCAGTGGGAGGGATAGCGATAGGAAAGAACGGCGATGGAGTAGGAGGAAAGAAAATGAGGGACCTGCAGTAGGGAGGAGTGAGAAATAAGATATTGGGCTTTATTGTAAAGGAGTTGAAGTTCAGAAATAGGAAATCATTGTTACAATAGTACATGATGTTGGTGGAACACAACTGGAGAACTCTGCAGAGTTTTGATCCCCTCATTAAATGAAGAATATAGTGGTGTTGGAGGTAATCCAAAAGACATTCATCAGACTAACACAAGCAGAAAATGCTCAAAGTACTCATCAGGTCAGGCAGTATGTGTGAAAAGATAAAGGTATTGTTTCAGGCTCATGTTTTACTTTACAAGAATGAGGGATTTTCTTATTGAAACTTACAAGGTCTCAAGAGGCAAGACGGCATATGTTGAGATGTTACTTTTGAACACCGATACAGTTACAAGATAAGAAGGCAATGAAGCTCTTGAATTTTCTATGGTGGGGGTTTTTGGAGGATAGATTATTGGAGGTATTTAAAGTGGATGGAGATAAATGTTTTATAAGATCAGGCAGGGGCGGAAAACCCGGGGGGGGGGGGGGGCAGAGGGGACACGCCCCACCCCCCCCATGTTTTGAGAGGTGGGGGACATCCCCCCCAAGTTTTTGTAATCCCGATTTTAAAATCTCCGCTTTTAGCGCTGGATTGAGCCTCCGAAGCCTCGTGTGTGTGTGTGAGTGTGCACATGCGCGCGTGGCCGCCAAAAAATTGTGTCCCCCGTCCCCTCCATGTTTTGATAGCGAGTTCCGCTCTTGAGATCAGGGAAGTGGTAGCTATGGGGAAATGGACCAGAGGAGGAGTGAGGCCTAGGGAGATCTTCGATGATTGTATTGAATGGCAGACCAGGCTTGAGAGGTCAGGTGGACTTCTCCTGCTCCTATTTATGTCTGTTCTTGTGGCAGTAACAAGATTTCCTCTGCTACACATATTGAAAGAAGATCAAGGTGGTCAGGGCCCCATTATTACTTGAGGTAGAAGTATCCCAGCTCAGTGATTGAAAAGGCCTTCATTGTATGAACATGCAACCAACTTAGAGAACTAGGCCTGCAGTGAATGAGATACCAATAAAACTAACCAGAGCATGAAATCTCTTTGATTGTAGCGCATCATATATTCCTCAGAGTTAATTGAGCGAGACTAAAGTATTTGTGGTTACTTAAAGTATTTGTGGTTGTCCCTCTCACTGTGTGGATTTTGGTTTGCTTGTTGTCGCTTTGTTATTTTCTGTTGCTCTTTTTATTGACATGCCTGTATCTTTTTGTCTATTCAATTATGTTTGTTTCTCGTTCTCAGAGTGACTATATGCCTTGCTCATTCTCTCAATCTCTTTTGTGGTTGAAACTTCCATTATTTTTCTCTCTTTCTCACTGTTCTTGTATGCATCTGTGATTCTTCCCACATTGCTGTGCATCTGGGTCTGTGGTTCTTTCTCTCTGTCTCTATCTGTCTGTCTCTCTCGTTTTCTCTCCCTGTCTCTCTCTCTCTGTCTCTCTTGTTTTCTCTCCCTTTGTCTCTGTCTGTCCCTCCCTCTCTCTCCTCCCTCCCCTCCCTCCCTCTGTGTTGTTGTGTCTGTGATTCTAGTTTTCCCTCTCTCCCCCCCCTCCCTCCTACCCCCCCCCCCCACCTCCCCACCGTGTGTATCTGACTCTCTTAAAGAGCCTGTCCCACTTACGCGACCTTTTTGGCGACTGCCGGCACCCGTCATAGGCACCTATGACATGTCGCGGGGTGTCACCAGGGGGCATGTATGGTCGCCTGTATGGTCGTGAGAGGTCTCCTAGTCACCCAAAGAGTCGTAGCGTCTTTCTGGTCACCGCTGAATCTTCAACATGTTGAACATTTTCGGCGACCTATGACGGGTGCCGGCAGTTGCCGAAAAGGTCACGTAAGTGGGACAGACCCTTTACACTCCTGTGTTGTAATGATCTCTTAATACCATGTAGAGATGTTGGACAAGGCATACAACAAGAGGATCAACAAACTAGGATGAAGTATGCTCCTCTCCGTCATTTAACTCAATTATATAATAAATAGCTGCGGCTCAAGCATCGATCGCTATGGTATCCAACTATATTTAGCTAGCCAACTAGAAAGTGAATATTTTTTCCCAGTATCTCTTTGCTGCCCATTAACAAATCTTCAATCAATGTTAATACAATACTCCCAAACCCATGAGGTTTAATTTGCCCACTAATCTCATTTGTGACACTTTGTTGAATGCCTTTTTGAAAATCTATAAACACTGTGTTCATTGTTTCCCACTTAACTGCCACAAAGAAACCTTAACAGATTTGTCAAATACAATTTCCCTTTGGTAAATCAAATTGACTGTCCAATTATACAATAATTTTCTCAAGGCCCTGTCACAACATCCCTAATTTGCTTTAGCAATGAAAGGTAAGCTGATCTATAGTTTCCTATGTTTATTCTTCATTAGGTCTACTACTGTCCATTCTATGAAACAACTCCAAAAATTCCAAAAGATCAAACCAATGGATCAAATCTCTGGCCATTTCATTAATAATAATAATAATAATAATAATAATAATAATAATAATAATAATACATTTTATTGTCATTGCACATACCATTTCTGTTACCATTTATTTATTAATATTAATGTCTTTAAGTTCCTCTTCCACGCCAGACTCTTTGCAGCCAATTATTCTCAGACTGTTCTTTTTTTCTGTTTCCAACTGCGAAAACCAATATTAAAGTATTTGTTCAATGAGGAAGATTTTCCCTTGACGGGCAAACTGCCCAGAGTAGCCGGAGCCCTGCCCTCTGAGCAAGCTCATTCTTGCAGTGGGTATTCTGGGCACGTCCTTCTATTGAGGGTTGGATCACCGCCTTTCGGAGGGGCCTGTAGTTCTTGGAATTACAGTCAATGCTCTGCTCCTGGATTATTGTTTATAGTCATCTATTGAAGCTGCCATTTAAATTATTCATGAATGTTTCCAGCGATCACCAACATTCAATGACGCTCCGACACTGTTTTGAACACATGCAATAGCACTAAAACAAAATGCCAGCACGCTAAAAGAATTAAGTGCAATTAAATCAACTGAATTAAGTCAAATCAGGAAGAAATCCACGGTCCGTTGTTTGACTGATGTTAATGGACTCACTGGACTAGTCCCAGTTTATCTGAGGGCAGGATCACCTCACAGATTTCACAGTGAAAGTGCTGGGAATTTTCAGATGTCTGCAATTTTGGTGGCTGTCGGAACATAAAACATAAAACAGTGCAGCACACGAGCAGGCCCTTCAACCCACAATGCCTATGCCGAACATGATGACAAGAACATATTTTATCCAACTGCACATAATCCATGTCCTTCCATTCCTTTCATATACATATGCTTATCCAAAAGTCTCTTAAATGCCACTATTGTATCTGCCTCAAACTACCAAGTGCATTCCAGGCATTCACCACTCTGTAAAAATACTTGCCCTGCACATCTCCTTGAAACTTGCATTTAAAGCTATGTCCACTATTTTTCCATCTTACGAGAAAGATTCTGAATGTCTACCCTATCTATGCTGTCAAAATTGTATATACCTAATCAGTCTCCCTGCAACCTCCCATCGACTTCCTTCCTGTTCCTTGGGTGTGACCATCTCACTATAACCTATCTATGATACTCTTACAACCCCAGATAATCCTGAGGTCATCCAGTTGCAGATCCAGTTGCTTAATGCAGGATGTAATATAAGGAACTGCAGCAAAATGCACTTACTGTAGTCATAAGGTCATAAGTAATAGGAGCAGAATTAGGCCATTCAGCCCATCAAGTCTACTCCGCGATTCATTCATGGCTGATCTATCTCTCCCTCCTAACCCCATTCTCCTACCTTCTCCCCATAACCTCTGACAGTCGTACTAATCAAGAATTTAACTATCTCTCCTTTGAAAATATCCATCGGCTTGGCCACCACAGCCTTTTGTGGCAAAGAATTCCACAGATTCACCACCCTCTGACTAAAGAATTCCTTCTCATCTCCTTCCTAACCTCTGAGGCTATGACCTCTAGTCCTAGACTCTCCCACTAGTGGAAACCCTCCCCACATCCACTCCATCCAAGCCTTTCACTATTTGGTATGTTTCATTGAGGTCCCCCCTGTGGTGGAGTCTTCAGAGGCACTGGAAAACCCCTGCCTTCCAACATCCTGCAAGAGGAGTATTTGACTATCCCACCTGCCATCTCAACGACACCATAAAGCTATGAAGAATTACACTGTAAACGGACCATAACTTGACCTGCCGCTACTCTTGTCTCAAGTCTCTCGCTGAAGCCACTCGAGCCAAAACCTCAGTACTGCACTTAGCCTCAACGCAGCACTTCACCTCAACACAACTTCTCTCCCAACACGGCCGTTCAATATCATGGTGCAGGTGTTCAGAATGGGAGTGTTAAACAGACGGGTTGATTTATTGTGCTTAGCTGTTCTAAGTTTCTGTTTAGTTAAGTAGGCAAATGCCAGCTTTTAAGCAAAAGATTAAGGGCAATGTCTTGGCCATTTCTTTATTCCCCATTATGATTTCTCGTGTCTCTGCCTATATGATCCAAAATGAGATAACTTTTTAAAGTTTCTTCCTTTGTGCACATCGATGGAATTTTCAGCAATAGTTTATGATGCAAATGTAATCTCGCATTCTAATTAGTTAATTCATTACCTATTTGATGAGGGAGAGCCAGAACTTTGTTCGTAACCATCATTGATGGAGTGATAAGATGATGTTAAAGTCCCATTTAATAATAATGATGTATAACTGTAATCATAATTTTATTTTTAATTATTTACAGCACATGGTATCTGTGGGTATTTATTGCACATTGCTAATAGCCTTTGGGATATGCTGTGTTTACAAAGCATTGAGAAAGAACCACAGCGTTGTGGATAGCAAGTAGCACAATTTTCCCCGGTAGTGAAGAAGGGACTGTGATTTATTTCCATATCATGGATGACTTGGCAAATCACATGGAACTGACCTTGATGTATGTGGTCATTCTTACACCTGCTGTTCCTATCCTCAAGTTTTGTAGGAGAGGTCATGAGTTTATAAGGAGTAGCATATTTAACTCAATTACACATTTTAGCATCAGATTATTTTGTTCTAAAGCACGAGGATAAAATCATAACCTGCTGCCCTATTGCTACAATATTTGTACTTTTATCTTTGGTTACCGATGTCCCTGACTGTCTTGATTAATTTTGCTTTCTCTTTTGAAGGCTACTCTAATTTATACATAACCAGTTTGTCCTGTTTAAATTCTACAGCCCAACACTGTGCAAAGGCATGTCTCTGAAGGACCTGTCCCACGAGCATGCGACTGCATGCAGCTAGCGTGACCTAACGTGATCGCTTGAGCCGTACGGCCTCGCGGGGCCGGTCCCACTTCGATCGCCAGAGCCGTATGGAGTTGTGCGGGGCTGGTCCCGACATCGCGCGGGGCTCCGAAATACTGACACTGTCCAAAGATTCCGCGCGGCAACGGCCTGTCGGCCCGCAGCCGCATTGAGGCCGTACGCAGCGCCTCGACGGGCGTGCGCAGGGTCTCGACGTCATATGCAGCGTCTTGACGGCGTATGCCTAGCGCGTGGCATTGCGCGATGGCGTCACCGCCCGGCGTGCCGTTGCGTGATCACGTAACCGTCCGACGCCGTGCAACGTCTAAATTCAGTCGGCCCGCCTCCTGCACGGCTGATTGGTGAGTATGATGTCGGGACCAGCCCCGCACAACTCCAGACGGCTCCGCGGTTGGAAGTGGGACCGGCCCCGCGAGGCCGTACGCCTCAAGCCACCACGTTTGGTCGCGCTAGACGCATGCAATCGCATGCTGGTGGGACAGGCCCTTAAATGATGTTCACTTACTGCTAAATTGACACTTGTATTTATTGATATCAAATGACCACTGAATACAGGCTTTCTGCAGATCTCTGGGAATCTGAAATTGAAACAGGCCAGCAGAACAAGATGTCCAAAATTCAACTCTCATTTCAACATTGTAAATCCATTCTTTGTAATTTGGGAAATTCACATAGGCCGACAAATTAGCAACATGATCCTCATTTCTATGGAAATTTCTGCTGAACAGTTGTGGATTCTCAACCATTGCATCCACAATCTGGCAAGTATTTTTGAAAATGGAACCCCTTCAGATGCTGAAAATCTGAAACAAAACCCGTAAAGGTCAGAAACACTCAACAGGTTAGACAGCAAGGCTGCTCGATTCATTATTAAATAGCCTTCATATCTGGGCAATGATTTCCAGCACATGCCATGGATCACTGTATCCGAAAGGTTCCCCTCTCAGTCAAATGCAGACAAGTTGAATGCTGGTGATGAAATTCCTTTTCGCATTGTGAAAATACTTTGATGTTTTATAAGCAGCATGTGTGAATAATTATTTGGCTTCTCGTATTCCCTTTAGGACCCTTGTTTCCGCTGTGCAACCTCTGAACTATTTTTATTGCAAACATGAAAACCGTTTTGCAGAGATTTTATGAAAATTCAACAATTAATGCCTCTGTCTCAAGAGAAGTGCAACATTTTGAACATTACATTTATAAATTACAGAGGTGAATCTTTTTGCATTGTGCAAACACCCAGTATGACTTCAATTTTTTGGATCTTCCAAACTTTGACCAATTTTTGAATAATTCCCTGGTGAGATGTTAGTCATTCTGATAATGTGTCATAAAAAGATTTTTAACTTCCAGAGATTTATTTGGCGATTGTAGGCTTGCAATGATGTCTAGAGCTGGGCCTTATAGCAAGCTGTCTTGTCTATGCACCTGGTCCCCGATACTAGAAGGGGAGACACAGGGCGGCACAGCACGGTGCCACGTCGATAGAGTTGCTGCCTTACAGGGCTTGCAGCACCAGAGACCCGGGTTCGATCCCGACTACGGGTGCTGTCTGTACAGAGTTTGTACGTTCTCCCTATTCTCCAAGATCTTCGGTTTCTTCCCACACTCCAAAGAAGTACAGGTTTGCAGGGTAATTGGTAGTTGTATACTTGGTATAAATGTAAATTGTCTCTAGTGTGTGGAGGATAATGTTAATGTGTGGAGATCACTGGTCAGTGCGGACTCAGTACGCCGAAGGGCTTGTTTCCGTGCAGTATCTCTAAACTAAACACAGGTGAGAGACTCTACAAGAGATTTACAAAGGGGATGAGGAGAGAAGTCTAGATAATTTGTGAGGCTGGAAACGACAGAAAAAGAACTAATGTGGCTTTGGGCAGGGGGAAATGCAGTTTGCACCACACAAGGATATTAACTCCTTAACTGCTGCTGGTTGGAGAGAGTAAAATTCATTCTGAGCTATTGACTATACCATTTGAGTCAAGAGAATATATCTGAAAAGAGGCTATTCCTATTGAACCTCCTCATTTAACTCCAAGTACTATAAGTAGCATTTGCTTCACTTGTGTTTTGAATTCCATTTTTATATAGTAAGTAATATCTCGTAATATCTCGGAATCTGAGCCAACTGATTTAAAACCATGCTCCCATATGTATTTATATACTATATTATTGCAAAATTAGAAATAGTACATTGGCGAGCCAGTCCTAGTAGAGCAGCCCTCCAAAATAAACACTGTTAGCTCCACACATGTACTCACTGTATCACTAGATACCATTGCTAATTTCCTCTACTTAGTTGAATATAGATTGGTTACTGCCAATTGAAATATTATTGAAATTTCCAGTGGTCTCTTTAAAAACAATGGTCTGGAAATTGAATCATATAATTTGGTGACTTTGTCAGCGGTATCTTTGGCTGCCTGGACCCTTCAGAACTCCTTCCTGAAACATCTTAATAATAATAATAATAAATTTTATTTATGGGCGCCTTTCAAGACTCTCAAGGACACCTTACAAAATTTAGTAAACAGAATACAAAACATGTAAGCGGAATGAAACAAAACAAAAAATAACGACAATAAAATAAATAGTAAAGACATCAACAATACACAATTCAAAGACACAATTCAAAGAGAGAGCTGCGGCAGCTAATCGCGCCAGCGTTCACTCTCCCTTCCGGCAGCCATCTTGGAAACGGAACAATAAGGATCTTTAACATAGAAACATCCCCCCACAATGGTTACCATTATGGGGGAAGGCACAATGTCCAGTCCCCATCCCCAGTTCACCCATAGTCGGGCCAATTGAGGCCTCCACAGTTGCCTCTACGGAGGCCCGATGTTCCTGGCCGTTCTCGCCGGGAGATGGTGCTCCGGCGTCGGGAGAGTCCTCTCAGCGGCTAAGGACACCTGGTACGGCCGCTTCCATACCGGAGACCGCGGCTTCCGAAGCCGACAAGGCCGCGATGGTTGGAGCTCCACCACTGGCGATCTCATCGAGAGATCCCAGGCTCCAGATGTTGAAGTCAGCGCCGCTGCCCGCAGCTGCCTGCTCCGCAGACCCGCAGCTCCGCGATGTTTTTATCGGCGGTCTTCAGCTCACCGGAGCTCCAGCGTGGCGACCCAGGCAAGGCATCGCCCGCTCCGCTCCGCGATAGCGCTCCAGCGCTGTGCCGCCGCCGAAGCCGAGGTGCTGGGCGGTCCCCTCGGGAAAACGCCGTTCCAGGCCCGCTGGTAGGCCGCGAGGACGGGTCGACGGTGCAGCCCGGAGAAAAGCTGCCTTTCCGACCAGGTAGGGACCTAGAAAGTAGTTTCCCCCTTCCCCCCCCTCCCCCCACATAAAAAAGTCTAGACCTCCTAAAAACAAACACTGAAACTAACTAAAAATTAAAGAAAAAAGTGAAAAAGACGGACAGCTGCTAGCTAGCAGCCGTGCCCCAAGATGGCGCCCCCAATAGAATTGACTTGCCTTTGTGCACCTTTAAGTAAGCTTTGGCAACCTCTTGCATTACTTAATATCGTTTGTTGGAACAGCTACCATGACAAGCTGTAGGTACATATATATATAATATGTGTACGGTCTGTGCTAGTTCATTTGGGCTCATGTCCCACATAATATTGTGACCCAGACTTAATTTACTTCAGACTGTCATGTTACATCATTGGCATGAGTCTGTAAGCATCTTATCAAAGAAGATTGTCGAAATGTTGGTCCTGCAACATAAATGTAGGATTACTTAAACCCTGATAAAAAACAGAGAAATATGATTGAAACAGGGAAGGAGATTAGGTTGGTTAAGATTTAGCCACCTGACCATAAGGCAGGATCTGATTTTGAAGATAGACAGAAAAGTACCTCAGCGGGATAGACAGATGGAGTACCTCAGCGGGACAGGCAGCATCTCTGGAGAGAAGGAATGGGTGACATTTCGGGTTGAGACCCCTCTTCAGACTGGACAGGATCTGATTTCACACACTTTACTCTTTTGGTCGTAACTGCTTACCATCATAGTGGGCTATTTGGTCCAACTGATTCATACAATGAATGAGGACTGGTGCTCACTTAGCACTTGGAAGGCATTTCCACGAACAAGAGCATTCATGAAATCGTTGCTAAAAGGAGTCATTAAACCGTAATTTATAGAGATTCACAATAATAGCACTCTGTGACAGGAGTCCAGTATGACCCCCTGCCCTCTGTCAGGCACTCCTGCAGCAATGAAACAGCCCACGGCATGGCGTGGAGAAGCATCCTATGAAGCCTGGGACAAGTGGTGTGGCCAATGTACTGTAATGCAGGGCACAGGGCCACAACATGCCAGACACAATGTGTACCAGCTCGTCCTGCAGATTGGCAGCAGCTGCTCCAATTTCTCTACGACAGTAAGTTCAAAGCCAGTGATCACAGTTGATCTTATTATTACAGAGAGATGTCTAGTCCGGGGGAGTGCTGCATGATTCATTGCTTTGGGAATGCGGGCGGAGAGCAGGGAATTGTACCATTGCAGCACGGAAGCTCACATCTCGGATGGATGACTTTTTAAAGTAAAATGGTACATGTGCCTGTGAGTGTTCAGACTCAATGACGAAGAGTGTTAGAACAAATTCACGCTCTCCAGCGCAGAGAGTGCCCCATTCTACACCAAGGGGGCTACCAAGAATAAGACGGACCTGAGGTGTTGGTGGTGGGGGGGGGGGGGGGGAGACACAAAGAAGGGACCAACATTATTTAAGGGTACTCTGAACCATTATAGCATTTCACAATTGTGACAAAAGACCATGGAATTGGCTGCAAGCAAGTGTGCAACATGGTTCGTGTAGTTTCTGAAAAGATGCATTAAATTGTAACCTACGGGCAGTGGCGGACTGGGCAGGGTGTCAGCTTGCCCGATGGCAAGTGGGCCCCTGATGAAGTGATAGCATTGTAGTTGTGGGTGGGCCCCCTTTGTCTCCTGGCAACCAATATTTTTAAACCCAGCCCGCCACTGCCTATGGGTATCTTCACTGGAGTTTATCACAGCGGCTGCTACTTTGTTGCACAGCTACCAGAGAAAAATGCGAGTCCTTAAAGGCACAATCCCCATGGCAGCCTAACAGGAATAACAGAGATCACAGGTACCATGGAAGAGGAATATGCCAGAGAGGGCAGGAGAAAGCACGAATGTTCTTTCAAAGAGTCATTGGAGTTCTGTTGAAAGAGGTACATGACATCGTGAAGCATCTGTGCACCACAGAGCAATGCCAGAAAAAGTAGCATGACATCAATGTAATGTCAAGCTGACCTCTGTATCACAGAAGCTTAAAGCACTTTCTCACGGGGCGACTTGACGCAAGAGTTAACCAGAGTTGAACATCGTGGGAACCCCGTGCGATAACCGTACGGCATTCGTGGACCACCGTGGCGCTAACGGCAGGTAATCGTGTAACTTGGTGACTCGGGAGAAAATTCAAGCAAGTTTGAATTTCTCCAAGAGTGACTTGTACACTTGTGGTTGCGCATTGCAACATTATATGCACGTAGTGGCCAGTGCGATATCCGTATTAACTCTTGCGTGTACCGTGGGAACTCCTGCGAACGGTGAACCCGGAAGCTGGACAGAGGGGACAGAAGGTGAGTAATCTGGAATGAACATGCTGTTAGGCTGGGATCATTCTCTGCGAGATGATCTTAGTGCGGGAGACAAGTGTAGGAGAGGTGTACTGACTGTGTGGGCAGAACTTTGGAAGTGATTGCCCACCATTCTCAAAAGCCGCTGTGTCTCCCTGTCCCTCCAACTCCAGAGGAATCCGCTTCCCGATGGGCTGCTACGGCGACAAGTGGCAAGCGACAAGGGATCTCCGTGCTTGCAGTCGGTGTCCCGTTGGTCCTAACGTCTCCGGCCACCCCCCTGGACTGGAGCTGAGACTGTGAACTGTACCGCCCTTGCCCCCTCCCTCTGCAACTGCAAACAACCCCACAGTTCCCAGTCTCAGCTCCTGTACTGGGGGTGGCCGGAGACGTCACAGCCCGAGCTGCGCCCCCTCATCCGCAACCCCAAGAACAAGACGTACCTTGCACACCATCAGCTTCTATCCCTACGGGGAGCGTGTTCCTCTGGATTTGGAACGGGGCTGCGCTGCTGCTGGCTGTGGGTCTCTGGGATCTCAGTGCTTGCAGTGGGCCTGGGGGTCGGTGTCCCGTTGGTCCTGACGTCTCCGGTGACTGGCACTGACCTGCTGGCATCGCCGACGTGAAGACAGTGCAAAGCCCCCGCGCCGGTGCAATGGGCGGGGAGCTGAAGAGGGGAGGGAAGGGGTCACACACATGGCCGGGAAGCAGAGGGGTGTAGGTGGGGTGAAACTGAAGGGAGCGACAATCTGCTGCTGCCTGCCCGCTGAGTTAAAAAGTTCCCACGCAAGACTCACGATACACTGCATATCTTGAGTCTACCGTGGGAACCTTTTAACTCAGCGGGCAGGCAGCAGCATATTGTCAATTATTAACCCTCCCGCGCAATTACCTTCTCTTTTATGAATGGGGATTCACAATGTTCATTCAAGATTTAACGGGAAAGCTCGGGAGACGGACAAGTCACTCGCACAAATAACAGAAATGCCGAGTACCCGTGGGAACTCTTTATCTACCCCCCGTTATATCGTGTGATATCGTGCTAGACCACGACCACTTCACTCTGGTTACATCTTGCGTCAAGTCGCCCCGTGAGAAAGCGCTATTACGAAAAATAATTATTCTCAAAGCGATTTCATTGAAGCAGAAATTTCTAGGAATCAATGGGAGGCTGCATGGGATGGATGGGAGATGACTCTGACACAGCACCTCATAATGCTGGAAAAATTATTCCTCTTCATGGACTGAGGGGCCACTAAGGCATCCATTAAATGATTTCTTCAGTGCTGCACCGTGCATTCCTTAGTAGCTTGAACAATGTCAACAATGTTGTGGGACTGTATGGCGTGTCTGCAGTGATTTTTGAGGCTGCCTTGTAAAGTATATCTTTGTGATCTAAATGACTCATTAAATGGCCTTCAAATGTGTAACGCAATGGTTTGTGCTTCATGGTTCTCTTCGTGAAAGTCAATTTCCAGGGCGTGCTTTTCTCAACGATAAGAGCCAAAAAGTCATTACTGCATGGAAATCGGCCCAACCCCAACTTGTCCATGGTGCCCTATATGCCCCATTCCAAACTAGTCCCATTTGCCCACACCTAGCCCAAATCCATGTACCTGCCCAAATGTCTTCAAATGTGTTTATTGTGCATGCTTCAACTACTTCCACTGACAGAACATTCTGCATACTCATTGTCCTCTATGTGAAAACCTTGTCCCTTGGGTTCTTATTAAATCTTTCCCTTCTCACCTTAAACCTATGTCCTCTAGTTCTTGATTTTCCTTACCCTGAGAAAAAATACTCTGTATCTATTCCTCTTGTGATTTGATACACCTATATTAAATGACCCCTTAGCCTCATACATTCCAAGGTATAAATGTAGCCTGTCCATGGCGTAACATGGACAAGCATTGTTTCGGATCAGAGCCCTTCTTTGAAATGTTACCTATTCATGTTCTCCAGAGATGCTGCCTGAATGCAGAATTACTTCAGCACTTTGTGTCTATTTTTTGTAAACCAGCATCTGCAGATCCTTGTGTCTTTGTCTTCTATACTTAATTCCCTTACAATTATGTTCAAACTAGATTCCACTAGACTTTAGACCCAAGAGTGTGGAAACAGGCCCTTCGGCCCACTGAGTCCGCGCCGACCAACAATCACCCCATACACAATCACTATCCAATACCCTAGGGACAATTTACAGAAGCCAATTAACCTACATCACACACTTCTCTATTTCTTTTCTATTCTCTTTCTGTCTCCTTTTTATTGTTAAAATTTAAAAAATAAGAAGCTGTACATGAACTGTAACATGTCAATATATACTAGGTATCCATGGTTCCATATTATTGTACTTCTAATAAAAATAAAATAAAAAAAAAAAACCTACAAACCTATACGTCTTTGGAGTGTGGAGGAAACAGGAGCACCCGGAGAAAACTCACGTACTCACAGGGAGAATGTACAAACTCCGTACAGACAGATTTGAACCTGGCTCTCTGGTTTTGAAAGGCAGCAACTCTACTGCTGTGCCACGGTGGCTCCCTAAATTTAACAACATTTTTCAATCTTCCTCTAAATATTCCTCTAAAAATGTTTACCAGTGCTTGATGTGCCTTACTTATAGCCATACGAACCTATGTTTTTGTCCTATATGTAATTTCTGCATTTGCTCATGGACCCTCCGTCCTTTATACTATTCAGACTCATGGTATCCTAGTTGTATGTTGCCACCTACCAAATGATAACGCCTCACACTCTTCACTACTGAATTAATTTGCTAATTATGAATTGCGTTGTCTTTCCATTGGTGGGATGACTGGGAGGGTTGACAAGGGCGACTGGGTTAGTGGTGTGGAGGTGAGGTACAACAGTACCAGTTGTGCAGAGGCTAACATCTGGCATTTTGATGTAGAGTTTCTACTCTTTACAATTCAAAAGGTTTTTAAAAAATATTTGTCGCTCAGCTATGTATCGATCTTGTTCATCAGCTGTGTTTGGAGAATCGAATCACGTATCTTATCTTACTTCATATTTCCTTATAACATTGAAGGAGTCCATCCAGCCAGGTTAACAGGGCAATCCCATCAGTGCTACCCCCTGTAATCCATTCTCTCACTCGTGGGTATTAAACACTTCCACAATTCTCCTACTACCTCCACCTATACGAGGGGCCATTCAACTAACAGCCTACACATCTTTGGGATGTAGGAGGAAGCTGTACCACTAGAAATAAACCCATGCGGTGATAGGGGACACACAGACAACACTGGAGGTCAGAATTGAAACAGGTTGCTGGAGCAATGAGACAACTGCACTACGACCCATAAAACCACTGCTTCTGCTTCTGCTTCTTCTCCTTCTCCTTCTCCTTCTCCTTCTCCTCCTCCTCCTCCTCCTCCTCCTCCTCCTCCTCCTCCTCCTCCTCCTCCTCCTCCTCCTCCTCCTCCTCCTCCTCCTCCTCCTCCTCCTCCTCCTCCTCCTCCTCCTCCTCCTCCTCCTCCTCCTCCTCCTCCTCCTCCTCCTCCTCCTCCTCCTCCTCCTCCTCCTCCTCCTCCTCCTTCTTCTTCTCCTCCTTCTTCTTCTCCACACACAAGATTAGAAGTCTTGTGTCTAATCACAAGATTAGAACACTTCTCGGCATCTGCATACAAGGTGCCTGTCTTGCGCTTCTTGTGCGTGGTGGTGGAAAGATTGGTGAAAACAGGGCCGCAACGTGAACGTTCTTTCCTTGACCCCACCACTGTGCTGCTAAATGGTTACAGCATCATTATATTTCTATAGGTACACAAAAATGCTGAGGAACTCAGCGGGCGCAGCAGCATCTATGGAGTGAAGGAAATAGGCAACGTTTCGGGCCGAAACCCTTCTTCATACGGATGGGGCTGGGGGGGCGCGGGGAGAAGAAAGGAAAGAGAAGGAGGAGGAGCCCAAGGGCTGAGGGAGAGATAGGAAGGGGAGGAGACAGCAAGGGCTAACAAAATTGGGAGCAGTTAGAGAGGAGGTTGTGAAACTGTGTCTGGATGGTGGTGGAGAATATCTTCAAAGTAGGCATACCTTGAGGAGATTTTGCAGTGGAGTAGACAAAGCGTTTAAGAAGGCTTGCTCAATTCTTGGTGAGTTTTATGTTGTAAAGTGTGACATTTGGTTTGGTGGGATCCAACCTTAAGCAGTGTACATGTTTTTTAGAAAAGCTTTTCCCTTTACATTATTTATCATCAGGAAAATGATTGCAAAGTATTTTCATTTTCACGTTTCAATTCGTCACATAGTTGTGGAGCAGCCAAAACTCCACAGTGACTGTTAGCTCCCAACATGCAAACTAATGGGAGGAGAATAGCAGCACTTCTGGCCAATATCTTAACATTATCATGGCAACGGTCTAGTGATATCTCCAAGCAGCCTGTCAGACATTGCATTTTATATTATTAATGATTTTAACAGCATGATTAATATGAAATATCAACGTGTTGCATCAACATGAATTCCTGTATATTTGCAACCACATAGTATATTTTATACATTACAAAAACAGCTTAGTTTTGCTGAGAAACAGTAGTAGCAATTTATCATCTCTTTGGGTTAAGCTGTGATGTGGTCACTTGATATCCTAAAGCATCAAGATTTCAGTTCTCCACTGCTTGTAGTGGAATCCTTAATACATTATTTTTAGATATTATTGACTGGAAATAACCAGCAGAGTAAGACTGCTGTTCATAGTTACATGGGGCATTGTTACCCAAGCCCTTTGGTTTAGTTTAGAGATACAGCATGGAAACAGGCCCTTCAGCCCACCGATTCCACACCAGCCAGCGATCGCCCGTACACTAGTTCCATCCGGCACACTAGGGACAATTTACAGAAGCCAATTAACCTACAAACCCGTACGTCTTCAGAATGTGGGGGGAAACGGACAACCCACAGAAAACCTATGTAATCACAGGGAGAATGTACAAACTCAGTACAGACAGCACCCATTGTCAGGATTGAACCCGGGTCTCTGACACTGTAAGGCAGCAACTCTACCTCAAGCCACTATACTGCTTGATTTGATGAGCATAAGATTGAATGATTAAGGTGGAATATAAAGCGGTCATATATTGTTTTTGTTATCCATATGTAACCATCTTGTACTTTGATTATGGCATTCCTTAATCATGTGTATAATGAAGGGATTCATTATATTCATGGATAAATGGCTCTTTAAAAAGGAGGCAGAACAACAGTTTCAGAACACTTTTAATGATTGATCCACTGCCAATAATTTCTAACCAGAATATTTAAGTGAACTTCCAGTTACAAATCATTGCAATGATTTCTACTTGCATAACAAAATACTTGCTTCTGATAGTCTATAAAGCCAGTCAAAGTTTCAATAAAATTACAGCAAAGCAGAAAATAACATTTCCACAATTACTGCGTGGTCTAGAGTTGCCCGTTCACTTGAGAATTTGGGGAGTATAAGGATCTTCAATTGAATAACCCATATTTGGTGAGAATGAGGAAAGGTGTGCATGCAATGACTAGTAGCTAGGAGCCAGAGCACACTGGACCAGCTGCCCAGTTCTAAATAATGACTATTGGCCGCCAGCATCAATTTGACCTTGCACTAGCATCTAAGTAATCTGAGGGAGGGAGTGAAAAGATATGTACAACATTTAGCTAAAGTTTCCAATTTCATTCACACGTACTCTACAGACTGGCTGCATTTGAACAGAAATAGTTTTATCTAGTGTCACAGTGGTTTCTAAATTATTATTTCCCTTGGCGAATGTGGGAAACAAAAATAAATGGTAAGTAAAAATGTGAATAAGCAACAACTGATGTTGGTTATCAGATGGAAAAGTTGGGAAAGACAGCATTTCAAATGTCATCCCAGACCATAATCAAGCATGTTGTCAGGAAATAGTTAACAAGCTCAATGTTTTGTACAGTTATATAGCGACTGTCTACCATGCAAAACCACGGCAATTTTGCATCTTATGTAACAGATGCCGCTTCCTCAACAAAAGTGTCGAGCTTGTTACCTTTCGCAAATATTTCTAATCTGTTAACTAACTTGACTTTTGTCAAAGTGGTGACACGGCGTTGCAACGTATAGTGTAAACCTTTCACCACAGCTCCAATGACATGGGTTCAATCCTCAACTCTTGTTCTAATTGGGTAATGTTGAGAAGATTCCCAGATGCCCATATGGGTTTCCCCCATGTGTTCCAGCTTCTACCCAAAGATATGTGGATTGATAGTTTAGTTTAGAGATACAGCGCAGAAACAGGCCCTTCGGCCCACCGAGTCCGCACCGACCATCGATTCTTGAACATTAACTCTAACCTACACACACACACACACACTAAGGACAATTTACACTTATACCAAGCCAATTTACCTACACACCTGTACGTCTTTGGAGTGTGGGAGGAAACCGAAGATCACGGAGGAAACCCATGAAGGCCACGGGGAGAACGTACAAACTCCGTACAGACAAGCACCCGTAGTCAGGATCAGTCCCGATTTGGCGGTGCTGCAAGCACTGTAAGGCAGCAACTCTATCTACTCTAAGGCACCATCATGCCGCCCCTAATGTCTTAGTTCAGCAGACCAAATCATTGAATGAGTCACATACGCTAATAATTATGAACAAGATCATTTGGGGAGGCGTTAGGTCTGCTCAGTAATCAAAAAGTTCTGGGAGGGTTGGATAGGACGACAGATGGCACAATGGGCTAAGTGTTCGGCTGGCAACCGGAAGGTAGCTGGTTCGAAACCCGCTTGGAGTGCATACTGTCGTTGTGTCCTTGGGCAAGACACTTCACCCACCTTTGCCTGTGTGTGTCCTTGGGCAAGACACTTCACCCACCTTTGCCTGTGTGTGTGGATGTAATTATGTGAAGCACTTTGGGGTCAATGCAAGTTGACTAAAAATGTGCTATATAAATAAAGAAATTTAAATTTAATTTAATTTAAATTTAACAACTTTGACGTTTCATCGGTCTGGTCCATGACAGTCTCGCATATCCGGAGTTTCTTTTTTGGCTAATTGTAGATGATGTAAACCTCAGAGTGTTAGTGCATGTTCGGTTTTAACGTCTCATTTTACAAAGTGCTCACCAAGTAAGGATTATTCTGCTTGTTTTCACCACAGATGATCCAATATTTCATTTCCGTTGTCTATGTGTTCAGACTAGTAAAATAAGCCTTTCTCAAATGTGTCCATTTAGCCAAATATCTCCTTAAGGCTCCTCTCACCGTGTGTAGTCTTTTTCCAGCTTTTATTCTACCTTTACTCCAACTAATCCAGTTCAACAGGCCCATTGCTAATTACTTTCTCCCTTGCAATTCACCGTTCCCCAAAAACAAAACACCCCAGCTCCTCTGTCTTCATGAACAACACTCGATCTCCAACTTGGCTTATCTAACCAAAGACAATGAATATGTTTTCAACTCCCAAATTTACACTCTTGGTAAAATTACCCTAAATCAAGGTCACAAATGGCATTGTCATTGACATTGTGCATTGTGAAGTGTCCTCCCCTCCTCCTTCATTAATCTCTGCCCATTTGACTACATTGATCACACATTTTAGCTCTGATACTGTTCCTCTATTTTCCACTTTGATGACATCGCCTTCACTTGGTTCCACACTTTCAAATTATACACAATTCAATGATTTCTCAAATCACCCCATTTAATTGACTTTGGTTCCATTCCCTTTACGATCTGCATAATTCCCATTGGTGTCATGAAATGAAAACCTAATAGGTTCATGGCACACAGATCAATCCTTCTATTACTTTGGAGCTGTTAGCTTGTTTGTTTGATATCGAATCTTGGCCAAATCACAATTTTCTCATGTTAAACATCAAGAGGATTGCAATATTTTACTAAGACCCCAAACACAAGCTTCATATCGTAGAGACAAAAGGCTCTTTAGTGTGCCGTTGAGTCAACCATTAGGCATGCATTTGCACCAACTCTACACTAATTCTATTTTATTATCCCCACTTTTGCCAATTGACTCCACTGAGATTGAACAAATAAAAACGCATATTGAACTCATCAGAATTCCCCTCTTGCAATCAATACCCCTGTTGAACAAATTCACACATTAGCACTTTAAATGTTAACTTTGTTCAAATTCTCTCTGTCTGGCTACTGTTCTGTTTCAGTTTTTGTTGATTAATATAGACTGGCCCCTGACTCTCCCAATATTTTCACCACCCTACGGCCCTTTTTAGACCTACAATTTTCACAAAAATCTGAATTCCTCCAACTGGTCTCCAACATGAAAGAGTTTAGAGAAATGCAAGTGGTTATTCTTTCCATCCACAGCAAGGCTCCATGCTGGGAGCAGAGCCTTGAGCACTTAAGTGTCAGATTCATCAGGGATGAATCATAACTTGAAAGAAATCCTCCCATCTGCTTTGCATTATCTAAATGGTCATATGCATCTCATCAGATTCAAAATTTTACAGTGTTTTGACAATATGTATGTGGCATTGTTTTGCATTGCCCTTTCAACAAACCTATATTTAATGCACACATATTAGATTGGATATCATTACTAATGGATGTGTAATAAAGAGACTAGAAATGTATAACAAATTGTTGTAGAGTTACAGCAACAGCTAAAATAAAGATGTCAACAATGAATCCATATGTTGTGGCGGTCGCTTGGTTTGTTGCTAATTGTATGTTCAGCCTTGGGTGGTTGAAAATAGCTTTTGAGTGAAGCTTCAAAATTACAGTGAGAAAACGTTGTAAACTGCAGAATTATCAATTATACACCTACTAATGCCTTTGGCAATGTATGTTCAGCAAGGCTTTGGCCGTAAATGTATGTAAATAAACACACTTATTAGGAGCAGAGTAGACCACCTGGCCCCTAAAGCTTGCTTTGCCATTTCATTAGATCATAGCTGATCTGATTTATAACCTTGGTTCTGCATTACCATCTATCCATGGAAACTTTTCATTCCTTGCTTAGGACTGTCTACTTTGCCTTAAAATTAATTAAAAGACTCTGCTTCCACCACCCTTTGAGGAACAGAGCTCCAAAGGCTCATGAGGAATGGACCTCATATCTGTCTTAAGTGACTGACTCCACATTTTTAAGTTTTAAGGATAAGATTTTTCCATTGAGAGTAGGGAAGATTCAAACAAAAGGACATGATTTGAGAATTAAGGGACAGAAGTTTAGGGGTAACATGAGGGGGAATTTCTTTACTCAGAGAATGGTAGCTGTGTGGAATGAGCTCCCAGTGGAAGTGGAGGCAGGTTCGATTTTATAATTTAAAAATAAATTGGATAGGTATATGGATGGGAAGGGAATGGAGGGTTATGGTCTGAGTGCAGGTAGATGGGACTAGGTGAGAATAAGTGTTCGGCACGGACTAGAAGGGCCGAGATGGCCTGTTTCCGTGCCGTAATTGTTATAAGGTTATATGGTTAAGAAGGAACTGCAGATGCTGGAAAATTGAAGGTAGACAAAAATGCTGGAGAAACTCAGCGGGTGAGGCAGCATCTATGGAGCGAAGGAAATAGGCCCTTCTTCAGTAATAATCAAGTAAACCTCTGAAGTACTTCCAAGTCAGTAAAATCCTTCCTAAAATATGCATAATATCAGTACTCAATTGCATTGAAACCTGTGAGAATGCAATAGGCAATGATGTGATGTTGTAACCAGCAATTGCAACTGACACCTTAAATTTCCAGTATCTTGGCTGTGTTAAAGATAACATATTCAAACAGGGTTGAAGATATTTGGTAGAAGTAGAAGCATAATCTTCTATAGAGTGAATTTCCCCTGGTGATAAATCTACTGACTGCACCTCTTTCACTGTCATGCATTGATGCAGATGAATGGATTGACATTTAACAGAAGTGGGAGGTTTAGTTTTCATTTCCTGTGTTGCACATTTTCTACACGCTTCCACAACTGTGACACACATAACATTTATAGCCCAGTTGCTGTCATGGTACCAACATCATATCTGCACCGTATATACTAACTAGTGAAGAGAGAGACCTGAATATAGAAAAATAAAGTTCTGTTGTAACATGATGATTACTTTGACATTCTGCACTGTAAATATAATTTCCAGTTTGTCCATACTAACACTACTAAGTAGAGTATGCAAACACAGAATTTTTTGCAGTAGTTTTACCAGATTCATTTATTTGCCAGCAAATAGGAAATGAGGATGCCAATGAATATAACAGAGAAGATGTTGCTCTGTGGGAACCCCCAAGGAAGCAGCTGCTCAGTTTTCCTTCCCCGGACCATTTGTCGAGCTTGGGTGGATTGTTGGTGTGGCTCAACCCCAATCTGGCTGCTTGCCTGTGACACACGAAGGAAATGAGAGCACAGCTGCCGATGAGAGATCGACAGCTGTGCTCGGGCTGCTGAGATTCAGTGTCCTAGACTGTGGTTGAAGAGGAGCCATCTTAGAGCATGATTGGTACAAATTGGGAGCAAATCATGGGGGAGGACTTGAGGAATTATGGTGCCAAAACATGGCGGCTCAGTAGACCAATCCTGTACACTTGCTCATTGGGGATGCAGTTAGTAAGGAAAATAATTTCACCGTGTTAACAATTAATGTATATGACAATAAAAAGCACTATTGACTATTCATAAAATTGAAGCATTCCATGATGAAACTCAAGCTAATGGTTGCATCTTATGAACATGTTGATGATGGTATTGGCCCTGAATTTCTGGCTGATTTTGCTGGCAGCTCAGCGATGGACCACTGGCATTTTAAATCTGTATGCAAGCTGATTTAGTCGAGAGGTATACACCACCTGACAGGTGTGTAAGATTTAGTGGACTGGTTTAGTCCTCCTGATGTTTGCAGAGCGTGTGTCCAGCTGCAGCTCCTCTCAGACTGCGTGGATCGATTGGAGAGGCAGTTGGACTAATAGAGGAGCGTAAGGAGGCAGAGAGTTTCATAGTTAGTATTTTCAGGGAGGAGGTCATACCAAAGGTTCAAGCAGGTGACTGCCGGGAGAAGTAGGCAGGTAGATCAAGGGTTTCCTGTGGCTGTCCCGGTCTCAAATGTTTACCGTTCTGGATGCTGTTGGGGGAGGGATTAGCCTCTCGGGTAAAAGTAGTAGCAGTAGGCCGATGAGTGGCACCATGACTGGTTCTTCTGTAAAACAGAACCAAGCGAGCAACAGAAATGGGGGAATCTATAGTCGGGGAAAGACAGGTGTTTCTGTGGCAGCATGGTCTGTTGCCTCCCTACTGCCAAGGTCAAGGATGTTTCTGAAGAGGCACAGGATATTCTCAAAGAGAAGGGGCTGTGGATCTTATTGGTACCAATGACATAGGCAGGAAAGGAGGTGATATTATACCTCAACAGAAACGTGGTTGTGGGAGGAGCAGCACTGGCAGCCCAATGTTCCAGGATGCTGATGCTACATACAGGCATGATAGAGCTGGAGGTAAAGGATGGAGGGAGAGTTTCATTTTTGATAAAGGAAAACATCATGGCAGTATAGGGGAAGGATATTCTTGGGAGATCATCTATTCGAGCTATGTGGGTGGAACCTAGAAACACGAAGGGATCTCGTATGGTAGGTCAGTCTGGATAGTGAGGTCTCACGGGATCCAGGATGAACTAGCCAATTGAATACAAAATTGCCTCCTATGTTCCCCTCTCGCTTTCCTTCTGAACCAACCCGGGTCCTCCCTTTCTCATACCTGCGTTCCAGCTTCCCTCACCCCTTTTTGTTCCTATCCCCCTCCTGATTCCATCCACACACTACCCACACATTTCACCCACTAGATCTCCTTCCCCACCTAGTTCCATCTACCCTTCGTCCCTCCTTTAATGTTTCTCGTTATCACCTCACACGCATGTAGACCCCACTCCGAGTTCTGGGGTAAGGTTACCGACCTGAAGTATTAATGCTGTTTCCCTTCTCCCGCAATGAATGCTGCAATGTTTTGGTCCCAATGAACAGTATGGAGCAGATGATCAAAGCATCACAGCCTCATTAGGCAGAACCAATTCAATTAACACTGAGTGTAATTGGGGAAAACAAGATGGCTGTTGGCTTGTAACTTAACAGAGAGTAAGGTTATTTTTTCATACAAGGAACAGAAGAGCAGAGCATAATTTAAATCTTGTGAAATTATTAAATGTTGCGTTGCAGAGATAAATGGATGACAGAAGTTGGCAAAGCAAGAACAGCGAATAGTTCAGAAGGTGAAGCTGTTGGTGCACTCTCCATGAAGAGAACAATGGCAGAAGACAAACATGCTTAAATTCTCCAGCATTCAAACATGATTTCATCTTGTGGATCCCGTGCCAAGTTGATCCTGGCACTGGATCTGCAAGCTTATTTGTTTGGAGTTTTTACAGCTGTTGCTTTTTTTTTTTAACAATTTGAACTTACTATTTGGTTATAATTATTTCATAGCATTTTCTGACTTTTAAAATATTTTTGACAATATTTTTAATCTTTAGATTGTATTTGATTTTTGATTTTTTAGTGTGCTCTGAATGGTGGGAGCTTTGGTGCTTACAACATAGAATATTGCAGCACAGGAACAGGCCCTTCTGCCCGACATGTCTGTGCCGACCATGATACAAATCTAACTAATCCCATCTGCCTACACATGATTTGTATCCCTCTGTTCCCTGCCTGTTCACATCTCAATTTGAATGCCTCTCTAAAGTATATCATATCTGCTTCTATCGACGTCCCTGCAGATGTTCCAGGCTCTTACTACACTCAATGTACAAGAAAATTCCCCTCTCATCAATGCCTAGTATTTGATATCTGTACCCTGGGTAGAAGATCATATTCCCTGTCTATGGATCTCCTAATTATATATACTCCCATCAGGTCACCTCTCAGACTCCAAAGATTCAGAGAAAACAATCAAAGTTTGTCCAACTTCTTCATATAGCTCATACACTCCAATCCAGACAACATCCTGATGAACCTCTTCCACACCTTCTCAAACGCCACCACATATTTTTCATAGTGGGGCAAACAGAACTGCACACAATGTTGCCTAACAAAAATGTTATACAACTGTAACATGACCTGTCAACCTTTATACTTAGTTACCCAACTGATGAAGGCATGCATGATATATGCCTTCTTTACCACCCTATGTGCCTGAGTTGCCGTTTTCAGCGATCTATGGACTTAGACAGTTTCACCTCCCATCGTCCCCTCCAAGATCCCTCTTCATTTTAATGTTCCAAAGGATCCTCCCATTTACTATACTTTCTACTTACGTTTGACCTCCTAAGGTGCAACACCTCATACTTGTTCTGATTGAACTCAATCTCTCATTTCTCTGGCAAAATTTCCATTCGATCAATATCGTGCTGCTGTATCCTTTGACAACCTTCCTCGCTATCTGCAATGCCACTGATTTTTGTGCCCTCTGAAATTTACTAATCAGACCACCTACTTTTTCATCCAAATGATTGATGAATATCACAAACGTAGGTCCCCCAGCATTGATACTTACGGAACGCCACTCGTCACAGATTTTACCCTGAGGTACCCCTCCACCGATACCCTCTATGATCAAGTCAATGTTTTAGCCAATTTATCACCACATCAATCCCATGAGACTAAATATTTTTATGGAGACTTTGGCCAGTCTACTGTGAGGGACCTGATCAAATGCTTTAATATTGAATAACCGAAATCCACTACTTTTATATAAACTGACATGTTGAAAAAAAACACCAGAGGCACGACATGGTGGATTTTAACTTACAGACAAAAGTTAAGGAGGAGAGGAGGATCCAATGTGTTTCCAATTCAGGAGACCTTGCCCCATTTACACCCTCTGGTGATCTGAACACCCAAGGCAGCCAGAAATAAACTTCAACAGATCTGATTCATTCATTATATTCAGTGATATATTGTTTTATATGCACTTTGCTCATGGGACTAAAGGGCCTGTCCTACCAGCATGCGACCTAACGTTGTCGCCTGAGTCGTATGGCCTCGCGGGCCGGTCCCACTTTGATCGCCGGAGCCGTATGGAGTTGTGCGGAGCTGGTCCCGATATTGCGCGGGGCACCGAAAAACTGACACTGTCCAAAAATTCCGCACTGCAACGGCCTGCCAGCCCGCAGCCGCATTCAGGCTGTACGCACGTGCGTGCGCAGCGTCTCGACGCCGTACGCAGCGTCTTGACGGCGTACACCTAGCGCGAACTTCCCGCGGACTTTGCTCGAACTTCACGTCAACTCGACCTCCGCGCGGCCCCCGCTTCCGGTTTGGTCGCGCTAGCCGCATGCAGTCGCATGCTCGTTGGACCGGCCCTATACGAGGATCACTCGACCTCCGCGCGGCCCCCGCTTTCGGTTTGGTCGCGCTTGCCGCATGCAGTCGCATGCTCGTGGGACAGGCCCTTAACTTGCTACTCTATCCCTGTGGCAGGATCAGAGTGGTGTCAATGAGCCATAAGTGTCAACCATGCCCACATCGACTAAGTTTGTAAGGAACGATTTTCTTCTACTACATGATGTACAGTTACATTAGTTAAATTGGCACACATGGGCTGGTGGGGATTCTTAAGTCAAAATCAGAGACTTTTGATCAACTGGTGCTTTGTGCTGCAGGCTTGCTTTCTTTATTTGAGTCATCTCTAAAAGAATTATTGTATTGAGAATCCAAATAAACAGCCTATCCCCAACCATTGCTGGCTAATAAATGAGGAAATAAATTATGCCTTGCAATTACTGGACTTACATAAATAAATCTGCAAACATAGCTTCCCACACTTCTATATATGTCAGGATAGGATAGGGTGGGGGAAACTTGTGTCAACCTACGCATCTAATGAACTGTTTCACTATAGAGCGTTTGGGAGAAAAGTGTTGATGGAAAGTGATGAGGGTGGGAATTAAAATCAGAAAATGAAGATTTGCATTATGTGCCTTCGAGCTGAGAATATAAACAAAAAAAGTATTAAATAGAGAAGGGGTGAACAATGTAAAAGAAAATTGAGGTCTGGTAAACACAGATTTAATGGTGGCAATGCAGCAACATCAATCATTTCTATTCATGTACCGCTAATGCATTAAAACTTGGCCAATGCATCACAGAAGTGTCATCACAATTTGACACCGACTAAAAATAAGGAGGTATTTGGACACCATAGAGTCAGAAATTTCCAAAATGGAAATAAGACCTTCAGCTCACGGAGTCCACACAGATCATCATAGAAACATAGAAAAATAGGTGCAGGAGTAGGTCATTCGGCACTTCGAGCCAGCAATGCCATTCAACATGAACATGGATGATCATCCAAAATCAGTGCCCTGTTCCTGCTTTTTCCCCATATCCCTTGATTCCTTTAGCCCTAAGAGCTAAATCTAACTCTCTTGAAAACATCCAGTGAATTAGCCTCCACTGCCTTCTGTGGCAGAGAATTTCACACATTCACAACTCTCTGGGTGAAGATGTTTTTCCTCATCTCAATCTTAAATGGCCCACCCTTTATTCTTAAACTGTGACCCCTGGTTCTGGACTCCCCCAACATCGGGAACATTTTTCCTGCATCAAGCCTGTCCAATCCCTTAAGAATTTTATATGTTTCTATAAGAATCCCTCTCACCCTTCTAAATTCCAGTGAATATAAGCCCAGTCGACCCATTCTTTCATCATATGTCAGTCCCGCCATCCCAGGAATTAATCTGGTCAATCACTCTTTAAAGAATTAAAGCATGTTTAAAGAAAGACATTCTAAGCCATGTCGTGCAGGACAGTGAGGTACAGAGATGGAGGTGTTCAGGGAAGTAACTGCAGAGCTTAGTTGCTCAACCGCTGACCACAAGCAATTAAAATCAGAGATGAGCACAAAGTCAGAATTCAAAGAGGACAGAAATTACAGGGAGTTGTAGGCCTGGGGAAGGGAAGGATGGTACCATGGAGAGATTTTAAAACAACTACCAGAATTTCATTGTCAAAGCTTGGCTTAACAGAATGCCGTTGTACACCAGCTAACAGAGGAGTGCTTGGTGAATGGGATATGTGTGTAGGACATGGAGAGCAGAGTTTTATATCTGATCTCCAAAATAGAAGATAGTATCCATATACACAGCAAGCAAACAGGAGACATTTATTACTAAGACCAAGAAGTATTTGAACATTTGCTTTTTATGTTATGTTTTGGTGGGAGGGACGGAGGGGGAGTCACGTATAGGCTGAGAATGTCATCAAACCTCACTGGAAATATGTACATGAATGTTTCATAAGAACCGGCTCCATGGAAATCACATTTCACAAGTAACCATTTTTAAAAGTTAAACGTACTACGCAGAATATCTTTGTTTCATGGTTCTGCGAAATTGTCCATATCGGAGCAACAGCACATTGTACTCTCTCTTTGAACTTTAGACCTGATAAATTAAATACTATCAACTAGGGATGACTTTTGCAGCATTCCCATTACTGTAGCAAGTCCAGCCTGGCATAAACATTTCAAGTTTTCTATATGGTCGAGGTGAGACGTATCGAATAAAATGTTTGCTTCACGCAGTAGTGCGAATGGGCAATCCAAATTAGTGCTGTGAAGTAAATCCATTTCCATTGACATTAGTTTCTTCACACTGCTTATTCATTTTCACTTTGTCTGCACACTGTTGTACTAACATTTAAAATTCATACAGGCTACCCCAGCGATATGGAGAAATTGGATTCGTAGAAAATAAACCTCTGTATGTAATGTTTGCATTACATATGTTTGCAATGCAACCCCCATTTTCCCCATTGAATCTGATGTTATACGCAGAGATGTGTTTCCACGGGATCCTTTCACTCTTATTACGCCGTTTTATCCACCATGACAAAGTGACCCACTGTTGTTATTTTACAGCTAAGGCCAAAATTAAACCAAGGGGATGGACAAGGCACTCAGTATGATGGGGCAATAAGATCTGAATGTGAATCACTGAATATGTTGGTTTGCCCGTCACAGCGGAATCCCTCCTTTGTCGCTGGGTGAAGCTGGGTGAACAAACGTCTCAGAGTGCAGCATCACCACACTCTTCATCTACCAGCATTTTCTCTGATAGGCAAGGCCCGTGCATTAGGAAAGTGTTTGGGAAGAGGATATATCAGGAAAAGGCATGTGATTCAAGGGACAGAAATCATGGGAGAAAGGTAACGTGGAAGGAATACAGGGGTTAATGGTTAAAGCATGGTAAATTAGTGGAAGTAAAATAATTTCAAGGAACTGTCCAAGTCTACTATAGCTCTGCACAATGCAGCTCACCAGAGAATCGACCTTGCAGATGGAGAGTGTAGCAGTGTGGCAGCATTGCAATCTGTTCACAAGTCCTTGGACTGGAGAGGATGTGATAAAAGAGAGACTCGACTGCATTTCATTGTCTCTGTACTGTACACTGACAATGACAATTAAAGTTGAATCTGAATCTGACTGTGACTGCTATCCAGTCGACGTGGTTACATCATATTCAAATCTTATTGCTCCACAGTGTTGACAGGCTGAAAAAAAACATGACATTTGTTGTTTCTTACACATTTTGTGCTTAACCTTCCCTGCAAAAACCGCCACGATTTTATTCCGTATCTCAAATTTTTGTGATATTGACTGGTGACCTCGATAAGGGTGAATTTCCGTTACCCGAACTGCGTAACATAGGGGTTACCTAAATTTGGGATTTTTATATGACACCTAATGCTAAAAGAACTGTTGGGCAGGCCTGGCAGAACCAGAAAAAGCGCCTGAAGAGGAAAGCCTGTAGAGGGAAGAGCAAAGCCCCCAGTTCGGCCCGAGGGCCGGAGACAAGGTTGGGGGTAGTCGGCGATGGCAGATGCAAGAACAAAGGGCTGGTAAGAAGAACCAGGGTCTTACCTTCCTCGCCCTCAAAGTCCGCTGCAGGAGGCGCCCCCTGGGAACTAAGGCTGAATGGTAGCTGGACGAGGAGAGGGACGATGATTCATGGATGATCCGGATGGAGACAAAGGTGCAATAGGCCTTTCTGGCCAGCTGCTGCTTGGACTTTGAAACACTGGTGACTCTTATATATGGTCTCAGTGGGCTATTTCTATACACTTTGTAATTAATCTGGGATTGTGTTTATTTGACAATAGACAATAGGTGCAGGAGTAGGCCATTCGGCCCTCATTTACTGAACTGTATGCAAAATAATCCCGTCATTGTACATGTGATAATAAAGAATCATTGAATCATTTAAAAAACAATGTGAAGATATTTTGTTGTTAGCAATTAAAATTCCCATTCACGTACCAGGCAGCTCCGCCGGCAGTCAGTTTTTTCATCTTTTTAAAAATTTTAATGTTTGTTAAAAGTTTGTTTTAATGTTCTCCGGTTTGACTTATGTGGGGGGAGGGGGAGGGGATCAGGGGAATTTTTTTTTCAGGTTTTTACCTTGCCGGAGATGCGATTGGTTTTCGCATTGCATTCTCCGGGCGCTCTGTGGCCTTCCATCGATGGAGCTGGAGGCCTTCTCGGACTGTCGTGAGCCCCACCGCGGGGCGTGGACTTAACATCGGAGTTGATCCCTTGCCTGGGATCGCTCCAACCGTGGCCTGCGGACTTACCATCAAGGGCTCGCAGTCTTGGGAGAGGCTGAGTCGGGAAGCTCCAACATCGCGGAAGGTTCGACCAGCCCTGACGCGAGGTTCGATCGTCCAGCGCGGTGGAGCTGACATCCCCCGATGCAGGAGCTGATCGCCTCGACGTGGAGGGCCCAAACGCCGCCGGCTACGGGAGTCAAGATCGCCCCGTCAACGGAAGGCTCGAGGCCCCTAACCGCGGGAGAACAAAGGGAAGATACTTGAACTTTATTTCGCCTCCCATCATGATGAGGAATGTGGTGGATGTTCATGTTAAAATGTGTTTTGGGTGATCTGTTACTTTTTATTTGTATGACTGACTTGGCAAATGAAATTCCTCGTATGTGGCAAAATACACTTGTGCTCGTGCAACCATGTCTTCCGATATTTATTCCTTTCTTGTCCCTTTGGTATCTCTCTGCTGTAGTCTAGATATTCAGTGCCTAAAATTCCTTTGTGCAATAAACATTATACATAAAAACCTTGAAATCTGCGATGGGAATACAATGAACTTCATGGTCATGTTTGTTTTATCCCCTGAATCTACGCAATTCAGAAATGAAATAAGAATGGAAATGTCAGAAATTTAGGATTAAATCACTTTGTGTTTATTTTATAATAATGAGGGATTTGTGCAGTATTAGTTTACCACAAAATCAGATTTAAAAAAAGTAACTCTTGCGTTCCTCACCAAACCTAACCTGATTTAGCAAAACAGAACCTGCCAAATTGCAAGCTCTAAAACTTTGAAAACCTTTAGAACATAGAACAGCACAGCAGAGGAACCACAATGTTGGTGCTTAAAATGGTGCCAATACCATTTCTGCACTGCAAATCTGCCTGCACATAATCCATATCCCTCTATTTCCTGATTATCCATGTGCCTATCCAAAGGTCTCTTTTTAATGCCATTATCGTATCTGCCTCCACCACCACCCCCGGCAGCGGGTTTCAGACACTCACCACCCTCTGTGTAAAAATGTGCCCTGCACATCTCTTTTAAACTTTGCTCCTCTCACCTTAAACCAGTGATATTTGTGTCGAAGTGTATTTGATATTTCCATTCTGAGAAAAGGCTTCTGACTGTCTACCCTATCTATGCCTCTCATAATTTTATATACTTATTTTCTTTCATAATTTTTATACACTTCTATCAGGTCTCCTCATCCTCTGATATTCCAGAGAAAGATCCCAAGCCTATGCAACCTCTCCCTGTAGCTAATATCCCCTGATCCAGGTATCATCCTGGTAAATCTTCTCTGCATCCTTACCAAAGCTTCCACATCCTTCCTGGATTAGGGCATCCAGAATTGCACAAAATACTCCAAATACGGATTAACCTCGATCCTCAGTGGCCTGTCCCACTGTACGAGGTAATTCAAGAGCTCTCCCGAGTTTAAAAAAAATCAAACTCGTGGTAAGTACGTAGAATGTACGTAGCGGCTACGTCGGAGCTTGTGGATGTCCCATAGCGGCTCGTAATGCTAACAGCAGGTACTCGGGAAACGCGGAAACTCGTGAAGTTTTTTCAGCATTGTGAAAAATGTCCACGAGAGCCCCGAGTACCTACGAACGGCTATTACTGTAATTCTCTGAGTTCGAATCGGGAAACTCGGGAGAACTCTTGAATTACCTCGTACAGTGGGGCAGGCCCTCATGACTTCCTGACTAATCCTCATTGCCACTACCAATGAAGGCAGGCATACCATGTTCCTTGTTTACCACACTATTGTGTTGCCATTTTCAGGGAGTTATAGACGAACCCCAGGATTCCTCTGTACATCAATACTGTTAATTGGGTCTTGCCATTAATTGTATATTTTCCCTTATATTCGACCTCCCAAAGTGTAGCACCTCGCACTTGCTCGGATTAAACTCCATCTGCCATTTTTCTGCCCATTTCTGTAGCTGATCTATATCCCACTGCAAATTTACCAACCAACCATTTTTTACATTTACATTCTGAAGAAGGGTTTCGGCCCGAAACGTTGCCTATTTCCTTCGCTCCATAAATGCTGCCACACCCGCTGAGTTTCTCCAGCAATTTTGTCTACCTTTACATTTACATTTATATCCAAGTCATTTGTAGACCACAAACAAGAGAAGTCCCAGCACAGATCTCTGCAGAACTCCACTGACCACAGATATCCAACCTGAATATTGTCCTTCCTCCTCAACCCCCATTTATTTTCCAACTTATCACTAAGCCAATTATGAATCCAAACAGCAATTTACTGTAATCATGTGGACCTTACTCCTGTCAGTCTACCATGGGGGACTTTATGAAACATGATGTGAACAATTTTGTGCACATTTCTGAGAAAACGCCATAATTAATAAGGATGAGTATCTTGTTGTGAAAGTTTTGTGTGCATCTGCATACCTAAATGAGTTGTGCATCAATTGTGCCATGCCCCAAAATTTATACCTGATGAATTTTTAACCACATTGGACTGAATCACAGCTGGCACCATTCAGTCATAGAAGAACAAGCATTTAATAATGCGAAAGCCTCAAAGTGACTGCTTTATTTAAAGACTCTGAAAAATCTCTGTTGCGACCGCAGCCAGAACATTGCTCAACTCTCTGCAAAACAAACCCAAAGTCGACTGAACCAAGCCACCAGTCATCTCGACCATAGATGATTTTAGCAGGTTCCAACTCAAAATTAAGTGAAATTGCTGAAAGAAATATGCAAAAAGAGAAGTGGGTCTGTGTTCAACATAGCAGAAATGATTTATAAAAAGGAATCTGATATGAGGTGCTACTCATGGAAGTTGCCAGGAAGGTACGTACCCTGTATGGAATACCTGTTCTTTTGGGAACGCTGTACTGCAGCCAAATGTCCCTCCCAGTGAATGCAAAAGTTGTAGTTATCAAAGATTGCTTCTTTGCAGATAATGTATTTTCCTTGACCGTTGCAATGTAGCCTTGTCCAGCAAATGCATATATGGCAAATCTCAGCAGAGACAGTCTCGAGGATCTGGAGGCTGCACACGGGAATTTTTATTCAATGGGACCTATGGCCCAACCTGCAATCCCTATTAGTGGTGGCGCAGTGGAAGAGCTGCTGCCTTGCCTCAAACCAGTGACCCAGGTTTGATCTTGACTGGGTGCTGTCTGTATAGAGTTTTCACGTTCTCCCTGTGATCGTGTGGGATCCACCGGGTGCTCCGGTTTCCTCCTACATGCCAAAGACATGCGGGCTTGTAGATTAATTGATCTCTGTAAGTTGTCCCTAATGTGTACGACTGAACGTGTGATCGATAGTGGCCGAGAGGCCTGTTTCCGTGCCGTATCACAAAACTATCCTTTATTGTTGTTGACAATCATAGCTCAGCTCCATTTTAATTTCTTTGACTAATGAACTGGAAACATAATTCAACAAAATAACTATGAGATAATGCTGGGTGTGGGGAGAAGGGTGGTGGTGATGATGGTGAAGGAGAGGATAGGGACCATGGGAGTGGGGAGATTTGATGTTTTAGACTACTATGTAGTTTTAAAGATCACATTGTTATTGCTAACCGATTGCTTTCGTCAAATACAGAAAATATCCTTTATTCATTGGGGAGTAATATTAATCCTTATGAAGAACACTACTAATTTACAGTATACACTCAAGTATGCTTAGCAAACTCATTTGCCACGCTGCAATGATGTGTTGTTCTGAATCAACAATGAAGCCTAATTTGTAATTGCAACGTTTTTACACAGAAGATAGATTTAATTTGCAAGTAGTTCTCCATGAATATGTTAAAAAGCAAGTTCCCAAGGATCTGAGGTGAAAGAACAACATGTTTGAGGGAATATGCCAAGCAACTATCAGAACAGAGCCTTAGAGAGTAGGAAAACAGTATGTGGCATGATTTCTATCTGCAAATGAAATGTGAAGAAATAAGTAGACATCAAGATAAAGAAAGAATAATTTATCTCATGCAGCCACATTACCAATCAAAATAAACTCATATTAAAAGCTAATGATAATATTGCATAACAGCTCAAGAATGGAATACTGATTGTCAAAGGGCGGATAAGTTTAACTTTACAAAATCCAGCCTGTTGCACCACCATCACATAAGATATTTTGGAATTCTGTCATCCGTAGTGAACTTTTTGTTTCTTGTGCAACTTGAGGGTCACTGTAAAAGCGTTCATTTAATGCCTATCTCTTAGAAGAGGTGGTGACTTGAGCTGCTTTCTTGAAGTGTTGTAATCCCTTGTTAATTAGTAAGGAGTTCCAAGGTCACGAGCTGGCAACTGTCAAGATAAGGCGACAAATTTCCATGTCATAATATTTGGACAAGAAGATGAACCTGCAGGCAGCCATGGGTCTGAAGCTGGATCTAGATCGAGATGTAGTACGCTGAAAAGCTCGAGGTAGAGCATCACTCAGCACTGGACAACTTTACATTTTTATCAAGCCAAATAATCAAGCCAATTAATCTACAAACCCGCACGTCTTTGGAATGTGGGAGGAAACCGAAGATCTCGGAGAAAATCCACGCAGATCACGGGGAGAACATACAAACTCCGTACAGACAGCACCCGTAGTCGGGATCGAACCCGGGTCTCTGGAGCTGCATTTTGCTGTAAGGCAGCAACTCTACCGATGCGCCACCGTGACTGCCCAGCAATGTAGAGGGTTATTTTTGTGGCTTCTGCACCACTAGGAGGCTTGAATATTTACTGTAAGGCTGTGGATATGATACCAGTCACGTGCATTGTTTTTCTCCACGATACAGTCATCCCTCAGTTGGTTTAGAATTACAGCATTGAAACAGGCCCTTCAGCCCTCCGAGTTCACACTGACTAGGAGAGCTCTCACGACGATACAGGGGACCCCCTGGTGACACCCCGCAACATGTCGCCAGGGGTCGCCTGCATGGTTGTGAGAGCTCTCCTAGTCACCCAAAGAGTCGTAGCGTCTTTCTGGTCGCCACTGAAATTTCAACATGTTGAAAATTTTCGGCGAGCTATGACGGGTGCCGCAAGTTGCCAAAAAGGTTGCGTAAGTGGGACAGACCCTTAAGGCAGCAGCTCAACCATCCTTCTTGAATATTTTGTACCTCTTCGGCACAGTCATGACGTCCATTGCACATGGTGGGAGGGCTTTGATGAGGCATGAAATAGGTCTACAGTTCTGGCCAGTTCCAGTAGCCATGTAATTGATCAAGGAACATCTCTCAGAAATTGAATAATAATAATCGGCAATCCCCGCGACGCACGCGACGCAGCGGTGCTGGTTTCTGACGGGAACGGTGACGGACGCACCACAGATCTCTGTCCTCCAGTTCCTGCGGACTTCCGTCGCTGGAAGTGTAGGATTTTGATGTATGTCCTTTTATCATCGTTCTTTACGACAGTGATTGCAACTTCTACTGAAGTGTGGATAGCCGTTGGCTCGCTAGAAGCTCATCCGCCCTTTGACAGGTCTTGTTTTTGGTCCTGCTGGGGGTCCACAGCCCCCTCCTAACCTGGCAAACCGGATGGGGGGAGATGGTTTAGTCGCCGACTATCCGACCATGGAGCAGGTAGCACGGGATTACATGGTACCCGTGGCGGGGGGGGGGAACTCCTGGTGACCCCGGCATGGGTTCGCCCCGCTCCGCGATGAAAAAAGTCCCCGCTGCTGAAGCTCCGGGCCCAACTCCAGGAAAGGCCGCACTAATCCATGGTGTTAGGCCACGAGGGAGGCGACATGGAAAAAGTCGCCTCTCCGTGGAGGAGGCAACCAAAAGCGGCTCACCACCCCCCACACAAGACACACCAAGATACATTAAAACACACATTTGGACACACTAAAAAAAAAACAATAAAGTAGAAATGACGAACACGCTGCTGGCAGGGCAGCTGTCTCGCAGCGTCCCCACCGACCAAAGTCAGGACCAAACATGCTGAGGGACATTTAACAGCCTTTCATGAACAGTGAAACTCAGTCCATCTTGTGGCCTGAATGTACAGTAAGACCATTCTCAGTGCTATAGCAGATTTCATAAATACTCATTGAACCATGCATGTAAACTTCATCCATCCACTTCCTTTATACAGAATGCTGTGGACAGGCCATGTAAGGTATCAGGCCATGTTTGCCTGGGAAATGTATAATTTTGGGTGCTCCCAATCAAGAAGGCTAGGTAATGTTATTATTCAGAGCCATGCCATGCACCATTAACTTCTCACAGGAATATCATATACTTGAAATTTGCAGTGGAATCTACAACATAGGAAGCTTTATGCATGAAGTAAGGTCCGTATTCATACGAACAATTTGGAAGCCAACTGTCTTCAGCTGCAGCATTTGCAGCAATTATGTATGTGAATGACACTTTAATCCTAAGGTCAAAAATAAGTTAGTCATGCTAAACATGGGTAGGATATGTAGGGAAGAAGTCAACTCAAAGAAATAACATGGTAATGAACATTAACCTTGTTATTCAGTGCTGCATATTGCTTACATCAGTGCTTACATTATGTATAAATGATTACATGTGTATGTATTTGGATTATATATATATTATTCCATGTCTTTATGTGTGTGGAACTTGCATCTTAAAAACTAAGCCTTCCAGCCAGAAAAGAGGCGAGTAGGTAGATATTGAGTGTGTCAGCTTTGGCTCAGTTTGTTGAATCTTGTTCTTAAGTCATGTTCTGGAGTCATGCACACGATAATCTAGACTGACACTTCTGTGCAACATTAATAGCTGGTTGAAGTATCGGAGGTGCTGTCTTTTTATGAGGCAAAATCCTATTTGCTTTGGTGGATGTAAAGAATCCAGTGGCATTATTTTGAAAATGAGCTGGTCAGCTCTCTCTGGTATCTTAGTATATGATTAAAATACATCATTACTCTAGTATTTGTACCAGTTTCCTGTGTATAAATTGAGAGCTATATTTTCCTCAATACAATAGTCTCTACACTTCAAAATTATATCATCCACGAAAAGGTGCCTTAAGGGCCTATCCCATTTGGGCGACCTAATACGTGAGTTCTGGCGAGTTTGCCCTCGGCTCATACTCGCAGCATGGTCGACACGAGGTAGGAGGTCTTCGCACCTCTCCTTCATGCTTGAGAGTGATCTCTGCGTACTCGAGGTCTCAGCTAGGTCACGGCGTTTTTTTTCCAATATGTTAAAAAATGCCCGCGAGTAAAAAAAGGTCACCATGGAAAAAATCGATACTTTTTTTAATCGTAGTAGGTCGTAGTAGGTCAGCATTTTAGTCGTAGGTAATCGAGGATAGTCGAAGGTAGTTGTAGATAGTCTTCATCATAGTCGAAGGGAGGTCGAAGGAGATCGAAGGAGGTCGTCTTCACTCTCCACTATTCAGTGTCCAATTTTCCCAAAGTTAGTCGTAGCTAGTCGAAGCTGGTCTTCAACATAGTCAAAGGAGGTTGAAGGAGGTCTTCCACATGGTCGAAGGAGGTCTTCAACATGTCATTTTTTCAAACTCTTCTAAACTCGCCAATTAGGTCGCCCAAGTGGAACAGCCCCTTTAAAACATCTGAAAAGGGAGTGAAATATTTAGAATAAATGCCTGCCTTTCTATCTTAGAAATGTCCTGGATTGTTTCTTTACAAGATACTTACAACATCCTATAACCAATAATAATGTTCATAGAGGCTTTGGAATGTGTTCACAGTGTGATAGTTGTTTCCCTCTTGTAATGTAGAGAACACACTCAGCATGTGTTCTAGAAATTGGCACTTACGGTTTTTTGGGGGGGGCCTTGTTTAATGGTTTATTGGTAATTTTTATTTCTAAGAGTGGGGAATAGAATCTGAATATTACACATTTGCCATGTTGACAACAATTTAGGATAATTCTTGAGAGAGAAACCCTCCATTGGGTCTTGGTGAGACCACACCTGGAGTATTAGAAGATTTAGAAGATTGAGGAGGGATCTTATAGAAACTTACAAAATTCTTAAGGGGTTGGACAGGCTAGATGCAGGAAGATTGTTCCCGACGTTGGGGAAGTCCAGAACAAGGGGTCACAGTTTAAGGATAAGGGCAAAATCTTTTAGGACCCAGATGAGGAAAACATTTTACACACAGAGAGTGGTGAATCTCTGGAATTCTCTGCCACAGAAGGTAGTTGAGGCCAGTTCATTGGCTATATTTAAGAGGGAGTTAGATGTGGCCCTTGTGACTAAAGGGATCAGGGGGTATGGAGAGAAGGCAGGTACGGGATACTGAGTTGGATGATCAGACATGATCATATTGAATGGCGGTGCAGGCTCGAAGATCTTATGACCTTCTCCCACCCTTCCAGGGCTCGAGTCCCAAACCTCTATCACCTAAGATGTTCTTCACATTCATCAATCTTTCAAGCATTTATTTGAACCCGTGCCTTCTGTTTTTTGGCTCATCTACGGAAGAAAATTAATCATTCCTTACTTACACTATCTTAGCTCTTTATAATTTTGTTTATCACTATTATGTTCCCCATCAGAGAGTACAGAGAAGATTTACTAGAATGTTGCCTGGGTTTCAGCAACTAAGTTACAGAGAAAGGTTGAACAAGTTAGGGCTTTATTCTTTGGAGCGCAGAAGGTTAAGGGGGGACTTGATAGAGGTTTTTAAAATGATGAGAGGGATAGACAGAGTTGACGTGGAAAAGCTTTTCCCACTGAGAGTAGGGAAGATTCAAACAAGGGGACATGACTTGAGAATTAAGGGACTGAAGTTTAGGGGTAACATGAGGGGGAACTTCTTTACGCAGAGAGTGGTAGCTGTGTGGAATGAGCTTCCAGTGAAGGTGGTGGAGGCAGGTTCGTTTTTATCATTTAAAAATAAATTGGATAGTTATATGGATGGGAAAGGAATGGAGGGTTATGGTCTGAGCGCAGGTATATGGGACTAGGGGAGACTATGTGTTCGGCACGGACTAGAGGGGTCGAGATGGCCTGTTTCCGTGCTGTAATTGTTATATGGTTATATGGTTATATCAGCTCCTCTGTTCCAAAGAAAACAAACCGATCCAATTTTTCCTCACAGCTGTAAATGTAATAATTTGGTGTAATTTATCTTACATGCAAGTTATACATTTCATACTGTTGCTGTATCTCTTCATCCGCTTATGAGCGATTACCAGTGAATAGTGTCGCCATTAGAGACACTTGGAAGTTGACATGATCTATGCTTTGATCAATAGGCCTTCCAGTGCATTGCAAATCCTCATAGCCTTCTGTCCCAAAACTCACATACTTTCAATCTAGATGCCCGATGTTTGGGAACTGTCTGTTTTAATTTAGTAATAACTAATAACAAAATAACTAATACTATGTCCCGTCCCTGTAGAATAATAAGCATTACTATAAAACCATTGCTTAAATCCACTGTTGCAATGAAAGTTGCACTAATTAGCTGACACTTGGACTTTGATTACACCAGGCTACTTTAAAAAAAAATATCAGCCAACCCATTAGTCTCAGCAATGGGAGATGGGGATAAATAATGAATCATTTGACAAGAACTGGTACTAATGAAGTTCTGTAATGTTCTGAATTAATACCTTCCTTTTGATCCTTTAGGTAATAAGTAGTAATTTCAATGTAAGGAGCTACTTTTACTGTCAGTGTGCCTTTATAAAACCAAGCAGAATTAGAAATGACCTATTTCTGTTAGCTCCTGCAAAGTGATCATATGTCAGAGATGCGTCTGCTTTGATTGTTGGAAGTGGATTGTTCTCGCTCTGTGATGGTAGAACACAAGTGCCACCAGGAGGGTGCCAAACCCTCTTCAATAACCCAACCATCCTGGCGTTACTTCTCAGGTCTTCTTGTTTCTCAAAACATGTCCTTATGAGCCCACAGGTTTCAATGAAAGATCTGAACGAAAACAAAACCTTTTCATTTATTTCAGACATAGATTCAAAAGGAGACTCAGTACAGTTTCCATTACTCATTGTAAGCAAGGAAAGACACAAAATGCTGGTGAAACCCAGTGGGTCAGGCAGCGTCTCTGGAGAACATGCACAGGTCGAGACCCTCCTTCAGACGAATTGCAGGGGGGACGGGAAAGAAAGCTGGAAAAGAGGAGTGCCAGGACAGAGCTCAGTGATAGGGAAACACAGGCAGGGGGGGATTTTGATAGGCATGGTGTTGGACAAAGGCTGGAGATGAAAAGGCAGGTGCAAGCTGTCTAAAGGATAAAGGGTTGTGAATTGTGAAACTGGAGGCAGGATAGTTGTGAATTGTGTTGCCATTGGAAGGTTGCGGGTGGAGGGGGGAAGCGAAAACCGGTGCAAGGTCAGCCAAAGATGTCTTTACATCTCTGGCCTTTGTTCAACAATCTGCATATTATAAAACCTCCTTGCCTCTGCTCACCTATTACTGCCCATGCTCTAATAATAATAATAATACATTTTATTTGTGGGCGCCTTTCAAAAGTCTCAAGGACACCTTACAGAATTTAACAAGAGTAAAAAACATATAATCGGAGTAAAATAAATAATAAAGACATCACCAATACACAAATTAAAGACTCTGTCCTGCCCCTCCTCTTTCCCAATCCCACCCCCTGCAAGCAGTCTGAAGAATGGTCCCAACCTGAAACGTCACCTTATCCATGTTCTCAGAGATGCTGCCTGACCTGGCGAAATACTCCAGCATTTTGTATCTTTCTTTGGTATAAACCAGCATATGCAGTTCATTGTTATTGCTCATGGCAAGCACATTGGCACAATGCAGTTAGTCCACAGAAGGCAAGGGACAATAAAATTAAATGGCAAAGCATAGCAACAGCATATCATAATTGCCAAGATTTGATCTGAAACTTATCGATGAAAAAAACAACTGATTGAAACAGCTTAAACGTGATTTTGGCCTAGCGTGTTTAAAACTGTGCTTGTTACATTTTAAGAGATGTCTTTGCAATTAACGCCCACTGTAGTAACAGATGGTTGCTGCCCTTTAATGATATTGATGCTGGTCTGTGCTGGAAGGATGGAGTAAGTGGTGGAAACTATCAGTAAAACAAACTCGCCTGAAGAAGGGATCCAGGCTCCTTGCCTGTTAGATTCCATAGATTTGTTCCAATGAAACCACTTTCCACTAGTTTTTGAAACATTCAGGGTTGGAGCAAATTGGAGCATAAATTAAATTACACCGGGTTAAATTGTAAGAAGAAAGTGTTTTAAAAATATATATTTTTAATTGAATGCAATGCTGGGTCAGCAATGGAATCACTGTTAATTAAGTCTACTCTTTTGAGCTCACTCACACGACAGGTATCAGGAATCTCCTGAAGTTCCTAAGAAGACAATAGACAATAGGTGCAGGAGTAGGTCATTCGGCCCTTTGAGCCAGCACCGCCATTCACTGTGATCATGGCTGATCATCCACATTTAGTACCCCGTTCCTGCCTTCTCACCATATCCCCTGACTCCACTATCTTTAAGAGCTCTATCTAGCTCTCTCTAGAAAGCATCCAGAGAATTGGCCTCCACTGCCTTCTGAGGCAGAGAATTCCACAGATTCACAACTCTCTGGGTGAAAAGGTTTTTTCTCGTCTCCGGCCTACCCCTTATTCTTAAACTGCGTCCCCTGGTTCTGGACTCCCCCAACATTGGGAAAATGTTTCCTGCCTCAAGCGTGTCCAATCCCTTAATAATCGTATATGTTCCATTAAGATAACCTCTCATCCTTCTAAATTCCATAGTATACAAGCCCAGCTGCTCCCATCTATCCACATATGACAGTCCCGCCATCCCAGGAATTAACCTCGTGAACCTACGCTGCACTCCCTCAATAGCAAGCATGTCCTTCCTCAAATTTGGAGACCAAAACTGCATACAATGCTCCAGGTGTGGTCTCACTAGAGCCCTGTACAACTGCAGAATGTGGGAAAACATCATGGTAGATGTATTTAGTATCATCGATTTGCATTACTAAACAAAATTAAATTAAATTTAAACTGATACATGTTTTGGTGTCTGGGCTGAAGTGACAGCACAAGAGTTCGCTAGTTTTAGATTCATATGTTATTCTCGATTGCCTTCATCAGATTGCATGGGATCGACCTAATTAATTATGCATAGTGTTTTGGCAGAAGCTGCAAATCACTGGGGGGGTGGGGGGGGGGGGGGGGGGGGGTTGCAGAAACAGCAAGCAAATAATAAGCAGTGAATAAGGATTTCAGCTGGTATTGCTGTGGTTGTTCCTAAGTTCCATTCATTATGCCTTCTGCTTCTTCTTCTTCTTGGTTTTTGGTCCTCCAAAATATTCCAAATGGAATTTAAATTGGAGGTGGTGGAGGGTGTACTTAAGCAAAAAAGGACTCAAATGACTGCACATCTACAGACACAAAAAGCTGGAGTAACTCAGCGGGACAGGCAGCATCTCTGGAGAGAAGGAATGGTGACGTTTCGGGTCGTGACCCATCTTCAGACTGTACATCCATGTGTTTCGTTGTAGTTGGGTTGGTAATTATTGTTAGCGGATAACCAGAAATAAAACTTCTGAAGAAGGGTCTCGACCTGAAATATCCCATTCCTTCTCTCCAAAGATGCTGCCTGTATCGCTGAGTTACTCCAGCAATTTGTGTCTACCAGAAATAAAATGCCTCCTCACCTCCCTAGGATCTGTATGGGGAAATATTTTGAAGAATGGATGTGGCTTTGTACAGACAATACTCAAAAATATATCAAATATATCAATGTTTTGTAACTGTCCATTGTATTGTATCTAAGGAGAAAACAACAGCAGTAGTTGCTGGTTCTTATTGAGACCACATTGTTTGAAAAAGATCAAAGTTATTTCTATGTCATTGAAGTATGCTGTTATTTTAAAGAGCTGTAATTTGTAAAGGTCATGGAACTGAGCACTCGCAACCCTGAAAAGCCAATGCCAAGCTTTTAAATCTAGCACAGGCTTCTGGTTCAAAGCAGAACTATTATGGGTCACCTGGTATAAAAAATACATTCAATATATGTGTAACATCCTCTCAGGTGTTCACATGCTGTGCAGAACACATTGCCCTAGCTTATGCTTCAGAGGGTTGTGAAGCATTTAACATCGATAGGATGGCATTTGCAGTCTTCTGCAGAGTTGAGAGCAAATTGCAGTCAGCCAAATGCATTGAAGAATCAAGGCAGTGGCATTTTTACTGGTGGAGAGGTACAGGATTCAAATGTAGATCCTTTTGCAATACAAGGCCAAAGGAAACAGAACCAGGATCCGCTGTTCTAGGTGTCAACTGCTCTACATCGGTGAGACCAAGCACAGGCTTGGTGATCGCTTCCCCCAACATCTCTGCTCGATTCGCATTAACCAACCTGATCGCCCGGTGGCTCTGCACTTTAACTCCCCCTCCCATTCCGAATCCGACCTTTCTGTCCTGGGCCTCCTCCATGGCCAGAGTGCATCCCACCTCAAATTGGAGGAGCAGCACCTCATATTTTGCTTGGGTAATTTACACCCTAGCGGTATGAACATTGACTTCTCCAATTTCAGGTAGTCCTTGCTTTCTCCCTCATTCCCCTCCCCTTCCCAGCTCTCCCACAAGCCTACTGTCTCCCATCTTCCTTTCTTTTTCCCGCCCCTACCTCCCCACATCATTCTGAAGCAGGGTCTTGACCCGAAACATTGCATATTCCTTTGCTTCATAGATGCTGCCTCACCCGCTGAGTTTCTCCAGCATTTTTGTCTACCTTCGATTTTTCCCGCATCTGCAGTTCTTTCTTAAACCTTTATAATTAATATCATTCTTCTCCGTGCCTTCCCATTTATCGACGAGGCTGATTGTTTCTGTTGATAATATTGATGATAAAGAAAATCTGAACATAAATATATAAACCATTTTGTGCTTGCCTCAACAAGGCGTCATCTTTATAAAGGCATCACACTTTTCCGCCAGTTATCCACATGTTAAAGTAAGTTCATCAATTAATTTTAGTTTCCTCTTCATTTGACTTAAATCTTTCTCTTAACCGGTAAATCATCTGATACTCATTGATTAGGAGTGTAATGCATTCAATGGGGAGAGGGGAGAAGGCAGGCACGGGTTACTGATTGTGGATGATCAGCCATAATCACAATGAATGGCGGTGCAGGCTCGAAAGATTAAATTACCTCCTCCCGCATCTATTTTCTGTGTTTCTAATTGATTATACATTTCCATTTCAAACACCTTAAATGGCATATTTGAAGTTCTGGCATATCCTTTGTTTAATATCTTCTCTTTTAGGCTGATTAAATGACTTTTCAAACTCTCATATCCTTGCTTGTATATTATTGCAATGACATTTAACTGCATCAATACAAGTCTTTGACGGCAGGCTCTGATTTCTTCATTGTAGTCATGATTATTTATGATTACACCAACTCTCAAATCTTCAATATATACTCCATTTATGATTTTAAAATAATGATGCTTGTTTATTTCCCTTACATCAATTTGGGAGGCATAACAAAATTTAAAGATGGCCCAATATATATATTGTTACTGTCATTTCCTTTCTGTCATTTATTTTATTTTAACGTGATAATAGTGAATTATTTTAAAGATGTAAGTCACTTGTAAGTGACTTAAGAAAATAATGTAGAGGGCACTTCAACGTTAGGTTTCATTCTTGGTCAACATTCTTGAAAATGTTTCATCAGCCAATGGCAAGAGTACTGGAGATGACTACAATGAACTAATAAGAAGAAAATCATCGAAAATTACCACAGCTTCAGTGTTCGTAGAGATTTCAAGTCACTGAATACATTCACTAAGTTCAATGGTGAAGACACTCCCATGAGATTGTTAAGTAGGGAATATCAAGATTTAAATCTAACGACAATGAAGACACACTGGGGTACATTTGCAAGTCAGTAAGGTGTGTGACCTTGAGGGAAGCTTGTGTTCAAATGCTCCCACTCACATCGACCTAGCTATAATGTTACCCTTTCCTGATGAATACAGATTAGAATCTTCCACACAATTGGGTAGGCTTGCAGAATTGGCAACAGAGGATCACAAACATTTCAGTTTCACTGAATTAGCTGAACTACATAAAATTAACATACTAAAACAAAATCACAAATAATATTGTTGAGAGGAAAAACACTCCACTATTCTTCATGTCCTGGTGCAGGAAGGAACAGCAGATGCTGGTTTATACAGATGATAGACACAAAGTGCTGGAGTAACTCAGTGGGTCAGATGGCATCTCTGGAGAAAAAGGATAGTGACATCTCGTGTTGAACCCTTCTCCAGACTGAAAGTAGATGAGGGGGTGGGGCATTGGAGATAGGAAACGGCAAAAACAAATAATTGCCGCCAACAGATGACCAAGGTAAGATAGAGCCCATAATGACCCATTGTGGGCTGGGGAAGAGATAATAACCAAGGAATAAACGGATGCAAACAGTGGAACTAGTAGGATTACTCGGGTGGGAAGTAGGGGGAAGAGAGGGAACGCACCTCCATCCCCCACCAGGAAGGCCTTAAAGCCCTCCATTTGTTCCTCGACTGCCAATTTCCTTCTATGAACGCACTCCTCCTCCGAGCAGAGCTTTTTCCTCAACCCACTGAGTTACTCCGGCACTTTATGTTTATTTGTCCTTGTTCCCTTGGGATACATGGATAGTTTTTTTTTTAAGTAAGGCTTTGTTTGCTGAGTTTCATAATGTTTACTCTTCAGTTCCTGCTTAAGCAATATTAAACATTTATTTGCCGTTCCTCGCCAAATGAAAACAACAAGATTAACAACTTTGTGGCACAAAATCCGTGGAATGTAAGTGCCCATAGCGCCCACCCCAGGCAGCAGCCTCGGGCGTGTTGTCTGAAATTAATTAGATGTGAGACAGAAAATTCAGCAAACTGTTATCGTTTTTGCCTCAACGACCTTAACTAGCAGCTCATTCCATATATCCTCCGTGTGAAAACGTTGCCTCTCAGATTCTTATTACACCTTTCCCCTCTCACCTTAAACCTATGTCATCCAGTTTTGTCCTCCAGTGTCTGAAGAAGGGTCTTGACCCAAAGCGCCACCCTTTCCTCTCTAGAGATGCTGCCAGTCCCACTGACTTATTCCAGCATTTGTGTCTATCCTCTTTTTATGATTCCCCTACCATAGGTAAAATACTCTGTACATTCACCCTATCTATTCCCCTCATGTTTTTATTCACCTGTATAATATCACCCCGCCGCCTCCTGTGTTCCAAGGAATAAAGTCCTAGCCTGCCCAACCTCTCCCTACTGCTCAGCCCTTCAAGTCCTGGCAACATCTTCGTGACGGCCATGTCCCACTCGCGCGACGTTTCAGCGACTGTGTTCGACCTTCAATCTCGGGGGCACTCGCCTGAAAAAACGCGAGCTGGATCGACAGTCAGCCATGAAACCGCGAGCCGGATCGCCACACACACCCACACACCCACACACCCACACACCCACACACCCACACACCCACCCCCCCCAACCCCACCCATAAACACCCACACACACACCCACAACACACACACACACACACACACACACACACACACACACACACACACACACACACACACACACACACACACACACACACCCTTCCTTGGTTCTGAAAACTCGTCCTTACGTTTGTTCCCATAATGAGCCTATTAAAATGTCCGGTCAGCAAAGGAGATTGCCTACGGCTACCTCGACTACCTGTAATTACATGGCGATCCCACTACCACTGCACTACGAGTTCAAAAGAACCATGCCGACCAAATTTTACTCGCGGAAACTTTTTCAGCATGTTGAAAATTTTTCCTCGACCAAACTGAGGTCGCGAGTATGCGGGAACTTCTCTCGAGCATGAAGGAGAGTTACAGTGACCTCCTAGGACCATGTGTCGACTATGCTGCGAGTTTGTGGCGTGCACAAACTCTTCTAAACTCGCAAATTAGCTCACCATAGCGGGACAGGCCCATAAATCATCTCTGCACTCTTTCCAGCTTAATGACATCCTTTCTATTGCAGGGTGACCAACACTGAGCACAATACTCCAAATGCGGCATCACATTCATCTTGTACAACTATGAAAATACTTTCCAGCAGATGCTGAAGAATGAAACCTATGCAGAGTACATTTAGAATCATTTGCGAGTAACATTGAGGAAAGGTCACTGAACCAGCTAATTTTCCATGAAGCCCAATTCTCCTTAAAATAATGCTTTCTTCAAAAAAATATATACCTGCTTATCTGTAAGTTTATATTTGTTAAAATGAATAATTCCTTTATTTTTACACAAATCCATTTGCATTTCCCGTGAATTCCCCTCACAATATTTACTGCTTCTATCCTTCCTAAAATCACCCACAGTGGTTTGATATTCAAATATTATAAACTTATAAAGGAAATAAATTATAGAGGGTAAATTTGTTTAAACTTTTTTTTTTAAAGAATTGACCATTATGGCAGTTGTGTGAGTTTACAAAAACACTTCACTTACTGTAATTGAAAGATGTGGATTCTCCACAGGCCTTCACTGCTTTTGTCAAGCCAATTGTTTTTACAAAGCCCAGGATTCTCTGTCCATGTACTTTGATAAAACTCAATGGGTTGAACTCCTGCAATTTTCCAGATGCAATGCGTGGGTAAAATCATTCCTCGTCAGGAGTGCTGACACATGGTACCCACTCTCAGCTAGTTTCACAGAAACAATGCTTGCTAGTTAATCATTTAGTGCATGTCTGAGTATTGCGAAAGGAATCACTGATTTAAAAAGCAGCAATCCTTCACTGTGTTGTATTGAGCTTTGGGATGTGTAGTTTAAGTTTGCCATCAAAATATTACATTCAAATTATTGTCTAAAGACTTTAAACAACTGATCAACATTACTACTCCATGGCCAGAGCGAGCACCACCGGAAATTGGAGGAACAGCACCTCATATTCCGCTTGGGGAGTCTGCATCCTGGTGGCATGAAAATTGAATTCTCACAATTCTGTTAGCCCTTGCTGTCTCCTCCCCTTCCCAGCTCTCCCTCAGCCCTCGTGCTACTCCTCCTCCTTTTTCCTTTCTTCTCCCCGCCCCCCCCCCCCCCATCAGTCTGAAGAAGGGTTTTGGCCCGAAACGTTGCCTATTTCCTTCGCTCCATAGATGCTGCTGCACCTGCTGAGTTTCTCCAGCATTTTTGTGTACCTTCGTTTTTCCGGCATTTGCAGTTCCTTCTTAAACATTACCTTTTTCTTAAGTATATTTTCAATGCATTGTTCCAAATCATATTCAGGCTAGCTCTCTGTTTGCACTCACTGATAACATACCCTTTGAATCTAGTTTTTACTTGGCACAGCTTCCTAGGTGTGAACTTCCTCTTGGAAGTCATGTATGACCTGACCAGCACTGAAGCTATTGAAAGTTTTCTGCAATCTCTGCCAACAGAGTGGCTTTGTCGGCTGGCTCAATCCTGACCTCAGACTTACTAGCTATCAAAATTGTCAGTGTTCAGGTTGAATTTTTTTTTGAATTGTAAGCTGTGCATTCTCTGGCCACCTGCCCGATAAACCCGCTTTTACCTTGAGCAACTGGTCTCTGCGTACAAACGTCCTCCAGCCTGTTCCAATCTGATCAGTGAAACGCTACATTCATATACTTATGATCCTCATCTTAGCAGGCTGAATCAATTAGCAAAGCTGTCAATGGCATTCACTGACATTCAAACACATATAGGATGTATTAAAAATGAAGCTATATGCTCATGACTGCATGTCTAAGCTCTGCTCTAACTCCATTTACAAGTTTGCAATTGACACCCCCTTAGTGGGCCAGATCTCGATTAATGACAGAATAACGTTCAGAAAGAAGATAAAGAGCTTCTTCTTCTTCTCTCGTGTGGCGTGCACAGCCTAAAGTCGTTGGACAACTTGTTCTATTTGATCTTCCGTTTGTGCACGTCGAGTTGATTGCATTAGTCAAAACAGGCGGACCATGTGAAGGTTGCAATCTTCCACCCCAATAAAGAGCATAGTAACATGGTGTCAAGACAACAACCTTTCCATCAATGCCAAGAAGAGGCAGGAGCTAGTTATCAGCTGCAGTAAACAAGGTGGAGCACAGGAAGCATCAATGGTGCCAAAGTGGAGATGGTTGGGAGCTTCAAGTTCCCAGCGTAAATATCACCAACAATTTGTCTTGGATCAATCACATTGAAGCCATGGCTAAGAAAGCACACCAATGCCCCTACTTCCTCTGAAGATTAAGGACATTTGGTATGCCTCCAATGACTCTTATTAAGTACTACAGATGCAATGTAGGAAACACCCTATTGGGATCATGACACCATGGTTTGACAGCAGCTCTATCCAAGACCGAATGAAATTGCAGATTTGTAGATCTAGTCCAGTCCATCATACATACAAGTCCAAACCCACCCCATCCCCATCAACTCCATCAACATTTCATGCTACCTCGGGAAAACAGCTACTATAATGAAGTACCATGTAAGCACCCGTCCTTCAATACTTACCCCTCTCCCGTTGCACGAAAGATACAAAAACTTGAAAGCGCGTACCACCAGATTCAGGAACAGCTTCTTCCCCGCTATCAACAGATCAATGAACAGACCTCTCATTAGCTAAAGGTGTAGTCCTGGATACCCAACCTACCACATCGTGGCCTTTGCACGTGTAAACAAAATCTGTGCTTTCTTTGTAACAGTAATGCTAATACTGTAACACTATATTCTGTACTCTGGTAGCTGTACTATACAGCTGCTTCCAGGCCTGCCTACTGCTGCCACACAGCTTCCTCGGCCGCTTCCAGGTCACGCCTGTCGCCACTTCCGACCCGTACCTGGTGCCAAAAACTGGAAAGTAGACTATTATCTGAATGGTGGCCGATTAGGAAAAGGGGAGATGCAACAAGACCTGGGTGTCATGGTACACCAGTCATTGAAAGTAGGCATGCAGGTGCAGCAGGCAGTGAAGAAAGCGAATGGTATGTTAGCATTCATAGCAAAAGGATTTGAGTATAGGAGCAGGGAGGTTCTACTGCAGTTGTACAGGGTCTTGGTGAGACCACACCTGGAGTATTGCGTACAGTTTTGGTCTCCTAATCTGAGGAAGGACATTCTTGCCACAGAGGGAGTACAGAGAAGGTTCACCAAACTGATTCCTGGGATGTCAGGACTTTCATATGAAGAAAGACTGGATAGACTCGGCTTGTACTCGCTAGAATTTAGAAGATTGAGGGGGGATCTTATAGAAACTTACAAAATTCTTAAGGGGTTGGACAGGCTAGATGCAGGAAGATTGTTCCTGATGTTGGGGAAGTCCAGAACAAGGGGGTCACAGTTTAAGGATAAATGGGAAATCTTTTAGGACTGAGATGAGAAAAACATTTTTTACACAGAGAGTGGTGAGTCTCTGGAATTCTCTGCCACAGAAGGCAGTTGGCTATATTTAAGAGGGAGTTAGATGTGGCCCTTGTGGCTAAAGGGATCAGGGGGTATGGAGAGAAGGCAGGTACATGATACTGAGTTGGATGATCAGCCATGATCATATTGAATGGCAGTGCAGGCTCGAAGGGCCGAATGCCCTACTCCTGCGCCTATTTTCTATGTTTCTGTGTACCTGCACTCCAACTGCCCGCAGGTCACGATCAGTGACTCCGCTGATCCTCACACCTCCCCCCCAGCCACTATCAGGCCAAGGCCGTCAACTCACCTGGATTCCAGGCCCAGTTTCAGACTGAGAGTCCGAAGAAGGGTCTCGAGCTGAAACGTCACCTAACCACACTCTGCAGAGATGCTGCCTGACCCGCTGAGTTACTCCAGCACTTTGTGTCCTTTTGTGTATTAACCAGCATCTGCAGTTCTTTGTTTCTATTACTCAGTTTCAGCGGACAATCGGCAATAACAGACACCATTTCCCCTCCATGGTCTATTATAAGGAGAGTTTACTGTAATCATTTTGATTCCCACTAATTGGGTGTGTAATTCTATAATTGCCATCTGCAGCCTATCAAGGGCTGCTATTGCATCAGATATTTTCACTCTCCCCACCCCCACCCCCCTTTCCCTTTTTTGAAACTGTCTAATCTTGAAAAGGAATTTATGAAGCATTTGAAATTGGGATTTCGATTTTTAATTCCCGGTCTGGCCATTCGTAAATTATGTGAATGTTAGGCATGTAACACTCTGACCTTATGAGTTTGCTCAACCATCTGGTCGGCTTTGATCCAAAGATTCGGCAATCAGGTTACCTATTGTAAAACTCCAAAGCACAGGTGCGTGTCACAATAAAATACCATCGCTTTAGTGGCTACTGGTCTTCTGTTTGACCACGTTATAGAAACATAGAAACATAGAAAATAGGTGCAGGAGTAGGCCATTCGGCCCTTCGAGCCTGCACCGCCGTTCAATATGATCATGGCTGATCATGCAACTCAGTATCCCATCCCTGCCTTCTCTCCATACCCCCTGATCCCTTTAGCCACAAGGGCCACATCTAACTCCCTCTTAAATATAGCCAATGAACTGGCCTCAACTACCTTCTGTGGCAGAGAATTCCACAGATTCACCACTCTCTGTGTAAAAAAATGATTTTCTCATCTCGGTCCCAAAAGGCTTCCCTCTTATCCTTAAACTGTGACCCCTAGTTCTGGACTTCCCCAACATCGGGAATAATCTTCCTGCATCTAGCCTGTCCAACCCCTTAAGAATTTTGTAAGTTTCTATAAGGTCCCCCCTCAATCTTCTAAATTCAAGCGTGTACAAGTTATAACAGTATAGTGGCAAGATAATGCATATCTTAATTCATAACCCATTATGTTTATATATATTTTTTCCCCCCCCAAAACATCGTGGGACTTTAAAGAAGATAGCTACTAAATTCTTCACCCCTTGTGTCTTAGATGTGAAGGTTTACCTGCCATATGTAGTTCTTCCTCACAGGCCTTGCAGTGTAGTTGCAAGGGCACAGCTGTCCTCAACAGAAAATAGAAGCATTGTGAGTAGTAGCTCGTTCAGTAAAAAAAACCTCTAAACGCTCAACATGTCAGTGGACGAATGCCAGAATCGGGAAAATGGTAAAATAACCCACTATATTTTTAATGTTCACTAGGTAAAAATAGCTTAACTTGTTGCTTTAATTATTTCTGGATTATCTTTGACTTCAGAGGCACCAGTTGATTATACTAGTCACTTGTTTTGTGTTTGTAAATGGACTAAGCTGAATCCAGCAGACAATGATAAAACATTATAGCAAGCAGAGAGTGGTGAATCTGTGGAATTCTCTGCCACAGAAGGTAGTTGAGGCCAGTTCATTGGCTATATTTAAGAGGGAGTTAGATGTTGCCCTTGTGGCTAAAGGGATCAGGGGGTATGGAGAGAAGGCAGCTACAGGATACTGAGTTGGATGATCAGCCATGATCATATTGAATGGCGGTGCAGGCTCGAAGGGCCGAATGGCCTACTCCTGCACCTAATTTCTATGTTTCTATGTTTCTAAGCCAGTACTAGGCAGGAGACCAAACCTTAACTTTAATGCTACTATGGAGGTTTGTGGAAAATGACCTCTCTTTCTTTAATACAAATGAGTGGAAATCTGTTTGCTGCCTCCTGGACTCTTAAGTTAATAACATTTGAGAATAATTAATGGAGCACAGTAGTTCTTTGTGATTACAGCAGACCCACATCACATTTCTACCACCTAAGCTGCTTCAGTATTGATGTATTCCTGCCGGTCTTTGTCTGCCTATTTTCCAGCTGCTCCTTGCTATGATATTTTTCCATTCGTTTTCATGTCTTCTGCATACGTTTCAAGATTCTTTTGCTGTGGTTCCAGAGATGTAATGCATGTAAGAAAGCGCAAGATGATTTACTTATTGAGGTCGAGATTTTTTTTAAATAGATCACTCGATACTTGAGTTTTCACGATTTCACTAGCTCTATTGTTAGATTCTTTATTTAGAAAAAATGGAAGTAAGCAGAAATGTTCAAACAACTTGAAAAATGTGTACCCACAGACCTTTGCCAGAATGTGGGGCAGGGCAGAGTTGCACAATAATTTCAAGTTAAAACATTTTCATTTTTATTATGATTGCCTCATAGGTTCATTTAAGGGCACAGTTGGTAAAAATAACTTGATCAAATGAAACCTTAAATAAAATCCATTCTAACTATAATAGAAACATAGAAACATAGAAAATAGGTGCAGGAGTAGGCCATTCGGCCCTTCGAGTCTGCACCGCCATTCAATATGATCATGGCTGATCATCCAACTCAGTATCCTGTACCTGCCTTCTCTCCATACCCCCTGATCCCTTTAGCCACAAGGGCCACATCTAACTCCCTCTTAAATATAGCCAATGAACTGGCCTCAACTACCTTCTGTGGCAGATAATTCCAGAGATTTCCAGTGAAAAATGGTTTTTCTCATCTAGGTCCTAAATGATTTCCCCCTTATCCTTAAACTGTGACCCCTTGTTCTAGACTTCCCCAACATCGGGAACAATCTTCCTGCATCTAGCATGTCCAACCCCTTCAGAATTTTGTAAGTTTCTATAAGATCCCCCCTCAATCTTCTAAATTCTAGCGAGTACAAGCCGAGTCTATCCAGTCTTTCTTCATATGAAAGTCCTGACATCCCAGGAATCAGTCTGGTGAACCTTCTCTGTACTCCCTCTATGGCAAGAATGTCTTTCCTCAGATTAGGAGACCAAAACTTCACGCAATACTCCAGGTGTGGTCTCACCAAGACCCTGTACAACTGCAGTAGAACCCCCCTGCTCCTATACTCAAATCCTTTTGCTAAGAAATGCATTTATACTTCTATGACTTCTATGACAGAAGTTAACTTATTTCTGCCATGTCTGAGAAGACTGAGGAAATTGTAGGGTTCATAGAGTTACCGAGTCACACAGCAAAGGTCCTTTGGCCCACTATGTCCATACTGACAATTAAGTACCTATCTGTACCAATTCCTGGGCGGCACAGTGGCGCAGTGATTGAGTTGCTCTTACAGCACCAGCAACTCAGGTTTGATCATCACTACGGGTGCTACGGGTCTGTAAGGAATTTGTACGTTCTCCCTGTGACCGCATGGATTTTCGTCGGGTGCTCCGGTTTCCTCCCACATTCCAAAGACATACATATTTATAGATTAATTGAATTCTGTGAATAATAAGGGTTAATCTACACCTAGTGTTGTTAGTCGACGCAGACTCTGGGCTGAAGAGCCTGTTTCTGCGCTGTATCTCTAAAACTAAACATAAAACTTCAAGTACTTGTCAATCTATCTATATATCTATAAAAGTCTCATCTTGTATGCATGTCTGTATGTTGTATGTATGTTTTGTATCTTCTTCAAAACGCTATGCACTAGTGCTTAAATTAGTCTTGCTGTTAAAATGACTGCTGTGGAACCACCAGTTACAGCCAGGAAGATTTGTCCTAATGTGATTATGGAAGTGTGTTGTATTCTCAGACCTTTCTCTGCTCTACATATCACCTCAGAAATGACACTGGTACAAAACAGGATCAGTTTCTGCCCAGCTGTTATCAAACAACTGAAATGTCCTTCCACCGACTAAAGAGCGGTGCTGGACCACCCATCTACCACATTGGGGACCTTCGAGCACTCTTTAATTGGACTATACTGGCTTTTTATCTTGCATTAAACGTTATACCCTTTATCCTGTGTCCGCACACTGTGGGCAGATTGACTGTAATCATTTATAGTCTTTTCGCTGACCGGATGGCATGCAACAAAAAAGCTTTTCACTGTACCTCAGCACACGTGACAATAAACTAAACTAACTAGCTGGTGGTTCCAAAGGAAGCCTTTCTAACAAAGGTTTGATCCTGCATTTTTAGCAGTGGAGTTACTGTGGTAATTTAATCGCATTTTGGGTTAGTCTTTCTGGTCAGCTTTCTGCGTTCTGGGATTCACCAGTGGACAGCAAAGTTTCCGTATAGAGCTGAGATGCCTGTGCACTAGGTAACTTGAGCATCATTAAGGTAAACTGTAGAAAAGATAAGAGCAAATCAAGGTGAATAAATAATATTTCCAACAAGAAAAACAATCTTAGCATTTATTCAGAGTTGATCAGAGATTCCTGAGCCTGCAAGACACTATTTTATTTTGCACTATTTAGACATCTGGGAACATTCCCCATGTAAGAAATATTAAAAGGTGCCTTGTACAAACACGTACAGCCATGGAAGAATAACAGGTTATTTTTTTAAATGACACTAATATATGAGAAGCTACGCTGCTGCAAGGTTATTTAATGCAGGTGATTTCAGAAGTATAAATGTCTGGATTGCTATTGTATGATTCCCCCTACTTGAACTTATAGTCTAAAAGATAGAACCCATTTGACTCCAATTGACAAAGGTGAACTTTGATGGAATGACTGTAGTGTAGTGGGTACAAAATCTCCTAAAATAAACCAGGAGGCTAATGAATCATGAAGCTGAACTGCTGTGAAAGTTTTATATAAAGTGTGTATTACAGTGTATTACAATATAAAATGTATTGATGGATTCTTCTTATGATCTGAAATGGTCATGTTTTATTTTGTGCTGTATTCACCTCGAACAGCATGTATGAGCAACTTGATTGTTAAAGTCCATTAAAAAAGCGATTCATACCATATTTCTAAAGTTGGAAAATGTCATCTGTTTCAGCTCCCCGATGAGACTGGATCGGAGCTGTTCATCAGTGACCACAACACCTTCAAAGGTGTGTTTGGTTTGTGCGGATGAGGCATCGGGATGTCATTACGGTGTCCTTACCTGCGGCAGTTGCAAAGTTTTCTTCAAAAGAGCTGTGGAAGGTAATCATCTCTTTTACTCCCTCTGGGATCATCTGTTTTATAGTCTGATTGTTTTTCAGTTAACCCCATCAGCTGCTGCTTCTGTCTGACCTGCATATCTAATTATTGATCAGCAAATGGACACAAAGTCCTGGAGTAACTCAGCAGGTATTCCAGGTGACGTGGTCGAGATTCTTCTTCAGACATTATTGTATTGATATAATATATCGGTACTTGGTGAATAGTACAATACTGCAATTAATACACAACCAGGATAAGCAGCTGTGCTTTCCTGTAGAGTTGTCTGGATGCTCTCTGCTGTGGGGGAATTAAGGATTCATTTTACAACAAAAAAACAATTTGGTGTTAACCTTGTTTATACTTCACCGCTGCTGATTTTTTCTTTTGTTCCTTCAAAGTGTGGCCCAAGGTGGACAGTTCCTAGTATGATGTTGTACATTTCTTTGGAAGCCTTCATCAATTTCACTTAATTGATTATCTTACCCTTCAACTTCGATGTTTTTAGACAGTCAACGTGTTAATGTATTTGGTAACAAGATGGAAAATCTTCCCTTGGCCAGTATTTGTAATGATTTATTTTGGCATAATGTGAATATACAGATTATACAGACGGTCACTTCCTCATTTACCCAAATTGCAAATGAAAGAAAATACATTCTGTGAGAGCTGTGTTTAGTTTAGTTTAGAGATACAGCACGGAGACAAGTTTTTCGGCCCACCGAGTCTGCACCGGCCAGCGATGCCCGCATATTAACACTACCTTACACACACTAGGGACAATTTATGATTATATCAAGCCAATTAAACTGCAAACCTGTACATCGTTGGAGTGTGGGAGGAAACCGAAGATCTTGGAGAAAACCCACGCAGGTCACGGGGACAACGTACAAACTCCGTACAGACAGCACCTGTCTTCAGGATCGAACCCAGGTCTCCGGCGCTGTAAGGCAGTAGCTCTGCCGTTGCGCCAAAGTGCCACCCAATTTTTAAACCACGTGTAGGCCTTTCCCTACTGGCATTCACCCTTCCATTACACTCTCGGCAGATAAGATAAACCATAGATTGCACTCTTTCAGATGTACACTTCAATGCTAAAAGCAGTTCAATAAACCTTTTCATTTCTGAGCTTGACTTTGACCCAGTTACATTGTTGCTCTCAGAGAAGCCAGCAAGTGAGCTCAAGGACTGCCAGCTTTTAAACTGCATTTCAATTCCTTTTCTTGGCCAGCGTCATTGGCGGAGGGCTTTCTGAAGGGTTGTCGGAGGGGAAGGAGGAGTAGGGGACTTGGTGGTGGAGCTAAGGAAACTGACTGTCCACCATCTGTTTCCATATGGTACCATAAAAGATAAAAGAAAGAAAACTGCCAACTACATATGAGCCTAATGTTTCCTTCTTATTAAGCTTCATCAAAGCAAGTGTTTGTTTATTTAGTTATTCATGGTGAAGTATGATCCTGCCTGTACTAAGTTACCCAATTGAGAATATTTCCTTGCTGATTTTGTGGTAATCTCATTCCTGATAGTCCTCCGTGTATAGTATATTTCACAAAAAGAACTGGTACGCAGACTCTGTGTGATTTATGCATATACTGCATGTTCTCCAGTTGTAGAATGGTTTTTTATTTGCCTGTGATGTTTTCTTGGCCAATCTCTAGGTGGCCCTAGATGAAAATTATATCGGCAAGTGTTTATGTGACTTGTGCATCTGATTCCATTGGTACTGATAATTCTAAAGGGTTGCTTAACTCATCACTGATGGTGGGGCGTGGACGGATGTAAAATTTCCCTTGGCTTTATCTCTTGTGATGCTGCACAGATGTATACCAAAACACATGGCTGCACCATCATTGCTTGCTCTTATGAAAGCCCATTTTAAACCACAAAAAATGCTGAGAATTATTCTGTGGCCTTGATATTTACATCAAAAGCCAGACATCAAAACGTCGGAAAAAAAATTCATCCAGTGCAGTTTATTCTAACTGAATAACAACGTTGGTTTGTTCACTTTGGGAATCTTAGACACTTAAAAATCTAAATATAATTAAGGGGGGTGTTATTTTTTATTGACAGCGTCACAGTCAGTAATGGTTTTATACAACATTGTAATATCCCAGATACCTGTCATCCTGTGGGGCCTGAAATAATGCTTGACTTTATGGGACAGATGGGAATGTGGATAGGAAGTACAGCAATTTCTTTACCAGTCTGCCCATCAATTTCTACCTTTTGTAGTCATAGAATCCGTGTGCACATCCAAATGCCTTTTAACCATTCTGATTTTGCAAGTCTCTACAGCTCATCCATATGCCCACTACCCTCCATGTGAAAACATTGTGCCTTAGGTCGCTTTTAAATCTTTCCCCTTCCACTTTAAATCTATGTCCGCTAGTTTCAGTCTCCCCTACCCAGGAGAAAAAAACCTATTATCATCCAGCTTATTTGCTCCCCTCATGATTTTATATCTATCTATATTTAAAACTGTGTGTGTGTGTGTGTGTTTCTGCCTGTCTTGTGGGTGCCAGCCTTTGATTCATTGCTACGCCAACACCAGACGCAGAAACGCCGAGATTTTTTCTATTTCGGTAGAGATTTCACTTTTCATTCCAAGTATCCACTCCTGATTAAATTTTGTCGTGTTTATGTACACATTTTTAATAAAATCCTTCTCCCCCCCACCCCCCACCCCCCACACTCATTTTGTCGCCTCCTGCTGGCCAGAGACCATAATGGCTGCTGGCGCCCGCCTCTCGCCTCAAAGACGCAATTTAAAAACAGCCGCACCGCTGAGTGCTGGAATCTTATGTTCGGGAACGGCTTGAGTTGGAGGACCACGTCTCCCGTGGGGGCTACGGGTGTGGAACGGGTGCGTTGGGGGAGCAGACCCAACGGGTCTGCACTTGGTCTAGTATTTCTATAAAATCACTCCTCAGCCTCCAAAGCTCCCGATAAAAAAAAGTCTCAGGCTATCCAGCCTCTCCTTATAACTCAAGCACTCCAGTCCCAGTAACAATTTCATGAACTTTTTCTGCACCCTTTCAAGCTTAATGACATTCCTCCTATCGCAGGGAACCAGAACTGTGCACAATGCTCCATTTGAGGTCTCACCAACGGCTTGTCTCACCAATGACCATCTGCTATTTCTCCGTCCATATTTGGTACTGAATATGACATTATTGACATTTCCGTCCAAGTTGTTTATACATATCACAAACAACAGAGGTCAGAGCACTGTTCCCTGAGGAACACCACTGATCACATATGTCTTGCCAGTATAACACCCTTCCATCCCAACAATGTCTTCTGAGGGTAAACTACCAAAATCACCATGAGTTCCATGCATCTTAATCGATTGTTTGTACTAATTAACATTACAAATTGGAAAAGAATGTTTTTTGATTTTTATTTTAAAATCATCTGCTGTACTTCTGAGAAACTTAATTTAAATTTGAATATATGCACATCATTTGAATTCATCACTGGTAGGCAAAGCACCAGCTGTCAAGAAATTCAATAGCATAATGCTATTTGTTTTCAATGGTGTGCAAGTGAAGGTCGGTTGCTTTTCTGCTGTTAAATATGGCAACACTCATTTCTGGTTAGTTTCCCATATGGAGAGAATGTGGTGTGTACTGCCAGGTTTGCCGGACACGGTGATACATCAGGGACATGCAGGGTGAGGACATTCTCCATGCATCATACCTTTTGGGGCAATGTAAGTGTACAAAGTTGAAGAAGGGTCCCAACCCAAAATGTCAGCTATCCATGTTCTCCAGAGATGCTGCCTGACTCAATGAGTTAATCCAGCACTTTGTGTCTTTATTTTTGTAAACCAGCTTCTGCAGTTCCTTGTTTCTACAAGTATTTGGACCTGGTTGTCCTGCAAGTGTTCCCAGGACAACAAGGTTCTACCAGCACAATGCCAGGTACTCCAGATAAGTAAATTAGAACGGAGTAGAGTACAGCACAGGAAACAGACCCATTGGCCCACAAAGTCTGTGCCGAACATGATGACAAGACCAATTCTTATCTGCTTACACATAAACCATATCCATCCATTCCCTGCATGTCCATGTGCCTATCCAAAAGTCTCTTAAATACCACCATCATAAATGCCTCCATCATCACCCCTGACTGAGTGTTCCATGGTCACAAAAAAAACATGCCCTGGATATCTCCTTTAAACTTTGCCCCGCTGCAATTTGGTGTTTCCATCCTGGGAAAAAGGTTCTGACTGTCTATCTTCTCTATGCCTCGCATAATTGTATATATATATCTATTAAGTTTCGCCTCGTTCCAGCATTCAGGAGGAAAAAAAGCTATGCCTGTCCAACCTCTGGCTGTAGCTAATGTCCCCTAATACAGGCATTGTTTTCGTAAACCTCCTCTGCATCCTTTCTGAGGCCTCCATATACAGTGTCCTCCATAATGTTTGGGACAAAGACCCATCATTTAATTATTTACCTCTGTACTCCACAGTTTGAGATTTGTAATAGAAAATAACCACATGTGGTTAAAGTGCACATTGTCAGATTTTAGTAAAGGCCATTTTTATACATTTTGGTTTCACCACGTAGAAATTACAGCGGTGTTTATACATAGTCCCCCCCATTTCAGGGCACCATTATGTTTGGGACACATGGCTTCAACAGGCGTTTGTAAGAGAAAGATACAGAGTGCAGAATATAGTTATAAGCCTTGTAGAGTAGCAGTTCCAGAGAAAAAGTCCAAAGTCTGCAACAGGTAGGTTGGAGAATTGGGAATATACTGTAGGTTCAGGAAGGACTTTTCAGAAGTCTGATGACGGGGGTTGGGGGGGGGGGGGGGGGGGGGAGGTGAAGCTGTACTGACATCCATCCACTCTTCTTGCCAACCCACACCACTGGATGCCCACTACCATTCCAGCCATAGCAAGGGGCTGCTCACCACCCAAACCCAACATTGGGCTCTACGATACCATACATGTTTTTCCTCTACTTGCTAAATTTTTGTAAGGTGTCCTTGAGACTCTTGAAAGGCGCCCATAAATAAAATGTATTATTATTATTATTATACGATATGTATTTATCTGTATTTATCCCAGGTGGGAAATTGATTTGCCGACAGTCATAAAACACAAGAAGCATGAAACAAACACGAGATACATGAAACAACACAAGATATGTGAAACAAACACAAGATATATGAAGCAACACAAGATACATGAAACTGGGGTAAAATGTAACATTCAGCAGTGTAGCAATGACCAGATCAGACACTAGTGCCCCATCACTGAGGCCAACATGTGAATGGTGATGAATGCACTTGAGTGGACAGAAGTTTGGACACACTCATTTGTTTGATTGTCCATTGAATTATATTTAAAAATAGAGTGCAACAGATTAATGCTACTTTATGATGAATTTACCCCAACTGAGGAGATGAATTTTCAGGGAATGATTCCTGCAAATTTGAATCTTCAGAATGATTTTAGGGTAGACACTGGAGCTGCTTTAAGATTTCATTTTGTTGTTGACTTTCACAACACGATACTCAGCTTTTTAAGCTCAATATGTGTTTTCCTTCTCTGGTTATTTGAGCTGGCACCACCTGTGTTACTCCACCGGTTTGCTCAACCATGATGGCAATGCAGGCTGCCTGGGTGGCAGAGGCAAATAGACTCATAATATCTTCCGATTCAGCTCAGGAAGGCCAAAGCTGTTGTGTTTGAGCCTGCCACACATTCTGCATTCATGACAGTTAGAAAAATAAGTAGAATGAAAAGGGAAGTAGGGTAGACCTATCTTAAGGATAAACAGAATAGTGACCTTTCTTGAGAAAATGAGAAAGTAGTGAAGGTAAAAAGAAATGTCATTGGCAGAGGTTGATAATAGGTATTTTAAGGGTAATTATATTGTTGAGCAGTGTTAAAAAATAATGGGAGTTTAAAATATACATAGTGCAATCATTACAAAAGACTTTAATTTTCACATAGATTGAGCAATTTAAAGTGGCAAAGATGATATTGAGTTTGTATAATGAGGCATTTTCCTAGTGCAATAGGCTGTGAACACAACCATAGAACAAGTTAAGGTACATAAGGCTATGTGTAATAGGAAGTGTAATAAATGATCCTTTGGGGATGAGTGACCATAACTCATCTGACGGGTGTCAGGGGTTATGGGGAGAAAGCACGAGGAAGTGGTTAGGAGGGAGAGATAGACCAGCCATGATTGAATGGTGAAGTAGACCTGATCGGCCGAATGGCCTAAATCTGCTCCTATCACTTATGACCTTATGATAACATGATAGAAAATATATACTTCACAATTTTCATCCTAGATGCATGTCATTTAGCAATAAATACTCAACATGTTCTCCAGAGATGCTGCCTGACCCACTGAGGTACTCCATCACTTGATTTCTTTTTTTGTAAACCAGCATCTGCAGTTCCTTGTTTCTCTTTCTCTCCTCTCTCTTAAAGTACAGGTCTCCTTATTTAAGAAAGAATATGCTTGCCTTTGAGGAATAGCAGGGAAGGCTTACTTGATAAAGATTGGTTCTATGCTCTGGTGTTTTAGAAAATGAGGTGATCATACAGAGAGATATAAGCTCCTCTGTGGACTGAACAGGAGAGATTGTGAGATGAGGTTTTATTGTTAAGATATTACGGAATTAGAGGACATAGTCTCAAGATAGAGGCTCGTCCATTTAAGACTGAAATAAAGTGCTAATACACATTTTGCAGGGTTATAACCCTTTGGCATTCTGTACCCAGCATTTTGCACAATCCGCAGGCATTGCCACTTTCATTTCACTGCACATCTTGTATGTGTATGTGACAAATAAACTTGACTTGACTTGAACTAAACTGAGGATGCCAGTCATTACATATTTTCAAGGCTGAGAAATAAAATTTCCAGCTAAAGAGGAATTGAGTATGAAGGGCATCAGGCAAGGAAGTGGACTTAAGGCCACGCAGAGATCAGCCATGATTTAATGAAATGGTGGAGCAAGCTTGAGACCTCATATGGCAAACCTCTTGTATTCTTACCGCTGACAGCGTTCTCCACTGTTGCCATTAACACCAGGTCACACCTTGATCATCTTGGTGGTCACCTCGACCACGTAGTTTAATGCTGTCTTGAGCAAGGTTTTATACTGACATGCCTATCATCATGACGGAATTTCACTCATTGATTTCACTTTTGTTCAGTTTAGAGATACAGCTTGGAAACGGGTTTGAGTATAGGAGCAGGGAGGTTCTACTGCAGTTGTACAGGGTCTTGGTGAGACCACACCTGGAGTATTGCGCACAGTTTTGGTCTCCTAATCTGAGGAAAGACATTCTTGCCATAGAGGGAGTACAGAGAAGGTTCACCAGTGATTCCTGGGATGTCAGGACTTTCATATGAAGAAAGACTGGATAGACTCGGCTTGTACTCGCTAGAATTTAGAAGATTGAGGGGGGATCTTATAGAAACTTACAAAATTCTGAAGAGGTTGGACAGGCTAGATGCAGGAAGATTGTTCCCGATGTTGGGGAAGTCCAGAACAAGGGGTCACAGTTTAAGGATAAGAGGGAAGTCTTTTAGGACCAAGATGAGAAAATCATTTTTTACACAGAGAGTGGTGAATCTGTGGAATTCTCTGCCACAGAAAGTAGTTGAGGCCAGTTCATTGGCTATATTTAAGAGGGAGTTAGATGTGGCCCTTGTGGCTAAAGGGATCAGGGGGTATAGAGAAGGCGGGTATGGGATATTGATTTGGATGATCAGCCATGATCATATTGAATGGCGGTGCAGGCTCAAAGGGCCGAATGGCCTACACCTGCACCTATTTTCTATGTTTCTATGTTTCTATGAAACAGGTCCTTCAGCCCACCGTGTCCACACTGACCATCGATCACTCGTTCTATGTTATCCCAGTTTCCCACTTTCTACACACGAGAAGCAGAGACCAATCAACCTACAAACCCACACATTTTTCAGATATGGGAGGAAACCGGAAAAACCCGTAGAACATCCACACAGTTAAGGGCCTGTCCCACTTTCACGAGGTAATTCACGAATTCTCCCGAGTTTTCCGCTGATTCAAACTCGCAGAATGTTCGTAACGAGTCCATAGAAGGTCGTAGGCATTCGTAGAAATATCGTAGCGGCTCGTTATGCTAGCCGTAGGTACTCGTGGCATCAGGTAAGTCGGGGCGTTTTTTCCAGCCCGATAAAAAATGTCCACGAGTAAAAAAAATGGTCGGGGTGAAAGAATTAAGTCGTGAAAGTGGGACAGACCTTTTACAGGGAGAACGTGTAAACTCCACACAGACAGTACCCGAGGCCAAGATCAAACCCGAATCTCTGTAAGGCAGCAGCTCTATCACCTGTACCTATATTAGACTCTATGCCCCTGCATCACAACCTTATTACTTCCTGTCTTGATTTCTTTATTACATGTCATCTCATCTTCCACTACATATCAAATCCAGCTGCACCAAATCACACTTATGCAAGATCCATATCACATTGTGTAGGAAGGAACTGCAGATGCTGGTTTAAACCGAAGATAGAGACAAAATGCTGGAGTAACTCAGCGGGACAGGCAGCATCTCTGGAGAGAAGGAATGGGTGGCGTTTCGGGTCGAGACCCTTCTTCAAGGTACCTGCAATGGGTACATTTACCCATTTCAATCCCTGTTCTCTCATGGCATTATATTGAAAATCTACATCCTTCTCTTTACATCTCTTTGTGTTTTTTCACCAGTACCTCCATGTCTTTTTTGTATTTCACAGAACAGAATAATGCACAGTACTCACATGTGGCTGACTATGAAATAAATCCCAGTAATCAGTGTCTTAGGTGACCTATGTTGCTGCTTATATTGATCTGTTTAGCCATTTTCTGAGGCCCCTTTTCTTTTACATCCCATGGGAAGCTCTGAACAAATTTGTAATGGAGGTGATAGTGATGGTAATCTAAAAGAATCAGGGGAGTTCTGATTATAAAGAATATTTTAGATAAAAACAATCTGGAGAGTATTTCCAGTGCCAGATTTGAGATATGCTTAGCTGGGTCTCCACTGACAAAGTGTTTAGAAGGGTTTCGGCCCAAAACGTTGCATATTTCCTTCGCTCCATAGATGCTGCTACACCCGCTGAGTTTCTCCAGCATTTTTGTGTATCTCCACTGACAAACATTGAGGCACATTTTAAGCATTATCAAGGTCTTTTTTGAGTGTGTCCTGAACAGGAATAAGTGTGAGCATTACCAGCATTACCCCCACCCACAGAAATGGAAAAAAAATAAGACCTCTGTAGCAAAATAGAAGCACTCCTTTCTCCACCCTTCCCAGCAATTCTCACTCATTAGAAGCACAAACCTTTGCCAGATGCTTTTCCGCTTTGTGCTCCCGCTACGTAAAGTGGCAGATCACCGGAGGATTCTGGGCAGTATGTGGAGCTGCCCCATTGTTAGTTTGGCATGTCTCTTGATGGAATGCTACTGCAAACTCTGTTAAACTGGCATCCCCAGGCAAACACAGCATCCTCTTTCCTCTTACTACTGACCTTCACGTCTGGCAAGTAATATTATTCTCTTCCCTTAGTAGTCATTGCAATCATTGTCCTTGCTAACCAGTATTAGCTTCACATCATTAAAAGATTCATCAAGTTTAAGATGCAATTAAAGCCATCTGCAGTGAATCAGAAGTTCGCACCATCATGTCCTACAGTAATAATGAATTTTGGGTGAAAATTTTAGTGCTAATTGCCTTTCTTCCTCAGATTTCCTGGCTTGTGTAAAAAATTATTGTCTCTTAAGACCTTTTTACAAATAGCTTTTATGGTAACTTATTGCAAGTAACCTTAAATTCCCTATCCTTCCAATCTCTATTTTTAGAATCATATTTCTTTCAACTATGAACTACAGTAGTTGAAATCAATTCATTCTGACTTTATTAACATGTTGAAGCAGAGATTTTCCGCTAGTGTGCTATGAGGCCCTCCCTTCCACCAAGAATAAGCACTGCATTACGTAATATTACCTCCACGTTTTAACATCAAAAACATCTCAGTGATAATATTCTTAACTTTTGTGAATAGGATGAGCCCAGGGACTATCCTTTAACACTATTTTTGTTTCTTTGCTACAAACACAACACAGTACTTCTTTTATATGTTCAAAGAAAAGTCAGTAGTGAACTAGATATATCCACAATAACCTCAGAAGTCTATTTCCTGCTAAATATTTTAAATGACTTAACTGTTCTATTCACCATAAACTTTCTATTTTGATCCTTTGGCCTAAATGGAGGGGAAAAAATTGCCTAGAAAATGAATGGTAGCAGAACTCTCTCAGTAACTGGATGGGAGAGCAATAGGCCAGCGAATATATTGTTTGGGAGTCCACCACTGGAAAATAAAGTCGCAGCTGAGGACCAGGGGAAGGCCATGCATTGGCATGAGCGCCAGGTGATGAGTAAGTGGTTTGGGCTAAGAAATTAGTAAGAGAGTCAGTGGCCAGGGACCTTTAAACCAAATCAAGACTGGGAGTGTGAAGCTGGGATATTGTTAGGGGGAAAATGGTCAGTGATTGATTGGGGTTCTGCAGCTGGGATCGGCTGAAGTGTCAGTGTTTAGTGATGAAGGAGCCTCCATAGTTGAAGTTGAGGAATGGGTAGGGAATAAGTCAAGCAGCAGATTAGTGCCTAGATAGAGAGTTGCAATCATAGATAGACACAAAAAGTTGGTGTAAGTCAACTAGACAGGCAGCATCTCTGGAGAGAAGGAATCGGGTGACTTTTCAGGTTGAGACCCTTCTTCAAATGTTGTTTGCTGGTTGAGGAAGGTGATCAGATGGCGCCCATGAACTGTGGAGTGATGGAGGGTGTGGCTGAGAAAGTTGAGGATAGGTATATATTAAATAAATTGGGTACTACCAGTCTCCAAAGGTTAGGAACCAAGCAGATTTAACAGTGAAGATGTGATGCTGTTTTTTTTGTATGAGTGGCTCATGTCATCCATGTGAATGAAAATGTCAACAGAAGAATTGAGACATGCATCTCATTGGATTAATATATCAAATACACAGACGGCTCTGAAGAATCTGCAATAACCCATAACTTACTTTTCTAAATGATTTTTCATTGAAATTGAATTGTGTGTCGCATATATAACATGTGCTGCTTAAACAAATCTCATAGCTTTTTGTCTTTTTGCTAACAATTTCAATTTATTAAAACACCCAAATCAGAGGCTGTAAACACTTTTGTGTATCTAATTATAAGCCTGCTATCTGTTTCTCTGCTTAATTGGAAAGATCTCCTTGTTGTCTTCATGTTTGAATGCCTTGTGGTAACTGATGCAGCTAGTGATTGTCTCTGTACATTCATTCTCCCATTCACAAGGTATTCACTCTACCTATTCAGCTGCTTAGCCAGCCTGCACATTCAGCCCAAGAGACTTCTGCCATACTTGGGCACCAAACTATTCTGCCTATTTAACCTGCCATGCTGCCTTCTTCCCAAGCTATTGGGTGGTTTTCCTTACCAGCAGACTATTTGGATCCCAATCCACCAGCATGATTACCTATCCTGAGTATGTCCCATATCGCCTACATGGCCAAGTTTATCATCTATATATTACTAAAACTCTCATCTTGTTTGTTTGTATGTGTGTGATCCCGAAACTACACCTAAACGGTACACGATAGTGCTACAGTTTTTGGCCCATCTTACTCACCATTGTCCTGTGGTGTGCTGTGGCAAGTTTCGTTCAGATTGGTGGTATATTTTACAAGCTATTCACATTTTAAACTTTACATAAACCACTTTGACAAAAATCAGTTCCACTTGTATGGTCCGTTAGCAGCTTATACAATGGGATCCCGGATCTCATTTACATAAAAAATTGCTATTTAAAAAAAAACTGTTTTAATCAAATTTTGGGGGGAGGTTTGATTTACAAAAAAAGACAATTTGCATTTGGGGGGTTGTGGGGGAGGTAGAGAATGGGGGATAGAGGGAGAGAAGAGCAGTGGGGATGTTGAGGAGGGAGAGTGGGGGAGTGGGATAGGGGGAGGTGAGTAGTGGGGGAGGAGGGAGATAGGGGGAGAGGAGGGGGGTAGGAAGGGGAGAGGGAGAGGAAAGTGGGGGAGGTGAGGTGAGGAGGGAGTGTGGGGGAGGAGGGGGGATAGAGGGAGAGGAGGGGGGAGTGGGGGAGGTTGGGAGTGGAGAATCGAGGGGGAGGAGGGCAGTGGGGGAGGTGACGTGGGAGTTGGATAAGGGGGAAGGTGAGGAGTGGGGGAGCAGGGAGATAGAGGGGGAACAGGGGGGTAAGGGAGGTGAGAGAGGTTATGGAGAGAGGGGGTGACTGAGGGTAGGGGAAAGGAGAGGGAAAGAACGGTGAGGGAAGAGTGGGGGAGGGGAGGGGGTGAGGGGAACAAAGAGGGAGGGTGAAGAGGGATGGCGAGGTCCAGGACTAGTAATCGGAGATGTTAACGCCCAGGAATTTGAAGCTGCTGACTTCAGAGTGAACCATAGTAAAACTGACAGTGGACATCAGTGTAAAGGGAAAACGGACAACACTGTTCTCGGAACTGCACACTTGAGAATGTTTACAAGATCTTTAAACAAATGCTTCAGGGTGACAAATGATATTGTTCCCTCACTATTAAAATGTAATCAAGTGACCTCGGTTTCCCTCATTTTTGCATATTTACTACACAGCTGCCAAATCAGGCTCTAGGCATTGGAGACCTGTTTTTTGCTCATTGCCTGTGTACAAACATCTAAACTAACATATGGAAGAAGAGTAGGTGTTGGCATCTTCAACATATTCAGTCATTTCACGACTGAACTGGCCGTAACCTCAACTACACAAAGTTCACAGTCAAGCTAACTTTTAGACCCTTTTCCTATCTAGCATCTATCATCTTGACTTTAAAAATATTCGAAGACTCACAGTCCTTTGAAGAAGCGAATTCCAAAAGTTCACCGCATGTTGTTACTTGTGGGCGGAGCACCAAGGCAAATTCCTTGTATGTGAATACCTGGCCAATAAACTTACTTACTTACTTACTTGCTTACTTAAGTGGATAACCCCTCATTGTGGATTCTCCCATAAGAGCTAACATCCACTCCACATCCACTCTATCAAGAGCCCTGAAGATCATTTTTTTTCAATCCAGTCTCATTTAAACTATAGCAGAAGGAAAGAGTTTGAAACAAAGTAAAGGTTCATTCATTGAAAGGGGGAGAGCAAGCCTCATCCATCATCTGCATGCCCTGTAGCTGGCTAAGGAATATTTACACATACATCAAGCCATAGGGACTGAGGGCGTTCACGGTGGCGAAGTGGTAGAGTTGCTGCCTTACAGCGAATACAGCGCCGGAAACCCTGGTTCGATCCCGACTACGGGTGCTTTCTGTACTGAGTTTGTACATTCTCCCCGTGGGTTTTCTCCGAGATCTTCGGTTTCCTCCCACACTCTAAAGATGTACAGGTTTGTAGGTTAATTGGCTTGGTAAATGTAAAAATTGTCCCTAGTGGGTGTAGGATGGTGTTGATAGACAATAGACAATAGGTGCTGGAGTAGGCCATTCGGCTCTTCGAGATAGCGCCGCCATTTAATGTGATCATGGCTGATCATCCTCAATCAGTACCCTGTTCCTGCGTTCTCCCCATATCCCCTGACTCCGCTATCTTTAAGAGCCCCATCTAGCTCTCTCTTGTAAGTATCCAGAGAACCGGCCTCCACCACCCTCTGAGGCAGAGAATTCCACAGGCTCACAACTCTCTGTGAGAAAAAGTGTTTCCTCATCTCCGTTCAAAATGACTTACCCCTTACTCGTAAACTGTGGCCCCTGGTTCTGGACTCCCCCAACATCGGGAACATGTTTCCTGCCTCTAGCGTGTCCAAACCCTTAATAATCTTATATGTTTCAATAAGATCCCCTCTCATCCTAAATTCCAGAGTATACAAGCCCAGCCGCTCCATTCTCTCAGCATATGACATTTCCGCCATCCCGGGAATTAACTTTGTGAACCTACGCTGCACTCCCTCAATAGCAAGAATTCCTTCCTCAAATTTGGAGACCAAAACTGCACACAATACTCCAGGTGTGGTCTCACTAGGGCCCTGTACAACTGCAGAAGGACCTCTTTGCTCCAATACTCAACTCCTCTTGTTATAAAGGCCAACATGCCATTCGCTGACTTTCAGACATTGGTAGGCAAGGTTAATTCCCGGGATGGCGGGAATGTCATATGCTGAGAGAATGGAGCGGCTGGGCTTGTATACTGGAATTTAGGATGCGAGGGGATCTTATTGAAACATATAAGATTATTAAGGGTTTGGACACGCTAGAGGCAGGAAACATGTTCCCGATGTTGGGGGAGTCTAGAACCAGTGGTCACAGTTTAAGAATAAGGGGTAAGCCATTTATAATGGTGATGAGGAAACACTTTTTCACACAGAGAGTTGTGAGTCTGTGGAATTCTCTGCCTCAGAGGATGGTGGAGGCCGGTTGTCTGGATACTTTCAAGAGAGAGCTAGATAGGGCTCTTAAAGATAGCGGAGTCAGCGGATATGGGGAGAAGACAGGAACGGGGTATTGATTGTTGATGATCAGCCATGATCACATTGAATGGCGGTGCTGGCTCGAAGGACCGAATGGCCTACTCCTGCACCTATTGTCTATTGTCTATTGTCTATTGTCTATTTAATTCTATGTATTCTGTTTTTGGTGCATATTTCAATATTGCACATGGTAATATATGGTACACAAAAATGCTGGAGAAACTCAGCGGGTGCAGCAGCATCTATGGAGCGAAGGAAATAGGTAACGTTTCGGGCCGAAACCCGGTAATATATATTGTGTTTTTATTGAATGTCCATGGAATTCTTGGAACTATAAACTTAAACTGGTTAGATCCCTTAACTCTGATGAAATATTTTTGTACATTTTTTTACATAATCTTTTCCTTCAACTAGGGCAACAAAACTACTTGTGTGCAGGAAGAAACGATTGCATTATTGACAAAATCCGGAGAAAAAACTGCCCCGCGTGCCGATTGCGAAAGTGTCTGCATGCAGGAATGAACTTGGGAGGTAACTATTTTTATTGTTCAAATCATAACAGTCTAGTTTAATTTAGAGATCCAGCGCAGAAACAGGCTCTTTGGTCTACCGAGTCCGCACCGACCAGCGATCCCCGCACCTCCTACACACACGAGGGACAATTTACACATACACCAAGCCAATTATCCTACATACCTGTACGTCTTTGGAGTGTGGAGGAAACCGAAGGTCTCGGAGAGAACCCACACGGTCACGGGGAGAACGTACAAACTCCGTACAGACTGCACCCATAGTCGGGATCGAACCCGGGTCTCCGGCGCTGCAAGCGCTGTAAGGCAGTAACTCTACCGCTGCGCCACCATGGCCTCCCACAACAGTCAGAGCCAATTTTAGTTGGTCAACAGTTTCCAGTTGTCCTTTGATCCACTATTATACATGGCCATCTGATTTGGAACACCTACTGAAACTTCCTTTTCTTTTTCACAGAGGCAGTGGAGGCTAATTCACTGGATGTTTTCAAGAGAGAGTTAGATATAGCTCTTAGGGCTAACGGAATCAAGGGGTATGGGGAGAAAGCAGGAACGGGGTACTGATTTACGATGATCAACCTTGATCATATTGAGTGGCGGTGCTGGCTCGAACGGCCGAATGGCCTACTCTTGTACTTGTTTTCTGTGTTTCTATTTCTATGTTTATCAAGTAAATCCTCTCTGCTGAAATGACTGTATGTGATTATAACGTGAATCATGTCAGATGTATCTGTTTTATTGTTCTGCATATAACCAAAGAGTATTTGACATGGCGTCCTCCACTAGGGAGCTCTCAAGGCCCCAATGTTCAAGTGTGAATGTGCTTCTGAATAAAATTAATTCGGGAGGCAAACTTTGGGATGGAAATTGCCCTACGAATGTTGAGCATGAACTGATGCCCATCTGCTGAACACCTTTAGACCTAAACTGGATGGTGGGATAGATCAACAACGATGGAAGGATAAGACAGTTTAAGGGAAAATAGGCCTAGCAGTTTTGGAAATAAGAAGCAATGAATGGGAATCAAGAATGCCATATTGCTTTAGAAGGGAGGGGGGGCAGATTAGTAATTAGTACCATTGTATAGCCATTCTGTAGAGGTGTATTGGATTTTCCATAGTGGGTGAGGGCAAGCTTTGTGTAATTGGCTGATGATGGAATATTTGATTGGGGAATGTGTTTCCCCAAGATAAATATAAATTCTCTGCCACAGAAGGTAGTTGAGGCCAGTTCATTGGCTATATTTAAGAGGGAGTTAGATGTGGTCCTTGTGGCTAAAGGTATCAGGGGGTATGGAGAGAAGGCAGGTACAGGATACAGAGTTGGATGATCAGCCATGATCATATTGAATGGCGGTGCAGGCTCGAAGGGCCGAATGGCCTACTCCTGCACCTATTTTCTATGTTTCTATGTAACCTTTGGTAGGCAACCTGATCCAGCAATGTTCTGCATTCCATCAAAGGCTGCCACTGGCACCCACAGTTCAATAAGCATTCTTTTACAAGGAGACATTGTGAAATAGGTTGTAGATTTGAAGAGCATCATGCTCTGGTCTTCCCTTCTACAAATTATTTCTGGTTGCTCACTTTCTCGTTTGCCCAGTGCATCCCATTCCGATGGACCTCACTATTACCACACCCCAAAGTGGCTCTCTCTGAAGGACTGCTGGAAGTGAGAGAGCAGTGGTTATATGCACTGAATTGCAAGCAGACCTCTGTATCCGAATAGATTTCTTGGAGTAAGAGATTTCAGAGAGATAATAAATGATCTGTTTGGTGTAGTGTCTGTAAATACTAAATCAACATGAAAATGGTCTGTTGGCACAAAATGCTGGAGTAACTCAGCGGGACAGGCAGCATCTCTGGAGAGAAGGAATGGGTGACGTTTCAGGTCGAGACACTTCTTCAGTCTGAAGTGCCTGACCTGAAACATCACCCATCCCTTCTCTCCAGAGATGCTGCCTGTCCCGCTGAGTTCCTCCAGCATTTTGTGTCTACCTTCTATTCAAACCAGCATCTGCAGTTCTCTCCTACACATGAAAATGGACTGACTCTTAATCTACATGCACAGAAGTTTAGATGTACAGATTCTGCGGTCAGAGTCGAAATGAAAAAAAATTGCTGACAAAATATATTTATTTTCTTTCTCTCTCAGCACGGAAGTCTAAGAAACTGGGAAAGGTGAAAGGGCTGCATGAAGAGCAGCAACCTCCGCACAGCCCTAAAGAAGGGATCATGTTCACTGCTTCTTTGCCAGAACCAAGTGGTAGCACCACCCTTGTTCCCCATTTCTCACTGATGCCACCTCATGTGAGCCCGTCTCTGATCACCCTTCTCGAAACCATTGAACCCGAGGTCGTTTATGCATCTTACGACAGCAGCCAAGCAGACACAACCAATTACCTGTTGTCCAGTTTGAACAGGTTGGCTGAGAAACAGATGGTTCGAATCGTGAAGTGGGCAAAATGTCTTCCAGGTAGGATTACGTAAAAATATTTATTTTTCTTTCTGTTAAGGATTCGAACATTTAGCCATGCAACTGGTGCTTATGTTTACAGATGATAGATCTACATTTTCTCAGATGTATCTGTATACCTTACAAAAACAAAATAAAAAAATGATTAACAGTCAAAGGTAGAGTTAGGATAATACACTAATGGGGATTTATTTAAACATATGCTATATACATACCTAATGTACTAAAGTTCAAATATTTCAAAAAATCTTTTGATTCACTAAATTAGTATTTAAAATGTGGAGTTTATTACAGAAGAAATGTAGCTTTTGGCTTCTCTTGCTCCCAAATCTATGCATACTAATTCTATATAATTGAAAGACATAAATCATATATTCAGAGAATGATACATATTCAGATATTGGTTGGACAAACTTGGATTGTTTGCATCTCGTTTCCCTTTCCCGTGACTTTCAGTCTGAAGAAGGGTCTCGACCCGTACGTCACTCATTCCTTCTCTCCAGAGATGCTGTCTGTCCCACTGAGTTACTCCAGCATTTTGTGTCTATCTTCGGTTTAAACCAACATCTGCAGTTCCTTCCTACACAAATAATTTATCTACATCGCTTGCATTTTATAGTAACTTCAAAATTAAAAAACATATAATGGACTTAAGAGAACTGTAGTTAATGATGCATACGCTGTGGAATTTCATGGGGTTCCTTTCACACTTTGTGTCTTGGTGAATGTATGGTAGGAGATCAATGAAACCATCAGGAACATTGGCCTGATTACTCCACACTTCCAATGATCTATTTTACCAATCTTTAGTGGTAATTTATTGTCTTGCAACAGATTGTCAAAGAGAAGATTTCAACATGCTTATTTTCTTCAGAGCAAGTGCCAGGGCACAGGAGTAACTCTACCAAATCACGTGTAGGGTTGATGATAATAATATCGAAAATTAGTGCTCCAAGCTTTGGGAACATCACTTAGCTTAATTTGCTCATCATAGCTGACCTTAATTTGTTTGAATTGATTCATCTCAGGCCAATCAACATCAACTGGGAAAATGTGAATAATTCTGGCTTAATATCATTGGCCTGAGGTGAGGAGTTGGTATATAAGTTTGAACAAGCTGGATAATTTTGATTTTGTACTTGATGCCAAGAAAGCAGATCGTTTGTTGATGTTTTGATAAATTGTTTCCTAATGGGCCTGCCCCAATTGGCCGTCATTTGCGCGGAATTTACACAACATCATTTACGCGTCACAATGCATGACGCGCGCGTCGTAACACGCACGTGATGTGCGCATTGTGCGCGATGACATAGGCAGTGATGCGCGGCCGTGCGCGGCGTCGCAGGATTTTGTGATGTACAAAATCTTCGCGCTCCGTCTGCGTGACGCACAAATGATGGCCAAGTGGGGCACGCCCTTAAATCATCTCTTTTCTTGAACTCTTGATTCCACAAGCATGCTTCCAAAGCAAGCTTGATAATCGAGTTTTCAAGATTTAAAGGCAATTGTAACAGAGCTGGATGTGAATATATTTGTGATGTGGCATCCCTCACTTGCAAAATCCTAGAAGCTTTGACAAGCTTTTGATAAATTTAGTTTATACTGAAAATACTTTGAATTCTACTGCATTATGAATTGTCAGTTTGTATCACATCCCCAAATACAAAGTTGGTAATGAAGGCGTAAAATCTCAGATTAACCAGAATGGTGAAAATAAAAGGGGACTGCCATGAATTTATAGATAATGTATGGTAGGTGAATCTATAAAAATTGTCTTGCTTGCAGCAAATTTGTCTTCCTTTATCAGACTTTGTAGTGCTCTATTAGGCCATCTTTTCCAAAAGGTCTGCTTTTGTTTAAGTGGGCAATCAACTGATTCACTAACTATCTGAATATCAACAAGTGAAAACAAAATTGTATGGATACTTGAAATCTAACTTAAAAAAAGCAGAACACCTTGAACCTGCCCACCAGGTCAGGCGCCATCTGTGAAAAGAGAATCAGAGTTAACATGCTGGAGTAACTCAGCGGGACAGGCAACATCTCTGGAGAGAAGGAATGGGTGACGTTTCGGGTCGAGACCCTTCTTCAGACTGAAGAAGGGTCTCGACACAAAAACGTCACCCATTCCTTCTCTCCAGAGATGTTGCCTGTCCCACTGAGCTACTCCAGCATTTTGTGTCTACCTTCAAATTAAACCAGCATCTGCAGTTCTTTCCTAATCATCAGAGTTAACATTTCAGGTTGATGCTTGTTCATATTCATGTTGCATTTATGTTAATGATTTATTGATTATGGAAAACATTCATTCTTTCCAGTTCACTTATACATAATCCAAACCCTCCCTGCTCAACATATAGAAAGATTTCATAGAACTACATTTCCTTTTTGTGAACACACATAGTGGTCGATAGTTAGATCATTGCAAGCAGCTTCCAAAACTATTTATAGAGGCATTTTGTTCCCAAACATTGCAATGCTTGGTAATGTTTCAATCCCAAAAGTGTATTTGTCAAAACTCAAAATATTACATTTATTTATTATTTGATATAAAGTAGGAAGGAATATAGGAACAAACAAAAGTCAATTTTGAATGGGTGCCTTCAAAATAATCTTGAGCAAAAATTAGAAAATATGAACGAGCTATAACATTGAATTTTCGTTAGGCTTTATACAAGATACTCATTGCAGCAGTACAATTTAAAAATAAATTGGCTCAATTGCAAGTGAAAAGCTGTACAGTGAAAATTGTTTTATCATGACAGAAAGATAGATATGTCTCTATTATCTTATTAATACAATTAATGTTGTCAAGGAATAATGGGTAAATGAAGAATAGTCCAAGGATTAAAAACTTGAAAAGATCTTTGCCATGTTCTAGATAAACGTCATTAAACCTGAAATGTTAAATCTCTTTTTCTCTCCACTGGTGCTTCTATGTTCTGTGCGTTTCCAGCCTTTTCTGTTTATTTTAATGGTACAAGCATATAATGTTGAGATACAGTGGAGCAACCAGTAGAACATGGGAGGAGGCTCCATTAGAAATGTAACTGTCATAATGGAATAATTGAGAAGAAAGCTGGTAGAAATAATTGATTCTTAAACTACCTAGGAGTGGACAGAGATAATATATCACTTTCACAAATTTTAATATCTGTGATATTATCTGAAGTGGGTTGCTACATTCTTAATGTTGTTTGCACATATGCTCTTTCACATAAAAAGCACATTTAACACATGAAATGCATCTCTGCCTACTAGTGAAGGTTATATTAATGGAATTCAAAGAGGAAGGGATAGGCATTTACTTGTTAGAGGGAAGATCTCATAATCCACGAGCAGAGAGAAGAGAGAAATTAAGGCATTCAGAGAGTCAAAGATGGCATTTTAGGGAGCAAAATGGTTAAGGCAGCTTTGAGAATGACATTTGAAGAGGCAGAGCAGTTGGCAGCCTTGGTAAGCATTGAACTTAAGAAGAAGAATTGAAATATTGGAATGTTTTCATCCAAGTTGTAATTGCATATTTGATTTGGTCAGTCAGCATAGGAAGACATTTTAAATGAAACATATGTCATTTTGAAGTAGTGGCAAAGCATTTTTCTCACTCAAGGAGCACATTGACTGGAGGGGATAAGCCGTGATCTCGTTGATCAGCAGAGCAGACTTGATGGGCTTTGAGCTCCATTTAAATTTCTTATGTTCTTATAAATTATTCTTACTTGTAGGTAGCCTCTAGTTTTTTATTTTGAGAAGTTTTGTATCCACAAAGTCATCTAATACTCCATTACACGTGTCTTCTGGGGACCTAAAACATAATATTGAAAGCTTTTGGTGTTATTTTAGAAACCTGACAAAGTACAATTAAGGCAATGTTGGGTCAGCATGGGTTCTAAAGAGCCCAGAGGTTTAAGGAGTATTAGTTGAACACAGTGTATTCCTCTACACTGCGACATCATTCGGCATGTTGTTAACCTGTCCATAAGCTATGAAATATAGGATGACAATGCCTCAGGTTTTATAAAAAAACAGAACAATTGCAATCAGTTGACCTCACATTATTCATTCAGGCCTGCTTGCTTAGGCACACCACACAATTCATTATGCTGTGGGTCCATTGTGCCATACCACTTTAACAGTCTATATCTCTCTGATAACATACTTCAGCACCATATTAATGAATTCATTAAATCAGTAAATGTAACCAAGTTAATGACTGAATGATTAAAAAATTGAAATTTAATCTGAAAACAGCAATCAGTAGAGATTGGACACGTAATGAAAGCTCAAAGAAAATAAATGTTCTTTGATATAGTGGCTGTTGTGACTTCAACATGTCAAAGACATTTACAGCCAGCAAAGTATTTTCAAAATGTAGTTACTCTGGTATTGCAGCTGGTCTCTGCACTGTAAGAGTCCATGCACAGCAAGGTTATAATTGCTTGCTAATCATTTTATTGATGTTTATTGAGGATAAATAACAGCTAAAATCCCTGGCCAAATTCTTATGCAATGCTTTTAAAGCTGTCATGGTATATTTTACATCCACCTGCGAATGCTGAGGTTCCTCAGTCTAACGATTCTTCCAAAAAAGTGCCTTCAGGCAGTGCAGCAGACCCTAAATATTGCATTTAAAAGTCAGATAGGATTATATGCCCAAAACCACTGGAAAATCACTAGATTCAAACTATCTGACACAGAGGTGTGTTTGGCTAGTGAGCTATGGCTGCCATCTGATGTAATAATCCTATGGAGGTTCAGTGATGTTTGCCACTGAATCTCTGAAATGATCATCTCACCGAACCCCAGGTTTAACAATGCAATTCATAAAAAGATAAACTACAGATAATCAGACTTCAATTCTACAGATTTCCCTAGTTGTCATAATTTATTTCATTTGTGGTTTCTCTGTACATTCTCCTGTTTCCTGTATATTTTACAATATGGAAAGAAATAGTTAGAACACGCCAGGGTAAGAATAGTAACATTTACATAGTTTGGATATCTTGATTCAAGGAGTGTGTATCCAGGAAAGCCACAACGGAAATAGAGGAAAATGGTCACTGTACAGGAACTATATTTAAATAGACCGAATTTATCATTTTTATCTGCCCATCATCCACCTTTATATTCATATATTGATTTATTAATTAATGGCCTTACATGTGGCATATGGTCCATACTGAATCTCAGATTTTTGTGCCATATTCTAATAAATGCCATAAAAAATCAGAAGCTGGTTGATTAATCATCCTGATACTCTCAAATGCCTGCTGGCATTAATAGTCAGGAAGGAGCAGCCAACCATTCTGAAGACAGACAACCAAGATACCCAAATAATGCTTGCCACAGTTAAGTGGTTACGCTGCTTTACAGTAGGCCATTGTCAATAAAAATTACAACACATTAATTATATTTTTAAATTATTTTGTGAGTCACTCATTTTGTCTATAAAGTATAAATCCACTGTGCAGTGCAGTCCACAGTGACTGAATGCAGAAGTATGTAATTGGTTGTAAAATGTTTTTTAAATAGTTTGAGATGGTTAAAGGGACTATATAAATGCAAGTATACATTTTTATTGGATCTACTCACGTCATCCAACTACACACAGACCAGGGGAGTTATGGCTTCAGCATCTCTCTCATGCACAAAGAATGCAGTTTTCATTTTGGTATTCTTGTGGTATTTCACAGGCATGTTCACTTTAAGGCCTGGCCACCTTCGGGATTACCAAACATGCCCATCCTCTGATCTTCTGTGGTGCCATCCCTTCCACTTTCTGACGTGGTCTAGTTTCATTCATTGCATGCTTCCCTAGGCTATTTGTACTGAAAAAGCATGGATGTCCCATTCCGAGGGCAGTGCCAATTTCCATGACCTGATTACCATTGCCAGAGGATAGCAGTATACCAACAGTGTTTGTACTTGTTTAGAGCTCGCTGGTGTGGATTGTGCTAGTACAGCTGAATTTGAATTACTTGTCAGATGGTGGGAGCGTGGGGGAGGAATGTTGGTGCAGGTGCCGAGGATTGAGGAGAGAGTGGACATAGGGCAACAATGAATGGCCAGCTGATGACTGACAGGACTTCTACTCAAGTCAACTATCTGACTGGAACTAGGGCAGCACGGTGGCATTGCGGTAGAGTTGCTGCCTTACAGCACCAGAGACACGGGGGGTTCGATCATGATAGGCTATGGGCCGAGGAGCTTTTTTGTTCAAGTTTGTGACCCAACACACGGACCTACCTGCATTTTTAACATATTGTGTAAAAATATATAAATCATACCTGAAACTCGTCAAGACCAAATGATAAATAACAAATGTAGAGCTAGGGTTAGGATTAGGGTCAGTCAGTCGGTCAGTCAGTCATTCGGTCGGTTGGGCTGTAGGTAGGCCGATGGATGCTGTGGAGGATCGGTCGGTGGGTGCTGAGAGTGGTCGGTCGGGCTGTCGATAGGCCGGTGTTGCAGCGAGCGAGCGGGTGGATTAACGGAGCTGGCACTATGGGGGTGCTGAAGGCGGTCCGGGCGGCGTGCAGGGCAGTGCTGCTCCCCACCATCATCACCACGATGATCCAGAAGGGATTGCTGGCCGAGATGGACGTGCTGCGGGGCCACTCGTATGGAGCCTGCAGCCGGTCCCAAACCGGCTCCAGCTCCAGCCGTGGGCAGCTCTGGAAGGGGGGGCGAGTTAGGGTTAGGGTTAGGCATTTTCCTCTCAGTGGAAGATGCCTGAGCCTTCTCCCAGCCTGGCACCGCCCCAGTCCCACTATGGCCATGACCCCCACTCTGCACACTGGCAGTCAGTGGGGTTCAGTAAACGGGGGAATCCACAGGAACTGCCCTCACCCATTAATTAAGTGGGTTCAGGAGCCGGACTTCTGCGGCAGTCTCATTCATAATACACACTCACAATTATATTCATTATATTATTTTTATATAATATGATTATACATCATTATATATGATTTCAGTCATATTTATGTCATGTATATATATATACGGTATAATAATATATGGTTTAAATTAGCACGGAATTAGCCTCCTCATGGTGTAATATGGGCATTGGACGCTAGATGGTGCTTACTTTTTCGATCTCATTTTCTAATTAGTTTAATTAATTAATGTGCAACATTTGGCACTGACGAGTTATGACATCCTTCTCAATTATATTTTATCTAAATCTGTGAAAAATTTCATGTAGTTCTGAGACATGGGTCACGAAAGTTAAATTCTTGACACATTTTCGATGCTTGGCCCACAGCCTATGACTTTGGGTCCTGTTCGTAAGGAGTTTGTACGTTCTCCGTACGACTGCTTGGGTTTTCTCTGTGTGCTCCGGGTTCCTCCTACACTCTAGAACCGTACATGTTTGTTGGTTAATTGGCCAGTAAAATTGTAAATTGTCTCTAGTGTGTGTGTAGAATAGTGCTAGTGTGCGGAGGTCACTGGTCGGCGCGGACTTGGTGGGCCAAAGGGCCTGTTTCCGCACTGTATCTCTAAACTAAACTAAACAAGCCATTGACCCTGATATACCTTGAAATTAAAACATGGCTGATCTGCACCTTAACATCCATAATTTCTCCACATTTCCTAGTGCCCTTTTCAACAGAGAATACCAATCGCAGATTTTAAATGTTTAATTGCCACCACATTCATTACATTTGGCGAGTAATTGTTGGGGGTTCTGATCAAGATTTTAACACAGTATTATCTCCATCTTTGCGTTCCACTCATCAATATTTTTTCCAGTCCTTTTGATCATGTTTTGTACCCATCTCATAGTTTTATTTAAATAATTTATAAACTTGAGTTCTGGAATCTCTACAGTTTTTTAATAAAATTATTGCTATTTAATAAAAAGTCATACTATTATTTTATGCATCCCATTTTTATTCTGGTAACTTTTCTTTTTGAAGTGCATTTTCTATTTTTTCATTCCCTTCTCATCCGCATTCTGGAGCAGCCATGATTACATGATTATTTCGATTGACTCTTTCTGCAGCCTAAGGTAATGGAACCATTGTTGTAATCTTAGCAGTGGCAGTAATTGCTGGCAAAGGACTTCATAGTTATTTAAAACCAGAAAGCAGCTAAGTAAAACCATTCATACTTGATGTTTTCCGGGGAATATGTGGAAAATTGGTATTTCATTTCACTGGAATAGTGAACAACCTCATTGCCCTCATTATATTATTCCCAGATAATAACTGTGTGCTTATGCTCGGAAAGGTGAACAGCTTTATAGAACTACTGTCACTGTTTGTAATTTTATCTCCCATTCACCTGATTTTCATGGTTTCATAAACACCATGTTTAAAATAAAAGTTGTTGTCGGAAGAATTTGAGTCTTTGACAAAGTCCCATTTGTAACTCTGGTTGAACAGGGCTATGGGATCGAAGACAAGTTGTCAGGCAGCATCTCTGGAAGACATGAAAAGGTGACATTTTGGGTCATGACTAGTCTGACAAAAGGTCCCAACTCAAAACGTCACCTATCCATAGCTTCCAGAGTTTCTGCCTGAGCCGCTGAGTTAATCCAGCATTTTTTTTTCTGTAAACCTGTATGTGCATTTCCTTGTGTTTATATGTTTTTAGATTAGATTAGATTCAACTTTATTGTCATTGCACATAGTACAAGTACAGGTACAACAAAATGCAGTTTAGCATCTAACCAGAGTGCAAAGTAGTAAAATGCTGATTAAGGCAATATATACAAATGAGGATTGACATGTGCTATATTCTGGTGAATAAGAGCTTAACTATAAATTATAGAAACTATAAATAATACTGGAGAAGGGGGGGGGGGCAAGCGTCGGGCCTGTGAGTTCAGCAGGGTAATGGTGTTTTGGAAGAAGCTGTTCCTTAGCCCGCTGGTGCAAGACCTGAAGCTCCTGTACCGCCTCCCTGATGGGAGGAGGGCAAATAGTCCATGGTTGGGGTGTGAGGGGTCCTTAATAATTTTGCCAGCCTGTCTCAGACACCGTTTGCGGTGAAGGACAGCCATGGCAGGGAGCGGGGCACCGATGATGTGATGGGCGGTTTTCACCACCTGTTGCAGTGCCTTCCTGTCAGCTGTGGTGCAGCTGCTGTACCATACCGTGAAGCAGGTGGTCAGGATGCTTTCTATGGTACAGCGGTAGAAGTTGGACAGGATCTGAGGGGACAGGTGAACTTTCTTAAGCCTCCTCAGAAAGTAGAGGCGCTGCTGCGCCTTTTTAATCAGTTTGGCGGTGTTGAGGGACCAGGACAGATCCTCAGAGATGTGTACCCCGAGGAATTTGTAGTTGGAGACTACAAATGTATATTAACAATTTGGATATTAATGTAGGGGGTATGAATAGGAATCTTGCAGGTGACACAAAAATGGTGGTATTGTCAATAGTGTGGACGATATCTTAAGCGACATAATAATATTCTTCAGCTGTTAAATTAAATAGAACAATGTCATGTGAAATGTATCCTGATACATACAGTGATTCATTTTGGACGAGCTAATGATGGTAGTGCATACATCATGAATGGCAGCGTCCTAGGAAGTATTAGGAACAGAGAAACCTTGGTGTACGTTCACAGATCCTTGAAGGCACAGGTAGAAAAGGTGATTCTGATTAGTATCTGGAGAAAACTGGATTATCACCCAGAGGGTGTTTGGAACATGGTACTCAGTGCCTGAGAAGGTGTTAGAAACAACTACTCTCACAACATTTTAAACATATCTGTAAAAACACTTGAATCAGCAAGGCTCAGAACGCTACAAACTAAGTGCTGGTAAACGGGATCGTGGATACTTGATGGCCGTCATGGGCCCAACAGCCTATTTCTCTGCGGTGAACCGTGGGCACAACATTAAAAATACTTGAATCTGCTGACTTTTAATTAACATACAGTATAACCTGTAATGAACTGCATAGAAGCTGGAATCATCAGTGAACACCTTGGCTGGTACATAGAAGTAAGGAGCTTGATTTGCACTGTCTTGAATAAATAAAGAGCTGAATTTTAATGTAGAGGGATGTGTGGGCCTGGGAGTCTATTGGGTTTAAAAGCAGGGAATCTTGAGAGAAAGTCAGCTTCATACTGCAGGATTTAGCTTTAAAATACAGAGTATCAGACTGCATGTGCCTAAACTCATTTGGGGAAAGAAAGTTACCAATTTCAGTATTTTAATATCTCAATAATAGCAATAATTTCATGAATTTTTCAATTTAATCTGCGTCCACTGGTTTCCCAGGCTTCCTGGAACTGGACAGTGAGAGCAGAGAGAGAGAACACAGCAGCAATTGAGAGGGTTGAAAACACGACAGAAATATATGCCAAGAAATACTGAAAGCTCGCAGCTGCTTTCGTGCCTGCTTCTGTTAAAGACTTGTTCACAGTTCTTGTACTGAGAATTACTTTGACAACTGTGGAGATTTATACATCTGATCTGTGCTTTAGAGTTCTGATCTATCAAATTACCTTGTGTGCTGCTTATGCTGCGTTACTTTAGGCCTCGCATGAGAATAATTGGTACCAGAGTGGCGAGGTGGCTCAATTGGTAGAGCTGCTGCCTCAGGGCGCCAGAGACCCGGGTTCGATCCTGACCTCGGGTGCTGGCTGTGTGGAGTTTGCCTGTTCTCCCGGTGAGCGCATGGGTTTCCACTGGATTCTCCGGTATTCCCCCACATCCCAAAGACGCGCGAGTTTCTAGGTGAAATGTAATCTGTAAAATAGTGTGCAGAGAGTAGATGAGAAAGTGGGATAACATCGAACTAGTGAACAGGTCAGCAAAGGATCCATTGATGTCTCGTGTCACCTCTTCTGCAGGTCTCCTGTGAGCTGAATCTGGGTGTCTGCCTTTCATTTGTGGATGAACGGACCTGAGATTGAGCATAATAGCATGTTTTGAATGGATGGAGAGCAGCAAGTGATTATTGACTGGGAATGTTACACAGAGAGTGGTGAATCTGTGGAATTCTCTGCCACAGAAGGTAGTTGAGGCCAGTTCATTGGCTATATATAAGAGGGAGTTAGATGTGGCCCTTATGGCTATAGGGATCAGGGGGTATGGAGAGAAGGCAGGTACAGGATACTGAGTTGGGTGATCAGCCATGATCATATTGAATGGCGGTGCAGGCACGAAGGGCTAAATAATAATAATAATAATAAATTTTATTTAATGGGCGCCTTTCAGACATCTCAAGGACACCTTACATAGTAATCGGAATAACATTTAATCGGAATATAACAAGTAATAAAGACATCACAGAGACACAAATCAAAAACAGAATTCAATCCAAAAACAGAAAATCAAAAACACAGTGTGAAGAGAGAGCAGCGGCAGCCAAAGCGCGCCAGCATCCACTCTCTCTTCACGGCAGCCAAAGCGCGCCAGCGTCCACTCTCTCTTCACGGCAGCCATCTTGGACACAGACCTACAGGACTACAATTAGACAAAAAAAAAAAGGCCTACTCCTGCACCTATTTTCTATGTTTCTATTAGAAGGGATTGGAGAAGAAGTGTGAGTTGTAGGCTAATTAGCCACTCTAATTTACTCTCAGTGTCTAGTGAGCAGTGGAATTTAAATGGAATAGATGTGAATTTTAAAAATTGGATTAATTTATGATCAGTGTTAATGGGCCTTTAATGGTCAGCATGGATTTGTCAGGGCACAGGGCCTGTTTCTATGCTACATTTCTCGATTACTATGAATAAGTATTTTATTTTTCTGTAAAATATCTTCTTTGTTGAGTACCCATCAGTTCCACCCCGATTCTCCAGGCACCAATGAGCACTGGGAATAATTTGTAGTGGGCAGTTACCACTAGCACTTCTTTTAGACATGGGAGCAAACCAGCACACACATGTGAACCCCTTCAATCACAGGGTGAAGGTGTCAAGTTCACACACGAAGCACCAGAGGCCATGATCAAACCTGCATCATTATTAACTCACTATTCTCACCAAATCCACACAGTACTGAGCTCACCTGGTACGTTCAACAGCACCTTATTTATTTAATTTGCAACCTTCTTCTTCATGTTCATGTATCTCCTCCACTGGGGTATCATATACGCGGAAGCCTTTCATTGTTTTGATTCCTTTCTTCATTTCATTCTCCTCTGTTTTTAATTTAAAAAAAGTCAAATTACATGTTTGAAAAATGATTTTAAATTGTGCAGTTGAAATTGTGTTGTGTGTTATCAACATCCTTGCAAGTTAATCGATTACGAAACACAGAAGTGATTTTTTTTTTAAATTTGCTCATACTTGTTTACTTATTTTGCGGACATTGCTGGCAGTAATGCCCCTGTCCCACTTAGGAAACCTGAACGGAAACCTCTGGAGACTTTGCGCCCCGCCCAAGGTTTCTGTGCGGTTCCCGGAGGTTTTTGTCAGTCTCCCTACCTGCTTCCACTACCTGCAACCTCCGGCAACCACCTGCAACCTCTGGGAACCGCACGGAAACCTTGGGTGGGGCGCAAAGTCTCCAGAGGTTTCCGTTCAGGTTTCCTAAGTGGGACAGGGGCATAACTGCCTACCTCCAGATGCCTCTGCACTAATGACTTGGTTACGAGTCAATCACGTGCAGATGGTAGATTTCCTTCCAGGAATGATATTGATGACCAAATGGGTTTTTACAGCATTTTGATTGTTTGACGGTTACCATTATTGTGATGGGTATTTTTCTAGTTTCATGGTTTATTTGATTATTTGAATTAAAATTACCCAGCTGCCATAGAGGGGTTCAAACTCCCATGTGTAAATCATTGGCTTCTTGTGCATTAATTTAACCTCAGCATGATCCCACACCAGAATTAAATACTGATTAAAATGCCACTGAAAATGTAGAAACAAAGAACTGCAGATGCTGGTTAATACACAAAAGGACTCAAAGCCCTGGAGTAACTCAGCAGGTCAGGCAGCATCTCTGGAGAACATGGAGGTGACATATTGGATCTCGACCAAAACATCGACCTGCTGAGTTAAGGGCCTGTCCCACGAGCATGCGACTCCATGCGGCAAGCGCGACCTAAAGGGCCGGTCCCACCAGCATGCGACTGCATGTGGCAAGCGCGACCTAACGTGGTCGCTTGAGCCGTACGGCTTCGCGGGGCCGGTCCCACTTCGATCGCGGAGCCGTATGGAGTTGTGCGGAGCTGGTCCCGACATCACGCGGGGCTCCGAAAAATTGACCGGGTTCAAAAATTCCACGCGGCAACGGCCTGCCGGCCCGCAGCCGCATTGTGGCCGTACGCACCGCCTCAACGCCGTACGCCCGCCGGACTTCGCTTGAACTTCACGTCACTCACTAGACCTCCGTGCGTACGGCGTCGAGGCGGCTGCGGGCTTTAGGTCGCGCTTGCCGCATGGAGTCGCATGCTCGTGGGACAGGTCCTTTAGTCCAGCACTTTGTGTCCACTGAAAATGTATTTGACATACCCTAGCATTCCTCCTGCAATAGAAAATTAAAATACATCCAGCATGTCCATGTAGGGGATTTTAGTTTTATTGATCCAGAATCAAGTATGGTGGTGAGTATCGAGCAAAATAATGATGCTAAGTTAAATTTAAATATTCAGTTAAACAAAATAAAGTTGAGACGTACATATTCTGTGTTGCAGGATTCCGTACAATGGCACTTGATGACCAAATGACTCTGCTCCGGTACTCGTGGATGTGTTTAATGACGTTCAGCCTTAGTTGGAGATCGTACAAACACACCAATGGCACAATGCTGTACTTTGCACCAGACTTGGTATTCAATGAGTAAGTATTCGTTGCCTCCATGTTTGCAGATGCTTGTTTACAGATTTATTTTCCCAGACCAATAATTTCATGAGGCATTCATTGATCCACAACATTAAGAACTGCTGATAATGTTGTTTCCAGCATTGTATTATCCAGTACTTGCCTGCTCTGTGGTCGCAGCGGAAACACATTGATGTGTGCTGGGTTACAGTAATGATTTGCTGCTGCGGCTGATTTATAGTATATTAAATCTTGACAAAACACCAATAACATCAAAATATTGAATCATTTAAGTGATAATTAGGTGGAATCAGCTAAATGTCTTTCCTTGGCAAAAATACAATTGAGACATCATATGTGATTGTGAACATTGTGATACTGAGACTTTTAAATGAGTAAAGTTGATGTCTTGTTCAAAGGCTTCGTTAGATACAGCTGAGATTCAACATTTTTTTTTAAACTTAAGTCCGTCAGAAGATATCTTGTAGCCAGGTTTGTGAAAATGACAGATAGCATAAGCTAATATTCTGTCGAGTGCATCGTTTGGTAAAGGCCACATAATAACCAGTATGACTAGTCAGTCCTGTTTTTAGGCAAGTATTATGTTGACATAGTGAGAGGAGACTAGTCTGCTTGTTCTTGAGACCTAATTTGATTTGTGAATTAATAACTGTGGGAACTTTTACTCACTGCAGTACTTCCTCTGTGGATAATAAACACGTGTAATTGTGTTTGTCTAACTTAAAAACCCCGAGCACCTGTAATAGTCAGAGATTTGTGTTATTTAATGATGAATAAGTTCATAAGCAAAACTTTTTTATAAGTTTCCTTAACATTTTTCTTTAAGATGGATTTAGTGTGGTGTTCAAATTGCATACATGCAGATTTGAAAGGATATTCTTACCGAGGTTCTATTTTGCTAAAAGATTGACTGCACACAGCATAAATGACACCATAAATACTTGCGTATTAAATTGCAGCACATTTTTCTTTTTAGTATTTGCAGGTTTAAAAAGACATTATTGCTAATCTTTAATGCATTGTAAAAATCCTGTATCACGATAAGTTCGAAACATTATTCAGGATAATCTTATTCTTCCCTTACTTATCTTGCTTATTCTTTGATATCTTTTGCCATGCCTCCGAGAGACGGGACCAGGCTTCTACCATTCGCAACCAGTAGCTAGGGGGCACAATGATGAATTACTTAAATATTCACAATGACGCCATATACAAATACATATTTCCAATGTAGCTTTCTTTCATGTTTGCACAGTCATTTATGACAATTTTGACTTTTCGCTGGTGGAGAAGCTGTTAACACAGAATGGCTCCATTACTGTTTTCATTCCTCTTATTTGTATACACATCAAATCTGTGAAACACTCGGCATTTTAAGAAGAATACATAAATTCCCCATGCTGTACACAAATCCCAAATAATTTTAAAATACTCTGTACGTTCCCTGTTTAGTAAAAAAAATACATAGATTAGACATTAGGTCAGCAAAAGGTATGTTTAACGCAAGAGGACCTGAATATAAGTTTAATGATGTCTTACTACAATTATATGAAGCCCTGATGAGGCCACACCTGGAATATTGTGTAAAAGCTTAATCTCCCTAACTAAGAAGGTGACAGTTGCAAAGGAGGGAGTGCCAAGAAGGTTCACCAAATCAATCATTCAACGAAGGGGAGAGGTTAAGCAGACAGGTTTTTAATCCTTAGAGTTTGATAGAATGAGAGGTGGTCTCATTGAAACATGGTATATCATTAAAGGGGTTGACAGGTTTGATACAGAGTTGATTTCTGTCCAGTACCAGGGGCTACAGTTTAAAAATATAGATCCAGCAGTACAGGATAGAGAGAAGAAGAAATGTCTCCACTCAGAGGTTTGTGAATCTTTGGAATTCTCCACCTGAAATAGCTGTGGAGGTTTAGTTGCTGAAAGATATGCCATAATATTATTAAATGGTAGAGCAGGAAAGATGAGCCGATTGGCCTTCCGCTTGCTGTTGCTATTTTTTAAATATTCTCATTCTGCATACACCAAAAAACTGTGCATTTGTGATAATCCGCAGATTAACGCTCCAGAAAAGATCTGTGGCTCAATACATTTCTTATTTGCATTCTCACAGAATCTCTTTATACTAAACCTAAATAATCCCGCTGAAGACAAGGACCTATGTCCACAGGCATCTTTACGCCTTGGCAGAAGTCTATCTGACTCATTAGACAACATATATAACATTTTGTGGGTTATTATAAATAAGGCTGAATTGCGATAAAATATTAGCCACAAATTTTATCCAAAATATTCTCTCTTGGAAGTGTTAAGATTCTATCACAAGCCACAAATAGAGAATTTTCCACGATTGGCTAAATTTAGAAGTAAAGATTTGCTGATTTGCCATGCAGTTCTGGAACCCGCTTCCTTGCAGGTTCCCTGCCATGCAGCTGCATGAAGGGGGTTTTGTTGTTATAATAATATTCCAGATGACTAGGTTAATAGAGGACATGATTTCAATTTAAGACAGGATCTGGAAACCAGCACGGATCAAAAGGTTTTAAAGCATTCCTTGTTGGTTTGGAATAGGTGGAATTTTCCTCTGCAGCTCATTAACAAAGCCCTTGACCCACCCATTGGCAATCATGACCATTCTTTCCTTCCAGTCCTGAGGCCACTCTTCCTCAGCTTCTCTATCTTTCTCTCCATTTCTTCCCTCGCTCCAGCCTCAGTGTGCCTCTAATTATTCAGCCTCAATGCTGAATCCCCTTTCTGCACAACTCTATGCTCTCAACAGGCTCAATAATTACGATGTTCTTTATTTCTCTTTCTCTCAAATCTCAAGACCCTTACTTCATGGCTTTAAGAGTCCCCTCAATCCCAGACAATCCCAGTTTCCCCTCACCAGAGTCTAGACATACCTCCAATCTCAGCATCAATCGCATCTCAATACCTAGTTTATTTGATGCACTTTCTACACCTGAAGCCCTTCCATGCTGCAATTGGAGTTGAGCTCTCCCCTCCAAGCTTATGTGAATCATTGCCAAGGAATCCAGGTGTGACTGCTTTTCCTAACAAACAAGTGGCCAAGACTCTTATATATATTGGATAGTGAAACCCTGCCATTAAAGTGAATCCAACCTTGCTGGGTTTCATGGCAATTTCAAACCCTAATTTGAACCTTCCTTCCTTCTTTCCGTACCACAAATGCTGGAGTTGAAGAACCAGTAAATACAGCAGACCACAGCAAAGTTTTGATCTCAGTGGTTTGGAACGAACTATTGGAAACCCTCAGCTTTATATAGGGTGGGGGGGAAGTAAAGGGGCAAGTATTACAGCTCCATTGGTTACTGGGGAAAGATGGGAAGGGATGGATGAGGAGGGTATGAGCGGTCCAGAGAATTGCAGAGAGAGTGCTCACTACGGAAACTATAAAGAGGGTGGGAAAAGAAGGGAAGATGTGACTGATGGTGGAATTGCATTGGAGCTGGCAATAGAGGCGTGTTAGCAAGAGTATATTGGGAGATTGTAATTATAGGTGTGAAAACAGATTGCTTCACAAGAAAGAACTAATTGTGAGCTAAATGAAACTGTGGGTTTGACTGCAGAGTGTTCAACAATGTGTACATGTTATGTGTAGATTGTGTATCTCGAAATGGTCAACTAAGTTGGAATCTCATGAAGAATTTCTTGTTGCTGAATGATTATGGGTTTAATTAACTGGTATATCTGTCGATTGAATGACAATGTGATCAATATATTGTGTATTACTCTACAATATTAACCAACCAACATCAATATTGAGCAACAGTTCAAATTGATCAAGATTTTAGATGAGATTTAGATTTTGTCCAAGCCAGAGTTCTGTAAACTAGGTGTTACTCATCAGGAACAAGTGATTTTCTAAGAAGCCATTCAAACTATACAATTGGGGATAATTTGTTAATATCTTATATTCAGTGCAGATGGACGATCACTTGTGGGTTTTTGGAAACTGTGTCATCTGGACTCTATTGGTTATTTAATGACTACTGTGTTGTTAATAGTTGTAAAGTGGAGGTCACTTGGTTTTGAAGTGGGGACTGTAATTGAGCGCGGTCCTATGCACAGCATCTCTCTATGAGAGTGTCCCGTACACCAGACATTACCTCAAGGATGCAAAGTGCTGGAGTAACTCAGCAGGTCAGGCAGCATCTCTGGAGAACATGGATAGGTGATGATTCGGGTCGAGACCCTTCTTCAGACAATGCCTTCCTGGTGTGCGAGTTGGTCTTCCCTGTTGTAGCCTCCCACATCCTACAGATCCTCTTGTTCCAGCGATGTTTCAAGCTGTACCTCAGGCTACATCCCAAGTCTGTATGTACCTCTTCCTCCAGAACAGCTGTCGTCTATATGGACTTTAGTAAGGCCTTTGACAAGGTTCCTCATGGAAGGTTGGTTAAGAAGGTTAAACTGTTGGGTATAAATGCAGGAATAGCAAGATGGATTCAGCAGTGGCTGAATGGGAGAAGCCAGAGGGTAATGGTGGATGGCTGTTTGTCGGGTTGGAGGCAGGTGACTAGTGGGGTGCCTCAGGGATCTGTGTTGGGTCCTTTGTTGTTTGTCATGTACATCAATGATCTGGATGAAGGGGTGGTAAATTGGATTAGTAAGTATGCAGATGATACCAAGATAGGGGGTGTTGTGGATAATGAAGAGGATTTCCAAAGTCTACAGAGTGATTTAGGCCATTTGGAAAAATGGGCTGAAAGATGGCAGATGGAGTTTAATGCTGATAAATGTGAGGTGTTACACCTTGGCAGGACAAATCAAAATAGGACGTACATGATAAATGGTAGGGAATTGAAGAATACAGTTGAACAGAGGGATCTGGGAATAACCGTGCATAGTTCCTTGAAGGTGGAATCTCATATAGATAGGGTGGTAAAGAAAGCTTTTGGTATGCTAGCCTTTATAAATCAGAGCATTGAGTATAGAAGCTGGGATGTAATGTTAAAACTGTACAAGGCATTGGTGAGACCAAATCTGGAGTATGGTGTACAATTTTGGTCGCCCAATTATAGGAAGGATGTCAACAAAATAGAGAGAGTACAGAGGAGATTTACTAGAATGTTGCCTGGGTTTCAACAACTAAGTTACAGAGATAGGTTGAATAAGTTAGGTCTTTATTCTCTGGAGCGCAGAAGGTTAAGGGGGGACTTGATAGAGGTCTTTAAAATGATGAGAGGGATAGACAGAGTTGATGTGATCAAGCTTTTCCCTTTGAGAATAGGGAAGATTCAAACAAGAGGACATGACTTCAGAATTAAGGGACAGAAGTTTAGGGGTAACATGAGGGGGAACTTCTTTACTCAGAGAGTGGTAGCGGTGTGGAATGAGCTTCCAGTGGAAGTGGTGGCGGCAGGTTCGTTGGTATCATTTAAGAATAAATTGGATAGGCATATGGATGAGAAGGGAATGGAGGGTTATGGTATGAGTGCAGGCAGGTGGGACTAAGGGGAAAAAATTGTTCGGCGCAGACTTGTAGGGCCGAGATGGCCTGTTTCCGTGCTGTAATTGTTATTTGTTATTTGTTAACAGCTAATGTCTTCAATTGGCTGGGTTACATAGCAAGCTGCACACATGACATTTCTGTTGCTTGTTGTTAACGAGTGCTGCAGGCACTGGAATCTGATTTTTAGATGGTCAAGTGCATTTTCCTTCATGATACATGTGTTCGCACTGGCTTTTGTGGCAGTTCGCTCAGCTACCCTCAAGGAATTGGGAACAGCGACAGGGGCCTGGAAGGTCAGATCTTCATCCCAGGTCTGTCTCTCTCTGCAATGCTGGTCACTGAAATCTTCTGATTTCCTGAGGATGAAGAAATCAAGTAATTCCTGGAAGTTTCACTTTCACACTGAGGAAATTCTTCTTCTGATCCACAGCAAGCCACATGTTGATTGGAAACCTTGTTTATGAAAAGATCTGGGTCCATATGCGTAGAAAGAGTAGTCAGTGGTACTCATGTGGTACTCATGTGACATATCCCAATGCCCAATATAGCACCTGTTCGTCACTAGAATCAAAGTAGCTGAAATCATTACGTGACACAGCAGTGTGCAGCTGATTGTGAAATGTGCTCCAATATCTGCTGACAGCTCTTAGCTCTCATTTTTATCTGAACCTGGTATTGGATAAATAATGGGAGCTTGGGGCATGGACATGATGCTAGGAAATGCTCAGACTCTCTAACATGGATTGCAACGGGAAATACCGAACCTCCTTTCACAGTTGGCATGATTTAACCCAGAAATCATAACTAGTGTCAACTAATGTGAATAAAATCAGTTTTTGGGTGTTTAATGTCTAAAATAATTCCACAGTACATATATCCAATGACCTGGGAGATGGACTGATTTACAACTGGCAGCCAATCCAGTTTCAGCTATTTCACACAAAGTGAGATTGTCCCATTGACATCAGATTACCAATATTGAAATTCAGGAACGATGCCACTGGACACTGAAGGGAAGGTTTACTTCACTTGGAATAAATCCAGCAGCTGGCTCGGCAGACATTGCAAGGCCGACTAATTTAAACTGGTTTAAAGCCATGCTCTGGTTGTGTCATTCCATGGGCCTCACTATCACTGAAATGCAAGTTAGCTGTATGATATTTCCTGAGCAGCACTGAAACAGCCACACAATAGAACAAACATCAGGTGGATTGTATGTGGAGCAGTCAATCTGCTGCTGCCAATTCCCCATCAGTGCGTGTGTCCCTTCATTTTATAACCATGATCTAACTCAGAATGAAGCATGGAACCCCGTTCAAGAATCCCATGTAACTTGAGCTCTCTGCAAGATGGCCTGGAGCAACTGGCTAGTTTTAGAAGCACTTGCAGCTTTTTGATGGTCATTCGCAAGCATTTCCCAGTTAGTGAACTGCAGTTTGTAGACACACTTCACATTTAATTATGAGTTTTTTTTCCAGTGTTATGAGAGTGGACAATTGCTAGCACTCCTGACCTATATCCTTTTCTAACCCTCTGGCCTCAAGCTTCTCCTCTCCAACCTCCCATTCATTCCTCATCTCTGCCGATCTCCATTCTTCTGACCTCCCCGAACCCTGATCTCTATTTTCCCTTGCAATCTCCACTTGCTCCATAGCCCTCTTAATCCCCGCTTTCTCTAGTCTTTCCGGCTTGTTCTGCAATACATGTACCTTTTCACAAAAATTAGTAATTAACGAAATCTGCCGTGGCATGTTTTTAAAAGGAGTATGTTACTTAAATAACAGTTTGATTAATTTGAAAGAATCAAGTCACCTTGATCCAGAAAACTGCAGTGGAATTTGGATGTTGGGCCAGTTGTTTCCAGTTGAAAAGATGGTGCGTTGAGCAGCCTTCTGTATGGTGCTGGGCAGCTCACTGGAGGAAATAATGAATGACAAGCATTAAGGCACCTTACTGATCATCTTAACATCTGGTGTATTCTGGATTAGACGCAGCAGAAACAGCACACTTTGTACCTACTGATGTACCCAAAAGTGACGACATTTGGTCGGTACCCAAAAGTAAAGACTTTTAAGTCTTTTAAAAAGCATTGAGCTTGTTTAATTATTGTCCGAGATTAAAAATCTTTTTAACCATATATATCTTGGAGATTTTAACTTAACAATAAGAGGCATGGTAAGTTTACAGAAGGAGATATATTTATTTCTCCAAGGCATAAAACATGCACAAATATTGACAAGAATGAGTGTATAAAGTATATCAATCCAAATATGCTGTTTAAACATGCAAATAATTTTGCATTCAGTGTACTTAACCATTTGAAAAATATCCAACTATATTATGGCTCTAAACAAGTAAAGCACTATCCTTGAAAACAGCCCACAGTAAGTACATTTGTTACGTGCCAATATGCTTGTTTCAGTATATGCTTGAGTCAGCAAAAAGTGAGCAAGCCTGATTCAAAAAATGATGCAATGTAGTTTTAAAGCAAATGAATCATCGTTAGTGGTTTGTCCCATTGATATTAAAGAAATCCATTCACTTTCATTAGATGACATTTTGGAAGCAAAGTGCAGTGAGTTTTCATTAATATGTTACAGTTTAATGCAAGCTTCTGAAACTTTAGTTTCCCATTCCCAAGCATTAAACCATTAAAACTAAAGTTTGTGACAGCAGTTATTTGTATTCAAAAATGCTATCATAATCTACAAAATAAGATAACATTTAAAAGCAAACTAAAGGGAGGCCAGAGTTCATCAGATAAGTAAATATCTCAAGTGACTATTTTCTATATTTAATGGCATAACAACAGCCTGCTCACATCCTGAATTTGACTGATGATTGTTGAAAACAACAACGGAACATGTCAGGGAGTTTGTGGTGTGATGTTAAGCCCACATTTGGCCTACATTTTGTCATGGTCTAAAGCTGAACCATGCTTCTTCAACCAGACTTGTGGTTACCTGTCCTTGTATCTGTCTCCTTCTGGGGTGCCAACAATCCTCCCCATGATGCTCATTGTATTGTTTTGCTATGTTAAAGATTCAAATACAAAAAAGTTGGTACTTTTAATCACGATGCACTCAATAAAAATGCTCTTTATTTTTGTGAACAAAGATAGTGTTTCTATTCCATCAATGATAAGTGAACACCAGAGTCTGTTGTTTTTACTTCATTCTAATTTCTCTGTTACTATCACTCTGCTATAACCCTAGAAATGAAAGTGAAGTGGGGATTTATAAAATGAGCCATGGTGGACTGAGTTCATTATGGGGTTAAAAATCATGAGAAGCTCCTCTGAGTCCAGTGGTTCATGGTGAATTCTATTGCTAACCCTGCTGGGACCCGTAGGAGTTTTGAGTAGATGCCTTAGCTGCAAATGCCCATCTTGGTTCAGTTCCAGTCCGAACCTGCTGAAAAATCCAGTGCTGCAGTTGCTCTATCTCCATCAAAATAATTCAAGAGTAAACCGAACAACCTCATATAATTGGCTAGCAAAAATGAATATTCCACTTTATCCTCAATGTCCAAATCCCCAATTAGCTCTGCCCCCAGGCTGGTGTTATTGCTGTTGTTTTGACAGCCATCCATCGTGGCTTGATCTGCTGTTAAGCCAGGGACATGGGAATTCTTGATATAAACACTTTCCAAACCCAGCTGTTTTCCTTGTTATTCTAATGAATGCTCAGAGGCTCCACTCCTTACAAGGTTTACAGAAGTTCCTGTGCAAATCCACAATCTGGCATGTTCATCTCCCAGGCGACTTTCAATCTTTCTGGCAAAGCCTTGCCAGATTTACAGAGGCAATGTGCCAAAAAGATTGAGCATTTTGAACGTCAGTGAACTCAACAGCAAAAGACAATACACTTAACAGTGTTGGACTCATCTACAGTGTTTCTTCAAAAAGCTCCACCATTTAAAAGGCTTCTGCCCATCTATTTTCCTTACTGATTCCGTATCCCACGATCTCCTAGGTATCTAAAAATACATTTGATCTCGTTATTATGTATACTCGGTATTCACGTTCCTCTGCTTAGAGCCATCCAATCGTTCACCTTTATAATCTTTGCACCCCTTTAATTCTGGCCTCTCATCATTCATCGATTTAATGAACCCATCATTAGTGGTTTTGCTCTTAGTTGACCATGTCCTAATCTCTGCAATTCCCCATCTAATACCACTCAAATCTCATTACTCCTTGTAATGGCAATTTCAAACTATTCCAAGCTTCGGCTTTCCATTGCAATTACTACAAGGCCAGAGAGGACTGATCGTACACAGCGGATCGCAAAAACGAATCTTTCAGGCGTTCTTTCCAGTTTCTTTGATTCTTTATTGAAGTATTTGTGCGGACAAAGAAGTAAACATACCAGATCCTGTTTATCCTTATACAAATCGTAGCTTTCCGTTCTTACTATCTAAACTGGTAAAAACTGTATTCCTTCTCCCGTGCCAGCTGTAGTTGATCTGACCACTCCCTGTGGCTACGCAATATTGTAGCGTTCATCTACGTATCAAATGCCCAGCCCCAAGCGCTCAAAATAATTCTGCAAGAAATATCGAGACAAAATAATAAAATATGCTAACTGTAACTAGCCTAAGCAAGAATGGCTTCTTATGACATACCTGTTTGACCTGGCTTTAAGTCAGGTGCCCCAGCAACACCTCAAATAAAAATCAAAACATACAGATGGAAATGTGAAATAAAACAGAAAAACAATGGAAACATTAAGCAGTTGAGAAAAAATGCAGAGTTAATTATTTAGGTCAAAGGCTGGCAATATGCAAAGGGCTCCTATAGGGAGAGGGCAAAGCTTGACCTACTCTTATGGAATTGGGCAGAGCTAGTGACTGATATGTCAATGGGCAAGCCTTTTAGAATCAGCGATCCCAGTTCTTAAAATAGCTATGAGTAAGGACAGGGCTGGGCAACGTTAACGTTTTAAATTGGGTCAAGGCCTCCTTTGATGGTATTAGACAGAAATTTGCAAAAGTTGGTCAGGGTAGGTTGTTTATAGGCAAAAGGATGTCCATAGAGTCATAAAGTGATACAGTGTGAAAACAAGCCCTTTGGCACAACTCACCTACACCGGCCAACAATGTCCCAGCTACAGTACACTAGTCCCACTTGCCTGCGCTTGGTCTATCTATCTATCTATCTATCTATCTATCTATCTATCTATCTATCTATCTATCTATCTATCTATCTATCTATCTATCTATCTATCTATCTATCTATCTATCTATCTATCTATCTATCTATCTATCTATCTATCTATCTATCTATCTATCTATCTATCTATCTACTATTAAAATCTGTGTGTGTGTGTGTGTGTGTGTGGGTGTGTGTGTGTGTGTCAGTCAGTTTCGGCCTTTGATTCCTTGGTCCGCCTGCACCACACACTGAATCTCCGTCATTTTTTCCATTTCGCTAGCTCATTCACTTTTACATTCAATTATGCACTCCTCAAAACATTTTGACTTTTTTATGTACCCATTTTTAATACAATCCTCCACCACCAGTTATAAGGAGGAGCTGGTTAGGATGGGCTTTTTTTCCCCCCAGAGCGTATGAAGAGAGATCTTGTAGAAGTTTATAAAATCATGAGGAGCATAGATAAGGTGAATAGCCTCATACTTTTCCACAGGATAGAGGGGGTTTTCTAAAACTAAAGGGCAGATGTTTACAGTGAAAGGGGAACATTTTAACAGAGACCGAGGGGCAAGATTTAAAAACGGAGATTGGAGAATGTATGGAACGAGCTGCAAGAGGCAAAGGTAAAGACATTTAAAAGATATTTGGACAGACACACGGATAGTGAAGGATTGGAGGGATATTGGCCAGGCACAAGCGAGTGGGAGTAGCTTGGGAGGTGAACATTTTGTAACATATTAAAAAAAATTTGAACATTAAAAGCATAACTAATAACAATATAGAGCAACTTAAATATAGTAAGTAAGTAAGTATGTTTATTGGCCAAGTATTCACATACAAGGAATTTGCCTTGTCCCACAGGCAATTTTTTAGGCGACTAGGCGGTTGCCACATGGTCGCCGGGCTGTCGCCAAAATGGTCGTGAGTAGTCTCCTCAGTTGTCCAAAGAGCCGTAGCATCTTTCTGGTCGCCGCTGGATTTTCCACATGTTGAAAATTTTCAAGTTTCAATTTTAAAGTTATCAAGAATTATTACGTTTCCAGCCAGATCAACCATGGTTTTACCGAATAATGTTGCAGGCTTCATAGGCCAGGTGGCTACTCCTGCTCCTCATTCATATGCTTGTATGTTTTCCCTGTCCCTCAGCATTCCATCAGGCCAACACCTCGTTCCTGAAGCACAATAATTAGGGGTTGAATTGGTGGTTCCTACGGCTTTTCCACATGGAATTCTCCTGAGCAAAGATGAATCAAGGAATGAATCCATTTCACCTATTGACAGCCTGCAGTCAAAATTACTTAATGCCGTTTGAAGAAAAGCTTGTCAGTTGCCCACTCTGAATGGCCGGAAGTGGAGTCAATAGCTCATTTGGTGAGCATATCATTCACCCCAATTTAGACAAAAATATTCTGCCACCCACCCCATAAGCAAAGCAAAAGGTGAAAATAAAAAGAAAGGCAAACCAAGGAAATGCAAAATCAGAAGTGCAGTGTTGTCAATTATGTACCTGCTGCGTTGCAGATGATGTGTGTAACAAAAGAGTCACACCCTCACGCAATCGTGATGTGTTTTCCCATTCTGCTGCCACAGTTATTTCAGCACAATGCACCACCTTTTTATAATGCATCCTAAAATAGAAGCAATATTTTACAGTGTTTTGTACTGTTCAGCTTCCTCCATTGTAGATTGCTTCTGTCGCAGCCTTTGCTGCAGAGAAAGATGGGACATTTGATTTGTGACTTTTATGAATCAGTTATTTGGCAACATTGCGGGCAGGAAAATGACCCGATCCAGGTTGCATGAAAACAAAGGATTTATCTTGCAACTCTTGAACTTGGTGTGTTCTGCTTCAGAATCTAGTGCTTAATTGCTTTATTTACCAGAGTGTTCATTTTTTTTCATAACAATTCTTAATTATATTAATTTTTTCATTATAATTTGCTTAATGAGTATATATTTCAAAGTAAGGAATTCTATTTTGTGCATTATCTGTGGCCAAGCAGGGCCTTGTGTCGTAAGACTGTAAAAATCTTGTTCAATTAGATACTGATCATTAGGCAACCACAGAAAAATTAAATACAGAGATGTATTTTCACTTTCCACTTTTTTAATAGAGTAGCTGACTAGATTAATTGGAAAACAATACTTGATATTCTGTTAGCAGACATTATGTAGGTTATTGAACAGTAGTGATAGATACCTGGGTCTGGCAAGGAAAATAGGGATGGGTCTGATTAAGAATAAAGGTAACTCAGCAACTAACAAAATACCCAAATTTAAAGAAAATAGGCAAAACCAGAGGTGGCAGTTGTATAGGTTTAAGAATATTGGAAAGATTTGTAGTTGAGTGAAAAATAATCTAGAGATTCAATTGAACGGCAGCAACATATTTTACATTGATATATTGTCCTTGACATGCTTATAGGTCCCAAGATTATTATGTTACAGCAGAGTGATGCAGCAATCAGTACTGCTGCTGCAAAGCTCCACGACGCAGACTTAACCCTGACCTTGGGCCATTTGTATGAAGTTGATGCATTTTCCTTGTGACTGCATGAGTTTCCCACAGATGTGCCAGTTACTTCACACATCCCCAAGATATGCTAGAAGGTTTGGGAAACCATGGCTTTAATTTAATATAAGTATGGCTTTAATTTAAAGTTTAAAATTTAGTAAAGTATGGCTTTAATTTAGTGGCAGGAAAGTCAGTGAGGAATTGATGGACATGTGAGCGTGAACAGTTGACAGGAAAACAAGTGGGGTAATGGGACTGATATGAAAATCAGTCAAATGCTTTCAGAAGTCGAAATGGCCAATCTCTATGTCAGAGGAAGTATGATAAAGCAAAAGAAACTAAGAGCATAGTAAATCAAAAAAGTAGTGAAGGAGAGCAATTGCTCTGGATGAAAATTGGATGAAAGAAATGAAAATTTCCAGAAAAACAGTCAATAGAATAGTGAAGCTTAAGAAATAAACATTGTGGGGCATCCACGTGTTAGGAGAAGAGTTTTAAATAAGTAGAGACGTCAACAAAGTCATCCGTGTCCATTCGCCTACGGTTTGGTTTTGACTGAAGCCCAGGCCCGATCTTTAATTCTCAATTTGCAGTAGAACACGGAGAAGTGAGTTTCCAAATATAATCCCATTGGGGAGTAATTTATTCTCTATTTTTATCAGTGGATGCTAAATGGTTGCCTATTTGGGGCAGAAATTAGGAAAATGTTTTTCTTTCAGAGGATTGTGACTCTTTGAATTCTCTTGCCCAGAGAGCTGCGGGGAGGAAAATTGTGGGGATGAAGTGGAGTATGTGTTGAGTCGTTGAATATATTCAAGGCAGAGATTTACAGATGTTTAAACTAGAAGGGACTGGAGAGTTATGAATGGAGAATGGAATAACAGGATTGAGGCCAAGGTTATTGAATAGTGGACGAGGCTTGAGGAACTGAATATCCTGTTCCTGTTTCTTATGTTCTAATGTTGAATTGCATTAAGTTTACCACTTTACACACCACCTCTCACTTCAGCGACCACCATTCTGCCCCCAAATACAAACCCTCCAGAATTACCATGCAAACATAAAACACTTCTAGTCATTTATGGTTTCATTTCAACTGCAGCATTGCAATACCTACAACAACATAAGTAGATGAAAAAGTAGTACCTTCTCAACTGCAGCATCCATCAGATTGGGCATTTGGCCAGGAGACTCCTCCTGCAAAGATAAAAGAAAAGGAGCTTAAAGGGCCTGTCCCACTTAGGCGATTTCATCGGCGACAGTCGCAGTCGTAGCAGGTCACCGAAAAAACGGCAACCGGATCCCCCCTACGACAATGTCTACGACAACCTACCACCTAGTCGACGTCAAGCTACAGCAAGCTACCGACAACCAGCGATCCATTAGGACGTTCACCTACGACCACACCTACGACAACCTACAACCACACAGGCGACAACCTACAACAACCAAAGTCAACCTACGTCCACCCGTGACAAGCTACATCTGGCTACGACCGTGTCGGCGACAACTGAAGACAATTCAGCCTCTCGCTGGTACCTGTCGCCGGTTGACGTAGTTAGCCACCAATGGAATTCACTGAAGTCATCGCCCGGCGACAACCTACGTCACCTGGTGACAACCTGCGCTACCCTGGCGACAACCTACGACAGCACCTACGACAGGAAGAGACAAGCTACGTCAAGCCCACATGCGCCGAAAGGTTTTGAACATTTCAAAATCCAGCGGCGACAAGAAAATAGTTACGACTCTTTAAGGGCATGTCCCACTTGGCCGTCATTTACGCGACTGGCTGGTAGTGACTGACGTGCGACGGTCAAGCGCGCCATCACGCGTACGCACAGCCGTCTGGAGCGCGTGACGTCATTTGAAGATAGACACAAAATGCAGGAGTAACTCAGCGGGACCGGCAGCATCTCTGGTGAGAAGGAATGGATGATGTTTCGGGTTGAGACTCTTCTTCAGACTGAAGAAGGGTCTTGACCGAAATGTCACTCATTGCTTCTCTCCAGAGATGCTGCCGGTCCCGCTGAGTTACTCCTGCATTTTGTGTCTGTCTCCAATCGTCTTGGCCCCGCTCTGGGAGTAGAAGTGGGCGCGGATCCGGATCCGCAACGGCCGTGAGCCCCAGGCCGAGCTCGGCGATCGCTTGCCTGCTTCTGCTGCTTTTGGAGGTGAGACGTTGCGGACTTGGCCTTCAGTTACGCAACAGGCCAGTGGCGGGCAAAGATTTTGTGCAGCACGAAATCCTGGAGCGCCGCGCGATACCGCGCGCAACTCCACACTCCTCTACGCCACTTCATGCGCCCGTCCCGAGCTACCCACACGCTACCAGGTCGTGTAAATGGCGCGTAAATGACGGCCAAGTGGGACAGGCCCTTTAGGTGACTTGAGGAGACAACTCACGACCATACAGGCGTCACCGCTCGACCATGTGGCAACAGCTTAGTCGCCGAAAAAATTGTCTAAGTTGAACAGGCCCTTTACACTCTTGGTCTTTCTCTCACTGCCACAATAAACATTGCTTGAGGGAAGGTGGCACCTGGCACCGACTCCTAATGTTGCTTCATCTAGATGTGAAGACAAGGCAGAGCGAAGTGAAAATCCTGCCGAGCCAGCGACTTTTCCATTGAGCTCCAAGCAAAAGAATTGTTTGCTGCAAGTAGCCAAGTTTTGGCATTGACTCAATAGTTTTCCTGACATTCCGCAACATAAACCAAAAATCTCCTGATTTCCAGATCATCCATTTTAACTATCCTTGTTAATTTGTGATATCCTGTCATGTGGAAAGAAGCAAATGTTTAGAACATTCGCAAAAAGAGATTCAAAAGTATAATCCTCACATTCATAGGCGGTGAGATATTTTACGGATTCAGCATGTAGATAGAAACAAGCGCAGGTTTTCAGTGCACGCTGTAGCCAGTGTGGGTCCTTATTGTGCAAAGGTACACTCCGCATGCTCACACATATTCACCAGGCTGATAAGATATAGAATATATCAAATGACACAAATCATACCATTATAGTACTCAGTTCTTAAAGTTACAGTTACCATTATATACACTACACTGCTCTCCCCTTAGAAAGTAAAATAACTTGTAAATTAGACAAACAAGAATAATTTTATGAATTTAATCTGACGACTGGTTTACGCACTCTTTCTGATCTCCTGAGAGTGTCAGGTTGTCGTTCTAAAGGAGAGTCAAGTTCAGGATCATTTACCTTTGTCTCTACTTTCTTTGGAGATTCGGCTCTTGCATCTGAACTTAGAACAATACCTGTGTGTTCACTATGGAGTTCTTTAAGTAATCTTTGTCTGAAGCAATTGGGCACTACTACTCTGTGAGCCCATTTAATATACCCTTGCTCACATGACAGTTCATGTCATCTATTGTGATAGGTTTTAGTTAATTAGTACATGGTTTTATTTCTGACCATCCACACAAAGTTTGCTCATATACTTGTTTTAGCTCTGTGTCCTTTTGAGTTTCAGCAGCAATTCCATCTGCTGTGACTGGAAAGTCGTTGTCCACTGCTTCTGTAACGTAGATAGCACCTTCAGTGCTCACATCTGATTCTTCATGAGGCAAACGCCACAATGCATCAGCGATAGCATTTTCTTTTGAGCTGCGGTACTCAATGCTGTAGTCATACTGTTACAGGAGAACTGCCCAGTGCTGCATCCTCGAGGCTGCCATTGTAGGTATTGCTGAACGTGGACCAAGAATAGCAAGAAGTGGCTTATGACCAGTAACCAGGGTGAATTTCCCACCCAACAGATACTGATCCCAAAGATGATACCAAGGGCTTCTTTCTCGATTTGTGCATAATTACACTCACTCTTGGGAAGTGTGCGTGATGCAAATGCTATAGGCTTTTCTAGTCCATGTTCCATCACAGCTCCTACCCCACGACTAGACGCATCACAAGCTAACTTTAACTCGCGATTTGTATCGTAGTAAACAAGTAATGCATCACTGGTCAAGCTCTTCTTACATGCATCATAAGCATTTTGTTGCTCTTTGGACCATTCCCATTTTTAATCATTTTTCAACAACCAGTGAAGAAGAAGCTTTGTTGCTAACTCGGGTAAGCAGCGTGGGTAATACTGTACCATACCCAGGAAGGAGTGGAGTTGAGACACATTCTGTGGTGTTGGTACATATTGCTAAACTGGGATTCATGGGTGGCTTTGCTTATAATTGTGCAATCAGCAGCGGTATCAATACACATAGTAATGTATTGATTGTTCACTTTGATCTTTATTTGAAAGTCTTCCTTTCCAGACCCACCGTTCGTAGTATAGATGCCGCACAGTCCAAGTTCATTACTCTCTGACTGTTCTTCGAGGTTGTGAATCCCACGCATTTGGTTTTGTTGAGCCTTTTGTTTTGCGTTGTCCTGTGATGGTGCGCTACATGCTGATGCAATATGGCCTTTCTTTTCACAGTTGTGGCACTTAGAGTCCTTGAACTGGCAGATTTGCTATCGACCATTGCATCGATAGAACATATCTGCGCTTTCCCCAGAACTTTGCTGTGAAGGCCTTTTCCCTGCCTTGTCATGCTTGTGTTTTGGAACTGCCTTTTGACTGTTGACCGTGCCAGCATGTGTTGGTTGGAACTCATGTGCACTTTGACATGCTATCTCCATGCCCAAAGCAGTTTTGCATGCCAAATCAAAGGTAAGGGCTGGTGTGTTCAGTAATTTTGATTGGATTCACTCATCCTGCATTCCATATACAAATCTATCACGCAAAGCTCGATCCCGAAATGTTGCAAAATTGCAGTGTAGACACAACGTCTTCAATGAGATCATGTCCTCACCCACAGTCTCACCAGGCTTCTGGTTTCTTGTGTGAACTTTGTAACTTTCTGCAATCTCTATGGGTTTAGGGCTGAAGTGAGCATCAAGCTTTGAAAGAACAGTCTCAAATGAAACATTCCTTGCTTTCCCTGGGGCTTGGAAGTTGGTGAGTTTCATAAATTCAGGACCAATTTCAATTATGGCTTTCTTTCGTTCCTGGATGGGGGTTTTTTTTTTGCTCTTACCTGCACTTGATCATCATCCTCTTTTTCTTCAGCTTCAATAATGTAATTTGCAATAAAAAAACATTTCCGTTCGCTCACAGTACGAGGTAAAGGTTTCACAGCTCTTGTCGAAAGTCCCTAGACGGCCGATGTATCCCAAGGACGCCATCTTGCCCCATAGACACAACACAAAGATAACCTGACAAACTCTAGGCGATTTTGTACAGCTGCTGTTTTAAACTACAGTCCCATGCATAGAAGACCTATCGTGTCCAGTTCGCAAACAACTGTGACACAGCTTCATATCTGCTGTTTAAAATGTTAAACAATACTGTATATTGCAAAACAATCCAGCGCTGTATTTAAAGGATGAGTTCACAATCTCTATCCCATCCTCGTCACCATTGTAAGATATTGCAGTTTCAGCATGTAGATAGAAACAAGCACAGGTTTTCAGTACATGCTGTTGCCAGTGTGGGTCTTCTTTATTTTGCAAAAATACACTGCACATGCTCACACATATTCACCAGACTGATAAGATATAGAATATATCACATGACACAAATCATACCATTCTAATACTCAGCTCATAAAGCTACAGTTACCATTATATATATACATTACACATGCCAATAATAATATCTCCAATTTATGGAGAATGTAACGGATTTTAAGTTTTTTAAGTTTTACAATTGTAAAATCCACCGGCCTTGTTAATTTGGCCTCATTCCCTCACATATAAAGTTCAAACAAAGTGATCCTCTAAATACCGGCTATTCACAATAGTTCTGTAGCAGTTGATACAGATGGAAAAGCCAACCTTCAGTCACATATTTGGTGAATTTATGAACATGTATAATGACTTACGACGTGATATGAAACCAGGGGCCACAGTTTAAGAATAAGGAGTAAGCCATTTAGAACGGAGACGAGGAAACACTTTTTCACACAGAGAGTGGTGAGCCTGTGGAATTCTCTGCCTCAGAGGGCGGTGGAGGCAGGTTCTCTGGATGCTTTCAAGAGAGGGCTCTTAAAGATAGCAGAGTCAAGGGATATGGGGAGAAGGCAGGGACGGGGTACTGATTGTGGATGATCGGCCATGATCACATTGAATGGCGGTGCTGGCTCAAAAGGCCGAATGGCCTACTCCTGCACCTATTGTCTATTATCTATTTGGTTATTGAGAGCAGCGTTCCTTGGATTAACTCCTCTGCAAAGGTCAGTCATCTTTGCTTAGCTCTTACAGAGCAAGGATATGATGAATGCTAGCTATCTTTAATAATACCGACATATTATAGAGCAGTAATTTTGTATTTGGCATTCAACTGGTGACTAAATTATAGTTGCATGATATAGTTAAAAAGGTATACGTGTAATTTTATCTTCTCTGTTGAGGAAACAATGTCACTTAAGATGGTGAGACATTGGCAGGGCATTCTCACAAGCTGATTATATATCATCACCAGGTAAACATTTAGATACATTGTTACATCTAAAATAAAAATGATTGAAATGCATAATAGTCTACAATACCACCATGCAGATTCCAGACCCATTGATAAATACGTGGCAGCTTTTTGTCAGCATTTCTGAAGGACCTCCCAATATGCATGATCGATAGATGTGTGAATTAAATTCCTAGGGTTGTTAAAGTTACCCAGTATGTCCTCCTCTCCTTAGATGTGGGATGTGGGGAAAATGAGGTTGTTACTTTTGAGTGATGCTCCTCTCTGCGAAGTTGTAGAATTTCTCTGGGATTCCACGTCTTGCTGTTTATAAGTTGGCATGTAGCCTTTTCAATGACTCATTGGTCAAAAGGTGGTAGCGTGGCACGATTGGGAACTGGTCTAAAGTGCTTATGTCAAGAGGCACTGACCTCTGTCTCTTCTACCTTCATCACTGATCTGTGAATACTTTGTGTTTGTGCTAATTAGCTTCTGGAGCTCCTAGTAATTCTATCAAACCAGTTTTGGTTTCTAACTGAGCAGCCAAGGGAATCTCCACAGTTGCTAATGAGACCAAATCTCCAGGTAATCCAGAAGATGTGCACGCTCTCTAACTCCATTTGGTCGTCATCAGGTTGCCTGTAAGGTATCTCTGGGGAGATGTACATTTGCAGAGTCATAGAGTGATACAGTGTGGAAACAGGCCCTTCGGCCCAACTCGCCCACACCAGCCAACAATGTTCCAGCTGCACTAGTCCCACTTGCCTGCACTTGCCTGCCTGTCCTATCCATGTACCTGACTAACTGTTTCTTAAACGATGGGATCGTCCCAGCCTCAACTACCTCCTCTGGCAGCTTGTTCCATACACCCACCACCCTTTGTGTAAAAAAGTTACCCCTCGGATTCCGATTAAATCTTTTATCCTTCACCTTAATAATAATAATAATAAATTTTATTTAATGGGCGCCTTTCAAACATCTCAAGGACACCTTACATAGTATATCGGAATAACATATAATCGGAATATAACAATAAAGACATCACAGAGACACAAATTAAAAACAGGATTCAATCCAAAAACAGAAAATCAAAAACACAGTGTGAAGAGGGAGCAGCGGCAACCAAATCGTGCCAGCGTCCACTCTCTCTTCACGGCAGCCATCTTGGACACAGACCTACAGGACTACAAATAGACAAAAAAAAAAATCATCCCCCCACAGTGGATAGCACTGTGGGGGAAGGCACAATGTCCAGTCCCCACCCCATGTTCACCCCAAAGTCAGGCCTATTGAGGCCACCGCAATTGCCTCTATGGAGGCCCGATGTCCCTGGCCGTTCTCACCGGGTGGTCTTGCCCCGGCGTCGGGAGAGTCCTTTCGGCGGCTGGGCCACTTGGAACGGCCGCTTCCTGGTTGGAGCCCGCGGCTGCCGAAGCCGACAAGGCCGCGCCGGTTTGGAGCTCACAGGCTCCCGATGACAAAGTCGGCGCCGCCTCTCCGCTCCGCAGACCCGCAGCCCGGAGTTGTTGCTCTCGGCGGTCCAGCTCGCCAGAGCTCCAGCGCGGCGACCCAGGCAAGGGATCGCCCGCTCCACTCCAGCGCTCCAATGCTGTGCCGCCGCCGAGGCCGAGGTGCTGGGCGGTTCCCACCAGGAAACGGCACTCCAAGCCCGCAGGTAGGCCACGAGGACGGATCGACGGGCAGCCCGGAGAAGAAGCTGCCTCACCGACCAGGTAGGGACCTAGAAATTAAGTTTACACCTACCCCCCACATTAAAAAGACCATATCCCCTACAAACAAAAAACAGGACTCACTAAAAACTATAAAAAAAACGGATTTAAAACGGACGGCTGCTGGCTAGCAGCCGTTCACCAAGATGGCTCCTCCTCCCCTTGAACATATCTCCTCTGGTCCTCGATTCCCCTGCTCTGGGCAAAAGTCCCTGTGCATCTACCCGATCTATTCTGTCCTACTTTGACAAAAGGAAGCAACTGACAGAAAGGAGTTTTCTTGTAAATGAGGAAAACGTGTTTTTCTTTCAGCTCTGTGTGATGGAATTTCTTACTTCTCTGATATAAATATTTTCAAATTGTACTCAGAGAAGATTTATTTTGTTCACCATTGTGTAGATATCTCAAATACCCTAAAACAAGCAATAACTAAATTTTGACAAATTAGGGCAGTATTGCTCTCATGATTTTGCATGATTTCCCCTCATCCTCCTGCGCTCCATGGAATAAAGACCCAGCCTACTCAACCTCTCCCAATAGCTCATACCTTCTAATCCTGGTAACATCCTCGTAAATCTTTTCTGTACCCTTTCAAGCTTGACAATATATTTCCTATAACATGGTGCCCAGAACTGAACAAAATATTCTAAATGCAGTCTCACCAATGTCTTATACAACTGCAACATGACCTTCCAAATTCTTTTTTCAATACTCTGACTGATGAAGGCCAAAGTGCCAAAAGTGTTTTTGACCACCTTATCTACCTGCGACTCGACCTTCAAGGAACCATGCACCTGTACTCCTAGATCCCCCTGCTCTACAACACTACCTAGAGGCCGACCATTTACTGTGTAGAAGGTCTTTGAAACCTTCTGCATTGATATTCTTCCCACAATGCTTCAGCTTCTGTTGTTGTTTAGTAGCCGGGCTGCTGGTGACAACATAGCAGATTGCAGAGTGCCACTGTCATTGGTTGAATTATAGCTTAACCTTATCCCACCTGCTATATGTCTTTACACCTTCAGAAAAATTCCATGTAATCTAGATGAGGGAATTTCTCACTCTCTCTCTATTGAGTTTGATGAAGGGTTCCACATCTGAAAAGTTGACTTTTTCTTTCCACAAATTCTGTGTGACCCCACTTCGGTGTTCAAACCTTTTAATTTTATTTTTAGAATCCGGAATTTTTATTCCACCAAGGTTAGCCTAGTGGACAGGTACCAACACCTTACCATTAATAGTTCTTTATGCAGATCAAAAAACGTAATGATAGAAACAAAATGCTGGAGTAACTCAGCGGGATAGGCAGAATCTCTGGAGAGAAGGAATGGGTGATGTTTCGGGTCGAGACCCTTCTTCAGAAAACTTAATGTGCTGGTAACAATTGCCACCAAGCTATTTTGATCAACTTGCATCTCTTTATTTCCCAACTCTGACGATAGGTTGTAGACCTGAAACATTGACTGTTTAGGGGCTGTCCCACTTGGGTGACCTAATTGGCGAGTTTAGAAACATAGAAACATAGAAATTAGGTGCAGGAGTAGGCCATTCGGCCCTTCGAGCCTGCAATTCAATATGATCATGGCTGATCATCCAACTCAGTATCCCGTACCTGCCTTCTCTCCATACCCTCTGATCCCCTTAGCCACAAGGGCCACATCTAACTCCCTCTTAAATATAGTCAATGAACTGGCCTCGACTACCCTCTGTGGCAGGGAGTTCCAGAGATTCACCACTCTCTGTGTGAAAAAAGTTCTTCTCATCTCGGTTTTAAAGGATTTCCCCCTTATCCTTAAGCTGTGACCCCTTGTCCTGGACTTCCCCAACATCGGGAGCAATCTTCCTGCATCTAGCCTGTCCAACCCCTTAAGAATTTTGTAAGTTTCTATAAGATCCCCTCTCAATCTCCTAAATTCTAGAGAGTATAAACCAAGTCTATCCAGTCTTTCTTCATAAGACAGTCCTGACATCCCAGGAATCAGTCTGGTGAACCTTCTCTGCACTCCCTCTATGGCAATAATGTCCTTCCTCAGATTTGGAGACCAAAACTGTACGCAATACTCCAGGTGTGGTCTCACCAAGACCCTGTACAACTGCAGTAGAACCTCCCTGCTCCTATACTCAAATCCTTTTGCTATGAAAGCTAACATACCATTCGCTTTCTTCACTGCTGCACCTGCATGCCTACTTTCAATGACTGGTGTACCATGACACCCAGGTCTCGCTGCATCTCCCCTTTTCCTAGTCGGCCACCATTTAGATAATAGTCTGCTTTCCTGTTTTTGCCACCAAAATGGATAACCTCACATTTATCCACATTATACTGCATCTGCCAAACATTTGCCCACTCACCCAGCCTATCCAAGTCACCTTGCAGTCTCCTAGCACCCTCCTCACAGCTAACACTGCCCCCCAGCTTAGTGTCATCCGCAAACTTGGAGATATTGCCTTCAATTCCCTCATCCAGATCATTAATATATATTGTAAATAGCTGGGGTCCCAGCACTGAGCCTTGCGGTACCCCACTAGTCACTGCCTGCCATTGTGAAAAGGACCCGTTTACTCCTACTCTTTGCTTCCTGTTTGCCAGCCAGTTCTCTATCCACATCAATACTGAACCCCCAATGCCGTGTGCTTTAAGTTTATAAACTAATCTCTTATGTGGGACCTTGTCGAAAGCCTTCTGGAAGTCCAGATACACCACATCCACTGGTTCTCCCCTATCCACGCTACTAGTTACATCCTCGAAGAATTCTATAAGATTCGTCAGACATGATTTACCTTTTGTAAATCCATGCTGACTTTGTCCAATGATTTCACCACTTTCCAAATGTGCTGCTATCCCATCTTTAATAACTGACTCTAGCAGTTTCCCCACTACCGATGTTAGACTAACTGGTCTGTAATTCCCCGTTTTCTCTCTCCCTCCCTTCTTAAAAAGTGGGGTTACGTTTGCTACCCGCCAATCCGCAGGAACTACTCCAGAATCTAAAGAGTTTTGAAAGATTATTACTAATGCATCCACTATTTTTGGAGCTACTTCCTTAAGTACTCTGAGATGCAGCCTATCTGGCCCTGGGGATTTATCGGCCTTTAATCCATTTAATTTACCCAACACCACTTCCCGGCTAACCTGGATTTCACTCAATTCCTCCAACTCCTTCGACCCGCGGTCCCCTGCTATTTCCGGCAGATTATTTATGTCTTCCTTAGTGAAGACGGAACCAAAGTAGTTATTCAATTGGTCCGCCATATCCTTGTTCCCCATGATCAACTCACCTGTTTCTGACTGCAAGGGACCTACATTTGTTTTAACTAATCTCTTTCTTTTCACATATCTATAAAAACTTTTGCAGTCAGTTTTTATGTTCCCTGCCAGTTTTCTTTCATAATCTATTTTTCCTTTCCTAATTAAGCCCTTTGTCCTCCTCTGCTGGTCTCTGAATTTCTCCCAGTCCTCCGGTATGCTGCTTTTTCTGGCTAATTTGTACGCATCATCCTTCGCTTTGATACTATCCCTGATTTCCCTTGTTATCCACGGATGCACTACCTTCCCTGATTTATTCTTTTGCCAAACTGGGATGAACAATTTTTGTAGTTCATCCATGCAGTCTTTAAATGTCTTCCATTGCATATCCACCGTCAACCCTTTTAGAATTAATTGCCAGTCAATCTTGGCCAATTCACGTCTCATACCCTCAAAGTTACCTTTCTTTAAGTTCAGAACCATTGTTTCTGAATTAACAATGTCACTCTCCATCCTAATGAAGAACTCAACCATATTATGGTCACTCTTGCCCAAGGGGGCACGTACAACAAGACTGCTATCTAACCCTTCCTCATTACTCAATACCCAGTCTAAAATAGCCTGCTCTCTCGTTGGTTCCTCTACATGTTGATTTAGATAACTATCCCGCATACATTCCAAAAAATCCTCTTCCTCAGCACCCCTGCCAATTTGATTCACCCAATCTATATGTAGATTGAAGTCACCCATTATAACGGTTTTGCCTTTGTCGCACGCATTTCTAATTTCCTGTTTGATACCATCTCCAACTTCACTACTACTGTTAGGTGGCCTGTACACAACACCCACCAGCGTTTTCTGCCCCTTAGTGTTTCGCAGCTCTACCCATACCGATTCCACATCCTGCAAACTAATGTCCTTCCTTTCCATTGCGTTAATCTCCTCTCTAATCAGCAACGCTACCCCACCTCCTTTTCCTTTCTCTCTATCCCTCCTGAATATTGAATATCCCTGGATGTTCAGCTCCCAGCCTTGGTCACCCTGGAGCCATGTCTCCGTGATCCCAACTATATCATAGTCATTAATAGCTATCTGCACATTCAACTCATCCACCTTATTACGAATGCTCCTTGCATTGAGACACAAAGCCTTCAGGCTTGTTTTTACAACACTCTTACCCCTTATAGTTTTGGGGAGTTTGAAAAAATGTCACATTGAAGACCTCCTTCGACTATGTAGAAGACCTCCTTTGAACTCCTTCGATTATGTTGAAGACTAGCTTCGACTAGCTACGACTAACTTCGGGAGAATTGGACACTGAACAGTGGAGAGTGAAGACGACCTCCTTCGACCTCCCTTCGACCTCCCTTCGACTATGATGAAGACTATCTATGACTACCTTCAACTACCTTCGATTACCTACGACTAACATGCTGACCTACTACGACTAAACCTACGAGTAAAAAAAGTATCGATTTTTTCCATGGCGACCTTTTTTTACTCGCGGGCATTTTTCAACATGTTGAAAAATATGCCGCTACCTAGTTGAGGCCTCGAGTACACGGGGACTACTCTCGAGCTTGAAGGATAATTACGAAGACCTACGATCTCGTGTCGACCATGCTGCGAGTATGAGTCGAGGGAAAACTCGCCAGAACTCGAGGATTAGGTCGCTCAAGTGGGACAGCCCATTTTCTCTTTTCACTGGCTAGCCTGCTGAATTTATCCAGCATTTTCTCTTTTATATCATCCACGGTTGGGGCATTTGGACTAATGATGGTAGTGTATCTTTAGCATGTCAGAAGAACTCATGACCCATTCACTAATCCCACAGGACAAGTAATTGAGACATTGGACCAGGTCATTCAGCATGGAAAAACTCACCAAATTAAGATGAGTTCCTCTTCAAGTTTGCCCTTTCATAACAAGGTGTACCCACTGTTTTGTTCATTGAACTGGCCATCTTCTGTCCATCATTCCTCATTCAGGACGGCATTTTCAGTTTTCAAAGCATCTGAGTTTGCAAGCTGCTTAGGAGAGTGGCATTCAAGTCTCTTGATGTTGGGGGCTGTACATCATGGTCCTGATGTTGCAAGCGCCAAACCTTGGACATTGCTTGTTGGTAACAGGGATAAGCCACATGACTTGTCACGACTTGTCATAATCCAGGTTTTGAAAAGATTCCAAGTGTAATTTTCCATCAAAATATTCCTGCAGAACCACAGGGAACAGGAGCCTCTTGTCAGTACCATCAGACCCCCTGCCCTACACAACTCATGTCCATAGAAGCAGTAGCAGTATAATGTGGATAAATGTGAGGTTATCCACTTTGGTGGCAAAAACAGGAAAGTAGACTATTATCTGAATGGTGGCCGATTAGGATAAAGGGGAGATGCAACGAGACCTGGGTGTCATGGTACACCAGTCATTGAAAGTAGGCATGCAGGTGCAGCAGGCAGTGAAGAAAGCGAATGGTATGTTCGCATTCATACCAAAAGGATTTGAGTATAAGAGCAGGGAGGTTCTACTGCAGTTGTACAGGGTCTTGGTGAGGCCACACCTGGAGTATTGCGTACAGTTTTGGTCTCCTAATCTGAGGAAAGACATTCTTGCCATGGAGGGAGTACAGAGAAGGCTCACCAGACTGATTCCTGGGATGGCAGGACTTTCATATGAAGAAAGACTGGATAGACTTGGCTTGTACTCGCTAGAATTTAGAAGATTGAGGGGGGATCTTATAGAAACTTACAAAATTCTTAAGGGGTTGGAGAGGCTAGATGCAGGAAGATTGTTCCCGATGTTGGGGGAGTCCAGAACAAGGGGTCACAGTTTAAGGATAAGGGGGAAGTCTTTTAGGACCGAGATGAGAAAAACATGTTTCACACAGAGAGTGGTGAATCTGTGGAATTCTCTGCCACAGAAGGTAGTTGAGGCCAGTTCATTGGCTATATTTAAGAGGGAGTTAGATGTGGCCCTTGTGGCTAAAGTGATCAGGGGGTATGGAGAGAAGGCAGGTACAGGATACTGAGTTGGATGATCAGCCATGACCATATTGAATGGCTCGAAGGGCCGAATGGCCTAATCCTGCACCTATTTTCTATGTTTCTATGTGTGATGTTCCAATTACCTATTCTGTGAGCCAAATCTGGCCAACGTTGATGCCGTGTGTTGGCAGCTGACTACAAGATTATCAAAGAGGCGACGGATGAATTGGCATCAGTCGTGTATGACTTGCCGATCCTTCAAAGATAAAACTTGAAACAGCCCAACGTATGCTTCTTGTTCTTCATAGAATTATTCATTTAACGTTCTGTTAAATACTTAGCTGTGCAAATCCTTTTATTAAGGAGCCGTTACACCAGCCTCCACTTCCACCATAGGTCAAATATTGATTTCTTTACAGATACTTCCCTGAGGTTTGCTCTACATTTTCCTTTGCTACAATGCAGTGCTGCCACATCCTCCCCTTCCTTATCAGTATTCTGATGCCGTTGTTCCCTTCACAATAATCTGCTCCACTCTTCCATTTTCACCAACCCCTGCTTCCTTTTCCCACAGCATCTTCCTAAGCAATTACAGGAAATGCACAGGAAATTAATGATTGTTTGTGATAGCCTGTGATAGCTTGTGATTGCTGATAGCTCTTGAGAGAAGAAATTCCTCCTCATGCCTCCCCTAAATGGATGATCCTTTATTCTGAAACAGTGGATCATCGAACAAATAGCCCAGGAACAGGCCCTTTGCCCCACAATGTCTGTGCCAAACATGACGCCAAGTTAAGCAAATCTACTCTGCCTGCAAGTGGTCCATATCCCTCCATTCCTTGCATATCCTTGTGCCTATCTAAAAGCTTCTTAAATGCCACTATCATATCTGTTTCCATCACAAGTGAGTTCCAGGCACCCACCACTCCCTAAAAAAAAACCCTCGTACATCTCATTTAAACTTTGCCCATTTCACCTTAAGTCTCCTCCCATCCCTCAGCCTTCGGGCTCCTCCTCCTCCTTTTTCCTTTCTTCCCCCCGCCCACCCCCCATCAGTCTGAAGAAGGGTTTCGGCCCGAAACGTTGCCTATTTCCTTCGCTCCATAGATGCTGCTGCACCCGCTGAGTTTCTCCAGCATTTTTGTCTACCTTCACCTTAAGGCTATGCCGTCTTGTCATTGAAACTTCCATCTGGAAAAAATGTTCCAACTGTCTACCCCATCTACCCCTCTCACAATTGTGTACACTTTCAATCAGGCCTTCCCTCAACAGCTGATGTTCCAGAGAAAACTATCCAAGTTTGTCCAATTTCTCTTTATAGCTAATACCTCTAACCCTGACAGCGTTCTGGTAAATCTCTTCCACACCCTCTCCACGCCCTCTTTCCTGCCTGACCTATGCATCACACATATGTACGAACGATGTCCATGGGTGGGTCTGCTGGCTCCTGACATCTTCTCTGGTGGGGGATCTTTGTTAGTGGCAATATCATTGCATTTTGTAGAGAGATTTGAATGAGTTAAACGCCCTGGTTTAATTACCAATGCCCTTCGTTGCCCTGTGTTTTTATCTAAATACATGGCTGGGTTGCTGCGTTTCCACCTTGTGAACTGTTTGGATTACAAATATTTGTAGATTTGCAATTGAGGGAATGCAGTGAAGGTTCACCAAATCAATTTGTGCGATGACAAGTTTTTTATGTGTGGAGACTGTAAGCCAATTGAGGCAATGATGTTGACTTTAGAAGTTCTTATGGACGATGAGCAAGAGGGCAGTTATTCAGGACAAAGATGTAAGAAAAAATGACACCCAGCAGGAAGGTGGAATTTTGTATTTTCATTCACTGACGATATTGAAGGCAGTGATTGAAAGATTGAAAGATTGATAGAAAGCAGTTGCAGAGAAACATTTTAAGGGAAAAGGGGATGCAGATATTTAGAATTGAGATAGAAACATAGAAATATAGAAAATAGGTGCAGGAGTAGGCCATTCGGCCCTTCGAGCCTGCACTGCCATTCAATATGATCATGGCTGATCATCCAACTCAGTATCCTGTACTTGCTTTCTCTCCATAAGCCACAAGGGCCACATCTAACTCCCTCTTAAATATAGCCAATGAACTGACCTCAACTACCTTCTGTGACAGGGAGTTCCAGAGATTCACCACTCTCTGTGTAAAAAATGATTTTCTCATCTCAGTCCTAAAAGATTTCCCCTTTATCCTTAAACTGTGACCCCTTATTCTGGACTTCCCCAACAATCTTCCTGCATCTAGCCTGTCCAACCCCTTAATAATTTTGTAAGTATCCATAAGATCCCCCCTCAATCTTCTAAATTCTAGCGAGTACAAGCCGAGTCTACCCAGTCTTTCTTCATATGAAAGTCCTGACATTCCAGGAATCAGTCTGGTGAACCTTCTCTGTACTCCCTCTATGGCAAGAATGTCCTTCCTCAGATTAGGAGACCAAAACTGTACGCAATACTCCAGGTGTGGTCTCACCAAGACCCTGTACAACTGCAGTAGAACCTCCCTGCTCCTATACTCAAATCATGACAAGATAAAATATTAGACCCGATCTCTTTGAATGATGAACCAGACAGGAGGGGACAACTGATCTACATCTTCTATTTCATATGTACTGCTACTGGTTACCGTTATCCACTAAGCTTGTTATTTGCTCAAAGAAATCCACAAAATATGACTTACAAAACAATATTGGCTGTGTCTGATAACTTTACTAATGTCCTACGGTCTCCTTATTAATGGATCCAGCAGGTCCCAATGATAAATGTTCTTTTGATGTTGGCCGTAGCCATTTGAACGTGGCCGTAGCCATTTAGACAACCAAAAACAGAGCAAGTGGAAAAAATGACATTAATATTGGTGGATTAATTTCCTGTGTAATAGTGTATCTCTTACCGTGATTTTATGCTTCAACAGGATAGCAGGGAGATGAAAATCGGTTCTTTTGTTTCGGAGTCAGAATCAAAGAGGACGATAAGAGCGTATGGGAGGCTGAGAGAGATAATGGGGTAGACACAAAATCTGGAGTAACTCAGCGGGACAGGCAGCATCTCTGGATAGAAGGAATGGGTGACGATTCGGGTCGAGACCCTCCTTCAGACTCAGGGGAGAAGGAGACACAGAGATAAGGAAGGGTAAAGTGTGTTGAAACAAGACATCAAAAAAGATGGTCAAGCAAAATTATGGGAGGTGGACTCAGGTGAAAGGACAGAAAAAGATTTGAAATATTAGTTATAGAGAGATGTATTCATAATAGTTTTATTATAAAAATATGATGATTACCTTGTAACATTGATAAAGATTACATGATTAATTTTGCTGTCTTTGTTTTATGCTATCCCTGTTTGATCTGCAGATATAGTCTATACATTTAATTCATTGACAATAATGTAAAGAAAGCTCTCCAAATTCTCTCTCTCCTCTGACATAACCCCCTTTCAACCCGCTTACATACTTCACCTTGTAAGAGGGAATGATCATATACAACAGTATCTCTAAATTCAACTGAACATCTCTCGTGTTCATATGTTTCATTTGAACTAAGATATTTACACCAGCAGAATTAAATAAACATTCCGCAATATTAAAGGAACTACACTGGTAAATATGCACATTAAGGCCTGAAACAAGTGCCACGTGTTTTCATTTTTTGGAGCTCTGATCTCATGGTGTATAATTCCAGAATACAAGACATTGTATTGTAGATTGGTCTGATATAACATTTGTTGATTGATACTTCATTTTGGTGAAGTTCCAAAACTGGTCATTGACATCATATTTCTGACATTATACATTTCTCAGCTTGTTCTAATTTCCCAAGGCATGTAAATCAGACGAAGAGCAATCAATCAATTGTTCCTGCCATTGTTTGTTAAGAAACAGAGTGTCAGTTTGAGTGATGTGGAACTTGTTTATGTGGAATGGAAAATAAATCGGAAGAACATATAAGAGCAACTAAGTAGAACTCAGTTCAGTGTCACCCTGTGAAGCTGGACTGAACAGACTGTGAGAAAAATATTTTCACCCAGCAGTTTGTTTTCCAATTTTTTATTGATATCCCAAAAATTTAGATGACAGATTTGTTTCACTCATAAACATTTTCAGCCTGTAAATCTTTCGCTCTTTAGATTTGCTCTTCCCTCTGGTTCTGCACGCTCTGGAAGGCCAGGACTTGGCCACCCCAGATTGGGTTTCATGTTGATGTTTGCATGGGCCCCTGTCCAGTACTTACAGTCACAATGCCAGGCTTGGAGGTCTGAAGTGGGATCTCGACCCTAAATGTCACCCATTCCTTCTCACCAGAGACGCTGCCTGTCCCGCTGAGTTACTCCAGCATTTTGTGTCTGAACTCTCTGATCTGGGGAAAAGCAATAAAGAACTAATGACATTATGAAAATAAATCATAGCTGATGCAGGTGTGTATGGGCCCAGATTCATATCCCAGGCTTAGGATATCATCTGAATTCTCAATTTCATATAAATCCACGATCAATAAGTTTTCAACGTGAATTAATATTTTAGATTTCCTGTGCTCCTCTAGCTAATTTTATTTTATTATTACTCTCTGTTCAATTTGCATTAAAGTGGGTTTGATGGTATAGTACATTTAAAAATCAGTCAGGATTTATGATGAAGTCCAGTCAGTGACAATTCTGCCACGTTTCACTCTGTTTTTAAACAGGCAGCGGATGCAGCGGTCAGCAATGTATGAGCTGTGTCAAGGGATGCAAAGCATCAGCATTGAATTTGTACGTTTACAGTTAACTCAAGAGGAGTTCCTGTGCATGAAAGTCCTTCTCCTGCTTGGCACAGGTAAGCTCTATATTTATCCTTATTCTATTTAACACTGCAAATAAATAGTTATTTACTGGTGTTTGATGCTGACGGTTGATATTCATGTTTTAGTAACTGAGTTATCGCAACACTCATCTCGAGTATATGTACGTTCTTTACCCAAGGGAAATAGCAACGAGAACCAGACATACCAAAGAATTATTAGAAATCTGAATTAGGTTGACGGTTTCATCAGGTGCACTCAAAATCTTTCTGTTTAAACAATGGTAACATTGGTAACATTGGTAACATTGTTTACCATAATATCTCGACAATGAGTGTGTCACAAAGAGAAGGACTTAGCAACAGGTAAATGAGCCTAAAATAACTAGGAGTGGAACCATTGGGAAGATTGGAAATAAGAAACCAAATAAAGTATTAATTGTAA